>NC_135276.1:650000-1295000 GCF_051311805.1 Agelaius phoeniceus | reverse complement strand
TGAATTTATCTCAATTAAGACTGTGAAGCTCAATGAGACATAAGACATTAATCCACATTAAATAAACATGCAAGAAATTAAAGATTTATTACTAACCAACTAGATTTACAGTTAAGGAATCACCACAGTCTTGTTATCCATAGACTCTGCTTCCTTGAAATACTAAATTATCTGGTAAATTAAAAAAAAACCAAGCAAAAAGAATTAATGCTCCAGCACAATTTCTACCATGCTGTTCGGAACAAGGTTAATCTATAGAGATATATTGTTGACTTCTATTTTTTAACAGAGATTTTGCTTATTTGAAAAATGCAAGAGTAAGTTTATGATGAAACACTTCTGGTTTCCTGTTCCAATAATTAGAAATAAAATTGAGCCCTTGCCCACAGAAGTGGTGCTACTGAATTTAAAGAAAAGAAATTAATCTCTTTGTCTTCTCTGCATGCTAATTGAAACAAGTGAGGTACAATAAAATGATGATGAGGTAGAAAGGAATTTGTCATCCCAGAGCAAGCCAGGTGTATTTCTGCAGCGACACAAGTGGGTAAAGCATATAGTCTTATAACCAAATACATGGAACTCCAGCAATCAATGAAAATACTCATATATCAAGCAAATCCAGTAGGGCAGAGTGAATAGAATAGTTCCTGTAGAATCAGTCCCATTTGCTGTTAGCCTTGTCAAGAGAGTAGTGCCAGAATGTGCATGATGAATACTTTGCAAAAAAAATATTTTTTCTCTCTTGCTGTTTGTTAAAAAGTAAAAGCAGTTTATAGGAGTTGTTTCCTTGGTTTGAATGCACAGGTTGTGTCTCAGCAAAAATGTTAATTGATTGATTATCGGAGCCAAAATATGTAGGAGAGGCACTGTGTATTGGCTAGACCTAGATAATTTTCAGCTGTTAATCATGCAGTCTTATTATTACACAGAAAGGTTTTATATCTCTCGATATAGATATAGATACAGATATATAGATATTTACTCAATAATTATGGTATTAAAATGTTAAGCAGGAGCAACACACAATTATAAAAATGTATATTCATAACAGAACAGAGGTTGTGTCCACTGAACATGCAATTCCCATGATCCACAAATAAGGGATACCTAAATCCTTAGATTTGTTGAGGGACAGTATGCCAGACTCAAAATTAGGATGTCAGACCTGTCACAAGGTCCATCACCCTGCACTTCCACAGCTCCTTCTAGAGGATGCAGCTTGGGGAAGAGGCTCAAGGTGTTAGTTAAGGTCAACGACAAATATGAATTGTTAGTCAGAGCTCAAGAGTGGGAAAAGGGCAGGAATATTGAAAGCTGACAAGGAAAGTCCTGCAGAGGCTTTCAGAGTGGGCTCTGCAGAGAAGCTCTACATCCCTTTGGTTACCCTTAGCCATCCAGCAAATTTCCTTTACAACACAGCTTCTGTTTTGCTGCTGTTATGAAGGGAGATAAGACTGATTTTGAAGGGGTTTTTTTCATTATAGGGAACATTTTTTAAAACTAGTGACAAGTAGGAATTTTTTCTTTTTTAAGTTCTAAAAATTTATTTTATTGGCTTACAGGAAAGCCAGTGGGTTTGTTTATCCTTCCATATTTTCCTAGAAATGATAGAAACTACCAAAAGTGACTCCTGCACTACGGGTTCTTTGTTCAGGCTCAGAACTCAACTCACTCTTGGGTCATGCAGAAGAGATACCAGAATAAAGAGTTTAACTAAGAATTGCCAGCCGGAATAGGCTGAGCTTGTTAGAGCAGCAACTGGGCTGTCATCATCACATGTCCAGATTCACATCAAGGTATCAGAGATCCTTTACATCTCAGAGGAACAGCCCCTCAGAGTTGTGTATTTCTGTGTTTCAGCATTATCACTCACTGTCTTTAGAAATCCTTTAGCCCAGTCCTGTCCCTGACTGGGTGAGTTATGGGCACGTGCTCAGGAAGGAGCAGAAATAATTTTAAGCTGTTTGCCTCCCTTATTTATTTGATGAATTAGCTCCTGATGGTGACTGTAGTTTTAGGTTTCCCAACTCTTGATGCCATCTCAAGGATTTCCAGTCTTTAAGTGCATTTTTGGGAGAAGGGTTGTTTCCACAGGACAATTCTTTTTCCCCTGGGACAATCTTTCTTTTCTTCAGTCCCAGTTTGAAAAATTTACACCAGCTGTCCAGTAAGGCCATTTTTCCAGCTTATATATGAACATTTGTGAGGCAATGTGCATTTGCTTGATTGAAAATCACCAAAAAGAATAAGTAAAAAGTATTTAGCTATTTCTTGAGAAAATCCAATTTTCATTGCCGTATATGCATGAGAATACACCAAAAAAATCAGAGGGGTTCTGAAATGTATAATGCAAAACACAATCCATAGAAGCTTCAAAAGTGTGTCCTAGCAGCATTTATAAATATATTCTATATTTGTTCCCTCCCCTTTGGACTTAATGCTTGCGCAATTTGCTTGTTTATTATTCACAAATTCAGTTACTAGTTACTGGCTGGCTGAGGAATTTGGGGAGTGGCAAACCCCTCTAGAACTTTGTCCTCTTATCCAGCAGCTTTATCAATACAATTACTCTTGTTTTGTATGAAAACCTGTGTGAGGGGAAGCAGTGCATTTATCCTGTAACTGATGACTATTCCTGGCCTACACACACACAGAAAGTACTGAGAGCTCCTGCTTCCAATCTTATCTTCTCCTCTCCCTGCTGTCCCAGCACACCCTCAGCCAGATGCTGAAGTTCCTTCCTCAGAAAGTGAAAGGTAGCAGGAGATCAAATGCCAGCTGATCCAAAATCCCTTTTGGATCAGTCTGCAAATAGAGAAAGAGGAAGCCAAGGATCCACCCAAGAGTGCAAGGAGCATATTCCTGTTAATGTCTGAGCAAACTGCAGAGCCTCACCTTGCCCAGAGGTTCCCTTGGGATGGACACAGTTGGAGAGCAGAGCCTCTAAAGTCCTCTTAAGGTTGCATATGAGCTTCCCAAAAGCTCAGTGAGTAGCAGGAACTTTAACCAGCCCCCATCACAGCTCTCAAAGGTTATGAAAGCACTGCCTGAGACATGGTTAAGACATAAGGATTTACAACATATCAATCCCTAGAGGAGACACAATACATTCCTCTCACAGTTTCTGTCAAAAAGGTTTCTTCTAAGATACTTAGATTGAGATTGGGAATCAATTTTACACCTAAAAAATCTCTAAGAGATGCTATCAATAAAATATTGGGAAATGTTGATTTGACCTTTGGAGGTTTATATAGTTTTCTGTGTCCTTGATTTAGTTACAGTCTTATTCAACTCTTTTCTCCTAAAAATATTATTTTACATGTACTTAGCAAACACTGTTTGGCTCCCTTTTTCTACATTTTAATGGGAATTACCCTAGGTTTGTACATTATCATTATCAGTTTTAAACTCCTTAGCTGAGGAAACCACATTTATGTCCTCCAACACCTGCCTTCCACCTTGCTTCTGAGTAAGAGTTTGGAGTAAGATTGTTTATGAACACAAATGTTTCAGAGGTCAACATAAACAACAAAATCCAGGATGGTATTTCTGACAAATTTGAACATAATCTTGTAAGCTTTGTATACCAAAATTTGCTCACATGAATATTCAAGGGCAATTTCCAGAACCTGCATCTGAATATGTTTGTGTGCAACTACAGGCATGTAAAAAAGTGCTTATCTTGCTACTTGGTGATATTTTAGCAACAATTCCTTGCTGTCACACTAAAAATGGAATAACCAGGTAGTTTTCAGAAGTACCCGGCATTTAATCTGGCTTTGAAAGCCTAACCAAAAGAGTATTGTAACATTTCCATTAATTAAGACATATAGTCCTATTTTGAAGTCCATTGATGTCAACTCTCATTCAACAGGTATTTTATTATGGCTGGAGCCAGCAATCAGTCCTGCTCACTGAATTTACTTTTTCTTCCATTTCATTCTTCCGTTCAAATCATTCTGTTAAGAATTGTGCAGTTGTTTGGAAAAAAGCTTACAAGCTTTTAAATGAGTTCCTGGGTGTTGCTGCTATTTTTCTGCATCAAGCAGATGACACTAAGTTCTGCATTAACGCAGCACTGGCCAAAGAAATTGTTGTCCACAGGAGAGGTTAACAGTGCCCTGGGCAGCAGGAATGGTACTGGTGAAACACTGAGAAACATCATCTCACAGGTACCTACAAGCACTGCTAATTATTAAGAATTTGATTTTGCATTAATGGCTCTTATCCTACCTGCGGAGCTGCCCCAGCCCTGGGCCCAGCACAGCCAGGACCTGGAGCTGCTGCAGAGAGCCCAGAGGAGGCACCAGGATGAGCAGAGGGATGGAGCAGCTCTGCTGGGAGGAAAGGCTGGCACAGCTGGCATTGTTCACCTGCACAGGAGAAGCTTTGGGCTGAGCTCAGGGTGGCCTTGCAGGGCCTGAAGGAGCTGCAGGAGAGATGGAGAGAGACAATTGCCAAGGGCTGGAGGGACAGGAGCCAGGGAATGGCTGCCAGTGCCAGAGGGCAGGGCTGGATGGGATCTTGGCAATGAGGAATTGTTCCCTGGCAGGGTGGGCAGGCCCTGGCACAGGGTGCCCAGAGCAGCTGGGGCTGCCCCTGGATCCCTGGCAGTGCCCAAGGCCAGGTTGGACACTGGGGCTGGGAGCAGCCTGGCACAGTGGAAGGTGTCCCTACCCATGGCAGGGGTGGCACTGGGTGGGCTTTAAGGTTCTCAATCAACCTGTTCAGGTTCATTTTACAGCAGTTTAATTGTTGCTTTTTACTGAATTGCTGAAATACTGGACTGATTTTTCTCATCTGGCATTATTTATGTCTCTGTCTCTTGTTCTTCCTTTCTGTATTAGAAGATTCATGAAATTTTACCTTTTAACCAGACATAGAAGCAGAGGTCCAAGAAACCCCTTTCTTCAGCTCATCCCATAGATCCAATAACTACTTCTGTCTTTTCTTGTGATTTTCTAGAATGTTTGAAATCTGTTTGCTCTTTGCAGAATTCTGCAAAGTAATGACAGATCACTAGAATTTCTAAAATTCTCCATATTTTAAAATAAAGCATTTAGCATTATAAATGGATCACAATAAATAATATATTTTACCATCTTCTTGAAAATTTTCAATACAAAATAAAAAAAATAGAGGGTTTATTAATAAAATATTTTTCGCATCTTAAGTAACAAACATTTAAAACTTCAAATACAAAACAATTTTTAAACATTATTCTGCTTCTTAGGAAACAACTGAAAATTTTTTTCCAACAATGAAAAATTACCTACTGTGAAATATTAATGAAGAATTTAATACTGTAACCCATTAAAATACATTACAAAGTTCCCACTAACTTCATCTGAGTCTGAATTTTGTCCTTTGCTAAAAAAGCTCTAGGAGAAGGTTATTACATCAAATAGAAATTATTGATTTTATCTTATCAGTTTTATCACTTTGTATTTCTCAAATGAAGACAAAATTCTGACTGGTCAATGGAAATGGAAAGCTGATGGGGTCAGCTGTTAACTCCCACCCTGCTTGGGCAGTATCATTCAATGAAAACACAGACCAAATTTTATTTTCCCAGCAGGTTTATATACAGAAGTCTGTAGAGAGTGGACAATCTTCACAAAAAGATTTTTCTAACATACTGCTTAAATGGCTCTTCTGATATTTGCAATTTGTAAATTACTAAATGTCAATTTGAGTTTTGCAGATGCAGAATCTTGCACTGGAAAAATTATTGATTTAAAAACTGTACCCCTGTATTTTTATGCTGTAGAGTTTGTGTTTATATAATTCCTTTGAGACTTCCAAATATTGGGCTAGTTTAATCTCTACTGTGCTTATGTGCACCACCACAGACTCTGAGCCATTCCAGGCTTACAGCAGCACCTCTGAATGTTAAAAGTTAATATATTTGGGTTCTACTAATACCACAAGGGCTCACTGTGTAAGAAATTATGCCATTAAGAGGAAGCCCAGGCTCTCAGCAATGTGTAACCAGGCCAAATCCAGCAGTGTGCTGCTATCACCATCTATTGGTTGGCTCTGGGGGTGTCAAAATCAAACCATTTCCAGAACAGAGCTAAAGCTAATTAGCAAAACTAACAAATGCAACAGGAGAATTAATAAGAAACACTGAGTTAAGACTCTCAAATTCAAGTCATGAATTGAGAGTGATTTAAAAGTCCACTTGAGGGTACACACAGGAATGAGCAAGAAATGTGTCCCGCTCTTTCTGCTTATCAGGAGGGAGATTATTGGCACAAGAACTGAAACATCTGAGAGAGAAATGGATCCTTAATCTAGTAACATAAATAAACTCATTTCTGACAATCCATTTCAAGGACTTAATCTAAATTGCCAAGGTAATTAGCCTTGTTTACTGAGGCTTGCCCTATTAACTTTATCTGGCATTTTAAGAAGGCAAAATATTTCCATTATCAGGGAATACATAATCACAATAAATGCATTTACACCCTCACTCTGAGCTGCTGTATGATGCTGAAGCTACAATGGAGAATAGAATTAGATGTGTGTCAAGATGAAAACATTGACAGGGAAGACCAAGAAGTCTGTGGTCCATTTCACACAAGCAGGATTTTGTAGGGATCAGCAGCATCCAGCACGGCCAGGACACTGGGACAACCCAGGCAGGATTTGCCCATACAGGATGGATGGATATAGGATGCTGTTTGCACTGTCTGCACCTTGCGGCTTGGCAAATAATGAGCAGTCAGTTCTGAAGGAGCGCAGGCTACTCTATATATGTGACAGCAAATACTGCACTTGGCAGGGAATTCAGTAGGGTGCTTTCCAAGCTTAAAAGGGCTTTCTGGGACTGTTTCTGACCCCATTCAATTCAATTCTTTGTAGCATGGCTTCCTTCCAGGAGTTTCAACATGCCATTCATTCAGGGAAATGCACTTTAAGTCAATGGTAGGTTTGCTTGCATAAGAAGTATGAGCTCTGTCTCTAGTACCCATTAATCTTGGGAAGTCAGCTTCTGTGCAATCTATTTTAAAACTACTTTCCAACAGTCCACTTGCATAGTGCACACACAGGAGGAGTGATATTTTGTGAGAACTCTGAGTCTGGGCTCCCAGTGAGAGGGTTGCTTTGTGTTTTGTTGGGTTTTTTTTTTCCTTATACAATTCAGAACTATATTGATGAGAAATTGTACAGTTTTCATCTTACTTTTTTAAAATTAATTTGCTACAAAAATATTTATATAAACACTGTTAAACTGTATTTTTAAATTAATTAGATACAGGCAAGAATAATAGTCTTGTCAATTACCAATGTATAGAGAATCTAATATTTTCTCATTATTGCAGTTTCCTTTGATTTAGAATTTATAAAGGGCTTCTGCCTCTAAAGGATATTATACCAGAGAATACCTGAAAGAGCAGGAAAGCAGCACGGGAGAGGCAAGAGAGATTTCAAGAGAACACAAGGCATGGGCCCATCACAGCTTATCGGGCTTCTTTCCCTTCATCCCAGAATCTCTTGCTGAATCAGGGTCTGACTACACACAGAACACCGGGATAACGAAGGACAGGAAACTCCATCACACTGACTTGCTCCAGAGCACCCAAGGAATGGAAATCATTCTAAATAAAGAGTCAGACCAGGATGAGCTTAGTTAGCTGTAACAACTGGGATCATTCATGGGAGAAGCAGATTCTTTGTTTGAAGAGGTTGTCGGACTCTGGCCCAAACTGTTCAGCCCCTCTTTTTTCCCAAGGGGTGGGACCGAGTGCCTCCCATTCCCACCAAGCTCTTGGAAACACCACTGCCCCAGGAGCAGGGCTCCAGCCTGGGGAGGGGTCTGCAATCCCACCCAAACAATTAACCAAAGTCTGCCTGCTCGCAGATCATTCCTGAGCAGCAAACAGGGCTGGATTTATCATGGAGGAGCATTCACTTGGAATCATTCACTCTGCTTGGCACTCTGCTTGTAATGCTCCATAATTACTTATGACTGACCAATTATTTAAGTGTTAATACTATATATAGTCAATCTGGCTGCCTTTGGTGTCACACATTTAATGTACTACACTTCTCCATTTCCCTTAAATGATGCCAAGTAAATTAACATCAAGGTTTCTGCCTGCTAGTTTGCTCAGACATGTCTTCTTAGATATATTTTAAACTGGTCCTGACATTTTAATGGAATATAATTATTATAACGAGAAACCCATTATAGAGATGAGATTGAGGTCATATTAGGAAAACATTTCCCTCATTAGTTATTGTATGCTCTGAAGTCTGTTGTTTGAAAGAGACAAAGATTTTTTGCAAACCAAAATAAATATAAAATATTTATGCAAGTAAAACTAAGTAAATCTTGTGTGGAAGCATTTCTGTTTAGAAATCAGATCTGAGAAAAACACTTTATATGTATATTCACAGTGACTTTGAGACTCCTAATGCAGTTCTGCAGGTATTCAGTCCTGAGAGGAAAGATGGAGGAGCTCTGAATTCCCCTTTTAATCTATTCTGGGTTCTATTTTGTACATCTGTCAAACCATATAACATTTCTTATGTAATGTGGGCCTATAGAAAGCAGTTTTTATTTCCAGCTGGCACATTTCTGTACTCAAATGCTCAGCCATAATTTAGTTATTTGCTCTCTATATGTGGATTGTTTATTTATTTTACAAACTTGCACAGAAAATGCAACTGTACACTAAACCATTAGTATTCTGTTGGGAAGATTTGTGTTTTGTGTTGGAGGCAGTTCACACTAAACTCAAGGTCTTAATACTCCTTTGAGGCTTCTGAAGCCCCATGGCAACTCTTGAAAAGACTTTTATTTCTTCAGCATATGTAAATTGGATAGGGTGAAGTCAATGTGATTTAAAGCTAACATCTCTTCAAGAACTCAGACGAGACAAAGGTTTTATTAAATGAAATAACAGAGGAAATTTTAGTTCCACATTTCAATGTTATATGGTCATAAAAATGGAAAATAATATTTAGTGAAATTAAAAGTGCAGGCTTGAAATTTACATCACTCTTAATCTACATCTTTGCTTTTCACTTAATTTATCTGACATACCCCAGTCCTTCCAGGGGAATTTACAGCATGAGATCTATTGGATATAGGGATATTAGCAAGACTGCACTCGGGTCACACACTGACTTAGGCAACAACATTTTTGCTGTATTAATTAGGCAGACATAATAGCAAATTTTAAAAGAAGAGTTAAAGTTTGTATCTCATGCACATCCTTGCCTATGCTTATAATTAAGTGAAATATTTATATTCACATACCCTATAGTGTTACATGAAAAGTTTCAGAAGGGCAAAAAGTACAGTTTTCATAAAGTTTTAGTCTGAAAAATAGACTTGGCTTCAAATTATTTTTGTTTCAAAAGTGAGTCCACTTAACATTTACTGCGATATCTATTTTAAATGACACTACATTGGGGCTTAACAAAGTGTTCCTGTTGGTCAAAAGCTGATCTATGACCTGTGCCAGGTTATTTGTGCCATAAAATTCTGTCATCTTGTCTCGGGATCTCTCGCTGGTCAGATATGTTAGAAAGTCTCTTTTCCCAGCCCAGTGGTCAAAGAAGGAGTCAGAGCTCTTCATTTCTCAGTCTCAAGGTTGTTTATTGTTCCTTATCTATAAAATTCTTTCTCCTGCCCTGCCCAGGCCCATCCAGCAGGACAGTTCCAGGCACTCTGCCTGCCCCCAGGGCAGGGTTATGTCTTTATACTAAAAACTACCTGTACAATGTTTACAATTACTGTCCAATACCCATCACCTGTGTTAGACACTGAGCTTCTACTCTAAACCAATCTAAAAGTGCCAACATCACAGCAGAAGATGGAGGCCAAGAAGAAGAAGGAGAAAGGCTGGACATGCCCAGATTCCTCCATCTTGCCCCCTGAACCCCCATTCTAAAAACCCCAAAATCTACTTTTCCACCCCATGATAAATTCACTATCATTCTACTTAAACTCTCGTGGCTTGCAGATCTTCATCTAAAGTTGGTAACTTGCTCCACAGGTCATAATCAAAACCACAGGGGCATCTTGGGCTCTGTGCCAGGGTCTCTGAGTGCCCTGGCAGGGGTCCTGGCTGCTCAGGACAGCCAGAGTGATGTCCTGGGTTCCAACAATCTAGTACATTCATACTTAACTGTTTGGAGTTCAAAATACTGCATTACATGATAAAGTGTTTTAGTTTTCCAATTTGAAAAATCTAGGGAAGAGAGGGGAAAAGAAATGTAAAACTTCTTTACAGCTATTTCAGCATTAATTAATAATTTTCAAGTGAGGTGGGAGCATTGACAGTACAACCACTATGAATGTCAGACAAGGAAGTTTCACTCTTGTAGTCTTCTGGACTGTAAGAGGTAGCAACACAAAGCACTGGATCAGAGGGTTTAATGATTCCAGTTTATGCCTTTTTAACCCTCCCTGAACATTTTTACATCTCCCTTCTATCAGTAGACATGGTAAATTTTAATGAAATGGAGAAAATTGCATATAAAGGCTCCTCTTTACACCGACTCCCCCTCATCCAGTAAGATATCAAACTATGGATCTCAGCACCAAATCTATTAATACAAACCTGCAATTCTGGAGAAGCTTTAAAAAATATGGCCTTCAGTATTTAATTCATAAGAACAGCATTTAAATTTACTCTTAGTTTAGCTTTTATTTAAGAAGCATGAAGTGGAACCAGGTGCAGAACACTGAGATAAAAAAACCACTCAGGGTGAACTAGAGCTTGTTCACTAAGAGGAACTCTGCTTCAAGCACTAAGTGTGTGTTTTTAATGCACATGAACTACCCTTGTCCAGGTATGATCATATAAATCATGGAAAACAGGGCTTAGAGTAACTTAAATCCATCCTGCCTTTTCAAGAATTGAATCAGGCCACTTGAATTCTTTGGATCATCCCATTGCCTTCTGAGGACACCCAATGGCAGGGCTTGTATTCTGAGAATGCTTCAGTGTGTGATATTAATTCAGATTTCCATTTATCCCATTGTTTTTGTCCTTTATATTGGACAAAAAAAGTACTACTTGTTCAGATTTATCTTTTTTTTCATCAGTTACTGACAAATAACAGTGGAGATTTATCTTAGAAGTTAAATTTATCCTTCCAAAATAGCAACAACTTTTCCCCTCTGTTGAGACAGAAGAAAATAACTCTTGTGATTTTTAATTTTTTTTTTTAATTTTATTGTTGCTTTTAATTCCCTGCATAGATTTTGATTACCTAGAATGAAACGGTCTCTTAACATTCTTGCTTCCCATGGACAAAGGAACAATTCCAGATTATTTGCACCAGCTCACATTTCAAAATAATGTTTGTGCCTCATACTTGAATGGCACAGGAGGACAAATTGCTTAGAACGGTGGGAGAAATCAAATCAATTGATTAATTGTTCCTAATATAGAAAGGGATAGACTTGGCTCAGCTTTCACAACTGGTTCTGAAAATGGATGGAATCAAGCCCTACAGTGTCGCTGTCGAGGCGGTCACGACATAAAGCAGAGACCACAAGCAGTCTCAGTTGGCAACACTTTATTATTGAATATGGCTGATTTTTATATACTTTCCAATTGTTTATCCTTCTTCTATCCTTACTATTGGCCACAATAGATCAACATAATACTATTGGTGAGAAGTTATGGTGACTTAATTAACTTTCTAAAAATGTTTCATCCAGCTGCAAAGTTCTTCTATCCCTCCTCTCTCGGTCTCCTTGGTTACAGCCTTGGAGAGAGCTCCTTATCAGTTTCTTCTTACTTCTCAGCTTCTTCTCGCTCCTTTAGCTAACAGGCCCGCTGTTAGCCCCTTCCACACTACAGTGCAGCTGCTTACAAAGTGCAATGAAAAGATCACAGAAGTGTCACAGACATGTTTTATGAAAAATCCTTTCCTTAGGATTTTTTCTCCTGAGAAGCCGAGAGGCCTCAGGAACAAAATGTAACCAATGGTTATCTGCTGCTGTGGAATGCAACAGATGCATCTGGGATTGGTCTCATGTGGTTGTTTCTAATTAATGGCCAATCACAGTCAGCTGGCTCAGACTCTCTGTCTGAGACACAAGCCTTTGTTATCATTCCTTTTCTATTCTCAGCTAGCGTTCTGATTAAATCATTTCTTCTATTCTTTTAGTATAGTTTTAATATCATATATATCATAAAATAATAAATCAAGCTTTCTGAAACATGGAGTCAACATTCTTGTCTCTTCCCTCATCCTAAGACCCCTGCAAACACCGCCACACAGAAGTACAGAATTACTTGGGTTGGAATGGACCTTAAAGCCCATCCCATCCCACCCCTGCCATGGGCAGGGACACCTTCCACTGTCCCAGGCTGCTCCAAGCCCCAGTGTCCAACCTGGCCTTGGACACTGCCAGGGATCCAGGGGCAGCCACAGCTTCTCTGGGCAAATACAGAAAATATATAAAATATATACAATAGTTCTGTAAAACAGTCACAGCCTAAATGATGATCCTGAGCCTTCAGACAGCTAAGAAGAAATGGAAAAATCCAGCACTCTGACAATATTAGGCCTTAAAAGTACAACAAATTCCTCTAGAAAGCAACCACTGTATTATGGAGAGTGCAATATATTTTTTTAGGTTATGACAATTTGTTAAATCTTTTTTAAAACTTACAGGTCAGTTCCTATTTAAAATAGAAGTGGATATATTTTAATTAGGTGCTCTTTTCAATTATGGTACATGAAGCCTTTTGTAGAACATACAAATTTGTTTGGTTGGTTTTGAATATTAAATGATTTGGGGTTCACTTAAGGATTGTATACAGTGGCCAAATTGTGCAATTTTTACAATAAAAAAAATTTCAGCTTTCAAAACAATGGAAAGTTGTAACTTTCTATTCCAACCAAAATCCTCTTATTCCATTCTTCTGCAGTTCAATTTTGTGGGTTTGGTAAATTATTCCCATGTGTGCTGGCTGCAATCACTTGGCCTGATATCTACACTATTTCCCCTTAAAATTTAATGCATGATGGTGGAGGACAAGTGTGAAGAGTAACAACAGCACAGAGAAATAGCAACGCATATTTGAAGATAGTTAAAGAGATTATTTCCTTATCATGACAGCAAAATGGCGTTACGCATTGTAGATTCATTATCATTCTGCAAGTTCAGTATGCCATCTTTCTGCTCTCCAGAGTACATATATTTTACACTGATTTCTGGTTCCCATGTCCCAGCACAATGTGAATTTCAACATAATTTCAGCACTGAAAAAAGATCAACACTATGCTTGTGAGATGGTGTGATTTTTTGTGAGCTGCTGAGTATTACGTGTTTATGGCTGAGGTAAATCTGACTGCTCACCTACAGAGATGAAGGTGCTTTGGATAAAACAATCTTCTTCAAAGTGCACTGTCCTTACATAATGAATTTTTTACCATTGTTTATATTGATCCTTGGCCATTTCACTGTCTGACCACAAATACTTCTTTCCCAGACCCACAACTCCTAAATATTTTATAGAACAAGAAGAGTTATCCTGTTAAGTTTGTTCAGACACCTACTGACAGAATTCTGCTCTTCTGTGCAGATCAAAGGGAAAACAAGAGTAAATCCCAGAATCACTGGCACTGGAAAAGCCCTCCCAGCCCATGGAGTCCCAGCTGTGCCTGATGCCCACCTTGTCCCCAGCCCAGAGCTCTGAGTGCCACGTGCACCCCTTCCTGGGACACCTCCAGGGATGGGCACTCCAAATCTCCCTGGCTAGCCTCTGCCAAGGCCTGAGCCCCCTTTCCATGGGGAAATTCCTGAGCCCAGCCTGAGGCCGTTCCCTCTGCTCCTGTCCCTGTTCCCTGGAGCACAGCCCGACCCCCGGCTGTCCCCTCCTGTCAGGAGCTGTGCAGAGCCACAGGGTCCCCCCTGAGCCTCCTTTTCTCCAGGCTGAGCCCCTTCCCAGCTCCCTCAGCCCCTCCCCCAGCTCTGTTCCCTTCCCTGGACATGCTACAGCCCCTGAAGGTCTCTCTATCCAGGAGTCCCAGAACTGGAGGCCCAAGGTCCCTCAGCAGAGCCAACACAGGTAGGCCCGGTCCTTTGGGCCACACCAATGGCTGGGACAAGCCAGGTGCCATTGACCTTCTTGCCATCTGGCCACATGCTGGCCCCTCATGTCCAGCCTCTGTCACCAACACCCCCAGGCCTTTCCCACCAGCACCTTTTCAGCCCCTCTGCCCCAGCCTGGAGCACTCATGGAGCTGTTGTGACCCCAGGGCAGGACCTGGCATTTGTCCCTGTTGTCCCTCACACCATTGACATCATCCCATGGATCTAGCCTGTTCAGATCCCTCTGCAGAGCCTTTCTGCTCTCCAGCAGGTCCACACTCCTGCCCAAATACTTCAGGAATGCTTCAGAATGCCATGCAAAGGCTATCTTTTCAGTTTCTCTTTTGCAACTTCACTTCCCTTGCCATTACCCATGTCTGAGAATAACTGGCTGATACCCCACACCTGCCATCCAGACAGGAGTGAGTAGGACATGAAGGATTATTATGAAATTCTCACCATAAAGTCAATAGCCTAAGCCTTGAGCAAGGCCAGAGTTGAAGTGTTGCTGGTAGATTTATGACTTCATCCAGCTGAAATAGTAGTTTTCTGAGGCTGCGAGAAATTACGGAACTTCATTAAAGCTGCTATCATGGACAAATTTTGCATGAACGCTGAGTGCTTGATGGATGATGCAGTATGCTTAAGTGCAGTGTCTGATTTAGAGTTCAAACCTTTTGTAGTACACTTCATGAAGATAAAATATTTCATGCCACTGTGTTTTGGGCTCTATATTTTTGACAATATGTTTCATGCCTCATTTGCCACCAAAGTAATGAGATTTTAGTCAATGTTCAAAGACTGACTTCCCATTTTTCATGGCAAAACCCCAAATGGGTTATTTTTCTACAGTAGTGTACTGCTAGCTCATTGAAGCCCTGAAGTATATGTGGACCTTGAGGCAGCCAAAGTGTAAAACATTGACTTCACAACACAGAGAAGACAAGAAGCAAAAACTCTGATCAATGATTGAAGCTGCCCATTGGTTCCAAGGATATGGTGTCCCATTTATATTTTTTCCAAAATATCAAGGTGCACTGATACACTGATAGAAAGCTTATCAGAAAACAACTTCTTGCATATCCAAATATTAAAATATAGATCATAGAACATTTGTAAAGTGTTAAATTATTTTTCTCTCCAAATCTAGTTCTGCTTTTCCTAAGACACATGGGAAAATGGTCAAACAACCAGAAAGCATTGCATGAAGCATTGATATTTCCCTCCTTTTTCATAGAATAAATTATACCTCAAACAATTCTTTCACTGAGCATGGGAAAATGGTCAAACAACCCAGAAAGCATTGCATGAAGCATTGATATTTCCCTCCTTTTTCATAGAATAAATTATACCTCAAACAATTCTTTCACTGAGCATTGAAATCAATATATTTCAATATGTCTATACATATGTCCTGTCAAAAGACTCAATAGTCTTTTTTATCTGAAGACATGAAAGACAGAGGATTTTCTGACACTTTTACAGCTCTTACCATGCAAACTCTAGCATGGTCTTTTACAATGCACACATATAGTCCTACAACAAAATTCTTAATATAAAGATAGGAGGAAAGCGAACACAGTGGGACAAAAAACAGGAAGACTAGAATTGCCTCTAATCCATCAGGTTTGCCTTAGAGTGTTTAACAAGGCGTTTGCCCACACTGTAATCAACAGTACCAACGTTTAAATTTCTAGTTTGAACAGGTATGGAGTGAAATACTAAGTGGAGTACAAACATTAGAGAACAAGTTAAAAATCCAGCTTTGTGCTGTAGCCAGGCTAGCCATTACTGAATAATCTGTCTTAAAGCTGCACTTTAACCACTTTGTGCTGTATAGAGCCAGGAAAAGCACAAGAGATGCAAGAGATATATGAGATGCTTTAAAAAATATATGTCAAAATAACAAAAATTGATTGCATGACATGCCTTTTGTACATTATCGACACTAACACAATATTAGAAGAAAAGGAACCGCCTGGTTTCAAAAGGAAGGTGTGAGCACTGTGGAAGGCTCTGACACTTCAAGAAAAGGCTACCAATCATTGTTAAGAAAGGCCACATACTGCAAGCTCATTGTAATCATTGTTAAGAAAGGCCACATACTGCAAGCTCATTGTAATCATTGTTAAGAAAGGCTAAATACTGCAAGCTCATTATAATCATTGTTAAGAAAGGCTAAATACTGCAAGCTCAAATAAATTAGCAGACATCAACTGTAAAAAATAATGAATATAAATTTAAGAAAAGTTTTAGTGGCAGTTCCAGTGTGTCAGCTTCTTCAACCCACATTGGAAATGGCCAAACCTCAGGCATATGATCATATGCCACAACCTTACTATTACAGGGCTTTTTGCAACACACCACACCTAAGCATGACTTTTGCACTCCAATTTGAACCCATTCCAGCACTAGGTGTGATAAATCCCCTGCATTAGAAGGACTCTACTTTGACAAAGACTAAAATCACAACCTGATTTGAGGACACACCACAGTGACACTGATTTTGAAGGCTGAAAGCTTATTCTAGAGCATTCCCTTCTGCATAGCTGTGCAGGAAAAACATGGTATTGCTTTCCCCTGACTATTAAGGATGTAAGGGTGTGCAGGACTCCAGCACAAAGCAAGAGGGAAAACTAGAATTAACAACCTAACTGGCACCTGAGCTGCAGCTGAACTTAGTGGAATTATATTTGTAGCATGTTCCCTGTTCTCTCCTTGTTCAGTGAGAGGCACCATTCCTCTATATCCTACTGCAGCAGTGCCCTGTAAGTTGGATATAGTTATAGGATCCTAGAGTGGCTGAGGATAACACAGAATAAGACTGTGGAGCTGTCTAGCTGCTCCCAGCCATTCCGGCATAACTCATGCCCATCTGTTCCCTTTCATGCTGCAGTCCAGAGGGAAGCAGATGGGATCTACTCTGGTCTCTTGTTTTGAAACTCATATTCATTATAACCTAATTTTTAGAATTACAGTCTTGCTGTCAGCAATGCTGCTCAACCAATTTTCTTCCTTTCTACAGAAGCAAAAATAAACTTTATAATAATAGGCTGTGCCTGTAAGGGTCAAAACATTAAAGAGACACTAACAAGTGAACTATCTTCTCATCCCTGGAAGCAATCTTGTTTCCATTCCAAGCCTGGAACTGGATCTGGGCATGACTCCCTAACATGTGGTGTGACTGATGCTCCTCTGATATTTTTCAGCAAAAATAGAGGAGTGAATGTTTTTGCTACTGTGTAAGGAGCTGCTGCTTCTTGCACTGGCTGCCAGATCGCCAGCTCTGCTCCTTCCTGACATTCTGCTTTCAGGGAAGCACTGTCTCAAACACTTGGCTATTTCACCAGGACTTGCATTTAATAGGACTTTAATGTTTTGCTTTTCCAACAGCATTAATAGACTCCACAGAAAAAAAAAAACTGGATGGAGAAATAGTGGTGTTTTCTGCTTGTGGGTGTGAGTCTAAGCCTGTTCTTTAAATTAATTCTATTCCATTCCATGACAACTTTCTGCATGGTCTCAGTGTATACAATGTCCCCCTTTGTCTTGGTTTGAAAAGACAGAGGTCTGCTAAGGAAGGCAAGAGCTGCTCTTGAAATGGAAAACGTAAACTCCCTCCCTCTGAAGTATCATAATTTTGAAATATAGTAATTTGAAAGGCGTTCTCAGGCAAAGATATAGGAGTAAGAATAACAGTTCTTTATTAGAAAAAAAAATGCAGTAATACAAAACAACACAGAATATGACTTGATATGCTGTTGGTCAGGATGTTGGTAGCAGTCTGATTAAATGGTGGCTGCAGTCCTCCTGGAGTGGCAGATGTAGTTCTGTTGAAACAGTGAGCTTGTAGAAAGGATGTAATTTTCCTCTGAAGGTCCAGTGGTGCTGTCTTCCTCTGGGAATCCAGTGGAAAAAGGCTGCTCCTCTGGGAATCCAGCGGGAAAAGGCTGTCCTGGTGTTCCAAATGTCATATTATATGCAGTTAGGAATGCTTGGCTCCTCCCCCTGGCCTGGGTGGAGCATCTCCCAGTGGGATGATGTAATTTCATCAGTCATGCAGGGACTCCCAATGGCCCATTAACAGAAGATATCTCCTGGAGGGAGGATGGTCAAGGGAGAGATAAAGCAAACTGCTCCACCTGGTTTTAACAGCTGCCCCATTAACAGCAGATAACAGCCCCACCTCTAACAGCTGGCAATAGAATACACACCCCCGGCCACATCTTGCATTTGCAACCTAAGACACCCTTCCTCTTTGTCTTGGAACTGAGCATACGGTGATGCTCTCCTGCCATTTCAATAACCAGTTTTGCACTCTATTTTTCATTTGGTTTCTTCTTTTGTCAGGGTAGAAAGAAGGTAATACCATCAGCTATTCTTTTCCTCCTGTGCTGAGTAAAAACTGAGTAAAAACTCAATTTTTTTAGTAAAAACTCAAGGAAATAATTAAGTATTGAAATTTTTGCAAACAGAAAATACTCAAATCTGATGCCTGCCACTATTTGTTGGAACATATCTGATCATAAGTATCTATGAAATGTTTTACTTTTAGTATTTCCTTCTCTTATGCTGTGGGAATGTGCTGATTCAGGCATAGGTAATTGCCCATTAAAATAGATTTTTTGGTCCTGTGTCAGATCAGTTCAGGTTCTACCACTGTCCTGTGGAATTTGCATTTCAAAAAGCCAACACAACCTTCTACTGATCATTCCTACACAGGTCAACATGAAATAGATGAAAACA
Organism: Agelaius phoeniceus; assembly: GCF_051311805.1. NCBI lineage: Eukaryota > Metazoa > Chordata > Aves > Passeriformes > Icteridae > Agelaius > Agelaius phoeniceus. The sequence goes on along the minus strand of NC_135276.1, from coordinate 1,276,180 downwards.
AATCATGATGGAAGAGACACACAACAGACAAATGTTCAGCCTTCTCCTGTTATCTTGAGGGCATAACAGGGAATCTGTGGCTGTGAATGAACAGAATTTTCCTTCTGTGCTCATCCCTGTGTGACTGGAGAGCTGTGGAACAGGAGAACAGGGCATAAATAGGTAACAAGGATAAACAGGGAGAAATGCTAGCAGACAGTCAGAAGTGCAGCTGATTAGAAAAGCTCCCACGACTTCCCTGTGCATCGCCTCAATCCGACCTACAGTCATGACACATTTTTCACACTGCTGCATCTTAAGCATCAGCCCTGTTGATTAACGCCTTTCTGTTGTCCTGACATATTTTCCTAGCCTGATCTTTTTTAAGTGGGAAGAAAAACTAAAATATTGAAGAAGTCCAGAGTGACACAATCCCAGAATCCTGCCCTTCGTCTTTTGCAATGGAATACAAAAAGACTTCGCAAATTATAGGTCTTTTCTTTGTGCATTTTTTTTCCTTTTGAATTTGACCTCAGGTTCAGAACATGTCTTTATGCCTCTGGTAACCTTGGTCATTGTCTAGGAGGATGCAGAATCTTAAACATTCCTCATTCCCCCAAGAAAGCTGGCAAAGGTTGCAGTCTGTTCCATATACATGAGGCACTTCATGTAGTACTGATGAATCAGGCACACACAGTCCCACTCTTGCCAACAGGCAGCAGTGGTTATCACTTCCCTTTCACACTGCATAAGTAAATTATTTATTACAAGTTCAATTGAATTTTAAAATGCAAAATAATATATTAGTTGCCTTAACTTGTGATTCTAATTTAATTGGGTTTTCTCCCCCTGTTTAATGTATTCAAATGTAAGGATTTGAAAAGAATATCGAGGAAGCATTTAAAAATAAAGCAGTGATGCAGCACACGGTTTGTTGCTGGAGTGGAAAGATCCTAATTTACAACATGTGATCTTGCACCACATGAAATTAGAGCATATCTAATACATATCCATATTTTGTTTTATACAATATATTTAGCTTCTCAAATAAATTAGAAGAGTGTTCAGAGCTTCTGCAGAATTCTCCTGCCCAACTGCACTATCAATTCTTCCATCCTCTCTCTTTCACTTCAGGGTTATAAATCTGTTTCTCTTTGAAGAAGTTGTATTAATATTTAATTGGAAAACTTCATAAAATGTTAGAAAAATATTACACCAAACACAGAGTAATGCCCAAGAGAGTAAACAGCAGGATTTGTGTTATGTAGTTTAGCTGCATGCATTTGCATTTACATTTCCTTCTTCACTGACCTACTAAAAAAATTGCTCTCATTCTCACTGTTTACAGGAAATGTGGTTTTGTCTAAGGAAATTAAACCCATGGAAAAGATCCATCTAAGTTCCCATTTACCTTGGCCATTTTGGGATAGATGTCTAAAATCTATGGACTTGTTTTAAAGGCATAAAAGAAAAGCATCATTAAGTAACTCTTAGCAATTTGGTATACATTTCATTGCTAACAACCCTTCCTTTTGATTTAATATCTCCAATTTTTTAATACCAGTGCACTATAACTCTGATATTCAAGGCATTCAAGTACTGAAGACTAAATCCTAGATTAACCTGAAATTATTTGACTTATACATTTTGACAGAGAAGTATCACCAAAAACAAATAACTCAAAAGATTCTCTTTGCGATGAGAGAGAATTTAAGGTCTATTCATGTGTAGCTTTTAATGTGTGCAATGCATGAATTGGACGTATTTATGGTACGTAGAGGCAGAGGGAATATATTGCACTCATTAATGTATTTAATTAAATAATTGATAAACTCAGCATTCAGAGTTTTGCTTTTACTTTAAAAACACATGATGTCAAGCATCACGATTTTTTTCATTGGATGAAAAAATCTACTTATGTATCCAACTGCTTGAATTTTAATGCCCATATTAACAATTTCATAAAAGCAAAACATTTGTACACAGAATTTGCTTCTCAATGAAAATGTAGAACCCCACATCAAAGCAGTGATAGTTTTGTGTAACAAGTGAAGAGTCAATCTTTAACACTAAGCAATCACTTTCTCGGCCAAGACCATTTTTTCTTGATTTTGCAATCACTCAGATGTCACTCCAGAATTAACATCTGTGTCTGTGTAGTTTGAGCTTTTTCAAACACAGACCTTCCACTGATGTCTCAAGTGAGATCCTGCTCCATATCCCAAGTCCCACATGAGTACTTGTTCCAATTTTGAAAGTCCAAGCTGTATCTTTCCTTCTAAAAGAACTCTGTATTTGAGACAAGTACAGAATATGTAATAGAGGCTCTGTACAGATCCACTTTGGCTTAGGAGGAAGATTTTATCTTTTTATCTTAACATTTCTTATTCTCTGCAGAGTAACTGAATGTAAAGTTCCATTTTCACACGTACAAATTTCTCTCTCAGACCAGAGCAGAGTGAGAGAATAAATTCATCCCCTGCAATTCTCTTTGTTCAGCTTTTCTGCAATACTGTCCAATATAAATTGCATTGTAACTTTTTTTGGCCATTTTTTGGTGTAGAGTGATGCCTTAAGATTTTAGCCTTTACATTTTTCAAATCCTGTAGTGCATTAGGGCAAAACTCTAAACTTCATATGAAGTGTTAACTACTGCCTACACATTTTGGTCAGACAAAACAATCACTCTAGGCTTGAAACTCAAGGACACCCTACAGCCTTAGTCCAAAAAGTATAAACAAAAGTGACTTGGAGGGGAGCAAACTGGGAGAATATGACTTTATTAACTGAAGCTGTAATTGAAGGATTAACCCCTGATAAATAAATAGACCAAACTTATATCTGTCTGAAAAACTCGTGACCATAGTCCATCTTGGGTGTAGCCCCTTGGGGAGGCTTTGTCTGCCCTTAATGTACCTGAAGGCCCTTCATTAAATATATTCGCTTTTATCCTTTTAACTTTGTCTGGCCTCAGTTTCTAGGTAAGCTCGAAAAAGGCATCAAGAGTGTATTTCACCCCTGTACTGCAGAAAGCCTTTAGTTTTACTGAGCAGCCACTATTTTGAAACTCAGTAACAATAGATATACTTCACTAGGAACAGAATTCAAGTATCTAAAATTGACCTGCAAACCAACACTCTTTCAAGTTGGAACACCACAGTCAAGGCATTAAAAAATATAATCATGACATTTCAAAGACTATGGCTGTTCTTTGGTTATTTTTGTTAGTTTTTTTTTTTTTAATTTCTCCAACTGCAATACAGGTGTTTGCAAAATATCTTAAAATTAAAGATACTTTTAAAGAAAAAAGTACAGTTTTTCAAAGGGTAGTCAAAGCACTACTGTTTTATAATAGTGTAATTTCTTGCTGAGCCTTTGCTTTCTCCTTTATTTTTGTGTCTCTTTCTAAACGTTGTTTTACCTATTACTTTATTAATTTTCTATTTTTTTTTCCCTTACCAGCCATCAAAGATGTTTTTAAATTGTGCCATTGCAAACTAATTGTAACTGGTATGAAGGAAGAGAGAGATTTTCTGTGTTTAGAGAGCAGCAATTGATAAAAGACTGTCAGAAAGGAGAAAAAAAATTGCTTTGTCCAGTTCCTGGTTTTGAACTGCTCTAAATTTCGCTCCTTTGTCATGTAAGTTACATTAATGCACAAGTTGCTTCTGAATTTGGACTGTCATTTGTCGCAGACATCTTTTCACTAAAAATCTTTTCTTTAGGACTTTTCCTTCTGAGAAGCTAAGAGGCGTCAGAGACAGAATGTCAACAATGGTTATCTGCTGCTATGGAATGCAACAGGTCCACCTGTGATTGGCCCATCTTGGATGTTTATAATTAATGGCCAATCAAGGACCAAGCTATCTTGGACAGAGTCCAAGAGAGCTGCCTTTGTTATCATTCCTTTCTTGTCTATTCTTAGCTTAGCAAGCTTCTGTCCTTCTTTTTCTTTTTAGTATGGTTATAATGTAATATATATATATCATACAATAATAAATCAAGCCTTCTGATCCTGGAGTCAACATTCTCGTCTCTTCCCTCATCCGAGAACCCCTGTGAACACAGTCACAGTCATTTTTTCCATTATCTTTGTTTAAAGGCTCAAATAAATCAGAGGATGAACCTGTCCTCCCACAGTTTCCAGGATTTGGATTCTATAATTCAAGTCGCCTCACTGGCACACTCTTGAATAGTGTTCCTGCTAATACTTAAATTCATTGCTGTGATTAATTATTAGCAGACTGCCTTAATGCTGATTTTTTTCCCCAAACTAGCATCCAGCCTATTGTTCTCATCAGATCAAAGATCTCTGACCACAACATATGTGTGCCCACAGAATTCCATTGCCTCCTGGGGAAAGAGCAGGGAAGATTCAGGTCTCCTACAAATACGTGCCTCCATAATTGAAGAAAAATAGAGCAGTGCTTCAGTCAGGTTCTCACAGAATTCCAGAATCATAAAGGCTCACCCAGTGCCACCCCTGCCATGACAGGGACACCTTCCACTGTCCCAGGCTGCTCCAAGCCCCAATGTCCAACCTGGCCTTGGGCACTGCCAGGGATCCAGGGGCAGCCCCAGCTGCTCTGGGCACCCTGTGCCAGGGCCTGCCCACCCTGCCAGGGAACAATTCCTCATTGCCAAGATCCCATCCAGCCCTGCCCTCTGGCACTGGCAGCCATTCCCTGGCTCCTGTCACTGCAGTTCCTGAGGAATTGTCCCTCTCTGGGTTCCTGCAGCCCCTCAGAGCCTGGAAGGAGCTGTGAGCTCTCCACACAACCTTCTCCTGCCCAGGCTGAGCAGTCCCAGCTCTCCCAGCCTGGCTCCACAGGGGAGCTGCTCCAGTCCCCTCAGCACCTCCATGGCCTCCTCTGGACTCTCTCCTACAGTTCCATGTCCTTTTTATGTTCACCAGAACTGTTCACAGTGTTTGAGGCACCAGAACTGTTAAGTGTTCGAAGTGAGGACTCAAGAGAGCAGAGAAGAAGCTAAGAATCCCCTCCCTCACCTGAGGGAGCCAGCTCATGCTGGCCATGCTGAGCCTTTCTTGATCAGATATTTGGAAGTCTGACTCTTCCCTCATACAAATGAAGCCATTTTACTTCTGCTGTCAATGACTTCATTGCAGCTGAACCATCAGAATATGTGAAAAATGTCATTTATGAACTTATCTCCCCTTTTATATGCATTTGCTTTATCCTCATTTACGCTTTGAGGATTAGGGAGATTATTTTATCTTTTTCAAAGGACGTAGAATACAAAATTGAAGCTCTAGATGTAAAAAGATTGATGACAAAAGCTCCAAAGAAAAGGCATTTTTATTTCATGAGGCTTCCTTTTTGCTGGCCAGTAGGTTTAAAAAAAACATCACTCCTAATTAAGATGATCTTCTGTATACTGCCAAAACAAAACTCAACATTACTTTGTTTTGGAAACAATGAAAAAGAAAAGTGTTTTTATTGAGAAGATGCTCCTGGGATTAGCTGGTGGCTGATAGCTGAAATTAAAGAAAATTCTTAGTAGTTTCCTGACTTTTCCCAAAGCCACTAACATTGCTGAACAACCAGACAGCTGACTGAGATGTCCCTAACACGCACAATTCCTGTACTTTGCTATTCTGCTTGTCTGGAATCAACACATGTGCTCAAAGAATCAGCATTTTGAGATGAAAAAACTGTTCTCTTGGAAAATCTCCAATCAGTCCTACTGATAACAGTTTTAAGAGCAGAGCACAATTTCTCTGTACAGCTGTCAACATACAAGTTTTACTCTAATAGTTCAACAGGCAATTGTCTTTTTCTAAGAGCCCAACTGACAAAAACGTGGATTTGAGTTCATGCTTTGTGTGAGAGACCATGCTATACATATCTGATAAAAATTCTGTAAGTGCTGATCAGATGTTATCCCAAACCTGAATATTATGTTGAAACTTCAGAGTCATAAAAATGAATTCATTGTCCCTGAGGTTCCCCTGAAAACCTGAATTCTGCCTGAATCCAAGCATGTTTGGCTTGGTAAGGGTGGCTGGGTGTTCCACATCATATCCATAAGAAGGATAAAGTAAGATGCACAGTGTATGAAGACATTGTATTTTTAAAAAATCTCTTATTTTCATAGAATTCCAGCTGAATATAGATGCAGGGTGCCCCCAGCCAGGGAATAACGTGCTCTGACACCACGATTTATGAAGGCTGAACAATTGCTTTATTAAGCTATGTTATATTACACTAATACTATACTACATTAAAGAGATAGTGAAGAGATACTAAAGAAAAACCCCATAAGTGTCTGGAGACAGCCACGACACAGCTTTCACCAAATTGGCCAATCAATCCAAACAACCACCACCTTTGGTAAACAATCTCCATAACACATTCCACGTGTGCCAAACAACAGGCACAGCAAGTAGAGATAAGAATTGTTTTCTCTTCTTCTATGAGCCTCTCACTCTCTTCCCCAGGAAAAGTCCTGGGGAAAGTTGTGCCTGCTGCTCTCTGTGAAGAGAGCTGCAGCCACAATTCACCCTTTTTACTATAATAAAAAGAAAAATGAGCTGTTTCTGCAATTCTTCTGCTGGGCCTATGCAGAAGAGAGAATAAACACATGTCAAGAGGTTTATTTGTTGCCAATCAAAACCTCATTCAGATGCTGATGTAGAATGATAAGGGAGATTCTTTATCTGTAAAATATCTACTTCTATTATATCATGAAAACAAGTTATAGAGTATAAGAAACCAAACAACAATGCAAAGAATGATCACTGTCTCAAAGTCCAAAGAGCTGAGTTCAGGAAAAGATTCATTGACTGGAGATGTTGATCATTGACATCCCTGAATGCCCTTCTTGGTCCTGAAACAGAGAACTGCTGAATCCTGAAACAGAGAACTACTGAAGAAAGTTATTAACAACTGTTGCAGTGTGATGCCATTTCCTGTTTCACCTATCCCAACCCCCCAGGTGTGCCAACCTCTCCTTTCCCCTCCCCCTTTGCCCTTCTGCTGAGAGCTGTCCATCAATCTTAACATTCCAGCAGGGTCATGGTGTGGTTGGCAGAAGTTCAAAAGATGCCCCTCAGGTCCGGGCTCATTGGCCTGTCCAAGTGTCTTTATCCTTTGAGCCTTCCCCTCCTCCCACCTGGTTGGTGGCTCACCTGTGCCTTCCTGTCCCCGGGCTTAAAAGGAGACGGGACCATGCGGTCTGGATTCTGTTGGGAGCTGTTATAAGATTCAGAGGTCTATCATCCTGGAATAAAACTCTGGATTAAAACTCTACAGCAGAATCCTCTCCTTTTTCTCTTCACCGTCCCCTGAACCTTTTCCACCAGAGGTAAACTGAGTTTCTACTATGCCTGGATTTGTTGCGAGTGCCTAGCTGCAGCATCCAGCCAGCCAAATGTATCTCTGAGGTGAAACATCACAGCTGCCGCCTTTGGCCCAGCAGCAAGGGTCAGACAAGCCCAGGCACGTCCCACCCGGTAATATTGGGATTAATATACCATTAAAAAACTATTAGAAATCCATCAGATGGAACATTATATAATTATCAGGCACTAAAGCACTGACTGTCATCTCAGAGTCTGCAACAGCTGATAAACCTCAAGTCAGCAGAGTTGGAAATCATCTCCAGATCATGATTTTCAAACTCCCTTTGAGAGCAGGCTCACCTGCTATATAGATATATATGATCAAATTGCCAAGCCAAAATGACTTGAACCCTTTGGATGCAGAAAACATCTGGGTGATTGTCAAACATCTCCTATCCAAACAGAGTTAGGACCTGGCCACAGCCCCAGCTCAAATTGGATGGTTTCCAGAATTACCTTTTCTGTGTAAAACTACTATCTGATTCAGAAGTATTGAGAAAATCTCTGGATTGCCATGGCCATAGCCTTTAATTCAACCACTTGGGCCAAGGCTGGCTTGTGGCTTTCCAGTGCTTTGAGCTGGTAGCCCCTTTTTTTTTTTTTTTTTTTTTTTTTTTCCAGAAAGCATCAGTGGCAGCGGGTCTTAGGACTTAGGGCGGTGAGCAGGGTAGTAGCCCCAGCCCTGGTGGGCAGGCCAAGACACCCAAACGCGGCTGGCGGGGCGGAGTCTTTTTACTCACCGCCCACCCCCAGCATGCTGCAGGTGTCTCGGCAACTCCTCCAGCATTTCACCCTTCCTTAACCCCCCCGGCCATGGCCCAAGCCACAGCCTCTCAGGATCCCACTCCTTCCGCCCCGTAAGTGGGAGCAGAACGGGTGAGGTGCCCCGGGGCACAGCAGGGAAGGTGTCTTCAGAGGAATCTTCTTCTTCAGTTTTCTCGGCACTGCCAGTCTGGCACTCAGCGGTGCAGGCACGCCCCTTCTCAAGGCCAGGCTGTTGTTGCTCGCAGCTGCTGTCCTTTGCCTTGCCTGGCAGCCCGAGTGAAACAGCAGGCGGGGCGGCTGCCGGGAGCAGCGGCGCGGGCTGGGGATCTTTCTCAGCTTCCTCAGTGTCACGGCTCGCATCCCGAACGGGATCCGGACCAGCTGGAGGCAGCGGAGCCGGCGGGGGCAGATCCCTGGCCGGCACTGCAGGCACCGGTGTTGATAAATCAATTGCCGGCTGAGGTGCAAGGGCGTTGGATGTGCTGTCCAGTGCAGGGCTGCAGGCCGCTGTCGCGGAGCCAGCTGCCTCTGTCAGTGGCAGGGTCGGCTCCGCATCCTCCTGGGACGCAGGGGAGAGCGAATCCAGCGGCGGAGCTGACTCACACGCCGCACGGGGGGAAGGAGGGGGGGGTGAAAGTGGCCCTCCCTGCGCATGGCCCGGTGAGAGAGAAGAGAGCTGCTCTGGCTGTGCTGTGAGTAAAGCCGCCCTCCCCCCTGCCCCTGCTCTGCACGGTGGGGGAAACCTGCGGAAACTGTCCTTGAACGGTTCGGTCCCCGTCCGGCTGTGGCGGGGGGGCTGGTGGCCACCTGCCTGGGGCGAGACGCTCCTCCGCGTCCAAGCCGGATGCGCCTGCCGAGATGAACAGGCTTCCCAATAGGGCTTTCTGTTCTGATGAAAGTCTCCGCACTCCAATAGTATCCTCCTCTTACGGAGAAAACCAGATGCCTACTTCAGCAGGCAGTTCTTCCCAACGGTCACCCCATCTCTGGCCTGGGGGCAGTGCTGTTATCGGGAGGGGAAGGATTAATATTACCTTCCCGGGGAAGCAGGAGTGTCCGGTTTACAAGCAGGCTGCGCAGAGCACTGCGGGGTCCAACCGAGGGTCTGAGCGGCATCTCCCATCCCGTGACTCACTGAAGGACTGCTGGACACGACTTCTGTGAACGTTCAGCAAACCTTTTCATGTTCAGCTTCGGCTGCGAATTCGGATGGATCCATTAGGGTCCTGTTTCTTCAGCCAACATCAGGGTTCACCATTTATCGATTCAGGGTGACCCCAACATGGTGAATAATGTGCTCTGACACCACAATTTATGAAGGCTGAACAATTGCTTTATTAAGCTATGTTATATTACACTAATACTATACTACATTAAAGAGATACTTATACTGAAGAGATACTAAAAAAAAAAAACCCCGTAACTGTCAGGAGACAGCCACAACACAGCTTTCACCAAATTGGCCAATCAATCCAAACAACCACCACCTTTGGTAAACAATCTCCATAACACATTCCACATGTGCCAAACAACAGGCACAGCAAGTAGAGATAAGAATTGTTTTCTCTTCTTCTATGAGCTTCTTACTCTCTTCCCCAGGAAAAGTCCTTGGGAAAGTTGTGCCTGCTGCTCTCTGTGAAGAGAGCTGCGGCCACAGCTGAATACACCAAACTTCAGAGGAATTTGGGAAAGCTCTGGAGAAAAAGCATCGACCACTCATCTGAAGTGACAATGCTGTTGTAGCATTGCTGCTACTTCTCACAGTTAGAAGCAATTTTAGTTTTGCAAGCATGAAGCGATTTTATGCAAATACCTCACACAGTATAGCAAATTGTAGTCAAGATACTACTAACACCAGATCAAGTAATTATCTGAATTGCAACTAATGTGAATCACTATTCAGTGTTGGTTTATGCCTTTTAACTATCAGTCTTTAGTAACATGCTCAAAAGGTTGGAAATACTGTTCTTTTCACTATTTCCATACTTATTTTACTGTTCAGTAACTCCCAATGTAATTTCTTCAACATTTAAAACATGAAGATCGAAACAGAAATTCAGACCAAAATACTTAAAATTCTGAAAAAGAAATAAGGACTCTATGAAGAGCAGTACAGTAGAGAGAAGGGCAAGAAAAAGTAGAGAGAATGAAGTGGAAAGTAGGAATGAAATTTTCAATGCTACTAGCCTGAAGATGATACAGGAGCTGTTGTAAGATCACAGGGCTCCATCCTGTCAGTATGAATCATTTACTCTGATCCATATGTTACACCAAATAAAAATTAAGTTGAATTAAAGAATGTTCCTTCCATTTGGAGGGTCTGAGTAGTGTTCAAGACATTCAGACTTTGCTTACTGGTTCATGACATCACTGGTATTATAGACTCATAGCTCACAGCTGCCTGCTATTTATTCTGAGTATAATCTCCCTATTTTCAGGAATTCATGAAATGCATGTTTGTTGACATTCATGCATGTGAAAGGTTCCCTAAGGGACAAAACTCAGTACAAAAAAACCCCTCAAGCCTTGAGTGATTTATTTCACAAATTGATTTATAAAATAAGAAAGTCACTGCTGCTAGTCTTGGCCTTGTTCAAACTGTAATAGAGCTAAAGCATGAATAGTTAATAGCAGTTCTCTAAATATTTGGGCTCCTAGAAATTGAATAAGAGTAAATACCCCATACATATATTGGTCATCCCAAAGGATCCAAAAGTCTTTTAAGAAACTTACGGTCTAAATTCTTCAGTGAGAAACATATCCTTTATGGAAACACATGATAAAACCTTTTAGAAATAATAACATAAATAAGATCATTATTCCTAATGTGAATCTGTTTAGTCTGTGTTAATAAATATGTAACTAATTACTTTTCTTTTTAAAAATGTTTTTTTACAATGCACAAAATGAAAAGCATTCATTTGCTCTGTCTGTTCTTTGCTTTATAGCAGTTTTTCGCAAGTATATGCAGGGAGGGGTAGAGCAGGGCCCAGGCTCTGCTCCGGGCCCAGCCATGGCCCCAGAGCCACGGGCAGGGCTGAGCCCAGGAGCTGCCCCTGCCCATGCCCAGAGCTCCTGCCCTGGGCAGTGCCCAGCCCTGAGCAGGTGGTGCACAGAGGCTGTGCAGGCTCCTGCCTGGGGGTACTGCAGAGCCACACGGACACACTGCTGTGCCCTGGGCTCTGGGATGGCCCTGCTGGAGCAGGGAGGTGCCACCAGAGCAGCCCCTGTGGGCCCTTCCAGCCTCCTCCATCCTGGGATTCTTCACAGCAGATAACAAAATAAGTGAATTCAGAATTTTTCCCCCCCCACAGGTCATTATAAATTCGGTGCACTGACCAGCAGGGGCTCTTGGGAAGAGTAAATGTGCACTTTCCTAACAACTTCCCCAAATAAAGGGCTTCTGGAAATACCCACAATAAAAACCATGCTGGTAAATGAACTCTCTGTGCTTGAACCCCAACCAAAAAATAAGCTCAACTGTTAACTGCATTGATAAGGAAATGAGAAGAGTAAGACCTTTAGTCCTAAAAGGAAAGAGATAAAAGTTTATAATCACAAACCTAGAGACTCAGAATCAGATTCTGTATTAATAGACTGAGTTTATTTCAGCAGCCTTGCCTTCTTTAATGGGAATTCTCTTTTGGTAAAGAAGGTTGCTTGCATTCAGCTGACTTTTCCAAGGAGCCTGAAAAATGCAGGTAAGATTCACATATAAATTAATGTTCCTTTCTTCTCAGGGACAGTCTGCAGTCATTCAGTGTAAATAAGAAGAAAATCCTTAAGCTTTCAGTGGGAGAAAAAATAACTCAGGTTCTTTTGAAAATCCAAGCTTAAGCTTTCAAGAGGAGAAACAGCATAAATAATACCAAGTTTCTTTATCAGAGCTCTTTCATCCATCAAACACCTGGAATCCTATACTATGCAGAGGTACCAAAAAGAGGGTTGGCACTTTAGGGCTGGAACAATGCAGGCACATTTGTACAGCCAGCCAGAAATCCCATTAATAGCTTTTTAACAACAATGGATGTGTGTTTCATACTCAGGTAAATGTGCTCAATTCATGTGGTTATTACAAATCTCCACTCTTCATCTATATAATTACACATGTGGATTTGCAGCTTGATGCATACATTTGCTGAATACTCAGCAAAGATTCATTTATTTGACAGTTATTTTAAAATATAGATTGAAAGAGTGACTGACCTGGTAAGAAATATTTTACATAGTGAAATATAAAGATTTTCTAAAGTATTCTGAGGGTTTTTTTTTTTTTTTTTAACAAAATAGCTGTGAAAATCCATTGACTTTTTTTTTATTCAGTGTAATAATTATGGCTGTGACTCATACAAATCAACCTTTCAGATATCTTGTTGTAAAATAAAGGTCAAGTCACAGAAAACATTAAAAGAGTTTCTTAAAGAATATAAATGGTAACTTCCATTAGTTTTACTTTTGAAACACTTAGAACTTATTATTAAAGTTAATTTCTGATGACTGCTTTTGAAACTACAACCTTAATGGAGCTGTGCCTCCTTCTCCACACAGAAGGTCTTTATGACACACTCTAAAATGTTTATGGCACAGCTGGAATTTCATCAGAGTTATCAATCAGTGGTGTGAGAAGAGGGCTATGGTGTTCACCACCTTTTCACAGTACTGCCTCCTCCTATTTGGAATGACTCTGATCTTAATCAAAATGAGAGATAATGCAGAAAGTGTCATGCCATCCAGCTTTAATAATCTGTTCACCATCAATAAGCCTTAAGAATAAATTACTCTCCTAACCAAGAAATTACCATACAAAGCTGCAGTCTCTGGCACTAGAAATCTTTATCATATAATTCTGAGGAAATACTGTGTTTAATTAGCCTCAATTTAGATGGTTGTTGCCAGAGTTCAAATGAAAAAAGGCAAAGGGATATTGATAAGTCTCCATCTGCTATCACAGCTTTTTGAGTCTTCCAGGTTTTACTTCATATTTCTGTTCAAAAGGAGTGGTAAAGTACAAGTAGAGCTCTTAGAAGAACTGGTAAATAAAGCCAAACAATTCAGTCTAAAAACTAATCAATGCATGAGGTTTGACACAAAGGCCTAAACAGAGGCAATAAATATATCACTGTCACCTCTATATTCCCAGCAGATTACTGTGACAGTTAGTACCTTTATGTTATTTTAGGGACTATAATTTAAATGAGTGACTGCAACTAAATTAACCCGTATTTATCTGCTGCAATTTCCTCATAGATTTTTAACACATTTATGAACATGCATCAAAAGTGTCAAGGAAAATTTTTGTATTGGGTACTTGAAAACTTAATTCAAGTAAACTGGATGTATTTTGAAAAGTAATCTTATTTAAAGATATCTAGCAAGAGACAGGTGTGGAGATAAACTAAGAAGCAGATGAAAGGCATCATTTCCCCTCCCTCAGAGACAAAGGATTCATTTTTTCAGTCCAGATGAAGGTGATCTCAACTATACCTTAGCAAGTTTGGACTTGATCTTAAGAGTCTCTTCAAACTTGATGATTCCATGATTCTGTGATTGTAAGGTTATTAAATATTGAGGGTTGAAAGGGATGGGAGTGTGGACACAGATACCTGGATCAGGAATCGTGTAAACATTTCTGCATGTTCTTGGCAGGAGTTTCCTGCAGCACACAGAAATCAGCACCCACACTGCTGTGGTGAGACCCACACAGCTGCCCCAGCCCTGGGACCAGCACAGCCAGGACCTGGAGCCGCTGCAGAGAGCCCAGAGGAGGCACCAGGATGAGCAGAGGGATGGAGCAGCTCTGCTGGGAGGAAAGGCTGGCACAGCTGGCATTGTTCACCTGCACAGGAGAAGCTTTGGGCTGAGCTCAGGGTGGCCTTGCAGGGCCTGAAGGAGCTGCAGGAGAGATGGAGAGAGACAATTGCCAAGGGCTGGAGGGACAGGAGCCAGGGAATGGCTGCCAGTGCCAGAGGGCAGGGCTGGATGGGATCTTGGCAATGAGGAATTGTTCCCTGGCAGGGTGGGCAGGCCCTGGCACAGGGTGCCCAGAGCAGCTGGGGCTGCCCCTGGATCCCTGGCAGTGCTCAAGGCCAGGTTGGACACTGGGACTTGGAGCAGCCTGGGACAGTGGAAGGTGTCCCTGCCCATGGCAGGGGTGGCACTGGATGAGCTTTAAGGTCCTTCCCTCCCAATCATTCTGGGGTTCTGTAGTTCTTACCCTGGGAATATTCACATATAAATTAACAACTCTGGGAGAGGGTAAGGGCTCAAAATAATAGAGATATTTTCAAGTGGAAAAGACAAAATCCCTGGAGAACCCTGTCTGGGGGATTATATTTGTGTTTCTTACAGACACTGAGTACATAACTCAGTTTCATATTCTGCCCCCACTGCATACCCAGAAAAGTCAGGATTTGCTCAGTTATAGGATATATGGGTCTTTATTATAATAACTCCTGAAGCTGTGTTGAATTAAGTACCTAATAATAGCGTATGCAACACATTCCAAGCCTGTGAGGATTCATTTCAAGCAGCCCCATCCTGCCATTCAGAAGGGCAGAATTCCCACCCATGGCTGAGGCACTGCTGCATCCTGTTGCTCTCCTCTGCATGGGCGGAGGTGGTTTCCCAGTAAAGTCCAATTTGTCACTTCAATTATATTTAATTTCTTTCCACAGATGCCCTCTTTCTTATGCCACTGAATTGTTCTACCTGCTAAAAGCCTGTATCAATCTGTGCAGCCCTGGAGCCCAGGTGTACAGAACAATTCACCACTCAGGATTTCATTCAAAATCCACCTTCCTAACAGGTGCAAGCCTTCAATTATTCAAAGTGGATTTCATCAGAAATCTCCCCCATTTTACAAATCAGCTGTAAATGTCATCTCTACTTTTTTATTTCATTTTACAAGTTAGTGCATAAAATGACAGCTTAAAGACTGTGTAAATTAAGCTTATATATATTTTATTTCAGAATAATTACTAATGAATTCTGTAAGCTGTGCAGCTGTGCGCACAGAAAGTGAGAGAAATTAAAACATTAGTGCCATGACTATTATTGCGCAAGATTTAGTAAGACTGATACGGGAGTGCATGTTCAGCCTTTTTATGGTGGGAAGTTGTAGCAGCAGCTCTCTGACCACAGAGAGAAACAACTTTCTCAGACATTGTCCTGGGGAAAAGTCTGTGAAAAGATCAGAGAAAAGAATGAGAAACAATTCTTATATTCACTTGCTGCACATGTTGTTGTGAACATGTGGAATGTGTTACGGAGATCTGTTTACCAAAGGGTGCTTTCTTAATTAGCCAATGGTGATGGTGTTTGGATTGGAGGACCAATTAGGTCCAGATGTATCATAACTGTCTATAAAAGCAATGGGTTTCTTAATGATAATATATAATAAAGAGATTGATCAGCCTTCTGTGAATCATGGAGTCAATGCTAATTATTACCCAGCTGGGGGCCAGTTGCGACAACAGGAAGTAGTGAAGGCATCGTTTATGAGAAGGGATCTAAGTTTCAGTAATTTGTAGCTCTGCAACCCTTCCTTTTTTCCCTAAATCTGCTCTGTGGGATTCAAGAAGGTTCACAAGGTCCTTTTGGAAACATTGCTTCCAGTTTAAATCAGTCAGAGTCAACAGTCAGAAGAAATACACGGCAACAGGAAAGGTTCCTCATCTCATGGGAAGTCAGACTCTGGAGATGGAATACTCAGCACATATCTCTCTCTGACATTCCTGGTTAAACAATTACATAGGCAATACCATTGTTGTTATCTCCTTAGTAATTTAATTTAAATTCCCAAAATTAAAAAAGGTTCATTTTCTGAGATACTTCCCAGTCAGAAGGATGAAAGGTTCCTCTGTCAGCAAGAAGTTTAAAAGGGGTAACCTTATTTGACTCATTGATATGTGCCATATACTTAATTTTCAGCACCTTGGTCTTTAAAAAGTAAGTCAAGTTCTTTAGGAATTGTAAGCATCAAGTTGAAACTTGTATTCAAAGAAGAAGCAATGTAAACTCCTTTTTGAGGAGACATGGGCTATTTGGGGTTGCATTCATTTAGTGCATTGGCTAAAAAGACAGGAATGGCAATGCTATGGGATCTTCTTCTTGACCTGATTTCATACCTACTTTCATAGAATCAAATAATTTAGGTTGGAAAATATCCTTAAGGTCATCAAGTTCAACCATCCCCCCAGCACTGCCAAGGCCAGCACTAACCCATTTCCCCCAGTGCCACATCCAAAGGGATTTTCAATCCCTCCAGGGATGAGGACTCCACTACTGCCCTGGGCAGCTGTGCTGGGGTTTGCCCCACAGTGATTTTTTTTCTCCCCTAATATACAATCTAAACCTCCTCTGGCACAAATCTTTGCATTGGAAGAGCTTGGGATGTCTTCAGGCACTTGTATGTGTCTGCTAAAAGTCAATACAAATGAGTACAGTGATCTCCCTGATAACACCAGACATCTTCATTAAGAACTTCCCCCAAAAAGCTATGAATAATTTGCATGGGGGCCAGAATTTCACCCCTGACTGACAGATGCATTTCATTTCCCTCTTGTATCCTGTTTGGAGGTTCTGTCATCAGAAATGGCCACATTTTCAGCTTTTCAGCCAAAAGGATGAATCAATAATGCAATCTCCTGTTTTCCTACAGTCTTTTCAGTACTATATATATTGAAGTTTGTTCTTTAGTAGTAATGAACATTTCTAGCCTTTCATATCAATATTTAAAGTCCTATATATGAAGAAAAACTTCTAGGAATTATGAAATCAGTAACATATAGGTAATAAACCCCCAGAAGAAAGGGTCTCTCTTGCTCAGTTTTTCTCTACGAACACAAAATCAGACCAGGTGTGGACTAAAACAGCTTAAAGGATAAATAACATTGATTTTCTGGTTCAGTGTCCTTCTAGCCAGTGAAAATATAGGAAATGTTACAAGTAAGCCAAGGAAATGCATTTATAACTATGCAGGAAAATAATTATTAGGGATAATCCATGGTAAAGGAAAAAGGAAAAAAATATTTCCTTTAAACTAGAAGTTAATATAGTCACATAAATATAAATCAATATTTAGGTTTTGTGAGAAATCAGTGTACCACGATATGCTTCTATAAAAATTCTGAATATGGATTTTCTAAATCAAGCTATTTAGAGGCAGAATTTAATAGGGATTTTTTACATATTATTGGAAATTTGAATACATATACATACCATAATTTGTTATTTACAGTCTTGTATGGAGAGAATAGAGGGTAATTTTCCTGTCTGAATGTTGATTGAAAAATTACAATTTTTTTTCTAAATGTACCACAAAGGGCAGAAAATGTTAAACAGATGTTGAATGTTATGAACAAATTTACAGGTTAACTCAGTTAATCAATAGTTACTATGTCTTTTAGTTGTTAAATGTTAATCATCTGGTTGAATGCATTGATTCTGTTAATTACGAATATTGTTAATCACCCTACCCAAAAGTCCCTTACCTGTACCCTTTTTTATCCATTGAGTATTACCTCCACTGCTTCCCAAAATGGCTCTAGCTATAAAGAAGGCAGTGACGTCACAGGCATATATGTAAATTGAGAGACATCCGGTACCATTCAAAGGAATAGCACCCTAGATAAGATGAGCCAACCTGCAGTTGAAGAGAGTAAGTGACCTGTCCTGTTTGAGAACTGTCCTTCTATTCCTGGCATAATTCCAGATTGTCACCATAACTTGACAAGAACTGGACCAGGGTGAGGACCTTAGACAACACACCCAAAGGTGTCTTCCTAGGCATGCTCATGAGGACGGAAGCCCCAGCTCTGCTATACAGCCAAGTTGCCTACCTCCTCCTCCATGTCTCCAAAGGGAGCAGCGGCGGTGTGCGCGACCCCTCGGGCCCCCACCCAGAGCTGATTTCACAATAAAGGCATCAAAAAGGAGCAGGTCTCCTTGCCCATTCATTTCATTGAACAAATAAAAAAATTAACAACTTAAGCCAAACGTTTTCTCATGGTTTTGTGGTAATTGTTTTTCTGTTGTAATCTTAAGGTGTTCCTTATTGTGAGTTTATAGTGGTTTGTTCCATGTACCCCGTTTGGTTTTTACCTGAAGTTGTTTACTATTATTTTCCTGCCTAATCGCATATCAGTCCCCATGTCAATCTCCCTTGCACCTCTCTGATTTCCAGACCCTTCCCTGCCAATCGTGGAAGTACTGCCTTCTTCCCTTGTTCATCAAATGTAACCCCACCCCTTTCTCTAGAACTTTCCTTGTCTATCACCCTTCTCTTGAAGTTCCATTGGTGTGCCAAGCTTGATCTCCTCCCATGTTATCCCCTATTCATTACCTAGAATCTGATCCCCACCCTACGTTCCTCCCCTGCTGTTCTACTATTGGTTATCCTCCCCTAGTACCCTCCCCCGTTCTTAAGTTGCTGTTAGCCTGTTGGAGCTTTGTCACTTGTCACTTGTCTGTGGACTCTCTCAGAAATTAAACCCTCTTGAGAACTCATACAAGTGGCCCCTCTAGTCTCCTTTGTTCTGTCTTCCTCGACTTGGGGTTCCTATCAGCAGCTGCACAGAGCAGCTTTGCTGCCTCTGGGAGTTGGGCAGCCCTGCTCTGCTGCCACCCAGACCAGCCTGAGGGGCGGAGAGGGGGCAGCCACTCTTGGCGTGGGCCAGGAGGTGAGGGCTAGCTGGGGGATGACCAAGCAACTGCCCATGTCATGGTTTAACATTTACTCCTTGTGTTTTCTTTTCCTTTCTGTCAAGATAAGTAGGTCACACTGCATCAAGCTGAAGGACCTTAGCATAGGAAAGAGAAGGCTCAAGTGTGAAAACCATTATCAAGATGTAAAAATGTCAAGTGATGCTGGGATGGAGTCAGACTGTACTTGGTGATGCCAAAGCCACGGATGCAACAGAAAGTAAGGAAGTTCCACCTAAATGAAGAAAAACTATTCTACTAAAACTATTTTTGTGGGGATGATCAAACCTTGCAACTGGCTTCTTGGAGAAGCTTTGGAATCTCCATCTTTAAAGATTCTAAAGATGCATTCAGATGCAAAAGATTCAGTCAGCTCTGAACAATGCTCTGCCCCTGATCTGAGCATGAGGGTTTGGATCAAACAGTCTCCAGAGCTCCCTTCCAACTTAAACTGCTGTGGAATTTTTATCTCAACTGCATTTTCACCTTCAGTGAAACAGAAGCATTCTTTGCCCACCTAGAATATATATGAAGAGTTATCACAGAGAGGTTTGGGCAAAAAAGGACCTTAAAGATAATTTCATTCCACCCCCTGCCATGGGCAGGGACACCTTCCACTGTCCCAGGCTGCTCCCAGCCCCAATGTCCAACCTGGCCTTGGGCACTGCCAGGGATCCAGGGGCAACCACAGCTGCTCTGGGCACCCTGTGCCAGGGCCTGCCCACCCTGCCAGGGAACAATTCCTCATTCCCAAGATCCCATCCAGCCCTGCCCTCTGGCACTGGCAGCCATTCCCTGGCTCCTGTCCCTCCAGCCCTTGGCAATTGTCTCTCTCCATCTCTCCTGCAGCTCCTTCAGGCCCTGCAAGGCCACCCTGAGCTCAGCCCAAAGCTTCTCCTGTGCAGGTGAACAATGGCAGCTGTGCCAGCCTTTCCTCCCAGCAGAGCTGCTCCATCCCTCTGCTCATCCTGGTGCCTCCTCTGGGCTCTCTGCAGCAGCTCCAGGTCCTTGCTGTGCTGGTCCCAGGGCTGGGGCAGCTCTGCAGGTAGGGTATATTTATAAATAGAAATAAAGCCATAAATAGAAAGTTGAACAATTATGTTGAAGGATTTGGAAGATTATTTTCTTCTCCACTGAAACATAGTCTTTAATGGGGAAGGCCCATTTTGGCTTTTCAACATTCTGGGTTTTTTTACACAAGCAGTAAAATTTCCAAAGAAAATCAGCAGTTGAAGTTTCTGATGTCAAATAAATTTGTAGCTGCATGCAAAAATGTGGGCACATAGTTGGAGTGCAAATTTATTATGGAAAGAGAATGTTCTTTAAATGTCTGGCATTTCTTTTCTTGTTCTGTCCTTTAACTTGTGTGAAATATTGGTGGGACTTTATGTTCCATGAAAATATAAATACATATCGAATGTCCTCAGAAAACAAGAGAGGCCTTAAAATACATGCAAATGTAATTATGTCCCCTTCCAGCTACCATGTGAAATGTAAAGAGCTTTTGAAGGGGTAGGAATCAGTTCTAGTGTCTTGTCTGGCTTGGATAACTTAGATACCTACACGGATTCTTTGTATAAAAACCCTGAAACTCATGCTGTGCTGCAGCCTCAGTCTCTCCACAACATGGAATTTTGTTAGAATTGCATGTAACACAGGACTGGCATTACCACTTATTTCATTAAATCCTCCTTTCCAGCTATTGCAAGGGCTCTTTACTTTCTCTTTTTCATTTCCAGATAAGATTAGACCTGAAAATTGAAAACTTGTTTAAAGGCCTCCAGATTCTTTCTCTAGGGCCCAGTAACATTTTTTTTTTCTTTCTTCTACTATAGGGTCTGTTCTCTGATTTGTTAAAGATGGCTGTACTTGAGAGAAATGATCAAACAAATGAATTGGGCAAATAACTGTCTGCCATTGCATTTATATCTATCTATCTATCTATCTATCTATCTATCTATCTATCTATCTATCTATCTATCTATCTATATAATATATACATAATGCATATCATTTATGTACATTGTTTATGTACAATGTCGTCACTGTTTCTTTCAGTGTTCATAACAGTAGAACTAAAATTAACTAGCAAATTAATATTAATAGAACACCTGAGGTGTTTCTGGTCCTGCATTGCATATCCCAATTATTTTAGATTTTAATAGAATTGAACAAAACAGGATTTAAAATACATGGAGAGGGTTAGACTGTGAGCAGTTCCAAGCATGAAGCAGACAGCAAAATTCTTGGATTACAGGAGACAGGACAGAGCAACCCCAACCAAATCTTCTCTCCCTTGAAGAGCCAAAGGGAGAATCCAGATGTATTTTGTAGAATCCCAGAATGGTTCGGGTTGGAAGGGACCTCAAAGCCCATTCTGTGCCACCCCTGCCATGGGCAGGGACACCTTCCACTGTCCCAGGCTGCTCCCAGCCCCAGTGTCCAGCCTGGCCTTGGGCACTGCCAGGGATCCAGGGGCAGCCCCAGCTGCTCTGGGCACCCTGTGCCAGGGCCTGCCCACCCTCCCAGGGAGGGAATTTTTCCTGATGTTTGCCACAAGGTATTAAATGCTCTGATGCATGGTGAACGTCTTGTAAACAACAAAAACTCCAAACCACCCGAACCATTCAACAACCTGTTCAGTTTGGGTGTGAAGCTGGGGATGCAAACATCAGGGAATATTTCTCAACAGGAACAGAATGGTGACACTAATGTGCATCTCTTCACGGTTCATTTCATCAGCAGTTCTCTGAACACTCCAAAGAATACAAATACCAGAATCACAGGCTGAGGCGGAGTCAGAGGGAAGCGATGATTTTCTTCAAAGACTTGAGAAATCTAGGGCACACATGGAAAAAAAACTCAGCTGTTAGGAGTCCTGGCTCACTGCTTCCCTTCTCATAGGTGAGGCTGCTCTTTAAGAACAGCATGCCTCAAAGAGCACAAGAGGTGTATTTACTGGAATAAAACAGCCTGGTTTTACCCATGCATTTTGTAGGCCATTGTAATGTTTTAGCCAAAATATTAGAGGAAGTAAAAATAAAAAAGGAAAAAATACAGTTGGTATTAAATGTCAGTACTTAGGCAGTTATATTGAGGTCAGGAGAACCTGTTACTATGACTGTGACTTGAACATTTTCCTACATTTATTCTACAATTTTCTTTGTCCCCAGCCCTGGAGATGTCCAAGGAAGGCCAGACATGGCACTCAGTGTTCTGGGATGGGTGATAAGGTGGGGATCAGTCACAGTCTGGACTCGATGATTTTGGAGTTCCTTTCCAATTTTACTGATTCTGTAATTCTTAAGATTATTTTCCTATTGGTAAATTATATTATTTCAAATGTAGAGTTAATACTGAATGCCTTGACATGAAGGTTTCACCAGGAATTCCATCCAGATTCGACTGAATAGTGCAAAAGGAGAACCAGCTAATTTGTAGGGGTGTGCTCATGCAAGGTTTGCTCAGTGCTCACTGACCTCAGGCACTAGATGCTTCCTTAGGTGCTGATATTTCTGTCAGACAATGTGTGCAAAGCCCTTGCCAGACTTCTGAGGTGAACCTGCTCAGCACTAGGGATTTGTAAAGGAAGCCTCAAACCACTTGAATCACAGCTGACTTTAGATTTATAACCCAAATCAGAAGTGAAGTTCTTGAACCCTCTACTAAACACCAGCTTCATGTGAAATTTTTTATCCCTACCATAAAGTGGAGGGAAAGTTTAATTTGAAATTCAGTCTGCAATGCTGTTAAAGCTAGAATGTAAAGGTATGCATTGTACAAACTAGCAGTATCATTAGACCCGTATTTCTATGGGAAGCTTGCTTTGATAGAATTTTAGAACATGGGATAATTCAATCTGAAGGAAACCACTTGCAAATCTTACATGTCACTGCATTCTAAATTAATTATAAGCTTTCAGAGAAAATAACGTGAATAGTTTTTTCAATTATTATTCCCTGAGAAAATAAATATTTAAAATATTTAAACACCAATATTCAAGTCACATTCAGGTATTATTATTTCTTCTTAAAAAGAGATGCATCAAAATCATTACAGTTACCAGAGTATTATATTTATATTATTGTTGTGTTGTGTCTGTATAAGTTAGACTGCTCTGTTCCCCCTGTCATGTAATGGTTCTGCCCTGCTTATCTCCCCCCTCCTTTATGCTGCCAGTTATCCCAACTCCTCCTCAGTTGCCTTGGAGATCAATGTACCCTTTCTCAAATCCCTCCCCAGTGCCCTGTCCATCACTTGCTGCTCCCACCCTTCTCTCTAGAACTCTCTAGAAACTTCCAGCTAAAGCATCAAGTGATTGGCTCAGGGGCCAGGGCCCCACCCTTTAGGTTATCCCCATTGGGGTTTTCCCTAAGTCAATCTTTTGTATCCCACTCCCCTCTGAAATGCTATTCGTCCAAGGACTGACTCCTCCCTTGTGTCCTTCCCTCCTTATAAGCTGTTGCAACTTTCCCTTCCCTTTCTTTGGTTGTTGCTTCCCCTGGGAGTCAATAAACCTGCATTCACCACAGCTGGAGAGCGCTCTCTTATTTCTGCTGACTGTAGCCATAAGCCAAGCCACGTCCTACCACAAGGTCGCGCTGCTGTCATAGCACAGAGCGTTTGCCTTCGGTGCTGTCCCGAACCACGGATTGGGATAGTGCCACCGTACTGCTAGTGGAGCTGGATAGCTAGCCGGGATGTCTGAGAAGGACAACCTTTCTCCAGCTGGCTGCTTCATATTATATTTCCTTAAAGAATATAACTACATATTTTTAGGTTGTTAGAACTTTCCCATCCGAGGTGATAGGAAAGTTTCAACTCTTTAGTTTACGTAAAACAGAATCAGAAGCAGTTGTTAGCATATTTAGAACAAGATATTCAGACTATAACTAATGTTCTTATGTAATCTTCTTTTTCTTAGACTTGTATCTCTATTATTTTTATAATCATGTGTAAAACCAGTAATCTTAGTCATAAAAGCCTTGTGTTCTTTAAACCACTATGATTTCAAAGAAATTAATTGTAGATTCAGGTCAAAATGGAGTAATTTTCCATGTTATAAAGTATTTTTAAATTTTTCAAGGTTCAAGTTTTACAGCATATCAGAGTGGCATTATTCTACTAGTGTATAAACAGACTTAGAAAAATACACACTCCTACTAATGGATGCATACTTCAGTCTCAGGCTGCTTGCAGAGGGGTTATAATGGAATAGTCCCTATAGAGAAACCATTTGTTATGGAATAGTGAAAATGTTCAGGGTTACACATCACGATGTTGCCTGTTTTATTTATCAGATTCAGTGTGACAATTTTTATGCTGAGTCAAGTAGAGTTTATCAAGTAAGAGCCACCCCAAATCTACAAAATCCCTACATTTCACTGTCTTTGCAAGCAGTGTTTGCATTAGTTAGGTGAACTGAGCTGAGATTTTAGCAAAACTCTGCAAGGCTTCAACAAATTAAATAAGGAAGTATTATGTTTACAGCCATTCCACAGGGTCAGTGGTCAGAGACAGGGACAACACACACCTCAAAGCTCCATGGCTCAGCAGCCTGTTTTATTGTTGAGAGCCTTCTTATATAGGGAGTTCAAAACTGCCAGGTCTCAGCTGCTGATTGGTCTGATCCCAGTCACAGCCCAGCTCCTAACCCGGGAGATGTCCGCAGCCCAGGATGGAACATGATTGGGTGAAGTCCCTGTGTAGATTTAAATCCAATCTGTTCTTGCCCACCCAGGGACTCCAATGCCACAAGGAAGAGAAAATCTCTGAGATTTGTTTATAAAGTAACAGAGTTCACAATCAAGCCTGAGGTTCCAAGCTGGAAGGGTCTCTGTGATCTCATCTGAAAAGGTCATCTGGACTGAAAACTCCTCATTTCTACCTCCACCTGCTCAGGTATTGCAATATTGATGAACTCGGTCCCAGGAGGGGTGGATGGTGTGAGTGATAATGTGAAAAGAGCCCAGTAAGTAACACCTGACTGGAGTCAGAGCTGCTCATGGAATCAATCTGCAGATCAATGCACAAGCTCAGCTTGGTTTCTAATTCCCTTATATTTTTAGCTGGCAGTGAGTTCTCCTTCTTGCTTTCACTTTGTTGTTGTTGTCGTTATTTACAAATTAACACCTCTCAGCTAAGTGTGAAGCAGGAAAAGTAAACCCACACAATGCCATCTAAAAATCCCAAATGACAGGTGCTCCCAGGTCTGGGATGTCTGTAGGAGAAAGGGAGATGCTCAGGTGGCACAGCAGGAGGGCAGCACTGGCTTTGCAAGTCATTAAGAGCTGTGAAATGAGGTGGTCCTGCACACACAGAGTTCCAGGAAGGATGTAAGTGAGCTGGAAAAAAAAAACCCAAGAAACAAAAAGCTTGCAAGCAACTCAGGTAGTTTGGGAATGCTTAGCTCAAGCTGAGAGGCCAGAGGCAAAGCAATCATATATTAACTATTTATTGAAGACTGCGGGAAATTTCCAAGTGAATTGGGCTGCAGACATCTGTCCTGTTCTGGCTACAAACAAGCTGCTGAGGAGAATATTGTCCCCAGCTCCTTGTTATCCCTGCTGGAATTTACTACCTCCACATTACTGGCAGCCAAAGTCCTCATTAGTCCCACCTTTACACATTGTTTTAATCAACCCACTCTGATAAAACTGATAAAAATCGGTGGGTACCCACAGAGCAGCCCAGGCAGCCTGTTTGGAACTCCAAGTATCACTGAAAACAGGAGGCTTACACTTAAAATGGTTCTGAGATTATTAGATATTGGTTTACTTATCCTGAAGATATTAAATCAGATATTAAGATACTAATCTCAAAACAGAAAAAAAACCTCAAAAAACCAACTTTTAGTATCTATTCAAAATATTTAAAAAGTTATTACTGATTTCAAACTAACCATATTCCAATTACCCTTATTTTAAAAGGCAGAAAAGATCCTTAAATACTGGGAAATAAGAAAATTACTGTGGTTATTTTTTTCCTCAAGATGGTGAAAGGAAAACAAAATAGTTTTTATAGGGTAGATTGAATTGTATCTTATGCAGTACTAAGTGATTGACCTTATATTCCTTTGATTTTATTCTAGTCTTTTGAGAATTGAAGTTTGCAACTTACTTAAAAATAGTTTTTGGGGTTTTTTTTCTGACTTTCAGTACTTTGAACTCTTAGACTCTGCATTTGTTTTAATTTTGATTTACATAGCTGCATGTTGGGCCTGAAAAATACTACATAAAATCCTGATATAAATAGGAAGAATTTACTGATTTTCTTCTTAAATTCTTTGTATGTCTGGAAAACTCATGGATGTAAACTCTACTATTGCTTTCTTCTGCTCACAACTTGCTTCAGGCATCGCAAATGATAAATGTTGCATTTTTTATGAGTTTGGAGTACAAAAATATACTGTAACTGTGGCACTCTTAACTTCCACCTTATTTTCTTCACTTTTTTTCTGCTGTTACTTGGTTTCCCATTTTTAGGGTTTTTTTGTAGCGTGTCTCCTCTGGATAAGGTGAAAACTTTGAGAATTCTTAAGAAATCATTCCTCTCTGTAGTAAACTATAACTTCCACTAAATGGAGGGCTATTTTACTGATTGCTATGGAACCAATTTAATAAAAATCCTTCCCTCTATAAAGTTTCTGTCTGCAGGAGTTGCTCTGTTTTATTTAGAATTACCATCTAAAGGGCCCTTTCCATGGAATTCCAGTGGTTTACTTTTATGAACAGCTTAGTCCTAATAAGTAGAAAATCATACCAAACAGATGTCTCAAGATGAGAAAATTACCAGAAAATCTTCATGGAGGTTCAGAAATGACCTGGCAAGGAGGAGTGAGCTGACAGGGTTTTCAGATGATGGGGACACAATAAACAATATAAACAATAAACAATATTAAAAAAAACACAAACAAAAAAACATTTTAAAGAATCATGGAGAAAGGATTGAAGACAAAATTAACCACAGAAGGGAAAAATCTAAATTCTCTTTCCCTTCAGAGCTGTGGAACTCTATGTTAAAAAATGTGGATTATATTTATGTCACCTGAAAAAAGTATACAGTTGAAGTAGAAATGATCCAAAAAAGGACAACAAGAACTATCAGAGGTATACTGTGACTTTCATGCAAGGGGAGATAATTTATGTGAAGTGTTTTCAGCTTGGAAAATAGATGACTGAAAGAAAGGAAGAAAACAGCTTATAAAGAATTAGTGGGACATAAAAATCTGAAGGTATTTTGGTTTGAAAAGACAGCTGTCTCCTAAAGAAGGCAGGAGCCTTCCTTGAAATGGAAAATGTAAAACTCTCTTCCCTGAATTATTATAATTTAGAAATTAAGATGTTTTCAGGCAAAGATATAGGAATAGGAATGAACAGTTCTTTATTAGGAAAACCAAAAAAAAAAAAAAAAACAAAACAAATGCAATAGTATAAGCAAACAAACAAACAAAAAAAACAACAAACCCACAAAAAAAAAAAAAGTGACAGAGTCACAATATGACTTGACACCCTGTGTGTGAGGGTGTTGGCAGCAGTCTGATTGAATGGTGGCTTCAGTCTTTTCCAAGTGACAGGTGGGGTGTTGTTGAAGCAGTGATTTTGTAGAAGGGTGTAGGATTTTTTTGAAGGTTGTAGATGGGCTTGGTCTTCTTCTGGGAATTTAGTGGACAAGAAAGCTGTTCTTTTTGGAATTTAGTGGAGAAAGGGCTGCTTCTCTGGGAATCTAGTGGAAAAGGCTGAAAGGCTGACTGTGGTGTTCTAAATCTCAGATTATATCTAGGTAGGAATGCTTGGCTCCTCTCCCTGAGTAGAGCATCTCACAATGTGATGATGTAATTTTATCAGTGAGACTCAATGGTCTATTAACAGAGGATATTTCTCCAGAGGTTGGATAGGTTGTGGAAGAGATAAACTGCCCAATTAACAGAAGATAACTGCTCCACCTCGAACAGTTGATAACAGAATACACACCTCTACCCACATATTGCAGCCTAGGACATTATTCACCCCTTATTCTATTACTATCTGCATCATACCCAAATCAATTAACTCTACACAGTTAAACTTTACGCACAGTTTTCACTTAAGACTAGATTTCCCTGGTATGTGGTACACAAATGCTACACAAATCTTTCTGTATTACCCACCAAGTGTAACTAGGTCTTCGAGCAAAACAATCCCATGGATGGGTTTATCTTTGCTTGAGGTGGGACTAATCTAAACAATCTTTAATCTAAACAATCTTTCTTAAAATAATTTTCATATGTACCACAGGGATTTTATCTCTATCTACTGTGTGTAAGGGTTCAGATTGGGTAGGACTAGTTGGATTGATGGACTTTCAGGTGTTGAAGATTTAGGTGGTTTTTGTTAAGTTCATTTCTCATTTTTTGAAGGTTTTCTTCTTTAGTGTTTTGAGGGTAGTCTTATGTAGTTTGTTATACTGTTTAACTTTCTCAGCAGCTGGTGTATGATAAGGGATATATCTATTCAATACTATCTTTTTTCCCTCAGGTGTTTGTAAGGATGTTTTTGAAATGGGTCTTGTTGTTTGACTCAATTCTCTTAGGGGTGCAATCTCTTCACAGGATTTAAGAGAGTGTTTTGGGCAGCAGCATGAGGCACAGTCTTTATCTAGCGGTGGTTTTAACTCTGATCAGTATATGGTGTTTGCCTTGGTGTGTCTGAGGTAGTGTGATGTAGTTAATCTATTAGGCTTCCCCATATTTATATTTGGACTACTGCCTACTATACTATAAGGGTTTTATTCCCTTGGTTTGCTTGATTTCAGCATGTTTTACAGTTATGGATAACTTCAGAAATGTTATCTATGGCTAGATCTACTTCTCGGTCTCATGTTTAGTTATGGGTAGCATTTTTGTTTTTGTGATTTGAGGTATTATGGGCTCATTGAGTTAGGAACAATTCATTATTATGTTGCCAACTTAAGTCTATTTTTGACACTTACATTTTTTGGCTTGATTTACTTGCTCGTTGTTTCAGTGTTCCTTATTGATTCTTGCGGATATGGGCATCTACATGACGGACTTTTATAGGTACTTTCTCTACCTGAGTGACAATGTCTTTCTACTTATCAGCAGCTTAGATTGGTTTTCTTCTATGCTACTAGTTGGTTTTTTTTACTTTTCTATCCAGCCCCACAGAGCATTGGCTACTATTTACAAATTGGTATAAAGGTATAACTTTGGCTACTTTTTAGTTTTAGTAACATCTAGGGCTAACTGAACAGCTTTGAGTTCAGTAAGTTAGTTTGATCTACTTTTTCTTTTGGTAGTTTGTGTAACTTGTTGTGTGGGGCTCCATATGGCTGCTTTTTACTTCTGGTTTATCTTTATGATGCGACAGGAACCGTCAGTGAAAAGAGCATAGCACATTTCTTCTGTTAGCATTTGGTTGTATGGTGGAGCTTTTCAGCTTTTGTTACTTGTTTTTGTTCGTCTTCATTAGTGAGACTAAAGTTTTCACTTTCTGGCCAGTTTGTAATTATCTCTAAAATTTTAGGGTGATTTAGGTTTCTAATACAGGTGCACTGTGTCATGAGGACAATTTGTCCTATGTGGTGTTGGTGGTGTGGTGGATAGAGGGTACCTTTCCTTTAAACATCCACCCCAGCACCAGTAGTCAGGGTGTTAGGAGGAGTTGTGTTTCTGTGCCAATCACTTCTGAGGCAGCTTGAACTTTTGTATAGGAGACTAAGATTTTTTCATTGTAGGGGTGTAGTTAGCTTCAGACTCTTCTGTAACTTCAGTTCTAGAATTTCAGTGGTCGGCTTTGAGTCTACCCAGGCACCTTCTGTTAAAGGCTTCAGGATAAGCTATTGTTTTTGGTTGTAGAGTACATTCTTCACTTCTGGTCCATCTTGACTGGGCTAAGGGCTACTGTATGAGCAATTTCTTGCTTGATTTGGGTGAAGGCTTGTTACTGTTCAGGGCCCCAGTGAAAATCAATTTTTTTGCGGGTGACTAGGTAGAGAGAGCTCACAATCTGGTTGTACTCAGGAATGTGTATTATTTTAAAACTTATGGTGCTTAGGAAAGCTTGTGGGGTTTTTTTTTTTGTTGGTTGGTGGAGACATTGTTATGTTGTTGATGACTTCAGTGGGAATCTGATGCTGTTTGTTTTGCTACTTTACTCTCAGGAACTGGATTTCTTGGGAAGGTCCCTTGACTTTGCTATTCTAGATGGCAAAGTCAGCCACTACCAGAATTTGTATGATCTTCTCTCTTTTCTCAAATTCTCAAAAATTTTCTCGAATTTTTTCTATTGTCATGTTCCCCCACACAGTGATGTCATTGGTGTACCGTAGGTGTTCTGGAGTTTTACTCTTAGATCAGATCAGTTAGCTTAGATCAGTCCATGGCAGATGATGGGGCTGTGTTTCTACCCCTGGGGCTGTCAGTTCTAGGTGTACTACACGCCCCTCTAGGTGAAAGCAAACTGAGGCTTGTATTTTGTTGCTAGAGGAGCAGAGAAAAATGTGTTAGCAATGTCACCAGTGGTGTACCACCTTGCTGCCTTGGACTCCAGCTCATACTGGAGTTCCAGCATGTCCAGCACAGCAGCGCTCAGTGGTGGAGTCACTTCATTCAAGGCATGATAGTCCACAGTCAATCTCCATTTTCCGTCAGACTTGCGCACAGGTCAAATGGGACTGTTGAAGGGTGAGTGAGTTTTGTTGATTACTCTTTGGTTGTCCAGTTCATGGATTATTTTGTCTATGGGGATCATGTATCTTGATTCGTCTGATACTGCCGGTGGTGCACTGTCAAGGTGGCAATTGGTACTTGTTGCTCTTTTACTTTCAGGAGTCCTACTGCAGATGTTAGGCAAGGTGTTAAACTGCTTAAATGTCCTCTGCTTTTACGGTAGTTATTCTAAAAGCTCACTTGAGTCCTTTTGGTCTTTGTAATAGATGTTCTGGAGGAAGTTTATATTTAAAATACACCGGGCCTCTGGGCCGGTCACAATAGGATGTTTCTGCTACTCTTTCTCAGTCATGTTTACTTTGGTTTCTAACAGGGTTAATTGCTGCCATCTCCCCATCACCCAGGCAATGGAAACAGGTTCTGATTCTACATGTCTTGATGGTATTAGGGTACACTGTGCACTGCGCACTGTGCAATATTAACTAAGGCGTTATATTTTTGTGGCTCTGATGTGCTAGGCTATTGGATCTATACTGTCTAAAAGATCTGGTTTTCTCATGCCTCTTCTTGGCTAGAGGCAGCGCCCCTCTAGTCCTGGTTGTTTTTTCTTTTTTGGGCATATATATTAGAGGTTTTTCTAAGGGGATCTGACAGATCATACCTGGCAGCTTGGTCATGGGAGGTTGAGGTTACTTTTATTTTAGTGGAACTCTCTTGGTTAGTGTTTCTTTATTTGAGTTGACGCATTCCTGTTGCTAAAAGTAGGTTTTTTATCTCACTTTCTTATGTCTTCTCTATGGTCATGCAGGAAGAACTAAAGGTCAGTTTGTGGGGTGTACCCTCTCTCTCTAGTTGGGGCACATTGGGCTCTGACTTTGGGGTCGGTGAGTCGTACAGGTGCTGTATTGATCTTCTTCACCTCCTCCCTCATCTCCCTCATCTCCTCTTTGAACTCTTAAGTTCTTTTATTATGGTAGAGACATGAGCTTGTATCACGTTGATTATACTCTCGTAATTTCTAAGCTTGCTGCTGACAGAAATTACTATTTCTCAGTTGTTAATGGCATTAATTGTTGCAATGACGGTGGTGTATTGAGATGGTCCAAGATTTGCTAGGCTTTACAACATTTGCTCTGTGCCCTTGACCTTGTTGGGGTCATTATTATGTTGTTCATCTCTCTTAAAGAATACTCTTAATACAGTCACTTCTCTCAGCTGTTGGATCTCTTCTTTAAGGATCTTCTTATATTCTATCTCTATGGACAAACTTCTCTCTGACGTTCATTAAAAGCCATTCCTAGAAGGAAAGGACCCTGGCTCCCTTACAAATACTTGATTTATACTTGAATCTTGGGTCAAGGATCCCAGATTTCTTGACTCACTACCATCTAGTTGTACGCTTGTACTCATAAGATCTCAGACCTGGAGTAATCAGGTTGTATAAGCCTCACACCCCTGTCGTACAATGTCTTTGTGCAGATTATGGAGACTTTTATATGTCAGGGACTCAGTGATGATCTCAACTGTTGGCTCCCCTGCAGGTTGTGGGGGTCTTCTTTCTTATCTGGATGCTCTGATTTCCTTTTAAACATCCTTGTTTCCACAGGGGCAACTGCTGCTAGTTGTGACTGGTTTTGTGGTTTAGTTGGAAGTTGAGTTGGATGGTTGTAACATGTGTGGGTTTTACTGTTGTACTATTAGACTTTGCTTCTTTGAGGTAGGGGGAGGGTTTCTCACTAGCTGGGGAAATGTACTCTTTTAGTATTTGGCTCAATTCACACATCTCTTTTACTGGAACCTCTGCCTGATTTGTGTGGTTCATTTTTGATGTGGGTTGTGAGGTAGCGTCAGGTAATGTAATAGTATCTCTAATTTCTGGGGCTGTGTTAGGTTTTGGGGTAGTATTTTTTGGTTTTTGGGGTAGGTATTAGGGTGGTTTTCTAAGTCAATCTTCTTTTATCTCTGAATGCTAAATATAACAGTAATTAGTATATTAGTAACAGTAGCTACTGTATGCTATTATTAGCATTTAGAGAAGGTTTGAACTTTTCGAAAACTGGTGGGGCAGACTTAAAGAGCTGGTTGAAGGGTTGGGAGAAAATTACTCCTTGTGTCCTACTTCTTCACTGTAAGTACTATTATTAAACTAACCCCAAAAACGTATAGTTAGTATATGATAGCTTTGAATTTATGCGTCTGCTTTCTTGAGGAAGTTAAAGATCTATGAATTCTTCACCTTATTAACTTACAAAGCAAACTAGATAACAGCTCCAGTAGCATTAGTTATAGGACTTATGTGTAGATAAGGGCTTGTAAATGGGAGAAATATATTTACCACCTGCCACCCAAACCAAGGTGAGCTAGACCACATGGTGACACCTCGCAACTAGCACACAAAAATTAGGTTATTTAAGAACTTTTATTCCTTTGTGAGTCATGTTGGGCGCCAAAATCTATTTTGGTTCGAAAAGATAGATGTCTGCTAAGGAAGGCAGGAGCCTTCCTTGAAATGGAAAATGTAAACCTCTCCTTTCTGAATTATTATAATTTTGAAATTAAGAGGTTTTCAGTCAAAGATAAGGGAATAGGAATAACAGTTCTTTATTAGGAAAACTAAAAAAAAAAACTAAAAAAAAAGAAAACCCTAAAAAAAAAAGTAATAGTACAAAAAAAAAACAAAAAAAACCAAAGAAACCCCCCCCACCACTGACAGAGTCGAAATATGACTTGACACCCTGTGTCTCAGGGCATTGGTAGCAGTCTGATGGAATGGTGGCTGCAGTCTTTTTGGAGTGACAGGTGTGAAATTCAGTGGTCTGTTGACAGAAGATATTTCTCTTGTCTCTTGGAGGTTGAATTGGTTGTGGAAGAGATAAAGAAAAACTGCCCAATTAACAGAAGATAACTGCCCCACCTCTAACAGTTGATAATAGAATACACAATCCCACCCACATCTTGCAACCCAGGACAGAAGATTATTTAGAATTTCTTATACATATGAGCTAGAAATCAACCAATAAAATGGGGCAGTGTAATTTCAAAATATCTTGAAGTTTTCTTTTTTTCTCCCTAAGTCTGGGACATCATGTCACAAGAATCTATAGATAGTGATACAAAGGGTTGAAAAAAGGTGTTCTCCAAAATATACCTGCACTGGTGGCTCCCATGACATGTCCCTTATCTGAGCCCCTTTCTTGCAAATTTTTAGAATCTGGTCCATTTAACAAAAACAATGATTTTATACTTGTTCTATGTCTTTTATTGTTTCACTCACAAATTATTGCTCTTGTCTGTTGGCACGGCCCATCTTCAGCTCTCAGGAGATCCAATTTACCCCATTGTGGAGCTGTTTTTATAGAGTCATGGCTGCTTGTCTGCAAGCTAAAAACACACTCCTTGTGTTTCTATATACAGCAACTCCTGAAATGTCAAAGATTTAAAAGTTCTAATTTTGCAAGCAGAGATACCTGTCTTTTTAAATGAACACACAGCAGCAGTGGCAGTCAGAAGTTACCTTGTCAGTGATAAAAAAGACTCTCAGCTCCAGGAACAGCAAAGCCAGAGCACTCAGTGCAGTTGTGCTGCAGCAGCATGCCATGAGGAGTCAGATCAAACATTTCCATCATAGAAAGAAATTTAGAGAATTTTGTTGTTTGCTTCAATCCAAGATCCAGAATTAAAAGTACAAAAATTGTTCAATATTTCCACAGTGATACAGCCAGAAAAAAGCAGAGCCATGCAAGCAACTCCAATGCCAGTGGCAAGCTCAATCTTGATACCTGTTTGTGTAAGTCTGGAATGAACACTGTTGCTAATGTGAGCATATAGGCATCACTCATTAAAGCCAATCCATGTGTCTCACCTCCTGTGTCTGTCACTGCCAGCTCACCACTTTACAAGGTTCCATATCAATAAGGTCACTGAAGCAGATGAACAGAGAAAGTGAGCAAGAAAATGCAGAGATATTCTCTATATAATGGAAAGCCTAAGTACCAGCCTACGTCTGGAAAAAAATATGTGCTGCAATTTCCCACCAGCTGGAGGTGAAAAAAACCCACTCAGCTTGTCATAGTTAACTAGAGATGTTAATTTTATTATCACATTATTACTTTTACATTACAACAGCACCTAGGTGATTGGGCTGGAAGCTGTGGGCCCCGCTGTGGCATGAATTGAACACATAGAACACAAATACAGCCCCTACCTCAAATCACCTGCAGATCTCTACAGAGAATTGAAGTGCAGTTTGGTTTTAAGGGAGATTTTAGTGTAGAATTTGGTGCAAAATGTCATATGATATTCTAAAATAAATACCCATGCACAATATGCATTTGTATCAAACTTTCTTGCTCTGCACAGAACAGGCCTGATCTTTTCTGGGCAGCTACAGTGAATAAATAAACCCCAGCCCAATATGAGAACAAAGAAACAATCTCTGTTTTCTGAATGTGCAATGCTTTGTTAGACACTATGTCAGGAAATACGCCTGCATTTCATAAATAGCAGCTGTCACTACTGTCCAATAAAATAAGTGGCATTAACAACCTCTCTCTTTTCCAGTAACCACTCACTAGATTCCAGGAGCAAGGCTGTTTGGCTGAAATTTTGTTCACTTTGCTGGCATTCACTCTCATTATGAAGAATATTTTATTTTTAAGAAAGATTCCAAACACCCTGCTGCCATTTCTAGAAATACCAGTAAACACTAAAGTCACAGAACCACTGAATTATTCAGGTTGGAAAAGTTCTCCAAACTCATCAAGTTGAGCCTTTTATCCATCACTCCCATGCCTACAAAACTGTATCATGAAGTGCCACATCTGTTCATTCTTTGAAGACTTCCAGGGATAGTGACTCCACCACTTCCCCAAGGAGTCCATTCCAATGCTCGACCACCCTTTCAGAGTAGAAAGTCCCAGCACTTGTTAACAGGGATTGCCCCAATGAGACCACATTCCCTTGTAGAATTAATGAAGAAGTTTCTTTAACTCAGGAAAAACTCGCAGTAAAATGATAGTTTTGGTTGCAGGATCTCAGTTCTGTAGTACAAACCAGCAAAATGCTGATCCCAGTTCATCAGTTGCTCACCTGGTGCTGGCTAGGCAGAGACCTCACACCACCTCTTACTTTAACAGACAGCTTAGAGGTGCTTTGACTGATTCCTAGTAATGAATGACCATCTGACACCTGCAAATCTGCTTCAACACCTTGTTCCTAGTGTCAGCCCCTGCTGCAGCCCTGTAAATAATGCAGGGTTTGCAATGTGAGCTCTGTTCAGGAATTTGATGATAAATTATGAATAATGCTCAGGCTATTGTAAGGCAGACTGAAGCATCACTAGAATCCTGCCTCAAACAATGATGAGCACCAGATGCTTCAGAGAACAAATCACCAAACACTGATCTATAAAAATCTGCTTCTCAGCCCCACAAATTCTTTTCAATGGTGGCTTTCATGAGTTAATTACATCCTGCTAAAAACTAAATAATGCAGCTCATATGTCTACTGTAAGGTTTGCTGTGCCTGCCACTGGGACTTCTGATTTATTTCTCAGAGTCCTGCATCATGTTCACCTTATGTGATAACATCTCCTTTACTAGGCATTCACCCAGGCGTGGCCATTCATTGATGCTCCTGACAGTGACACTCTCAGTTATTTTTGATTGAAGTGCAGCAGTTGAATGGTGGAACATCTCACGGGTGTATTTTTTAGAAGTGAAATCAACTAATTTAAAGTTTTAATTTTCCCCTATCACACAGATATCAAAATAGTGTATGGAGGCAGTTGGAGTCACTCTGATTTAGGTTGTTATAGTAATGTGCACAGAAAGTCCAAAACAGTCACGGTGTTGTCATAAAAAACTGAAAATCTGGCGTTTTTACATGGAAAGAGCTAGGAAATCTTATAGAAGAGTTGCAATGGTATCTACAAAACACCAACATGTCTCATCTGATTTGACTGTTCCTTTGGCATTTTTAACTTGCAGAATTTGAATTAGGGAATGATGTTGATAAAGATGCCCCCTAGGACAGTAATATTAAAAGGTAAATAAACACAGTTAGCACTCAGCTTTCATGGAAGTTATTGGGAAGCCAAAATATCTCATGAAAAGCTGACTAAATAACCCTCCATTGGCTCCTGTGCTTCGCTAATGTAAAAGGCTGGACTGCTGTGCCAGATAATGCATTTATAAATCAATGTAACACCCTGGCCCAACTGACAGCAGCACAGCTCCATCCAAACAGCTCCAGCTGTATCCAGGCAACATCAGCAGCTCCCTCACAAGGGCCAGGTAAGAAATTTGTTTACCTGCAAGAGGAAGATACCCCAAAGTGTCCAAAGTTGTCATGAAACCAAAGCAAAGCAGATTAACATTAGATTAAGCTCCATAAATAAACTTCAAGGCTGCTCCTATTTGTTTAGTAAAAACTGGAAGTGGTTATGATTATTTAAAACAGGGATATTATGTATGGTATGTGCCACAATAAAGAATTTTTAGTTGACTTTATTATATAATTTACAAACCAGAACAGCTGGATTTACAAATACCAGATTACTTCCCTGTGTTGACACATCTATGACCACTACAGCATAATAAAACTGGGAAGTTTTAATGCAAGTTGATCTTGAAATAAACAATTTTTAGCACACTGATAGTACAGAAATTATAGAAAGCCACAAAAAACACCCTGGTATTTATTACTGGTTATACTCAATCACTCCAACTTTTTATTTGCCATCACTGTCTGTTTGAGTCTGACAAAATAAGAATGGAAAAAGTTTTCCCCTCTCTCCCCCAAGGAAAATATAGTGATAGGAGGAAAAGCTCTCTGGGTCTACAAAGCTTTTACAATAGTATAAAAAAGATTTATGGCAGAAGTTTGCCATCTGGACTCTCATCTGAGGAGTTGGAGGGAAGGAATTTGCTCTACATTATAAAAACCCAAGTCCAGAGTACTTGCTAAAATCCATATTTCTCAAACAGATTGTAAATAAAACTTCATAAGGTACTTTATAAGGGTGTATTTTCGTGTACCAGTACTCATTTAAGATTGCAGTAGGAAATTTCCATACTAAAATAAAAATAGTTAGTAATAAACTAACTCAAAATTATTTCTTTATTTATTCTGTTTGATTGTACATTTAAAGATTTTTTTTGATATAACACCAATAATTTTTAAAGTCAGAGGTGCTGTCCTATATAAAACAATTTTATTGTAGTTATAGTTTTAAAATGAGTGGATTAGGTTAATTAATTTGTATGTTTGTTTTTTTGGTTTGGCTTTTTGTTTGGTTTTTGGGGTTTTTGTGGGTTTTGGTGGTGGGTTTTTTTGGTTAGTTTCCTTGGTTTTTTGTTTGTTTGGGAGTTTTTTGGTTCTTTTTTGGTTTTGGAGGTTATTTTCTCCCTTATGCAATGACAAACATCAAGTCTTAAAGAAGTAAGAACTTCAGCCATAAAATACCCAACTGCACACTCAGAGTAGAATGCTGCTTTTATGATCACTGTTCCACTCTGAATTTACTATACTGTGTCTTAAAGGTACATTTTGGAAAATGAATGCCTAAGCACTACCTCTGGCTATTTGAGATGCACATCAAATATTTAATAGATGCTTAAACTTCAAGTTGTAGATCAATGTTGCTGTTCAACTACCAGTAATACTTTTGAAGGCAAGGAATCATTGAGTCAGCAATTAAACAACAAATCAAACATTAAGAACCTTTTGCCAAGGGTGTACGTATGGATAATCAAACAATACTTCTAATATTTTTATCTTATTTTAAAATATTTACTTGTGAAGTAATGTGAAGTTATATCATGTTTAAGGCAATGTCTGTGGGGAGGTTCATTACCAAGGTTTTTCACTAACCATTAAAGAAGGGGGTTTTTATGCTTACACTGGGCACAGCTGTAACTTTCTTTGAGAAAGCACTTCAAGATTTTCTTCAAAATACCATGTTAGATTTTAAAGTACTGAATTTCCATTGTTACAAGGGCACTAAGAAAGAAGATACTTGTATAAACTGGAAGCAGAACAACTCCAGGTACCACTCTCTTCATTGTTACACACAGCTATCCCAGTACTTATGCAACAATGCAAAACAAAATACTTCAGATATGTGTTTTTTACTGCAAAAACTCTCTTCTCTCCTTTGGAAACCTCAGGAGTTACCAGAAACAGATAGAAAGGAAAGGACTTCTCTGTGGAGCACCTCACAGAAAGGGCTACAAGGCTGATGGCGTCCTGCTTATTTGTTTGGTGATGAAATCACCCCCAGAAGTGACACACTCTGCCTTGGATTAGCCAAGAGGCAGCTCGATCCCTTGGATCCGTGTAAAAGGAACAATTTCCTGAGAGGCACTGTCTCAGCTCTTAGTGTAAGGCAGCGAGAGCCCTCTGTGTCTGCCAGTGCCATGCGAGGGGAGCTTTTATTAATTTAATGCCCTTTTCATAGTTTCACTCTCTCATCTCTGTTTCCTCAGTGGGTCTTCATGTAAAAAAAGAATTCAGAAACTATATATTAAGCCCATAGAAACAGCCCTGGCAGGCTGGGCTAATGGAGCGCTGATTTTTTCTGCGGCACACACTGCTGCAGCTGCACTCGCAGCCCCTACTCCCATCACCTTTGTGACGTAGCTTTCTAGATAGCAGCATTTCATTCCCTGCACAGCTCCAAGAATCTCTGCAAAGTCTGTGGGGATCACTGACTAAGAGGCACTAAAGGAGTGTTTTTCTCATCCTCTTTTACATTCCCCTCTTTAATTCCTAACCCAGGTTGTTTTCATCACTTTAACTCTCACTCAGTAAAACATAGCTTGCCTCTCTCCAATCAGATTCAGAACTTCTTTCAGAAGGCTCTGAGACATGCAGACCCCAGACATAGCTGACCTATGGCTGAAGAAAAGGGAAATTAGTGAAAAAATACTGCACATTTTGCTCTGCCAGTGTTAGACACCACAACTGCATTGGAGGAGGGGAGCTGACAGTTTTCTGTGCTGTTGAATTGCCTTGAGCACCACTGAACACAAAAACCTGTGAAGAACAGCCTGCTGGTACCCACTCTGTAATTGTGTATCACTTATTATTCACATGCTCTTTCATCTCTCCTCTCTGAATGGTTCAGTCAAGGACTTGCTAATGAAAAAAAATTAATTGGGAGGAAACAAGAAAAAGCATGCAAGTACTGACACACCTGAAAGAGAGTAAATGAGTGGAAGTTTCATTCTGAAATGTTTTCCCCACAAAAAGACTATGGTAATACTGTGATGGCAAAGGGAAGAGTGAAATAGATAATTCCTTTACAGGTCATTACTTGTAAATGAACAATTAGGTATTAATATAGGCCTATGAAAAATTAAGTTCATTAAAGTGCAAGTGAAAAGGAAAAGTGAAAAGGAGGCTCAGGGGGCCCTTGTGGCTCTGCACAGCTCCTGCCAGGAGGCGACAGCTGGGGGGGCCGGGCTGTGCTCCCAGGAATAGGGACAGGAGCAGAGGGAACGGCCTCAGGCTGCGCCAGGGCAGGCTCAGGGTGGGCACCAGGAGGAATTTCCCCATGGAAAGGGGGCTCAGGTCTTGGCAGGGGCTGCCCAGGGAGGTTTGGAGTGCCCAGCCCTGGAGGTGTCCCAGGGAGGCCTGGACAAGGTGGGCATCGGGCACAGCTGGGACTCAATGGCCTTTGAGGGCTTTTCCAGCCTTACTTATTCTGTGTTTGAAAGTCATAAGTGGGACGCCAGACTAATCCAGAGCAAACAGTTTGTACAGTAAGACCAGGACTGCAGAGTGAGATTTAGCACCAGCCAAGAGCAGAATTCCTTTTGATGACAACAGGTGGGCAAAAAAATGGTAATGTAGGAATCCTAAAAGGCTCAATGGCAAAGAGTGGAAAAACCTGGAAAAGAAACAATAGGAAAACAGACTTTTTGCACATGTTTTGAATGATACCTTCAGGGGTGTTTTCTCTGAATATTCCTCCCAAGAGGATCTTTAAGAAAGATGGCATTGCTTTCAACTTTTACAACAAATGACACCTAAAAGATAAAGCTGAAAAGAACTCATTCACTAGATACTCCCCAGATTAATATTATTGTGGCTCAAAATTAAAAATCAACATCCATGGCTTTTTAAACTAAATCATTTGGGAAGGGCAAGTAGCTTTGCCTAATATCACTGTTACAACAGTGCAATTTCTAATGCCTACATTTTAAAAGATCAGATGCCAAAGACAGTAAAAATGTATAAATTTGAGTCAGAAAATGTCTTGATAGTGATAGCTTACATGGGTCACTGAGTTAACTTACACTGAGACGATCAAAGGTGACTTGGTTTGCGCTAATTCAATTGTTTTCCTCCCCAGAGAAAAGATTGTTACCAAAGACATTCCAATCAGCAGTGAAAATACACCAAATCTGCTACTTCTTGTTGTGCATGTAAGAAATCAGTGCAGGTCACCAAGCTGGATCACCTACACCCTACTGCTGGTTTGATTTCCATATGGTGATTAGGGTTTTTTTATATATAACTAGTCTAAACACCAAAAAATTTTGGATTTTGAGGATACAGCGAGTGTGCTTGGCCTATTCTGCTTTCTGTGGGAACTCAGAATATTTTGACCCCTAAGCAAAGACTAGTGCTTTCCAAATCAGGGCCCTTGATTAAAGAGTTCTCTGTGTTACTTTTTCTGCTTCCTATCTGGTATTATGAAATGAGAAACCAACTTTGGCCCTCTACCTCATGAAAATGCTAAGAGCGAACATTCAGGACTTTGAGACATAAACAGCCAATTTTTCTTTTTTGAAAACACTGCAAGAAAGTGCTGTTATACAGCATTTCAGAAATGGTCTATAACTCAAGGGCAGGCAGGGGGAAGTCATTAGAGATTGAGAAGAGGTGAGTCAGAACAGATGAGAGAGAAATATATGTTTCAGCAGCAGATTTAAAAATGAAAGAAAGCTGAAAACTTCTAAAGCTATTATGTAAAAAATAAAAGTTCAAATTGTTCAAAAAGGTTCCTCGATACAGAGAAGTCTGAATTAAGCATCAGATCAGCAATTCCAACATTTTTATAGACAAGATTTAATTTAATGGTGATGTTTAAGATTTCATATGCCTTTCACTACACCTATTTTAAGCTATTAATTGATGTTTACATCAAAGGTTGTGATCCATGCATCAGAATTACATGTTTTCTAATAGAAATTAAAAGTGGATTAAAAGAATGAAGAGTGAAAAATCAAGACAATTTTCTGATACTGTATGTCAGACATCCTGTTTCATGTTGCAAATACCATGCAACATGAAACAGTTTCTCTGGATGTGGCTGGAAGAGTAAAACAGTTTCTCCACCTGTTTACAGGTAACAAAGGATAAAGTACCTGAAGAGCCTTGAGTGAACAGAGATGTAGTGTAGAGACAAATGAAGACAAAGTTAATTGGCAGAAGAAGTCCAGTAGGAAGGTAGGCAAATTCATTTCAGGATTTCTGACTGGAATGTGCCCAAGAGGACATCCAGGTAATTTATCAGTGCAACAACATGATTAGTGTCCCAGGTGATGCTTCACTGGAACTCAGTCCACTCGTGATGAGCTGCAGATTTTGGAAACCCTCAGAGGCTGCTTTACATCAAGTTCTTTAGTGTTATTCTGTACCCTTCTATAGTGCCCCCTTTATACTGTACACACAGGAAGCTGGAGCACACAGAGGCCACAGGGAAAATTTACAGAAATTCTCCTTTGTGAATAGTGGGAGCAGCAAAAATCCCAGTGAACTTGTGACTCTTCTTGAGCACAGGATTATCAGTCCAAGATCTTGCAGCAACAATCATCAAATCATTCTGCCTTCAATTAAAGGAGACTTTTATGTATGTTTATAATACATTGGGACGGGAAAAACAACTGCTTATTGTTATCTCAGAGAAAAATAACTCATGCATCATATAAGCACTGCTGATGCTAACCAAGTCTTACCTATAAAAATTTCATAACATGTCATGTCTAAATAGGAACTGGTCCAGATTAATGAAAATCATGTTTTGAATATATTTTTAACCAGAACACAATGGGATTCCTTCTCTGTTTAACTAAATGAATTTTAAACAAACCGTGTTTTAAGCAATTTAGAAATTCCTAAGAATTTGTAAAGTTTGCATATACACCAGCTCTTATTATGGCAGATATTTATATTGCAAATATGATTTATGAACTAATGAATAAAGCAAAAATGAGATACATGCTGCTAATCCTTTTCTTCTTCCTCAATTACTGAGATGAATCAAACATAATCTGTATTGCTCCAAGCAAGCCTTTTCCCAAACAGAATGTACATGAAGCAGCTACTGGGCTGCAAATGTGTTATTGGAAAGAAATGAAAAAGAAAAGGCTTTTTTGTTATTTCTATATGTGATAGATGAGTAATTCAATGGTTGACTCTCAAAGTTAAAAGGCAAATATTATGGATATGTTAAGAGAAGTTTTATAGATTTATAGTTAAGTTTTACCCCCTGCCACCCCAGGATGGCCTGGATAGTCGAGGCATTTGGGAGGGTCAAATCATTACTATGGCAGCACCTGACTTCCAATCAGGATGTAAGAAAGTGATCTCCACTACTGGACAGTGAAGAAGGAGTCAACTGACAGACTTTGGGAGGGGTTAAAGGGTTAAAAGGCAAAACATCCACTGTGTGGATGAGCACATAGTAGGAAAAAAATCCTCTGCTCCTGGCACTGTAATATTTTCTCTATTCAGTATTCTGTTGTATTTTAATAAGATTTTAATAAACCTTTTAAATTTTTGGAAGTGAGTATAATTTCTCACATATATTTGTTATCAGTCATGGGGTCTAAAAGATTAATAAAACAGAAGCACTGATTCCATACTCCGTAAAATTTCTTGGATCTAGCAGGTGTTAGTCCCATCTCCCCCATGTACTTCAGCTTTTCTTCTGTGATCTTTGAGACCCAGTTGTAGTTTGGTAGCCTACACTAGATTTAATAACATGAAAGACAAGTTAATTATTTCTACATTTCTATGTATCATAAGACTATAAAAATATTACGGGTCTTTCCCTGACACAACTTTATAATTTATTTTTTAATATTACTATTTTTTTTACTATTGCCATTTTGATGTCTCCCACAGTTCAGTGCTGGAAACAAAACCATCATTTCCACACATGGGCCTTCAGGAGAGTTTGCAACATCTAAGCTTCAGCTTTAAAAGCTCTCCACATCACTATGCCCAGTTTTTTGCAAAACAGGAAATGCCTGACAGTGTTTGGAATTCAAAAGTCCATTAGTCTTCAGTCCAGAGATGGAAGCAGCTATGAAGGTTAGATTTTGGAGATGAAAAAGCCTTTTTAGAGGATTATTTGTCTTTCCAAGTTGCCTCTTTGTGTGCAGGGCACACGTGGAGCCATGCACACCTTGCAGCCTTCCAAGGGTGCTACTGGCTGTCTTTAGGGGAACTGGAATGTGTTCCCTGGGGCTACAAAGCACCACTTTTGGACTCTGAAATTTGACCGATAGTGTAGCTTAAAACATGGTAAGTTGAAATGTTCAATGATAAATTGCTATCATGATGTAAAAGATATTACCCTTAATAGTGTGATGGTATACAATGAAGAGTTCAGAAATACCCTGCAATTAGGAGCTTAATTCCAGACTCTCATTATACCACAAGGTATTTCTTCAAACTTAGTTTTGAATGGAATAGTTTCTTCTGAAACTGCCAGGCCAAAAAAATTTTCATGTCCAGAATCCGAGGATCATATTGAAAGTAATTAAATAGTTTTATGTTCCATTCAGTTAAGCAGGAGGTACCATGATGGAGTATCACCACTATTTAGACATGCAATTAGGGTCTCTTTTATAGTTGTGACAGGCAAACGTAAATGTAATCACATACCAATTACCAAGTAATTATCTTGTTGCTCTCTAGATTCATGCTTTGAGTTAACAAGTACCCTGAATCTGAGCTCTTAAACAGAAGTACAATGTTTAGATTTTATTAGATTTATACACCAAAGAAAATAATGGAATGCTTTTTTACAAAAATATACCTAAGCACTATATTGCCATTCTGTGACAGTATG
Source organism: Agelaius phoeniceus (assembly GCF_051311805.1). Classification (NCBI taxonomy): domain Eukaryota; kingdom Metazoa; phylum Chordata; class Aves; order Passeriformes; family Icteridae; genus Agelaius; species Agelaius phoeniceus. The sequence goes on along the minus strand of NC_135276.1, from coordinate 1,231,615 downwards.
AGATTTTAAATGGGGAAAGAAAATTACTAATAGTAATGATTAATATTAAAAATTAACATTAATAGGGCTTGTTCTTCTAAGAGAAGCAAGCTAGAATGAATTGGCCCATTAACAGCTTGAAATGTTAAACTATTTGTTGAAAGGTTCTGGGTCCTTTCTTCCTCGCTGGGAATAGCTTTATTAAAATGGAGAGAATAATCAAGCTGAGAAGAAGATGGCACCTCATCAGCCTTGTGACCTGCATTATGATGCCAACTTTAATCTCCTTATTTATGTTGTAAATGAGACACCTTCACCACACTGAACATTTTCTTTGGGGAACACCAAAATCCATTTTATCTCAATCTAATAAAGCACTAACCAAAACCATTTTCCAGATTATAGGAGTAAACTGAGAGTTAAAATGTTAAAGCTTATAATAAAATGCAAAGGAAAGAAACATATGGCTTAGGGAACTCAAATTCAGCTTACAGTCTGTCTGATGTTGAAAATGAGTGATGGCCCAGTCTTCTGCTTCTTTGCTAAGAGCTTTGGGTCATTTTGAAAATCTTAGCTGCTGTAACAATGCTCACAAGTTTAAAAACTTAATCAAAATCAATATAAAAACATTCCAGGTCACTTTCCTTGCTCTTAGGAGATATTTTTCTTTGTTTTCAGTGTTATTCCTTTGGGAATTGCTTTTTCTCTCATGTCTATTTAGTTCAATTTATTCCATTCTTCAAGAAAAAAAATATCTGCATCTGGAAAACTCTGGGATTCTTTTAAACATAATTAAAATTAAAATGCAAAGGTAAATCACAGCTACATCTGTTTTCTAGGTGATAGCATGTGTCTTTATTTTTTTTTTTTTACTTCTCTTTCAGTTCACATTTTGCAGCTAATTACTCAATGCAAATGAGCATCAACCCAGAGGTTGGAGTTCCAGGCTTTGGTATTTGTACAAATGATAAAAAATGCACTTGGCATCAAAAGTGAACATCAAAAATGTTCCAAAAAAGTAAATCTGTTGTATTGCCCTAAATAGTTTATTTAGTTGTTGTTTTTGCACTGGGTGTTTTGGTAATTTGGTACATGGTCTGGCCTGTTTCCCCTCTGTCCCCAAAGCCCCATGGCAGTGGTTTGTCCCAGGTTTACTCCTCCCCTCGCCCCCTCCTCACTTGTATCCCACTGGCCGTGGTCCTCTTCCTCCACCCCTCTTTCCCCTGGGTTTAAAAGTCTTCTGCCATCAGGCATTCCCTCTCTTTTTCCCCCTGGGACATCACCTGGATCCTGAGGTGACTCCTATCAAAGAATAATAAAATAGGACTTCAGTCCCAAGAAGGAGAGCGCCTCCAGTCTTTTGCTTCTGTCCTTGTAAAGGCTGCAAGCAGCCAGGGGTCCAGAGCTAGGTGGATCAGACCCAGCCCAGGAGAAACCAGCCAATTTACAGCTGGTGCCCAACATAAATCCAGTCTTGAACCTAGTCTCTCGGAAAGTTAAACAGTAGAAAATGGGGGCAGTCACATTGCATTCAAAAATAAACTCCTGATATAAAATAATGACTGTTGTAGGTAGTGCCAACAGACCCCTCCCCCATGCTCTCTCACACAAAATGTTGAATGGGGATGGTGATAAAGTCTTCCCACAGATTTTGTGAATGAGGATACCTGTCCCCATGGAACTTCCCATTAGTTTTTAGATTTGTCTTGAAATACTCAAAGACCATCCCACACTTCCAAGCTGGGTTAAGAAATTATTTATCTTTCACAAATCTGAGTTCTCTCACTTATAAGAGTGGAAGTTCAGGTGATGTTTGTCTTCAATTTCTAGCAATGCTTTGAAATTTCAAATTTGTAAAACTTTTACTCCCCTGTAAGATAAGTCACAACATGCTGAAACATGATATTCAGCTTTATTATAATAACTAAATTGGTGTTTATTACATTTATCCTCTCCATTTACTTTGTTCATCTATCCTTGCCCCTTGTCGTACATTTGGTGTTCACCATTAAGTTTGAAAAGCTGTTTTATTCAAATGGTGAAATGAATTTGCACCTTCCACAACAAAGAGTAGCAACATCCCCCCTTCTCTAGACATCCTTCAATAAAAATGGCCTCAAGTTTGACATCAAAATCAAAAGAAAATGGTAAATCATCCTTGCTAATTATTTTTACTGATTTCTTAGAGTTCTTTGGGTGAATCAGTGGGTTAGTTTCAAACAAGGTTATCAAGTTCCTGATCAATTAGAGCTGAATTGATTTTTTATGCAATTCAAAAGCAGTTTTTAAATTTGTTTTTTAAAATTTTTTGTTGTTGTTGTTTTTGTGGGAATCCTTAAAATCAGAGGGGTTTGGGAAAGCTGCAAAAAGCAGGCCTCAGAAACAGCAGAATTGCAATTAGAGCTAAGCAGTAGCCATAAGATTTTTTCATCAGAAAAGTTATATAAGATGTAGAAAGTAAGGACAAATAGAACAATGGTCTGTCTATTAACATTTGGCTAGAATAACTCCCTAAGCTATAGAAAAGTATATCTAGCAAGATATTAGGGAGCTCTAAGCTTGATAATGGAGCTCTGTGCATTGTATCTTAAGGCTTACAAGCAGGTATTGTATTTGAAAGAAGCAAGCATTGTTTTAACCAAAGGTACGTGTGCTTAGAGTGGTTGGATGGAACTATTGTCAATATGCTTTTGCTTTGTGTGATTGGTCAAAAAACTTTTAAAGTGAGTTGTTACATTGAGTTCTGTGTCTGCTGCCAGGGATGTGAGCTGATGGCATCTTCCCATTGTCATCACCATGTAATGAGACTGATGCTGGAAAATGAAACAGCTCAAGATGCATTCCTCAGCAGTCCCGTCCCGTTCATGATTTGTACATAGAGCCCTGGCCAGCAATAGTTGTCTCACTGAAGGTAAGTAAGCCAGGTTCATGTTTTTCTTTGCCATGACATTCAGAAGTAACAGCATAAAGAATGGCCTGGAAAAGTGCTGCTTGATCACTTCTTTTCAAGTTGCAATTTATTTTAAGGGAAGTTTTACAGAAACTATACACTGTTGCTCCAGCATAAGTAAATATATTTTGATAAAGTGCAAAATGTGCTATGACTTTGCTCTTCATTATTCCCACTTGGATTTGCATCACTGAAGAATTCCTCATCCCTTTTTTATATTATTAATCAGCCAATAACACAAAAGGGCAGGTTAGTTAATCCAAAGAAAGGCACAAAAGGTTGAGATGAGTTTAGATTCCTGAATTCAAGCCCAAATGCAGCATCTAGACCTGGCTAAGTTAGTTTCTTCAGCCCACCATCACTTCTCACACTTGGATGCTTGTATAAATAAAAAGGACAGCTCAAAAGGCTTTACAAAACCCTCATCACTCACAGGCAATTCTGCATCTTGAATAAATACATCAGGAAATAAGGAGATCAAGGGAACAGTATCCATTTATTAATTTTAAGCATGTGATCAAATTTGGGAAACCACCCCATATACCTCTACAGAAGGAGGAGAAGAAATAAAGAGAAATTCTAATACTAATTCAGATTCCCACAACTTCAGAGAGCTTGGCCTATTCCACCAGCTGAAATATGTTCCACTGTCCCACTATGCTGCTACTCTTCAGAATATATCACAAGTTCAATGGCATGGTTACTCAGCCAGCCCAGTCTTAAGGGCTCTGGGTTGGAGAAGTTGCTCAGTAATGAGCCCCAGTCCTCCCGAGCTGCTCGTTAATCAAAGCTATTTCTCCTTGTGTGACAATTTGGAGACAGTTACACCAAACATCACCAGCCTCACTGTCAAACAGGCTGAGGCTGAGAAGTACACTTGCAAACACAGTGCATTGTTTATAAATACATGTAACTAAGTGAAAAACATTAACACCCATTGAACTACCTCTTGCTTGTTTGGAGTTGAAGTGAAACTGCCTAAACTTTCCTCATTTGTCCTTGCCCTTTTTCATAATTTTCCAATCAGAAATTATGTTAGAAGCTTGATGTGCATCTCTCTAATAGCCTTTCCTAAAACAATGAAGCAATCACTTCAAACACTCTCATTGTCCCATGTTTTTATGAGCAGTAAAAGTTATTAATCCAATGCCCCCTTTTTGTCTGTCCAAGAAAGAAGTTCCACACTGCCAGGTGCTCCTGCCCCACATTCAAGCATCTACTCTTGATGCTTGAAGATTCTTAATACTATAATTTTATTTCACATCAGTTGGGTTTTGTACAAGCTGCCATTATTTTGTGTGGGGTAATTTTTGCCATTCCTCTCATGATCTATCTCCTCCTATAGCCAGAACCACTCATCATGGCCTGATCACAGTAGCTATGATTTTGTGGCACAAAATTCTTCCCAGAATTTGCTTGAAATCAGACCTTTATTGAGCAAATACATCTAGACCCCTTCTTTGGTAATTACACAAAAAACTAACGGCTATTGCACATATTTTCATGTGGATTTAAAAAGCACTGATAATACTACAGATTCAAGCTGGACTGATGCTGCTTGCAAGCAAAACTTAAGGCAAAACTTTTTGGAACACTTAATATTCAGATTATTTCTTCCACTCACTAAATAGATGGTATTGAGAAAAGTTGACCAAAAAACCAACAAGAAATCAATATTTCAGTTCTTGAAAAGGTTTTTTCTTTAGGCAAGGGGAAATCTTCATCCATTTCCATATGGGCTTTGTAAAATAACATAAACCTTCAGTGATTTTAGAAGATGACGGGAATGAATCTCCTCTATCTTTACTTGATCCTCCTTGGAAAGGTGGTATAGAAGGATTACATTTGAATACTCTTATTTTATCTGTTATCTAGGCAAAAATTCAGCCCCCTTGAGCCCCTTGGAACCTCCCTGAAACACCTTTGAGCCCACTTCAACCCTCCAGGCAGAGGCTTGGGGTGGACCCTCCCTTCCATCCCAACTTTCCTGTCCCAAAGCAATGTTTGGGATAAAACACTGTTACACCTCATCCTTTACAATGATCTGCTTCAGGCTTACACAGGGTGAGTTTTCCATGAGGAGCAAAGCACAAAATGTGTCATGAAATCCAAGAGACTTTCTGTAATACTCTGAAAAAGGTGCATCAGCCTGGTACAGGAATTCAAAAACCTGAACTACAGATTTCTTCAGGGGAGACAAAGAAAATGGGAAAATGCATCAAGCCTAAAGATTGGACATAAACTGACAGATCACAGCCACTCAGACTGAGTGCACTGGAATGAAATCTTTCCCACAATGGCTCCTGTCAGCTTTATTTTCATAGATCCTGGGATGCCATTTCAATTTCTGCACATGTAGGAAATGCTCTCGCAGCAGGCCTGGAATTCACTGAGTGCTTATTGCACCTTCTTTTAATCTCACTCATCTAAATACATCTACTTTTGTCTTTGAAATTTTACATAACTTAAAAGTTTGAAAGTATTTTTAAGAAGCAAGGATTTGTGTTTACTGAAAAGCCACAGAGGAAAACATAGCAGATACCAACATTCAAATGACTGTGTGATTTATGAGCATCTACATTTTTTATCTAGCTAAAAGCAATCAAAATCTTCTACATGGCTATCATTGCTCTCATCCTAATAATGCCTTGTCAAGTCAGGACGAAAATGGAAAACACTGATTTCTGAAGGTCTTTTCTGAATTTGCTGTCAAATAGCACTAGTAAATTAGCTTTTAAGCTTTTAATAAAGTGAAATAATTTGTGTTTTTTTCTCAACAGCTCATGATTCATCTTATGCAAGAGTACAAGAGCATAGCAGATTAACGGCTACTTCTCAGCTATGTTGCTTTAATCTGTTGTTATTCACTAAAAAAATGCTTAGATGATGCAATTTACCAAGTGCAGAAGAAGCCTTTCATGAAATACAAAACACACTTAAAGCGGAAATTCCCGGCCTTAGGCCACCTTTAACATCCCTTGAAATGCAATTCTTTACTGAAAATTAAAATGAATTCTCTTTAAACTGGAATCACTGTAGATCTTCCCTTTTTTTGTCTCACCATGAATTGTAAATATTTTCAATTTTCAATCTCCAAGGATAATGGGAAAATTCTTCAATTATAATGGCTACAAAACAAATGAAACCACAACAATAGTAAATTTTACTTAAAGAATACTTAGAGTTAAGACATTCTGCATTTGAAGAAAGCAAAATAAAATAGCTATACAAAAATTCTGCTTTACTTTATAGACCCTTAAAAGCAGTAAATGCCTTTTGAAATTAAATACTACTCTGAAAAAAAAAAACCCCACATAAAAAATCCTGTAGTTATTCTGGGTTTCCTTCAGACGATTTTTCACATTCTTTAGCTTTGTTAAAATTACATTTTCAGTAACTCTTGTCAGTTTTAAAACATTGTACTGTAATTCTATAAAATGCCATTGACACATATATAAGTATTAAAGATATTTAGAAAATGTCTTTACATCTTAAGATCCTTGGCAGATTTTTAATGAGCTATAATTATTTCCTCTATGAAAAAAGGAAACAATAAGCCCATCTTCTTATATCAACAAAAGCTTCAGAAACATCCCAAAATGTCTGTTTCTCTCTCAGATATAATGACAATGACAAAAATGAGAGTAAAAATAACCTATCCTTTGCAGAGTCAGAGAAACATTGCAAAGAAGCTTTCTGATAAGGGACTATTTAGGAATCACCTGTTCAATATGGAGACAGAGCTGCAGAACCCAGATGCAAATTCACCCCTCTTGTGCTCTCAGGAGTTTGTTCTTTATTTTTAATATAAAAAGGAATAAGAAGCAAACAAGGAGATCAAGATCTTAATCTCTATGTCAAAACAGGCACCTTTCAGACATTAAACAAACCAGTTTATTATCAGCAACTTATAAATATAAATAATAAACTTCCCTTCTTCCAATATCAGCCAAATATTATCTCATAAATTTGCTGGTTTCATTCCTGACTTCATACTACAGTTTTGGGTTCATGCAGACATGGTTTTGTTGAATTCATTTTCTATTAGGCTTCCCAGTACAATGATTTGGCTGTGTATGATTATACAGCTCTCTGAGAGTGCAGAAAATTACCAGTAATTTAGGGAAAAATTCCATGGTAAAGGCTGCCAGAATGTGCTCTTCAATTTAAAAAGACATTCCCAGAGCCTGCTTGGCTTTGCTGGTTGTATTCTCTGTTTGAGTCCACCATAGCCCAGTGCATCATTCCAATAAATATCATTTTATATCTTTGTCATTCTCTCCCTCTCCAGTGAATTTAAATCTACTTGATGAAATCTTGTTCTTGCCACTGAATACATAACACCACCATTCATTTAATTTTACATACAGCAGCAGGAGAGAAAACCAGAAAATATGTTAGAACTGATGCATCCCTGTGTGTGAAACAGAAAAAAATAAAAATACATTTATTAAACTGAGACACTATTCAGTGCTTGATTCACTGATTTTCTCCAAAACAGGGAGAAGAAAGGATCCTTTTTGGGTGTATTTAAAGATTCTGTTGATATTTTTTTTTAATACTTCAGTGATGAATGACCAGTGATCATCACTGGAATAGCTACCAGACCTTCTATGGTAAATTCCAGTATAATTGCTATTCCATTTTCTGCTCCTTCGGTGCTACTTAAATCTGGCATTTATTTCTGCTAGTCTATTGTAACTTTCTCACATAATGTATCGAGAAAATTCTCATTACTTTGGACTGAAATCCACTTTTTTCTCCCCCTTTTTTTTAACCAGACACTTTTTATGGAATAGATAAAACCAAATGCCACAATTTTTCTCCAGTCACCTGTTTGTCAGCCCTGTTGATTATGATACACAGAGGGTGCTAGGGGTCAGGTCACAACTGAATTAAGACATCAATGGGCTTATTTCATGCACCTGCAGTTAAGCTTGTGGGGTTTGGTTTTTCATTACTCCTGTAATCATCATCATTGAAGGATGATGAACTGACAGGGAAAAGTCAGACTGTACCTGGTTGAACCATGTAGTGGTTATTTCTTTGGTCTACTGGTGACTCTTCAAAAATGTTTAGAAGCAACAGGGAAGTGCAGGTGGTGCTTAACTGCAGGACTCAATACAAAGTGGGGTTTACAGCATGAAGTTAATAGTTTAAGAAACATGAACAGTTGCAGTAACAGGTGGAGACAGAGTTGCACAACTGACAGCACAAAATTACTTTCCTCTGGCCACACAAGGCTACTGTAGGAAAAAGTAAAAAGATAGAGTTTGGCACATGATTTAAATGAACAATTTCATTTAATTCCACCTTTCAAACTAACCAGTATTTCTGGGCTTGTAGACTGCTGAGCAGGTTGTGAAAATGCACTTCCCACCCATCTTCAGGCAGGACTTTGTGCTCAGAAATGATCGTTAAGCCTCAATGAGGAGCTCATGGGCTGAGCTCCTTGAGCTCCTCAGAGACACCACTCCCAAGAACAGGTGCTGGTAATGAGCTCCAGTTTCCCAACAAAGAGCCTTGGAAACTTGCCTGAGTAACAATCCCAGGGAAACAACGTTTTTTGTTATCATATCTGAAAAGAAAATTACTCCCAACTCACAGCAAGGATGGAAAATTACCATGACTAAAGCCCACTCTTTTGTGATCCTGTGAACAGCAATCCTAAATGAGACCCTTTGAGCTCTCCTGGACTGCCATGGGCTGTGAACTTTTTTCACAGCATAATAAACACGGATACATAAGACAGGATTATCGTTCTACATTTTATTATTTGTTGAAGTCAAAATAAAGGGCAAGATTATGAAAGAGCCATGAAAATCTGAAAATTAAGAAAAGCCTTAATTCTCAGTCCACAGGTGGTTCTAAGAACATGATATCAGAATAGTCTGAAGGAAATGGAGAACCTGTGCATTCCCAGATGACCAAGCGACAGAGGGAGCAATGCCTGAAATCAATGTTTTGGAAATAATTAATCAGTCAATTAAAGAGACACACCAACTCCAGACATACTCTTTATGGAAAGATCAAGCTCAGGATTTGTTTTTGTCTGTTTGTTTTGCAAGATCTAGATTAAAGGATAGTAAAGGATATTATGTTAAAATACATATATAAACCCCTCAGAAGATCTGTCATGGATAGCATCACTCAAATACTGTAGAGAAAAAGCTAAAGCAATATTTATCCTCTGTGTAAGCAGCACTTTCACGGGAGACTCCCAGCTCTGTTCACTCTGGATATGGGTGACTCAAATGCTCTTTCCTGCTTGAAGACACATAAATAAATAAATAGGGCTGCCTCAAAATTACTGTTCTTTCTTAACCTCATTTCCCTCCTTTCCTCCCCCCCTCATCCTCCCCCCCGCCAAAATATCCTCTTTGTATATTCTTAGGTGGGTTCAGGTATGGTTTGACATTTTTAGGTTGTTTCAACTCTCAGTCCTTTTCTGCAGCATGACTGCACAAGCACTAGGAAATACTGAAAAAGTCATCATTTTGGTGGCCTGGGCTTCCTTTTCTACCCTGATATTTTGAGATTAAAGATGGGAATTACAGCAACTTTTCAATGTCATGGCAGGGGGACAGTACTTTTCTGCCTGGTGGCAATGGCAGTAAGTGTTGTATGCAGCTTTCATCTTGTCAGAGTACTTTAGTTCTGTCATGCTAAATTTGCAATAATGACTCTGCAGTGCTCTCTGTGATCTACACAGCTAATGACCTCTGGTCAGCATTAGGCACCTTGTTTTGTTTGGGCAGACAGCAAAATTTGCTTCTATGCTTGTTTCTGTTGACTTTTTTTAAAACCAAGCAGGACAGAAGGAGAGATGATGAACTTCCACAACCCTCTGCTCAGGCACTAACTTCTCAAAGACAGTTATTATAGGGAAATCCTTTTCTCCCCAGCTCTGAAGTGTCAGAAATTACTTCACAAAGCTGCTGTTCCCAGCTGGTGCAGCAGCCTGACTACCTGAAGTGTTTTCTCTGAGTCATTTGAACACAGAGTTGCCAAAATTCTTCCCCTTATTTCCTACCTCCACTTCACTTCCTTGTTGGCACCCTTTGTCTGAAGAGCACAGAGCTCCTGGCACTTCATACAAGACCCAGAAAAACAGAGTGGGCCAGAATACTGGGATGTAAATCCCAGGAGATGTGAAGCATTCAACCAGAAGTGTGGTGCTTTGGTAATGACCATGTCTGAAATTCTGGGTTGTCTTTCAGTGTGCTCTGTACCTTCTGTGGTGCTAAGACAGGCTGCTGCAGAGAAGCTCTCTTATCCTGTTTGTTCTCCATCCCTCCTTTATTCTGCTTCTTCCTTGAATGCAATATTGGTTTCACAGTCACAATCAGATCTGCTGAGATGACAAACCATTCCCATTTTTTTGGCAAGTTAGTTTACAGCTGTACCAGCCAGTGGGTCCAACTTCACCTTTTGCTGAACAATCAGTTAATGCAATGTGGTGGAAATAAGGGATGTGGGGAGAGGTGCAGCCCAAAGCTACGCTGAATCAATCATAATGTGAAACTGAGCTTTTAGGATGCATTCACCATCCACACAAACACTGGCACAAGTGCAACAGGGAGCAAACCAAGTCCCTCTAGCAGTAACTTGGAGTTAGACTAAATTATGGCCCTCCCGAGACACTGATCACAATTGTGAAAGAATGGCAGAGGCCACACAGCTGCCTTTCCATGAAGTGAGATCTCAGAAATTCAGGACCCAGGTCAGCTCCAGAGGTTCCTGCTGAATGCTCCAAGCATTCCAGGAAGCAGATGGATCTGCTAGGTTGGTGCTAAGCTGCAGCATCCAGCTTGCTTGTCATTGTAATATGTCTGATGTAATAACACAGCTAATGATATGAAACTAGAAACAAAAAGCTATTAATTATATATATATATTTGATCTCATAGAATCTTGGATTGGTTTGACTTGGAAGATGTCAGCACAACAGGTCTGGACCCAGCAATAAGTGATGTAGACTCTCAAGATATTCACAGAAGGCTAATAATAATCTTTATTAAGAAACTCATGCTTCACTCTTCATACCCTACTTCACTACAGGTAAACCTGATTGGTCCTTTAATTAAAACACCATCACCATTGGCTAATTAAGAAACCACCCTTTGGTAAACAAATCTCCATAACACATTCCACATGTTCACAACACCAGGTGCAGCAAGTTAAGATAAGAATTGTTTCTCATTCTTTTCTCTGCTCCTCTCACAGCCCTTCCTAGAATGATGCCTGGGAAAGTTGTCTATTGCTGTCTGTGACCAGAGAGCTGCTGTGATGGAAGGGACTTTAAGGCCCACCCAGTGTCACCCCTGCCACGGCAGGGACACCTTCCACTGTTCCAGGCTGCTCCAAACCCCAATGTCCAAGCTGGACTTGGGCACTGCCAGGGATTCAGGGGCAGCCACAGCTGCTCTGGGCACCCTGTGCCAGGGCCTGCCCACCCTGCCAAAGGAACAATTCCTAATTCCCAATATCCCATCCAGCCCTGCTCTCTAGCAGTGGGAGCCATTCCCTGGGTCCTGTCCCTCCAGCCCTTGTCAATTTTCTCTCTCCATCTTTCCTGCAGATCCTTCAGGCACTGCAAGGTCACAATGAGTTCACCCCAAAGCTTCTCTTCTGCAGGCTGAACAATCCCAATTCTCTCTGCCTTTAAGGAAAGTTTCAAGATAAACAAGAGCAGCACAGAAAACAATTAGGCAGTGGTTAATTACACAGTCAGCTGCAGCATTAATCAGCACATTTGGGAGACTTCCTAAGTTGTAGCCATGTACACTAAACTGAGACACTAAAATACAAGGGTGGCCCTTCCAAAGCTGCTGTACCTCTTTTGGGTCTCTACTCATCAAGCAGTCAGTACTGCTTGATGGCCTTTGAAAAGGAAATCAAATTGAACTCCCACATCATGAGGCACTGGAAATATTAACTTATTTTTATTTATGCAGAGTGTCCTGGTTTAGGGCAAATTTCGAAGAGAATTTCCAAAGGAGGGCCCCTCCAGTAAGCAAACCCACACAGCCCCTCCCCCCCAACTGGTTTGGGAAGGATTCCTCGGAGAGAAGTGGAAAGAACCTGTTTATGTAATAGGCACAGCACCCCCCAGCACACAAAATGAACAATACCGGATGACACCGCTCTGAAAAAAGATGACAAATTCAGAATATCTCTCTTGGTGGGGGGGGGGGGGGGGTCACTCTGTTCTCAGTCCCTCCAGTGCTGGGGCAGCTGCTGCAGGCCACAAGGTGCAAACTCTTGGTGTTCCCAGGTCCCAGTCCAGAGCAGGTTCAAAATGGTCAGTAAAAGGAAAGGAGAAACAGTCCAGGAAGAAATTTGGACAGTAGAGCGAGAGAGAGCAAAGCAAAAGCAAAAAGCAGAAAAAAACAAAAGCTGCAGTCTCTGTCCCCCGCCAGGCTGATAAGAAAACCAAAACAAAACTTTCCCTCTTCAGAGCCAGTCTTAAAGGCACAGAACATAATATCCAACATTAACAGAACACATGAATGGGGATACAAGCATCATAATGTCACCCTAGGACACAGAGTTACATAACCCTAGCTTTGGATTGTAGGGTATAAGTGTGGCTGACTGGACATTCCTGCTCTGGCATAAATGTTATCACCTTGTGAAATTTATTCTTATAATTGTACTATATAACTATACTGTAGAACATCATACAATCAGTCCCACTTGCCCAACTGCCCTGTTTCAATATGCAACATGCTCTATAGACCCACTGAAACAAGTGCAAATTTGACCTGTTTGGTTATATGGGATCACAGAGTCCTGTGAACATTACTCAAATGCCTGTTATGTCTCAAAGGGAGGAAAACAAAACCCTCTTCCTTATTATTTTTTATTTCATCTTCTTCCAAGCCATGCAGGCACTATCAAGCAATTTATTCTACTATTGAATTGTCTGATCCTTAGCTTTTGGCAAGTAATAGGTTGGTTGGATTACAAATTTCATTTTAAGTAGACACACTATCTGGACTTAAAACAGTCACTGCTCTAGTTTTCATAATTTTAAAAGCTCAGCATTACACAGAACATTACTGCTTTTTATCAGAAAGAAATCACTACCAGAAAAAAAAGAAGAAGAAAAAGAATTTACATTAGCTTGCTAGTAGTTTTTCAAAATGAAAATTAAACCTGCAGTACATTTTATATTATAAAAAGCAGATTATGCTTGTGCTGAAAGAAAGCAGCTGGGGTTGATTTGTAGCCTCAGACTGAGGGACTATGGTAGCGCAGAATTTTCCCAGCCTCGCTCCTTTGCTCCAAGCCCAGCCTCCCAAGGGATGGATCCCAGTTGGCACAGCTGCATTTCCTCTTTTGGATGTGTTGGTACATCAGAAGAGGGTGAAAGCAATGGGAAGGCACCACAAGTTATGGGATAATGCCAGAGTGGAGCAAAGACAGCTCCAACTCAGATTCTCCTCATGTAGAAGCTGGTTCTCCTGAAAAAATCTGCTTTGTGTTTCTGCTTTTCTCCTCTAGATGAGAGTGAAATATAATTCTGATTTGCAAGGTTTGCAGGGAACTGGTCTCTTTCTCACTATTTGCTGTGACAAGATATGGTCTATCCACCATAAGAAACAAGCCTGTAAATAGAACCCTGAAAATTCTCCAGGTTCCCTCTTCCTCCTTGTAGTGGTTTTGCATGAGAGGCACTCATGGAAGTGATGCAAAGAGAAAGCTGATACACCTCTGTGAACACCCATGTATAAAATGAACAGTCCTGGGAAATCTCTCTTTCTTTTCTGGTCAGCAAAGAGGTAGCAGGGGCCAGGCTGGGCGATCTCTGCCATAGGCCTGGGTCCCCCCCACCCCAGTTGGCTGCTGGATAGGGAGAGGGGAGTGCTGTGGGGCTGAGGCCAGGCCAGGCTGGGCCATGGCTGCAATTTCCAACATCTTGCTGCTACTAAGCCCTGCCCTGCTACCAGCCTGTGGCTGAACCGGGTCCACTGGGCCCCAGGAGCAGCCCAGGGCCAGGGCCAGCTCAGCCAAGATTCTACCACCATTGAGATTCACCCACAACCACTGGGCAGGGGAGAGGAGAAGCCATCAGCACCCCCCTTGGCGGGCCACTGCTGAGTTCTGTCCTGGCTGCTGAGATCCTATCCGCCACCCACCAGCCGCAACTCCAACCCAACCCTACCAAGCCTGGCCCCGTAGGGATCAGGTGACCATCTACAAGGCCTGGGCAATATGTTAACTCTTTTAGTGCTTCAATCCTCCCTTGAGTGAGAGAAAGGAATAAAATGCAGGCATGTAGAGGAGCAACATGAAAACACCAAGGTCAATGAAGAAAAAGTCAAATCTCAGATGGGAGGGATGAGGAGATATCTTTAGTTTTAAGCTAAAATCCTCTTGTAAAGATATGAAGAAAGACTCTTTTTTCCCTAAAATGCATAAAAGTATGGGGAGATTAAAGTGTTCAAATTATAGATAACAAGCAAAAGTTTCTATGCTAAAATAAGCAGATATTAAAGTAGCTGAGATCCTGTGACAAGTTTGAATAAAGAAGTAGAGAAAAGTGATGAAGGTCCTATACCCCCAGGAAGAGAAGAAGATCTCTGTTCCTAGAGATGAAGATAATTCCACAAATAGACAATAAGAATGTTTACCTCTGAAAAGTTCATCTTTAAAACAGTACCCCATAAGTTAACATAGCTCATAAACACAACTACAGGAAAAAAATTGTAGAAAATGGGAGGGATTTAACAATTGCAGATTTCCCCAGGATGCTGCTATTTGTAGAAATTAAGAGTCACGAGAGAACTATTTTCTTGTGGAGAAGTCTCTATAACATTAATAAAAGAGACTTCTCTCCCTAAGTGAATTGAAAAAAGACTTTTCCAGAAGTAGTACACTGACAAAAAATTTTCGGTTTTGTCTCCTTACATTATCAGTAGGAAGAAAAGGTTGTAGTGGGAGAAGTGTCCTGAAAGTTTTATTCTAATTCTTATTAATCTTGCTTTTAGTTGCTATTAATAAATTTTTCTTTATACCCTTCTAAAGTTTCAAGCCTGCTTTGCCTTTCTCTTAATACCGTCTCACAGCAGGAGGTGAGTGAGTACATTCTAAGGAGTGCACTGGTGATTGGCCGGCACTGAACCCACCACACGGATTGGTGCATTGGCCAGAAAATCTCAAACTGGCAAACCAAAACCATACACTCCTCCTATTCCATTTCTCAGGAAGTGTGGTAGCTTTTAAATGTACTTAGAACCAATTGATCTTATGTTTCACAAGACAGGACTAATTGGTTTGCTGGGAGCCACATTTGCTTGCCAAATTTTCAAGGTTGTTTTGCTTTATTGAATATGTTATATCTTTTATTTTTGACAGAAGACAAAACAATTTGCAAAATAACAGCTGGACGGACAGGAAACCAAATACTTTGTTAAAAAAAGGCAGAGGATTATAACCAGAACAGTTCAGCTTGAAACTACATTATTTGGGTTTTTTTCACAAGGCCTCTTTCAATTTAAAAAAATAAACTCATCCATTTATGTCAATCTTCCTGAGATCTCATGTACATACCTGCAAGGTATATTTCAATCCATTTTCTATACAATCAAGAGGTTATATTTTCTATATTACACGGCTTTATTACCAAAATTACCTGTTCCTATTGGTTAGTTTAACTGCAAGGCTGTTTTGATTTTTGTAAATTGGATGTGATATTATGCTTAGCACAATGTGACAACATAGGACTGAAAACTCTCATTAAAGTAAATCAGAATACAAGAGGAGAATTTATAACCCAGTCCTTTACAGCATTCTTCTGTCCTGACACAATCTCAATTCTCAAAAACATGGTCCAAAATCCTGAAGCATAAACAAGTATTTATTTGCAATCCTGTCTGAGCTGTGTAGCACCTTGAGTTTAATTGCCTAATTTTAAAGGATTTAAGGGAAATTATAATCAGACTGAGCAGATTCTGGAATCAGCTTCAAAACAGGAGATGACTGTATTGAAAAATGGGTTTCTTTAGGAAATATCTTCATCAAGGGTCTTCGTTTTTGGGTACATTAACAATCAGAATTCGTTGCACAGACAGCACAGCAAAGCTACCATGATATGAAAATTCCTTATGAAATGCTTTTCAAGCTGATTCAATAACTCTCACCTGCTTAAGTCTCATGCAACATTAAAAAACCTGCGTATCAGAAGTATTTTGATCATCATCATTGACTTAGGGAGTTTTAACCCTTATGAATCAGTAAGAACAAAAGACTCCTACCATGCTGTCAGCTCCCAGCTATCCATCCTTGCCATATATACAAAGAGTTAATAATCTGGAAAATCGGTGTCCTTGGTCCTCCTGCATTAACAGGGCACGACCTGCACAGATCACTGAACTAAGGGAGTGAATCTCCAACCTCCTTGAGCAAAAGTATGTCTCTGCCTTACAAATCAACTACCAAAATGGTCAATCCTTAAATGGTCTAAAAAGAAATCAGGGACAATGTAACACTAGAGAATAAAAATTAAGAATGACACAAATAAAGATCAGTCCTACCATCCATCAGTAAATATCTGCTGATATTTATTGATGGATGGTAAATACTAATGGATGGTCAGGTAGATCTACCACACTGTAGATCTCAAGATAGAATTCAGAATAAAGTTTCTGTTTTATAAAATCATCAAAATACTGAAACTCATAGTTGAAAATATTATATTCTCCTCCATACATATTGACTCTATTCCTAAAATATATTTACATGCATCTTAGAAGAGATGATTAAAAAGATGGATTTTAAAACAAGAAAATGTCCTCATTTTCATTGCAAACCAAGTATTTGTGTTGGTATCTAAGATGCTTGGCTGCCTTTTAAGTATCATGTATTTGAGGTAAAAAATAGAGGAACTTACACACATTCATCTCCTTTTTGGTGCAATACTATTTAGAATTGTCTCTATACTGAGTCTCATGAGACCCTATCTGGAATGCTGGGAATAGTTCGGGTGCCCCAACATAGAAAGGACATGGAACTGTAGGAGAGAGTCCAGAGGAGGCCATGGAGGTGCTGAGGGGACTGGAGCAGCTCCCCTGTGGAGCCAGGCTGGGAGAGCTGGGGCTGCTCAGCCTGGACAGGAGAAGGTTGTGTGGAGAGCTCACAGCTCCTTCCAGGCTCTGAGGGGAACCCAGAGAGGGACAATTCCTCAGGAACTGCAGTGACAGGAGCCAGGGAATGGCTGCCAGTGCCAGAGGGCAGGGCTGGATGGGATCTTGGCAATGAGGAATTGTTCCCTGGCAGGGTGGGCAGGCCCTGGCACAGGGTGCCCAGAGCAGCTGGGGCTGCCCCTGGATCCCTGGCAATGGGACACTGGGGCTTGGAGCAGCCTGGGACAGCCTGGGATAGTGTAAGGTGTCCATGCCATGGCAGGGGTGGCACTGGATGAGTTTTAAGATGCCTTCCAACCCAACTCAATCCATCATTCTGTGATCTTTGGAACACAGCAGTAAAAGCAGTATTTCTTTAATAATTTGCTATCATGATGTGGGAACAGGTTCAGCTTTCTAATTAAATGTCTAGTTCCAAAGTCAACACAACCACATGCTCAAGGAAGGACAGCTGAATATGAGTTCATAATGAAAATACACATTATTTGGGAAAAAATAATGACAGGTAAAAGAGTTTGAAATAGTGAGGAAAGAATTGTTAAAAGGATTCCTACAAAAAATTCATAGCTGTATTTATACATGCAGTAACACACTCTGGTTTGTCATAAGCAAAGGATCAGTTTATGTTTTGGAGGGGTTATGGAAAATATATAATAGCACTGGCACATTTCCCAGAACATTTGTAGGACCTGTCAGTAGAGACATTAAAAAAGAATCTTAGGACTTTCTTGATTAATCATAAAACACTTTAGGAATTACGTTTCTCCAAGATGATAAACCAGTGAGATATTTAAGGACTGAGTGAAGCTCAGGAATCTGTGTGCAGGCTGAAAAAGAAGCAGTGAGAACTTTTGAGTACTTTCATGAATATGGAAGAGGCAAAACTGGTCAGTAAAGAAACACCCTACAAATCAATGAAAGCTCCATTTTCAAATCCACTACGCAAAACACCCCCTACACATCAAGAGGGGATGGCAAAACGGCAGGAGCACTTGTCAAATGTGAAATACTTCCCCAGTGAACAACTTCGTGGAGTGGACACATTTCCAAGAGCACCAATAAACCAACAGCACCTGGAATTAAGGATACGTAGAGTTTTTGAACAAGTATATGTATTAAAATACACTCTTTCCTTCTAAAACATGATAACATGATATATAGATAGCAACCATTCCAGAAGGCAAGGTGATCCTGATAAACTGAAGGAACAAACACAAATCAGCAACGTACAATATAACATGGAAAAGTATGAGGGATTACATCTAGGTAAAAATAATCTGCTACACAGAATACCAGGAACAACTGGTTAAGCAGCATGAAATGTAACGTGGAGTCTGTGGTCACAGACAGAGACAATACACAGGTCTTCATGCAACAGCAGGGAGCTTTACTTATCCAACCTAGTTTATATAGAGGGCTTGAAACACCCCATTCTAAACCACTGTTTAGTTCAGACCACTGACTGGTCTGATCTCCACATAGCCCAGCTTCCTGACAAGTGGGAAGTCTGCAGCTAAGGATGGAATGTGATTGGGTGAAGTCTCTGTGTAGATTTGAATCCAACCTATCCCTGCCCCATCTGAGGACCTGTTTTACTTCTAGGCTGGCCAAGGCTGAAGGTCTGATATGACCAAATTTATTCAGCAGCTACAAGCTAGCTGCAACCATGACAATGAATAAAAAGTAGGCTTGCAGCAGTCCACAAGCTAAATGAAAATCAGCATTATCCCTTTTTTTCTTTTTTTAGCAGGTATCTAACCTATATCTTACTAGATCAGTAAGATTTGATGCAAGTCAATTGAAACAATCCTTTCACTTCCTTCAGCACTCTCACCATCCTATGAAAGAAAAGTTAATCAGCTGGAATGGATCTAGAGGAGAGAGAGTGGTTGAAGATCTAGAAAACAATTTGTTAACCCTAGGGAAGGACTGAAATAAAAGCCCTGTAAATTCTGAGACAGCTAAAAAAAATATAAAAAATAGAGTTTTGAGTTTCAGAGAAGTTGCAATGCTCATAAAATGACAATAAGGAAGAATAAGAGTGTACATTAGGGAAAAACAACCATCAGTGTCAGGATAACTGAATATTGGAAAAATTGTTCATCTGTGAATGTGTTGAATCTTTTTAAAACAAAACAACACAAAACAAAAACAAACAAAAAATGCAAGTAGCTAAAAATAAACAATTTTGTGAAATAAATACCTGCCTGAGTTATAAAAATTAGTACCGAATAAAAGAACTGACCTAATCACCTTCTCTTTGTTGCCAATATTTCCTGGTTTTTACTATTTTGTGCTTCTGCAAGAGCGAAAAATCCTATTAAACTGTTGAAATCTACAATTGTTTGGATGACAATGATGTTACCAGTAGAGATGTCCTGGTTTACTCAAAAAAACCCCAAACTTAGGGGGATGACAGAACCTGAAACATCACAGGTTCCTGATAATTCCACATTCTCTAATGAGTTTAAATGCTAATTAATTGGTGCACAACTTGCCTAAATGAGGCAAAAATCAGACTTCTCTTCCTCAGGTTTCTGGGGAAGATTTTGAAGCTTCAGGCCTATGGGAGTTTCCTGATATAATAAAGCAAACAGACAATCCCTTCTGTAACACTGACACTGCAGGAGAAATGGGCAGTTTATGAGTTATGCTCATGACATCAAAATCTAGTAAAGGGGAGGATTTTTATCCCAGAGTCTTAAAAATTGGCTGAAATTTAAATCCAGAAAGAAAAGGCATTGGCTGTGCAGAGACTGACATTAAAAGCATTGATATCATCTGTGTGGTCTGTCACACACAAAGATGCAAGAGTCACTCAACATGAACTGCTTGAAATATCTGTTTAAAAAATAAGTAAATGCTTCCTTGGTAACTGTATGCACAGTAAAAAGAAGAAAATAAATTTTTTTATGTCTGCTTAAAAGAAATGCATGTCTCCAGTCATTCATACAGAATACTGTTAATTTTCTTGATGTGCCTCCCAATCTAATGTTTTCATAAGTAAAAAGAAGGGAGAAAATTCTTTTTTAGCCTTAATTTCACCTCAAGGCGGGTGAACTAAAAAATTCAAATGAAATTTAATATTGGCTGACATCAGTAGAATCTGACAGAGATCTATCCTATTTAATCTCTTCCAGTTTAGGGAACTACAAACATATTTTCTCAGAATCCAGTTTATTCTCTGTGATTCTGTGAGCTCTTTTCAAAATATGCAGCACACTTGCTTACTGCTTGTAAATCTTAAAGGATCTGTGTGTTCCAGACAAATTGTCACAATCTAGGAATTACTAACACAACCGAGCATGCATGCCCAATTTAGCAGAAGAGTGGGGAACTCCAATTAGGCAAATAAACAGCACCTAGAATTGCACTGCATTGCCATTTGTCCTCTTAAAAGCAAAGCCAATAAATGTTTTTGTTTGCTATACCATCACCTGTGAACTGGAAGAGACAGGTCACCTGCATCTCAAATTAGGTACGCTCTCCTCACCAGTTCAAGGGTGTTTTTCCAAATTATTTCAGCATTTTTCTTCTGCCTGAATGAGATCACAGTTGCAAAATTTGCTGTTTAATCCCCTTCTGCTTTCATTCAGCTTCAGCACACATTGTCTTAAGATGTAAAATCATAAGCTTGGGCTGCATTTCAATTAATGTCCTTAAGTTCTCCTTTCTGGCTGGGAAACCTGGCTTTTGGGTTAGAAAGAAGAACTGGATGTTGGCCAGGGAATGAAAAAAAGGGGAAATGTGTGCTGCTGGTGCTGTTTCACTGCAGTCTAATTTCTAATCTCTGACATGGTGTACGTACTGCCTAATTCTAAACCAAGCTTAAGGACATGAAACCACAGGCCCCGAATTTGACTGGTTTTAGCTGTCACATCAGCTTGGCACAGTCAGCCTTTTCCCCCTGATAACCCCAGACCAAGATTAACATCCAAAGTGAAAATAGCCTGGCCAACGCCGAGGTCACTGAAGCCAGAGAGGAGCAGGTGACAGTACAAAAGTCATCTGGTTTCTGCTCTTCCTCATGTGTAAGGTGACAAGAGATATCAACCTTCAGGATCTTCGGAGCTTTGCAGCAGGAGCTGCCTGCAGAGCTGCTTTTTACACTGTGAGGCTGCTCAACACTAATAAAAACTTAAGGTTGTAATAGTTAATAAATCTCCTTATCTCTGTTTAGCTTAAAAGGAAAACAAAGTATATTATTTGAGTCACTAAATACAGTCTGTGCTTTATGCATTACCCCCTCTCTTTAGCGGGTCAAAGTACGAAGTAATAGAGATTTTAAACTTTTTACATTTCACTGCAAATGGGATTTGAACTGCAGATTCTTGTTGGGATGGTGAAATCAACATAAATAGTCCATCTTGACATACTTTTTGTACTCTTTCTAGTCCTTTATTTTGGCATAAGGCTTAAAAAATGTACATGCACATTTATTTCTTCATAATAGTGTTGCAATACAAACTGCATTAGACATAGACCTGTTGGAAGCTTCATTAGCTGTCTTTTCTTCCCTAATAAAAGACATACAAAAACAATGACATTTTAACTCATCTGAGCATTTCCACTCCAACAGTCATTTGGGGGTGGCTTCGCACTAATACATTTCATTTTGATGTGACAAGTAAAGAGAACTTGTAAGTGATGGGAAGATGGAAACAAAGGTTTGTTGCAATTTAGTTTCTTAAACTACTCCAGATAGATTACCAAGGGCACATCTGTCTGAACACAGCATTTTAATCTGCATGCACAAATGGGAACAAATTTTAGTTTCACAGGTGGTTGATAGTCTGTATGCAATTTTTATAAATTCATCAGATCCCTCTTATAAATCAAAAGAAACTTTTTATGTTGCTGGAAATATGTAATTAAAATAGATGATATAGGAAAAAGATGACTGGATTATGCAAGAAACAAGTGTTACAGGCCAATTGTAAAAATCTCACAAATAATCAACCTCAGCTATTTGTTCAAACCATTTTCAATAATCCAAACAGTTTTAAGACAATAATATTTTGCATTCCAATTTCAAATAAATTCAGTAAGAACAAAGAGAAAAATTCCAATCTTAAGTAAATGAACAGTTAGTCTTGTGACAGGTACTGCATTTGATAACTACTGGGTTGAATCTCTGATGGAGCTAGACTCTGAGCAGATCCAAAGCAGCAGCACAGAACAGGCTACAAGATGTCAGTGTTTTCTGTGTCAGTGTATTCTGTGCAGCACAGTATAAATCTGCAAGAAGAGATAGTCCCCTGCAAAGGACAGATCTGGTCGAGCAGTACTGTCAAAATCTTTCTGTCCTGCTGGTTAAATCTATTTCATTTGGAATGATGTTCAGGACCTTTTTTATGATATATGCCTTAACAGATAGTAACAGCAATTGCTGGTTCAGTGGCCATCTCAGTTGACTGAAGGATGAAGGCAAGACTACCTCACAAGAGTACAGGAGCTGTAAGTGAGCAGAAAATACCCTCCAGCTATTTTGGTTTTTGGGGGTTTTTTTCCCCTTTAGGTTCCTGTTTGGAGCTCTTTTCTGACCTAAAGTTTTTAAAATGCGCAGGTAAGTAGCAAAAAGTAGAGTTTTATCTGCCATGCACATGGTTTCTCCTTGTTACTGAGGTTTACATTCCATAATCTCATTGATGCAAACCCACAGTCCCTGGTGTTCCATCAATTACCAGTAGGAATTTCTCCATTGGGATTTACCAGAATGCAGCAAACCATGGAAGGGGGCAAAAAACCCACAAACCCTGAAGGCAGGAAAAATGTTAAAATTAAACAAATAAAGTGATTCTGCCTTAAACTGGAATTCCCCATGACATTGTGATCCTGCTAGAGTTCTGTGGATATTGCTGTGAATGGGGTTATTAGGAGCTGCAAGGAACCTGCAGAGATCATGGCAGGTTCCATTCCACTAGCACTCCCATCCCTGTGGCTGAGGGGAGTGCTGGTGGAATGCATGATGCTCTCTGCTCCTCACCACAACTCAGGAAAATTCCCCTTCTGCAGGGAGCAGGAAAGGGGAAACAACAGTCCCAAACAACTGTATGCTCATAATTTGAGCAAGAACCAACTCAGGCTGAACAAGACTGTTTTCCCTGGGTAGGTGATCAGTGGAGAGCCTGAGGCACTGACTCAAGTGTAGTTTAATGGATTTGCCAGAAGGAAAAAACAAACATAGCTCCCCAAACCCACAGCCAGCCCTGTTACCCACTGCCAAGACCAGTCAGTCTTCTGATTGCATAGAATCAGGCATTCCCAAACTATGCTGAAATATACAAACATATGCTCCGTTTGTGTGTGGTTATCAGTCGCACTGTGCTGTGGATATCAACAGCATAGACATTCAGGAGTAGAAAATTGCATTGCAAAACCCCCAACAGCAGCACAAGCTAATCCACAAGGAGAAAAAATGCTATAAATATATCAATGAAAGGTGATGAACTTCTGCAAATGACATATTTTATAACAAAATCACAGAATTATTAAGGTTGGAAAACCCCTCCAAGCCCATCAAATCCAACCTATGACAATCCTCACCTTGCTACCAGGCCCAGAGCACTGGTTCTGTGACTCTCTGAAAACTGGGCCCAAATCACACAATCAGATTGACTCTCCTGAGATCCATTCTGACACCTTGAGTAGCCTTTTCCCTCTAATTGTTTTTCCTACTAAGTTTGTAATAATTTAGCAGTCCCTGCTCAGGTCTCTAGAATTATGAATTAACTTTTACTGAAAGTATTTGCTTTTTTATCACCTCTCACACATATGCAAAAGCCTTCATGTCCGTAACATATTAAACTGCCGTGAAGGCAGAGCCACAAGACTGAAATTGGAAGCTTAATCCACAGAAGGAAAATAGTTCTGTTTGGATAAAACTCACAGAAGGGGAGGCCAGCTATCCCTATTCTTACTCTGTTTCTCCTGATTTGAAAAACTGCAGCAGTACTTCCAAAACATTAATTCTAACGTTTGCTTCATCTGCTTTTGTCTTGGGGTAGTTTAAAGAAATGCACCTCCTCACAAAAAAAAAGGACTTCCATGGCCTATAGAAAAATGGTCATCAGTCACTTGTGCAGCTAAGAATGGGAAAGAAACTCATCATTTTAGGGGTAAAGTTTTTGGTAAGTAGGAGAAGGTATAAGGAGTAAGATGACCACAACCCCACAGCTTTTGAGAATATTTTTGGCATTGAGTGTACTTTTTTACAAAAAAAAAATAAAAAATCACTAGTATCTCGGCTACAACAAAATTGGTAAATATTTTATTAATTTTTTTAAAGTAAAAAACATTTCTTTGATTTGCACTGCAGTAGGACCTTGGAGTTTTAATTTTGTTGAAAATTTTCAAACCAATCATAAAAATAATCTCAAAATTTGCCTATCTTCTAAATTACAAATATTATTTTACCTGAAAGCTTTCAATTAGGTGCAATGTGTATTTTATTTCAGTTCTTGCATGGCAGACAGCTTTCCTCAGGTCAAAAGGAAAGGAAATGATCCAAACAAGCTGCCCTTGCTAGTGAGGCAGCCTCAGGTTTGAAGAGGGGTTTTTAGTGAGACTGTTTCTGCTCAGGATATAAGCCTGTCATTAACAACCACATCTTCCCCCTTGTGATTGTAGGTGGGAGCTTTGGAAATTATACTGCAAGTACATCACCAGAACTCTGCAATTTCATAGCACACACTGAAAATAGTAATTGTTTGACCTTGTCTGTGATATATATTCATTTAACCCCAAAATTATAAGCTGTTTTAGTATGCTCTTCCATTGATTTAAGCTCTGGATTTCTTTAAAAATCTCCAGATTTCATTTAATTCAAGTTAATTAGAACTTTAGGAAAACTTAATGAGGTTGTAATTAAACATGCTAGACTATCTTCTGCAGTAAAATTCTCATGATCAGTTCTACAAGCTAATAACCACCCAAATTAGAATGATGTCCTTATTGATCCCATTTTTAGTTTTGGATTTATAAGTACACTGATCTGTCTGAATAAATTTTCTCACCTGATACAAGCCTCTTGCCAAGATCCTACTTTCCCCCAAATTAAACACTTCCCATTATATTAATTTGTTTCTTAAGTACATAAATACTGCACAATGTACTAAAAATGTCGGCTTGTACCATGCTGGATTTAAAATTCCAGAAGAACCCACATTCTGAGGTTATTGCAGCTGTTCCCTTTGAAATCTCTGTGAAAATTATTCAGTTCCTTTTTGTTCAGTAGAAAAAGAATGACTAATAAGTATTAAGGGGATTAAAAGCAAATAAAGTAGTAAAGACAGCATCTTTCTGTATTTAAAAATACATTAAAATGGAGTCATGTAACAACCCTTAACTTCCACACCTACTGTTACTGCTGATTTATGATTTATGACTTACTGCTAACCTTGAATTGTGCAAACATTTAGCTCCAAGCCACATTATCCAACAAAATGTCCTCAAAAGGATTTTTTCCTTTTTTTTTAAAGGAAAAAGAGGGCAAGGGTTGTCTCACCAGTTTTTTATCTCCAAAAAATTAATTATTCACAACACTGAAAAAAACACCAATACCTGAACTAAAAGGTTGATCCAGCTCTACCATACTGCAGTGTTGCTTTTCCCTTATGCTTGAAATATAGGTATTTATATTTTATATTAAAATATTAACAAATTAAAGTAAACAATTTATACTAAGCTTGAGAATTAATACACCACGATGAAGATTCCCTCTTTTAACAATCACTATTTACTCAGATGTATGCACTGATTATGCTGTTTTGATAAAAGCAACTAGGCATACATCCCCCCATGATAAAGAATTTTAATAAGGCCTTTTCCATTGTTTCCCTCATCCATATTCTTATAACAAGAATGCAGATCATGATCATGCTCTACTTTCTCAAGGAAGTTCTCATATTTGGACAAATTTTAGATAGGCAAGAATGAGAATAATTTGTCCTGTTTTTATTACTGATCACCTCATGGCTATTGAGTAATGTCCAGAACAAGCTCAATTCCATCTGCCAGTTCCCCACAAACTGAGTTTGGAGAAAAAAAGCCCAAGTGATTAGCCTATTTTAGAGATAAATTCAACTGACTTTTTCCTCAGAAAAATGCAAAAAACAATACAGAACTAATTAGTAATAATTATGACTGGCCTAGAGATTTTCTTTTGTCAGGAATAAAAACTGATTGTTTTGTTTCCTCTACTTATGACTCCAAGAAACTGATTTCAGAAAGAGATCCAACAGTTCTTCTCCTCCTCTTTCCCTAGAGAAGGATAGTAGGATACTCATTTCCCACCAAAAGCTAAACAAAATGGGATCTCCTTTCATCAGCTGCTCAAGTAGGAGTCAGAATTCCTGAGTATGGAGCTGTTCTACTTCCCAAAATTACTGCCAGAAGGAAGTGCTGGAGCACTGGCAGGACTTAGGGAGGATTTCCTTTTTCCATATGCCTTGGGAGAAGAAGTGCTCAGTTTGGGAGGCACTTGTCATCTGGAAACATGGACTGGCAGAAGCTGCAGCAAGACATGCTACAAGGGAAAAACAATCTGCTGGCACTTTCAGATGTTGCATCTCCCACAGATCCCCACTTCCCAGGGACAACAAACAAGGACAAATGTGAGGCTGAGAGCAAGGGAAGCAACAGCCTGGTCACAGACAGAAAGGGGAAAAAAAGGCAAAGGGAGTGCCACAAGAGACTTTGCTGAACATTAGGAAGGATGATTTGAGTGAAGATTTAGGCCCTATTTTAGTCAAGGATTCATCAAGGCAGGATTTATTCAATTATTTCACTCAGAGTGAAATTTATTTCTGTTTCAAAGCCCAGGCAAGTGGGTAGGAGAGACACCCTTCTCCACTCCATAAGCCACGAGGTATCTTAGCAAATGTTATAGATCTAAAGGCTGAAAGAGCAGCTACTGTTCCCCTAACCCCTGGATTTCACTATAGATACAACACGCTTCCAACAGATGCTGGCTTTAGATAGCAAAGGATCTTGTGTAGAATTCTAAGCAGAGCAGATGGTTTAATTTCAAAATATCCAGAAAGACTCAGTTTCTTAACCCTTTGATGGGCATCTGACATGAATTTCCATCTTAAACACCCTTGTCAGTGCTGAGATGTGTGTCAGTAAACTTAATCTTTGCTTTCAAATGCAGAAGGCAGATTAATAACAATTCTAAGTGGATTAGAGTGGGAAAAGTCACCTTCCAGCATCAAAGCACAAAAGCTAAGTACTGTGCCATTTGTGGCTTACATAATGCTTACTTCTACTTTTATTAGTATTATGTTTTATCTATGGGCAGCTCATTGCCACTTATCTCTGGTGCTGTCTTCAAGAACTGCAAATGAAAACACCAAGCAGGTGCTGTGAAGAGAATATTCCTACAAGCCAATGTGCTTTGGATTCATCCTCCAAGCAATTCAGAAGATTGCCTAACACCAATCCACTTCCACTTTGACCATTACATCCATTGCTATTATTATGTGTTATGAACCATCCCACAGAATCAAGACATTAAAAAATAGCTTAAAAGCCCTACACTTCAAGAGTCTGTTTCTGCAGGGGGAAAACCAGAGATATCTTTGCAACAGCTGTGTAATATGACAGATTTCATAAGTGGTCCTGGTGAAATACAGTACTCTGATTGCTCTGGCATCAGCACAGATTATAGCTGGGCTTAATGTTTTCAAATAACAACTGTGCACAATACTCACTCTGCACTGAATTCTGCAGCTAAAATACATTATTATTGATGCCTTCCAACTCTCACTTTATGAACTTTTTCTAATACATGAGTGTATTTTATAGGCAAGAGAGACTGATTAGGAAGGAGCGCATTTGCTGCAGTTGAGAGATTTCCCTATTTCTGTTAACATTTGTTTTCATTAAGGCAAAGTTTCTCTGTGTGTTGAACAACCTGCTGTTTATCACCATGTGGACATATTAACTCTTGATTGAATATGAATGTAAGCAAAATATTAACTGCAAGAAGGGAAAAATAAAATAATTAGCTCATCTGGAAATGCTTTATCCCTGCACACACACACAGCCCCCACACTTGAGGGCAAAAGAACTTTCACACATCCTCCTTTTATTCCTTCTCCTTTTGAATGTTATCAAAACATGCTTTTGAAGACAACTTTTAGCACATCTAACTTTTAGA
Source organism: Agelaius phoeniceus (assembly GCF_051311805.1). Classification (NCBI taxonomy): domain Eukaryota; kingdom Metazoa; phylum Chordata; class Aves; order Passeriformes; family Icteridae; genus Agelaius; species Agelaius phoeniceus. The sequence continues at coordinate 1,203,375 of NC_135276.1, read as the reverse complement.
TCTTGAAAATTTCCTTCTACTGTGCTTCTCTCCAAGGTTTGCTTGGATGTGGTTCACTATTGCTCAATAAACAAACCATTGTTGTGTGACCATTCTGTTGTCAAAGAATCCTTCAGAGAAGCCTAGTGACATCATTCTCAGGACGCTGCTGCCAGAGATGAAAAGCTACATCCTCCTTGGGTGTTAGCAAAGTACTGCTAGAATATTCTGAGCTGGAAGGTACCCACCACAATCATCCAGTTCAGCTCCTGGCCCTACACAGACACCCCAACAATCCTACCATGCGCATCCCTGAGAATGTTGTCCAAAGGCTCTCTCATTCAGAAAATTAACCAAGAGTAGGTGACAATGCAGATCAAAACATCCCAAATCCATGTTTTCCAAATGCAATTTCTGGAAACTAATGAAATGCAATGATAAAACTCATAATTCAAACCAGCACAATGCTGTTAGCATTGGGATCTAGACGCAAATTCTCAGCCTTCATGTGTTAAGAAATCTTTTATTCACCAGAAGAAGAGGCTGATACAAAGAAACCTGATCAGTAAGCACAAAGGATAGGGATGCATTATGACATGGAAACACTGCCTCTAAGTCCTCTCAGTGACAAATTAGAATAACTTGACATATACTGGACTAGTTATATTTATTTTTCAGAAATAAAAACTGAGGGTTCTTTTTACCTCCTTTTATGGGTCTAAGGATATATATTGCAAGCTTAGAGTCTTGTTTTCTGACTTTGCTCACAGTGACTTACACTGTAGGTAATATAATTTCCTAAATAAACATCAACTTTTACATAATTCTAGCCCTTAGAAGTTGCTGCTTTAAATAATTCAGAAGTAAACTGTATTTGTATACATTTTTATTTTTCAAGCAATTTATTTTAAGTAATGGGTGAAGAGGGAAAACCACATTTCAACCTTTGGAGAGCCGAGGTAAGTTGTACTGAAGACTTCTATCTAGAAGGGAGTTTAGGAATGTGCAGCAGGGATTATAAAGGACTAGAGGAGTCAGGCAGAGCCTGCCAGGAAGAGTAATCTCTTTCTCCTGTAGCTGTTTGTCAGCTCAATCAACTCTCCACAACTTCTCCTTGTCTTTCACTCCCTCAAAGAACATTAAAATGAAGAAGTTCCCATGATTACAAATGCTTTGGAGACCTGCACTTTGAGCTGAGAGCACGGAGCCCTTCCTGGCAGGGCTGTGTCCTGGCACCCTTGGCAGCACAGCATCTGTTGCAGTCACATCCCATCAGCTGCAGGCACTGACCCAGTTCCTCAGCTTGTGGATCTGTTCCCCAAGTGGAAGAGATGTGAATCTGTCTCAGCTTAGTGGCATCTCCAGAGAGCTACATCATATATATTTAATTAGAATCAAAGTAATTTTAGAACCCTTGCTGTTACAGACTTTTTTTTTAATTTCATTAAATGTGTAATCCTAAATTAACTTTGAGGGATATTGGTTTTTTTCATTCTTTGGGAGCACATTTTGCCTTTGCATGTCTGTAGATAATAAGGCTTCCATGTGAATTCTGTTAAAGAAAAAAACCTGATTTTTATTAACATATTGCCTCTCAGATCTTCATGACTCATAAGTCTAATGGAAACATGCAGATGCAGCTACAGAGCTCAAGTTCAGAAAAGCCTTCTCATAGAAAACGAGACTGAAAACATCATATGCCCTCAAAAATATCATCAGGATTCTTAAAATCCTTGTGGGTCCTAAGTTCACTGAAGTAAAGAGAAAAATTGCCTTTGATTTGAGCAGGCTTAGAATTAGAGAAAATTATCTATGGCTCTCACTGTTTTCTCCCTGTCCCATGAATTCCCCTGGCAATGAGGTCACTCCTTTGACTACAAAAGATGGACTTTATGGAAATAGGATCAGCTAAAGAATATTCAATGCACTTTATTATGTTGATGTTATTCATGTCCCCAAATGATTGGTGTGCTGGATGGTGAAATAACTTCATTGCAGTTAAACCCGAAAGATATGTTCATTTAACAATGTTTACCACTTAAACATATATTTTTAGAATAATTAGCTGATTTAGTAAACTTCTAATTTCTGATTAATTTGTGTCTCCTTGATTGATTTAATGGTTTTTCTCTCTCTTCTATATCATTAAAAATCTTCTAATATTAAGAAATATTAAAAGTAAAAGCTAAATAAAAGTCTTAAGTTTTTTCCATTTGTTTGTTCTGGTTCTCATTTTCTTTTCCAAATTTGCCTACCAGTTACCAGAACACATTTAGGTTGTTCTTTTTTCATCATTTTTAACAGGAAAAATAGTACCTAAGAAAGCCATTCTCCCTCTTTAGCTAAGTGGAATGCTAATTAAATATATCAATAACTAACTGGTATTTGACATGGCCCTATTTCAGTGCAGATACACTGGTGCCACACATTCTGTCTGGCACAGTAAATCCTAAATCATGCCCATGCCTTTGGATGTCAAGGCACTAATAATTACAATTTCCCTCAAGGAGGGCTTTTAACTCCTAGATAAAGGAATTAGTAGAACAGCTGCCAAGTTTTCCAAAGGCTTCAGCTCTGGAGGCACTGTCAACTTAACCAAAGACTAAAGAACCTGAACAAAGAGCAACTCAGTTGGTGCTTCAGCTGGGTTATGTGTTCTTGCTCTCCCTGCTTTCAGCCACAACCCATCAGAGCCCCTTACTCTGAATAAATTGGGAAGAATCCTGTACTGTTGCATGAACCAGTTTCAGTCTCCACATCCCAATGCGGTTTTCAAACATTTTGTTTCTCCTCCTGCCTTGTGCTGATCTCCCACTCTCAGCGTGGGTGAGAAATTAATTCAACACACTGGGATTTTCTTACTTTGAAAACAAACATCCCTTCCCTCTCTGTGAAAAGCTCAGGTCTTTTTAAAAGCTATTTTTAGTGGTTGCCTTAACGACTTGCAGTGTCCTCAGGAAGGCCGCTCCTATGCTTAATTTGCCATCTCCCATACAAAACATGTAATCCCCCTTTTATTCTTTGAGTCTTAAACTTTTATTTTGTGCTGTATTTATAGAGGAGGGACAGAGCATGGTGCACAGTTTGCATCTGGGAGGCTTCAAAGAAATGTAAAGTGATGACAGACTTAAAAGTGCTCCAACACTGGCAGGTAATTGAGGGGAAACTCAAGTGAAAGCAGAGAGAAAGAGCTCTCAGCAAAGTAGGTTCTTTAGCCTGGATTGTGTCAAGCAATCTCTGATAGTTTTTGAGATAAATGTAGCAATAAAGGGAAGCAGACTGGAAATACTGGGACTTCCAGGGACTGGGTTGGTTTATCTAAGCTGGAAATGATCAGCTAATTCAGATCATGCCACATTCCCTTCGAGCTCCCTGGAATTACATCCTTTGCTGTCTCCTTCCTTCTCTCTTGGTATTAAAGAAGGCAGGATGTTTAACAGGAAGACCTGATCTTGCAATAATTGGTGTTCACAAGAATGCTTTGTGCACCAGATTACATAAAACTAGAAGTTCTTGCAAATAAAGTCTCCATGAATATGAAGTTAGGTGAACCAAAATACTGTGTAAAGAAGAAATAAAGCCACCTGACTTCTAAAATTTCAGAAGTGTAGAAACCAGCAATAAAATCCTATCAAGGAAAAGTAGCAGAGATTTACAAAAAAATAAGAATCAAGTAACAAAACAAGAAAAAAAATTTTGCAGAGGAATACAAGCAATATCCAAAAAGTATCTGGTGCTGAAGCAATGTTCTAACAGTCTGCTGAAGCATTCATAACATGGTAAAAAATCTAAACCCAAACAAGAAAAACAAGTTTACGTGGTCTTAATACCCTTCTGGGTCAAACAATTGCTCATGTGAAGTATTGAGGTGAAAAACAATGCCAAACACTATCCTGACCCAATTATCTGGATAAATGCTGATTACAAAGTTTAAAAGAGATTCTCAAAACTGTAAGGCAGAAAAACCATTTTGATTAGCCAGCATCTGTTCTACCCTCTGATTTGATTTATCATGAACTCACCAGACAGTGGGAGAATAAATAGACAAAAGAAACAGAGTCAGATTAGAGCCTGATAGAAAGAAACACTATTTTACAAGTCCTGCCAAATTATTGAATACAAATCTATAGGTGATATGCAAAAGAAGGTGCTGTCAAATAAGCCACAAAGCATTTAGAATTCCAGGATATTTGAAGAAAAACTCCTTCAGGAGAAGTCATTCCATTTTCATTTCTCAGGAAACAAATACAAGAAATAATGTTGTTTGGGTCCCTTCAAAGAAATATATTCATTTTCAGAGCCTGAAATATTTCCTGAAGTGGTATTTGATCATTCTCCTTTGTGTCTCTGTTATTAGTACTGCCAAGGACTGCAGAACAAGACAGTCTTGATTTGAATATATCTAATATGTCCTGCCCAGTATGAAATGAGATTTCTACTCTCAAAATTCTCCTCTTAGGAGTTCCAAAATCAGGTAAGGAGAAAGAAAACACATTCCATATTACTGCCATTCCTTAGCTCCCATCCCTTCCAACTCGGGTGTTATTTCCCTCAGATTGTGAGGTGACTGGGACACAAGAACGGGCACCAAGACAATTCCTCATTCACTGAACCCAGTGCCAACCACTATTTCATAAACTCAGAACAAGAGCAGGAATTAAAACCCACCATTGCTGTGCCACTCACAGCTATGCTTTCTAATCCATAGAAGTAGAAAGATATGTAAGTGGAGTTTGAGAGCATGAACCTTCTTGGCACATTATGTGTGAGTAAAAATGTACAAAGTGCACATGATGAAGAAACAAGGACAGGCAGTGATTTGGAAAATGTAATCGTTTCATTAAGAGGAATTAGTAAGTGGATTTAGAAATAACAAAAGGAAGAAATGGAGGTGACCTGAAAGGCAAACTGTCTGTTCACCATTTATATGAACAGAAAAAGGAACAAAAACACAACTCTACTCATTAGCAGCTGAGCTGCGGTCAGTCACTAAAATGATACTTAATTACTACAAAAATTTCTCAGATCTAAAGGCAGTTAAGAGGTGGAATTTCATACATGTTGGAAACTGTCCCGAAAGCTGAATTTTCCTATACTTCTTTTATTTCATTTGCTCTATGCAAAATTGTTCCAAATTGTTGTTTTCTAGGGTGAGGCAAATTATAGGATCATATAGAACACTCTGATGTTGCTTTTTTCTTTCATGAGTTATTCCATTATAAACACAATGGCCTCAATACATAGGAGGATACCCTAGGAAATAAAGGGGTTAATTTCTCATTGTCTTCAGAAGTATTTTATGCCTTGCTAGAGTCAGTGCTAAATTTGAAACAGAACATTTATAGCAGCCATGGAGCACAAGGTTTGGCATAAAGATCTAATGGAAAAGATGGTGGCTTTTATATAGAAGTGCTGATACAAATGGAATCCCCTGTCTAAATTTTCAGCCAGCTATACCAAGTGCACATTTTAGCCAAAATACAGATGTTAGATTAAAAGTTCTCATCATACCAGGAGCCACAAGGTTTTAGGTTCATGTCTGATTTTATTCCAAATAGAAAGAATTCCCCCAAAACCAACCAATGTTGGTGTTAAAAATGTCTCTGTTCCCTATCTCTGGCAAGCAATGATTGATTATTTTAACATCATTATTTATATCAGTAACTCTTACCTCATGTCTTTGAAGGAGTGGAACACCACTGGTATCAAGAAAATACATTTCTGTATAATTGTGTCTATTTTAGTTTGTTCTAAGTAACAAATCATTCCATGGGCCAGCCCCAGAACACTTTTAGAGCTACATTAAGAACCAGAGTCATCCTAGGGACCTCACCCTTTCCTTGACACTTAGACAGACATGTCAACTTGCACTTTTACTGGTTGTATTTGCACATTTACATCACCAAACAATCCAGTGATCGATCTTTAACAATAACTCCTGGATATAACATGCAGAAAGTAAAAAAACAAAACCCAGAGAAAAAAAGGTTTTAGCTAATCAGTCTCTCCATAAGATACAGAACTGAAGAGGATTAAAATTATTAGAAGGTAAGTGTCTGTATTAAAATGTAGAAATGGGTTTGAATTCATTAACCAAACCAGCTCATAAGATATTCCTGAATATTCCTTTCTTACTTTTATTTTGTATTCCTTTTCTTCCTAAAACTTGGATTCAGGAAGTGGAATGGATATAGACAATATATAATTTCCTGTAAGGAAAAACAAGGCTGAGGGAATTGGGATTGTTCAGCCTGAAAAGGAGAAGGCTGCATGGCGAACTCACACCCCCTTCCAAAGTCTGAAGAGGCTACAGGGAAGGCAAAGAGGGACAATTTATCAGGAACTGGAGTGACAGGACAAAAAGGAATGACTTCAAATTGGCAGAGGACAGGTCTGGATGGGATATTAGGAGGAAATTGTTCCCTGGCAGGGTGGGCAGGCCCTGGCACAGGGTGCCCAGAGCAGCTGGGGCTGCCCCTGGATCCCTGGCAGTGCCCAAGGCCAGGTTGGACACAGGGGTTTGGAGCAGCCTAGGACAGTGGAAGGTGTTCCTGCCACGGCAGAGGTGGAATGGGATGGGCTTTAAGGTCCCTTTCAACCTAAACCATTCTGTGTTTCTACAAAATATTTCACTGCACTTGCCAGCACATGTTTGCAGAAGGACATATTCAGCTATAAAAGTGATCAATGTGTTTTTTAAAATTCAATTTCTCATTAACTGCTGATTGGACATAATTCCATCAGAGCCCTCCTAATTCCCAGCTTTTAAACTACAGTGGGTAAAACTTGTAACTTCTTAATGTGCTTAACCAGATCTGCATTTCAATTTCCAGAAGACTTTTCTAAAACCCTCTGTTGTGGTTTGTTCTATGTTTGTTCGGTTCTATGTTTGTTCAGTTTTCCCCTAGTTGTTGTATTAATGGTTCTGCCCGAAGTTTCCAGTAAGTGTCAATCCCTGTACCCGTCCCACGTTGTCCTGGTTACCCCAATGTATCTCGTTTGTTCCCCTCCCCTGGCCGCCTGCCTGTCATCCAGCACCCCTGCCTCTTGTTCCAGAAGCTTCTGGCTGGGGTGTTGGGTGATTGGTTCAGGGGCCAGGGCCCCACCCGCAACTGTTTCCCGTTGGTTGTTTGCTGTTGTCAATCTTCAATGTATCTTTTGTACCCCTCTCCTGATTTGTTGTTCCCAACCCCACCTATTCCCTATAAAACCTGAGGTTTTTCCCTGCCTCAGGGCTCAGACTTCAGCTCCCCGACCCATTGCCACCCCCTTCCAATAAAACCTCCTACCCCCAGAAGATCTGAGTCGCCCATTCTTCAGCGCCCTGCAGCTTTGGAGTTTCTACCCGCGGCCACTTGCCCTGAAGCACAACACCGCTTGAGCACAGGGCCTGGGTTTCGCGCCTGGGCAGTGCTCGCTTGGCTGGAGGTTGGCTGGACACTGCTTCCCTAGCCTGGGCATTCTTTATCATCCGGCCACTGCTCCAGTTCTGGCGCCCAACGTGGGGCCCCTCTCCGGACAGCTCCTGACCAGCGTTGAGGGTCAGTAGAGCCTGGAAGACCATCGGCGCACAGACCCCACGGGCAGGATTTTAAAATCCCTTTGGACGCGGAACTACCCCGAGGTTGAGCAGACCTCACTCCTGAGGTAGCCCTCCCCGGGGACCCCAGACGGCAGCTCCGGCACCCGGAGTCCTCCCTGCTGCAGGACCTTCTCCGCCCCGGTTTTCCGTTTGTCACCCCCCGGACTGGTGAGTGTTCCGTCGCTCTCCCTGTCACCTTTCTTTTCCCCCGGTGTTTCGTCACCATCCCCTTAGTATCCAGACAGGGGCCGGTGGGTGGCACCCTTTTCTCTTTTTCGTTTTCCTTAGCCGGTGCGGAGAGGGCTTAGCTGCGGCTGCTGACTTTTAACATCTTACAGAGCTATGGGTGCTAAGCTCTCAGCAGCCCAGAAAGGGCTCTATTTCCAAGTTGCGGGTGTCCTTGTTGGGGGGGGTTGTTCGTTTGATAAAAAAGAAGTTAAAAGGTTGATTAAATGGATCTCCTCTGAGTTCCCCGAGGTCTCCCCTGCCTTGATCAAAGATCCTGCCTTTTGGCGGAGAGTCTCTAAGAGACTCTCGGAGTTGGTTAGGTCAGGGGACGCCTCGCTCTCACAATTGGCATTTTTATCATCTCAAGTTAAAAACATTTTGAGAGCAAAAGGGGACTCAGAGAGACCAAGAGTTACGTTTAGTTGTAACCCCAGTTCAAGTTCTGTTCCCTCTACCCCTAACCCTCCTTCCCGTCCCCACAGAAGCAAATCGGGGATTCTGAAGGGTGCAGCCCGCCTTTCCAGCCAGGCGCAGGAGGTCCGGCCATCCCCTGGCCCCCTTCGGAATCCTCCGTCCCCCCGCCCTGGGAGTCCTGGCCAGACTCCTAGGGGCTCCTCACCTTCTCCTGCCTCCCCTGTTCCCGTCCCGAAATCCCCAGTTTCTAAACCCCCTTGTTCGCAAGCCCCAGTTTCTAAGTCCCCATGTTCTTGCCCCCCAGTTGCGAAGTCCCCGGTTTATCCCCGGTTGCCTCCAATGACTCAAAATGGCTCCCAGGGAGCCCAAGAAGGAGGCGACCGCATGGCTGAGTTGGTGGGAAAACCCCCTTCTCCTTCTTCCCAGAAACCCTTCATACCAAATCCCAACCCCTTCCAGCCACTCAGCCACTCCCCATGTCCCGCCCTTTCATCCTGCCCTTTTTCCAGTCCCTCCTCCTTCCCAGACCCCTCCTCAGTACCTCCCACTCCTCCTCCCACCTACCCACCCATCTCTCCTCCCATCTCTCCTCCCCCGTTTCCCACAGTAACTCCTCCCTTGGTCCCTCCCAGACCACCTCCCATTGCTCCACCCCCTGTCGCCCCACCCCCTCTCGATCGTGCCCTGCCCCTTGACTCCGCCTCCTGGGAGGGTCCCCCAACATCGGACCTCCCTGCCCAGGTTCCCAGTCACGCCCCTGCCTCCCTCTCTTCCGGTTCCCATGCTCCTCCTTCCAGTTCCCACGCTTCGGGGTCCGGGGGGGGGGCGTCAAGAGCTGGGGACCGGGGCCTGCTGCCATACCATCCGCAGCCCCGGTCATTTATCACCATGAGGGGGATGGTGGGGTGCGCTGACAGTAGGTCCCCCTCAATCATTCTCAAATAAAAGAGCTGGTCAAAGCGCAAAAGGAATATGGCCGGGACAGCGAGTATTTCCAGGGAGTGTTGCAGGCAACACTCTCTGAGGCCGATGTCACCCCCTATGATATCCAGCGCCTCTTCAAGTGCCTGCTTAATCCCAGTGAGCGGGCCTTGTGGGAGGCGGCCTGGAAGAGGGAAGTGATAGAGGCTCTCCCGGGCCTGTGGGGTCAGCCCCATACTGGGGTGGACCTCATGGGCAATGTCCTGGCCATCGACCAGCTCTTGGGGACCGGGATCTGGGCAGATGGGTACTCGCAGGCGAGTACCATACCCCGGGAGGCACTCCAGGAGTCGGCTCGGGCGGCCGAGAAGGCCTTCCTGGCGCTGCCGGGGGCGGCCCCTCTTCTCCCTTTTGCTAGGATCTTCCAGGGCGCAGAGGAACCATTCCTCGATTTCGTGGAAAAGCTGAGAAAAGCGGTCGAGCAGCAAGTGGAGGATGAAGTGGCCCGGGAGCACATAATCAAGGAGGTGGCGGCATCCAATTGTAACAGCGTATGCAGAGACGCCATCCTCAGCCTCCCGGTGCACCCGCCCCCCTTGCTGCACGACTTGATCGAGGTCTGCGTCCGGAAGGTCCGAGCCGTACCATCTAGGGAGGGAGAGAGGAGGAAAACACCACCGCCCCGAGTCGGCGCCGCCATGGAGCCCACGGAAGATGCCTTCGTCGGAGCCGCCGGACGTTCACCCGCTCCTGGATCTTCTACCGCCAACGCCCCATGCCATCTATGTGGCAAACTCGGGCACTGGATGCCCAATTGCCAGCTAAGGCGGGAGTTCTATGAGTTCAAGAGGGGACAGGGACAAAAGGGGACAGTCCCACCAAAAAACTAACATCACAGCGCAGCTCCCCCCTGCGCAAAGACAAAAATAAGGTGGGACGCATAACAGCACGCAGGGAGGGGAGAAATCAGGGACCGCCGTCTGCCAAATGCAACAATTTTATACCGGATTTGACCACTACTTATGCTCCTAGACCGACACCGACTCTAGCCACCTTTTCTGCCTTTGGACCCTTCAGGTTGCAGCTGACGGAGCCTCTCCACCTTAAGGACTCCAATTTTCGACTCGTGTCAGTTGACCCAGAGTGCCCAGGTAACTGGGGGCGGATAAGGTGTAAGTACGTCGTTGTCGGGGACACAAAACACACACCACACGAGGTGAACATCATCCCGGGTCTCCTACCATCAGACCCAGGACAGTTCGCCATGGGGCTGCACTGTGTCCAACCCCCCATCTTCCTGCCCAAAGGACAGGTGATCGCACAAGCAATCCCTGTCCCTGAGATGACTTGGGCCATTGGACATCCACCAACAGAAACCACCACTCCAACTGTCGCATGGGCCCAAGTCCTGGGGCGGGAAAGACCCCATCTTAGTTGTTACATCTCTAAAGGGGGAGAGGGCAAGCCTCTTCAGGGCTTTTTGGACACCGGGGCAGATGTGACGATCATTCCCTCCCGGGAGTGGCCGTCACATTGGGAGTTGCAAAACGTGCCAGGGCACGTTCGTGGTGTAGGGGGCTTGCAATTGGCAAGACAATCAAAGAGCGTTGTACAAATTACGGGGCCAGATGGGCAATTGGCTTCGGTGCGCCCATTCATTTTAGACTATGCGGAACCCCTGTGGGGGAGAGACCTCCTGGCCCAATGGGGAGCCCGAATTGACCTTCCAGTGACTCCCCAGGTTTTTCGGGCGGCGGCCACTGATGAGCGCCCTACCTGGAAGCTGAATTGGAAATCAGATAAACCAGTACAGGTAGTGCAGTGGCCGCTCAACAAACAAAAATTGGCAGCGCTCAACGAGCTCGTTAAGGAGCAGCTACTTAAGGGCAACCTGGTGGAGACCACGTCTCCATGGAACTCCCCAGTGTTTGTAATCAAAAAGCCCAACAAAGACAAGTGGTGGCTCCTTCACGACCTCCGCCAAATTAATAATATCATCGAAGATATGGGGCCTCTCCAACCAGGGATGCCGTCCCCCACAATGCTCCCCCAAAATTGGAATTTGGCAGTCATTGATATAAAGGATTGTTTCTTCCAAATTCCTCTGCACCCGGACGATGCTCCGCGTTTCGCCTTCACGGTTCCCTCCATCAACCGTGAAGCCCCAAGTAAGCGCTACCATTGGCGGGTCCTTCCACAGGGCATGAAGAACAGCCCAGTGATCTGTCAATGGTATGTCGCTTCCTTGCTGTCCCCGATACGTGCAGCCACCAAAGACACGATAATCTACCACTATATGGATGACATCTTGGTGTGTGCCCCGACCAGTGACCTACTTACCCACGCGCTTCACCTGACAACCGATGTGTTGATTGGTGCAGGGTTCGAGCTTCAGTACGAAAAGATTCAACAGATGCCACCCTGGAAGTACCTGGGTCTTGAGATAACAAAGCGGACCGTTGTTCCGCAAAAATTGGCTATTAAAACCAACATAAAAAACCTGGCGGATGTCCACCAGCTGTGTGGGTCTTTGAACTGGGTAAGGCCTTGGCTAGGCATTCCAACTGAAGACCTAGCCCCCCTTTTCAATTTATTGAAAGGGGGAGAGGAGCTTAGTTCTCCAAGGTCCCTTACTCCAGAGGCCCAGGCAGCGCTGGAGAAAATCCAAAATTCCATCTCGGCCAGGCAGGCCCACAGATGCCATCCGGGTCTGCCATTTAAATTCGTTATCTTGGGTAAACTGCCACACCTCCACGGGGTGATTTTTCAATGGGACACCACCATCAAAGGCAAGGGCCGGGGCTCGGGGGATCCCCTCTTAATCATAGAGTGGGTATTCCTCAGCCATCACAGGTCCAAGAGGATGACACAGCCTGCTGAGCTGGTGGCAGAATTGATCCGAAAGGCCAGATCGCGGATCAGAGAGCTGGCAGGTGTGGACTTCGAGTGCATTCACATTCCATTAAAATTCGATTCGGGCCATCTAAAAAGAAAAATGCTTGATCACCTCCTTGAGACCAACGAAATGCTCCAATTCGCTTTGGATAGCTACACCGGCCAAATTGCAGTTGATCAGCCGGCCCATAAATTGTTCAACCAGGAATTTACATTATCTATCAAAACGGTTCAAAGTAGGACCCCTTTGAAGGCTTTGACAGTCTTTACAGACACGTCTGGAGCATCCCACAAGTCAGTTATGACTTGGAAGGATCCTCGGACTCAGCAGTGGGAGGCTGACATCACTGAGGTAGAAGGATCGCCTCAGATTGCTGAGTTGGACGCAGTCGTCAGAGCCTTCGAGAGGTTCTCTGAACCGTTCAATCTGGTTACAGATTCGGCTTATGTAGCAGGTGTAGTGTCCAGAGCTGAGAATGCCATCTTACAGGAGGTATCAAACATTCCTTTATTTAATTTGCTCTCAAAGCTCGTGCATTTAGTCTCCCACCGAGAGCAACCATATTATGTGATGCACGTCAGGTCTCACACCGATTTGCCGGGGTTCATTGCGGAGGGCAACAGGCGTGCTGACGCCCTTGCCGCTCCCGTTCAAGCTGCCCCTCTCCCTGATCTGTTCAGTCAGGCAAAGATCAGCCACCAGCGATTCCATCAAAACGCCCCTGGCCTGGTTCGTCAGTTCCATCTAACACGCGAACAGGCCAAGGCGATCGTGGCTACATGTCCCCACTGCCAGTCCCATCAGCTCCCGTCCATACCTTTGGGAGCTAACCCCCGAGGATTATCTAGTTGCAAGGTGTGGCAGATGGATGTCACCCATTTTCCACCTTTCGGCCGCCTTCAGTACATTCATGTATCCGTGGACACTTTCTCTGGCGCAGTCTATGCCTCTGCCCACACAGGGGAAAGGGCAGCGGATTGCGAGAAACATCTGCTTCAAGCGTTCGCTGTCCTGGGCATCCCCAAGGTTCTTAAAACAGACAACGGCCCAGCGTACAAGTCCAGGGAGCTGCGAAGCTTCCTGCAGCAATGGGGAATAGAACATAAGACCGGCATCCCCTATTCCCCGACAGGCCAAGCCGTGGTGGAAAGGACCCACCAGAGCCTCAAAAGAGTTCTAGAACAACAACGTGTGGCCGTGAAGGTGGAGTCCCCCCATATCCGTCTCGCAAGGGCGCTTTATACTATCAACTTTTTAAATTGCTCGTTTGAGAACCTAAACCCGCCCATTGTGCGACACTTCGGGCAACACGAGCAGCTGCAGCTCAGGGCCAGGCCTCCTGTCCTCATTAAGGATCCGGAGACCTGGAAAACGGAAGGGCCTTTCGACCTCGTGACTTGGGGAAGGGGATACGCTTGCGTGTCCACCCCCTCAGGTCCGAGGTGGATCCCAGCCAAATGGGTCAAGCCCTTCCGCCCTGGGAAGACTCCAGGGGCAGAAAACGTGGGGCAAGTCACCGAGGCGTGTTGGCAGCGGCGGCGGAAACCCTAGGGGATGGAGCCACCCTCATCCTGAATCCCTCCCTGCCTTGGGCAGAACCAAGTTTGAGTTCTTTTCTTACGTTTCTTATGTTTCTCCCTCTTGTTCGTTTTAGTTACCTTCACACTGACATGGACCTGGCCCGCCATTTCATCGCCCTGACAGCCATCCTCGTTGGGTCGATCATACTGTCAGCAGACCCTTGGATCATCCCCCAGCCGAAGGCCAATGTATGGCGAACCCTCGCGAGCGCCCTCGGCCAAGAACACATATGTCTCAACCTGGCATCAGCAGAGGACCCAATGTCGACCTGCCTCGTGGGGATCCCTCTCCCTCCCATTCAGATTCCCTACCCTGTTGGCCCTCCCCTTTTTGCCCTAACCACCAAACCCATCCCTTCTTCAGTTGACCCCAGGTTCGTGTGGAGGGATGCTATTAAGAACTTGGCTCCCCTAGACACCGAACCATCCCAACTTGAGTTGCTCGGCTCCGCCAACGCCTCTTTTTGTTTTCAGTTCGTTTACTCCCCCACCCCCGGGGACAAACGATTCGAACATATGAGGCAGTTCAAGGATGAATACACCGCCGGCTTGTGGTGTGACTCTGTCTTCCATATTTACAACCCGTCCACCTATGCCGGACAGCCGCTGTCTCTGCCCCGGGGGATCTTTTTCATTTGCGGAGACCGAGCGTGGGCAGGCATCCCCTCTCGCCTGGTCGGAGGCCCTTGTACCATAGGGCGGCTGATGCTGCTTACACCCAACAACATGCAAATTCAGGATTGGAAAGTAAAGAGAGCGCAATCTAATTCGACCCGTACTAAAAGAGATCTCAAAGATCTCGACCCAGATTGCGACTCCGAAATTATTCATTGGTCCAAACCTAAAAGTGTGGCTGTCACCCTGTTTTTGCCCTGGGTGTCAATAGCCAAGTCTCTAGGTGAATTGGCCCACCTGGAGTGTTGGGTTGCGAAGCAAGCAAACTTGACATCAGCTACGCTGTCGGACCTCCTAGCGGACAAGGAAACTACGAGGAAGGCGACCCTCCAAAATAGAGCAGCAATTGATTTCTTGCTGCTCTTGCATAACCATCATTGTGAGGAATTTGAGGGCCTCTGCTGCATGAACTTAACATCACGGGCTGAGGACGCGAGGGTATCTATCACCAAGATGAGAGGCCTTGTGCATGATATAAAGCACCAAACATCGGACTGGCTGGGGGACCTTTTCCAAAGATGGGGACTGTCGAGCTGGGCAGGTTCCATTCTGAAGACGGTTTTTACTATCCTTTTGGTTTTGTTTGTAGTTTTAATTGCCTGCTCTATTGTCTGGGGGCTGGTAAAGAGACTGATTTCACAAGCTATCAGCACTCCCGAAATCCACCGCATGGAAGTCCAGGGACAGATGAAAGACTGGGACTCCGCTTCCTCGGAGCATTCCGACCCTGAGGACTTCTGCCCAGACCCCTGTGACGTAGAGCAGGCCCAGACTTCAGTTTAGTTGTGTTGCCCCTTTACCGTTCCTTTTCTTTTTTAAACAAAAAAGGGGGAGATGTTGTGGTTTGTTCTATGTTTGTTCGGTTCTGTGTTTGTTCAGTTTTCCCCCAGTTGTATTAATGGTTCTGCCCGAAGTTTCCAGTAAGTGTCAATCCCTGTACCCCTCCCACGTTGTCCTGGTTACCCCAATGTATCTCGTTTGTTCCCCTCCCCTGGCCGCCTGCCTGTCATCCAGCACCCCTGCCTCTTGTTCCAGAAGCTTCTGGCTGGGGTGTTGGGTGATTGGTTCAGGGGCCAGGGCCCCACCCGCAACTGTTTCCCGTTGGTTGTTTGCTGTTGTCAATCTTCAATGTATCTTTTGTACCCCTCTCCTGATTTGTTGTTCCCAACCCCACCTATTCCCTATAAAACCTGAGGTTTTTCCCTGCCTCGGGGCTCAGACTTCAGCTCCCCGACCCATCGCCACCCCCTTCCAATAAAACCTCCTACCCCTAGAAGATCTGAGTCTCCCATTCTTCAGCACCCTGCAGCTTTGGAGTTTCTACCCGCGGCCACTTGCCCTGAAGCACAACACCACTTGAGCACAGGGCCTGGGTTTCGCGCCTGGGCAGTGCTCGCTTGGCTGGAGGTTGGCTGGACACTGCTTCCCTAGCCTGGGCATTCTTTATCATCCGGCCACTGCTCCAACCCTCCAATCATACACTTGGTCGCAGTGACAGAGTTTCTGCCTCTTCCCTCTTTATTTTAGGACTCTTCTGTTGTTTGGGGGGTTTTTATTTGGTTTGGATTTTTTTGGTTTTTGTTTGTTTGGGTGGTTTTTCTGGTTTCGTTTTGGTTAGTTGGTTGGTTGGTTGGTTGTTTTTGGTGGGTTAGAGGTTTTGTTTGTTTTATTTTTCTGTATTCTTTTTCTTTTTTGTGTGTTTGATTGTTTATCACTAGTGGGGTTTTGGTTTTTTTGTTTGTTTTTTTGTTTATTAGATTCTCTTAAAACAATCTCAAAATGTAGCTTATTTGGATACCTCTTAGTGGCCCAATTCCTCTGTTGCCAGATAGTGAATTCTCTTCAGAATCATTTATGCTTCACTTCATGCTTCAAGTGAAACACACTTGACTTCTGCCTTGAAATTATTCTAACTTTTCATACTAAATGCTGTCCTAAATAAGGATTCTGTCTGAATGCTCTGGAACGAGCTGTCAATCCCAAATGTCTGATTCTCCCAGCAATGCCTTGTCTGTTGGACAGATAAGAGTTTTTCAAATCAAAGAGAGAGAGATTAGTAGAAACACTAAAACCTCACAGTAGAAAAGAAAATATTCTTGAGGAAAAAATCGATCTATTTGAAAAACTGTGCAGAAACAGCTATATTGCTTATGCAACGTTCTTATGCACTCTCCTTGTCCTTGGAAAGCTTCAAATGGACCTATAACTTGGCATTGCTAAACAAAACAGCTAAAAAGTAAACACATTTTTTCTTTCCAATATTTAATAAAGGAAAATATGTACTGCTTTTAAATATTTAACTTTTATAACTGTTTTTATTGTCAATAGAAGGTTGATATTCTATTCTGTCTATTATATCAGCACTGATGAATATGCAAATATCTTTTCCTAACATATAGCATATTTTAAGTGAATATGTAGGGACAACTGAGCATCTTGATAGTGCTGCCACCAAAACTGTAGACTGAATAAAGATATTTTACTTAAATGACACTGAAGCAGTCTTGAGGATTTGCTGAATGTTCCTGGTACTAAAAAGAAATTAGGAAGACACAAATGTTCATAAAGAGTCCCCAAAAATAAAATAAATGAAGAACAGGACCCGAAAAAGCACAGCGTGGAAGCACCCATGTTTCTCCACTGATACCAATTAACAAACTAACAATCTGAGCTATTCATTTGTAAATAAACATTTGATGGAGATAATGTTCACATATTCTCAGACTCTTTTCCTTCCTTCCACATTTTTCATCATTCTGACTGCATTGGGTTGCTGGGGCAAGGCTTTGGTGGCAGTGGGGCAGCAGGGGTGGCTTCTGTGAGAAACTGCAAGAATGTCTTTCCGTGTCCAACAGAGCCAATCCCAGCTGGCTCAAGAGAGACCTGGCCAGGGCCAAGCCCATCAGTTACACTGGTGTTACCTCTGGGGTAACATGCAAAGAAGAGGGGAAAAAATCTCACACAACTTCTACTGAAGAGCCAAAAGTATGATTGTGTCAAGGAAAATAATAAGAGAACATCATCTGATAGAGATGCACATCCCATTGGTTTGCGTGCATATGGAGGAAAACCAAAATGAATTCATAAGTGGTGAGAAAAGCCTTTGGAAAAGCTGTTAATGCAGTGGTGCTGAGTGTAGTACTGCACAATGAGAAATCACTGTCTTTATGTAGATATGCAAACCTCTGGATATTTTGGCTTTAATTTTTCCTACTCGTACAACAGATAATCTGTATTTTAATTAATTAATTAAATAAGTAGATAAATAAGCTTACACACAGGACAGGTGCCAATGTTTAATTGTGTTCCCCAACAGGCTCTTGGAACACAGCCTGGCAATTTTCCCCTTCAGTGGCTTTGTGGCTCCTTTGCCATGTATTGATTGCTGGCAGTGTTTATCTACCCAGAGTGATCCTCTGCTTGAACCTCAGTGTGAAGAGAACTGCGGAGAAAATAATCCCCAAGCTCAAGAAATCACTGCTTGCTGAGTCCCTGGAATATAGCACAGCAACACAGAAAATGCAATGATCCCAAAGCTGCAGCCGTGCCAGCCTCCCTCATTCCTCAGGCAGGATGTTCCCGAGCCTGCTAACGCACTTTAGCTCCTGCAATTCTTCCTGAGAGTTTAATATCCCTCTCTTTTAAATGGCAGAACTCATCAGTCCATCTGCAAGACTGAAAGACTCATTGGGGTTGGACTGAAGGAAACTAATTAGCTTTCCATGTCCTGACTTCCTGTACCTCCTCTACACTGCCTTAGCATTTACCCCTAAAAATATTTCTTTAGTGTTGCATAATATTTCTTTAGTGCTGCATCTGAGTGTATTTCAGGGACAGCTCAATTTGCTTTATCCTGTGTACAAGTCAAAATTCAAACTATATTTCAAGCACAAATAATTAAGGCATTTTTAAGGTTTTTCTGCAGTGAAGTCATCTTCCTCAGCATTGACAATTTAAGATACTGCAACAGCTAATTAAAAAAAATAATTTACATTTCCCACGGAAAAATTTTATGTCAGTAAAATTTTGGCACAGGCCCTTTCTTCACATTTGTGATGATACTACAGTCCTCTCTGGCACTGCTCTTAAATATGATAAATATTTTTCTCAATGAAATTTTTGATATTCCATTATAGCTCAACAGCATTTTTAGTACAATTTTAGCTTTTTGTTATGGCATCCCCTAAAAAAAAAAAAATGGAAACAGGTTCAGAAACAGTTATGGCTATAATATATCAGTCAGGAGTACTTAATGGCTTTTTATTGTAAAATACAAGCAGATTTCTATCATTTTATAAACCACAAAATTATAAATGAAAGTGATATTCATACAAAGGTAAAGTAAATTATTTTAACCTGGCTAAAAATCATATTTAGAGATGCTGTATTTAAAGAGAAAGCATCTCTCTTGACCTCTCTCTTGATCTGATGATATTTTACAAACCTATGCCTTGTGTTGACCTGCCTTATATTATGACCTTGAAAACAGGTAATGTTTCCCACAGATTTCAGGGTTTTGTCTCTAATCTCTAAACAACAAAGAGCCCCATCTATAGAATATTAATCCCAATGTTTCCAGGTGTGTAGTGCCTGGCTTTGTCTAGCCCTCGCTGCTAGACCAAAGGCAGCAGTTGTGGCGTTTTACCCCAGAGATACCTTTGGCCGGCTGGATGCTGCAGCTAGGCACTCAGAACAAATCCAGGCAAAGTGGGAACTCAGTTTACCTCTGGTGGAAAAGGTTCAGGCAACAGTGAAGAGAAAAGAGCGGGTTCTATCGTAGAGTTTTAATCCAGAGTTTTATTTCAGGGTGGTAGACCTCTGAATGTGGTAACAGCTCGCAATAGAACTCCCGGCCGCATGGTCTCGTGTCCTTTTAAGCCCCGGGGACAAGGGGAGGGAAAGGGAGAGGTAAGGGCCAACCAGGTGTGAGGAGGGGAAGGCTCAAGGGATATAGACACTTGGACAGGCCAATGAACCCGGACCTGAGGGGCATCTTTTGAACTTCTGCCAACCACACGACGACCCTGCTGGAATGTTAAGATTGATGGACAGCTCTTAGGCAGGAGGGCAAAAGGGGGAGGGGGAAGGTTGGCACACCTGAGAGGTTGGGATAGGTGAAACAGGAAATCACGCTGCAACACCCAACAACACCCTAACAGGTTTATAAGTAACCAATTGCCATGTTACTATTGCTAATGTAGACATGTGTCAGCCCTATTGTTCATAACATTTTCAGAATTGCTTTAAAAATGCTTCAAGAATTTTGCTGCCACCAGATTTTACTGTGCTCCCTAAATTTTCTGCAAAAGAATGCAGCAATACAGTGATACAGGTAGATATTGCTAAAATTCATTCAAAGCCAATGTCTTCATGAGAAGTGTACTGGTTTTGCATTGGAGCCACCCACAGAAGTGATTTTTTTTTCTGAGAGAAGCTGTTAAGAGCTTCCTCTGTGCCTAGCAAAACCAATTGCTGACTGGCTTTGAGAATAGGCATGTTAATAAGCCAATTAAACACTCACGCCTCTGTGAGATTCATATTTTAAACTGAACAAGCCTGGGTTAAGCTCTCTGGCTTTCTGTCTTTTGAGAAGTTCTTCCCCCACTCCTGGCCTGGTGGCCAGGCCGGGAAGAGGAGGCTGCAAGGCCCTGACTGAGGCTAGGCCAGACCACGGCTGCTAACATCTTGCCGCTACTATGCTCTGCCCCGCTGCCGGCCTGGGCCAAACTGGGGTCCTCCAGGCCCTGGGAGTGGCTACGGGCCAGGCCAGGCCCCCTCCACCATGGCCTGTGTGACCCAGTGAGGGGCTGGGCTGGGCCCCAGTGGCTGCTGGGCAGGAGGTGGAGGGGAAGCCATTAGCCTGCAGCTGAAATGATCACAGCAGGGGCCTGAGACCAGCCATGTGGCCAAAGCAGCCAATGCCATTCTGGCCTGGGGACTCTGAGATCCTGGCAGAGCCCCTCCAGTGCAGCCTGAAATCCATCACCTCGACTGCTTCCACCCTCTGCCTGGCAGGGATCACATGGCCATGTGCAGGCTCCGGGTGAGATATTAACTCTTGCAGTGCACAGATGAGACTTACAGATCTTCAATCCTCTCTCGAGTGAGAGAAAAGGACAGAGCGAAGATACGCGGAGAACAACATGAAGACACCAAGATGAGTAAAGAAGAAGTCAAGTCCCAGATGGAAGGAGAATGAGAAGATGCCTTAGTCTTGGGCTGAAATCTTCTTGGAAAAGAGGATGGCTATGGAGAAGAATGTAATTCATACATCAGACTCTTTTTTCCTGTAATTCATTAAAATGTATTGGGCAGATTTAGCATTTTAATTACAGCCATGAACAGATGAACCAGTGCTGAAGTGAACAAATGTTGAAGTAGCTATGATCCTGATGATAAGTTTGAACAGAGAGACAAAAGTGATAAAGACCCTTTGCTCCCTGTGGTCGTGTGGTTTTTTTTGTTATAAGTTCATAATGGTTCATTCTGGTTTGCCCCAGAGTTGTACCCTCCCATTTCCCTGTCCATCTTGCCACAGACAAACCCCTTATTCTGGGTTCTTCCCTGCCAGTCAGTATAACCCTGCCCTCATCCCTTGTCTGTCATTGTAGCCCTGCCTTTGTTCCTAGAACCTTCCATGTCAATCCTGTATCCCATGAGACCCCATTGTTGTGTTTAAACTATTTCCTCCCCTGTTACTCCCCACTGGCTGAAATACTGTATTCACTGCCTTGTGCTCCTCCCCAGGTTTCCTGCAATTGGCTGAAGTTTGAGGCCTCCCCTTGTACCCTCCCCTGTATAGAAGTTGTTGCAAGTTGGTGTTCTTTGTCATTTGCCTCTGGCTCCTCTCGAGATTAAACCTTTTGGGAACCCATGCAAGAGACCCCTCTCAATACTTAACCTTGAATCCTAGATGTGGGTTGGGAATAACAGCTGCAGAGAGCAGCCTTGCTGCTTCAGGGTGCCAAGCCACCCTGCTCACACCGCTATCCAGACCGGCCTTTGGGCGGATAGGGAGCAGCTGCTCTTGGTGCAATCCAGGAGAAAGGGCTAGCTGGTGAATTTCTCCAAGCAGCTACCATGTCAGCTCCCAGGAAAGAAGAAAAGCTCTGTTCTAAGAGATGAAGATGATTTCAGCAATAGATGAAGACAACCTTTTTGAGCAGTTCATCCTTAAAAATGGCACCCCAATATGTTGATAAAGCCCAGAACAGCAGCTGTGGGAACGCTGTGAAAGATGGGAGGGATTTCACAAATGCAGATTCCCAGGCGGCTGTTATTCATAGACATTAAAGGCCACAAGAGAACTGTTTCTTGTGGAGAAGTCTCTATGGCATGGCAAGGGAAACTCCTCTCCCTAAGTGAACTGAAGAAAGACTATTCTAGAAGTGGTAAACTGACTGAAAATCCCAGGTTTTGTCTCTTTATGCTATCAGTGGGAAAGAAAAAATGGTTGTAGGGGGGAGGAGAAGCATTCTAAAGGTTTCATTCTGATTCATATTATTCTTTTAGTTCTGTTAATAAATTTTTCTTTATACCCTCTTCAAGTTTTGAGCCTGCTTTGCCTTCTTCCTAATCCTATCTTACAGCAAAAAATGAGTAAATAATTCTAGAGGGTACATGGGCATCTGGCCAGCACTGAACCCACCACAAGAAGTTATTTGAAGCACACAAATAACTTTTTAAAGGAATTCTTAAAAGATAATGTAGAGAGCTTTTTGGATAATTGGTTAACTGAGAAAGGACATTTCGATGTGATACCGATGGATAAGGATAGGGGAAACAAGCTGGGGATTGTGAAACCAATGTCCAATCACTGACAAAGGTCATAGTGACCTTCGCTGAAACGGGAAGACGGGGGAGAAAATTGCTTGCCAGAAAATGTAGATATCTTAGGTAGAGAAGCTAGAAGAATGCAAACATAGAAACAAAATAATCATTAGAGCATAGAAGTAGGTGTGGTTGATCCAAGTGTGCTTTAACCAATAATGAGCTCAGCTTTTGCAATATGTATAAGCTTCATTAACACCAATATAAATATGTGTGAGCTTTCAATAAACTTTGGAGATTTGCTGTTCACGCATATTGTGTGCTGCAATTCCTCCGCCGTTCACGACAAGATAATATGAAACTTTTGGACTTGGGTTTTACATAAAAGTTCCATTTCATTCCTTCAAATATTCATGAACATTTAATGAATAGTCAACTCTTTAGAAAGAAAGTCTTCAGTACAAAGCAATAAAAGGTAGTGTATATATATTTTCACCCACTGTTCCCATCTCCTTCCACTTCAGGTCTGGAATATCCTTTTGCTGGCACAAACAATATACTCAGTGTAGGATAATTTGCCAATATTTTCTTTTTGTTGTTTTTTTGTTTGTTTGTTTTTTAAGTATTTATGTCACATATGCTGTAGGAACATTTGTAAAGCCCACTGGTGAAATAAGGGCAGGAATCTGGTATCAGTCTGTGCCTGTTACAGGAGATGAAGGATTTAAAAAGACAGCCGCAACAAGCAGCTGTTTATGTGCTCTTGGTTTCAGATGGAGCCTGAAAGATTTATCATTTTATGTAGACTGAAACTGAAGCAGAACACTGATGTTATACGGGTCATTTGGGGCTTTGTTTGTTTGGTTTAAATCTCAGTATCCTTCATTTAATGAAGTCCTCTCCAGAAATATTTACTTACTTTTTATTTAAGGACAATAAAAACTCTAAGTTTATAAGCACTCTTGTTAGCACTTTAAAAAAAAGAAAAATATTTTCAGAACCAAATCAGTCCCATATTTCCCCCCTGTCTACCAGATGCACATGAAGCATTATTTAATAAAAGGTAGCAGAGATCAAATTAAGCTTCCTTTTAGATAAGCCAACAGACCCAACCCTCTCAGGCTTCAGGGACACAGGACAGCCCCAAGCTCAGCACCACTCCCCCAAACACCTCTAGCTCTCCAGAGCACACCTGGGGAGGGAACTACAGTGCCAAAGGCTCCTGACAAACTGGGGCTGCAACAGCTCTTGGAAGATCATGGAAACAGAAATATTTTCTCCCAAGTGGAGAAAATGCTGATCTGGGAGCAGCATTTAAAGAACTGGAGGCTTGGATTCAAAAGTGCAAAGCAAGTATTGCAGAGATGACAATAATGAATATAAAAGGCCAGACTGCAGCTAAGAAATAGAGTTTATGTGCTGCATCCTATAGAGAGTATATTTCTCCTATTTTTGCTCTGCCACTTGGAGCATGATCCACCAGGCTTCCATGTCCCAGCTTCCATTCCTTCCACTCCAAATTCTCAGCAACAACTCACTATCTTCCAATATGTCAAAAAGATCTTTAAACATATCACCAAAGGTCAGGTGTAAGAGCTGGCCAATCTTTCTTGTGGGGGTTGTGATTTATGTGCTGTGTCACGACTCTCTGTGTGCTCTCACAGTGGGGAACTCTGCATAAGGGTCCATTTGTTTCTCCAACACAATCTGTTGGCAGCTCAGACTGTCAGCTTCCCACCAATGAGCTGGGTTATAAATGTACTCTAAAAGTCACCCAGATATTTATAGTCATTAAAAGTTATCTCAGACCTTCTCTTTTGACATTACTGGACAAATACAGGATTATGCACTTAAAAACACAAAGTATTTTAAGTATTTGTCAAAATGTTATTAGTGAATTTGAGAGAAGGTCTTAAACTGAAATCTCCTAATTAATAATTAGCCACCAGACAAATCTTTTATATCTCTTATTGGAAAAAAAGTTGATAGCCAAAAGTCAGCCCACCAAAATGATCAGGAGCATATTTCTTCACTCCAAATGGAGGAGAAAAACAAAATGTTACTGCACCATCATTATGGCTTGTCAAAGACATCTACATGTTCTCCTTTAAGTGCTAGAAATCAGTAGCTTTGGTAGGGTTGTGCTCCTTTGGCTAGACCAAATTCTAGCATCCCATCTGTGGTGACAAAAGAAGCCCAGGGACAGTTTTATTGCTTAGAATTTAGCAAAAAACAAGACATAAATATTGATAGGAAATAGTTTCAGAGACAAGTTAATTGCTCTTCTTTTTAGTGATTCATGTAAAAGCATCAATACAGAAGCAGCCATTTGGCAAAAGTATTAGCAGCTGAATAATGTTCTTAGAGAAAATTACTAACACTCTTCCAAATTCTCTACTTTAAAATCACATCATTGATGAAATACTTACAGTAGAAATAGGAGGAAAGCAAATCTCTTTGCAAAACAACAGCCATTCAAAAAAAACCTCTTGAAAAACCCATTCATTATTAATTCTAACAGATCATTAAAGAAATGATTCCTTTATTTGCTTGCATTTTCATCAGTCAGGAAAAATAAGGTACGTTAATGCCTTTTATTTGTTGTACTGACAGTGTAAATATTACAGTTTTGGAGCTAATTTAGCTTTCTAGATGTCTCATTTCCAGAAGTGCAAAGTGGACAGATACTGCTTATTGGAACCCAGGCTGTTGGTTTAGCACATCTTTCTACATTGCCTATTTTTCCTTTAAGCCTTAATAGTGGAAGCAAAATTTCTCTAAACTAAATTTCCTCTTTTTCAGTTTGAAGCCATTTCCCCTTGTCCTGTCACTGCAGTTCCTGAGGAATTGTCCCTCTTGGTTTCCCTGCAGCCCCTCAGACCCTGGAAGGAGCTGCAAGGTCTCCACACAACCTTCTCCTGTCCAAGCTGAGCAGCCCCAGCTGTCCCAGCCTGGCTCCACATCCATTTCATTTATCCAGTTCATTTATCCATGGCCTCCTCTGGACTTGCTCCACATGTCCTTCTTACGTTGAGAGCACCAGAGCTCTGCTTTCTCACATAAGAATTAATGGGGTAGGTGATATCATTTCTAATACTTCCTTAAAAGCCTTCCTTAAAAAAATGGTTCTGTGTCAAACCTTGTTTCATACCTTTCACCATGAAGTTACATCTCACACCATGATGTTCCTATTCAAGCCTTTATAAATTAATAACAAGTAATAAAGCACATAATAATTTCTTTTCAGGATATCTTTAAAATTCATATTCTGAATCAGCTGGGTTTGTTTCCAATAAGTAATTCAGAAAGGTGGGAACAATGGTGGTCTAATTTAACTTCCCAGCACTATTGGAATATTATCCCAATATTACCAGGTGGAATGTACCTGGGCTCGTCTGACCCTTGCTGCTGGGCCAAAGGCGGCAGCTGTGGTATTTCACCTCAGAGACACCTTTGGCTGGCTGGAAGTTGCAGTTAGGCACTTGGAACAAGTCCAGGCATGGTAGAAACTCAGTTTACCTCTGATGGAAAGGCTCCAGGCTAGGTGACAAGGAAAAGGAGACGGATTCTGCAGTGTTTTAATGCAGAGTTTTATTCCAGGATGACAGATGTCTGAATCTTGGTAACAGCTCCACAGAATCCCGACTTCATGGTCTCTGTGTCTTTTAAGCTCGGGGGCAGGGGGAGGGAAGGGTATGGCACCAACCAGGTGGGAGGGGCGGGGTTTCAGGGGAAAAGTGACACTTGGCTAACCCAATGACCCCCAGGCTGAGGGGCATCTGCTGGAATGATAAGATTAACTGATAGTACTTAGCACTTAGCAAGGGGGAGGGGAAGGGAGAAGGTATTGCCACACCTGGGAAACTACTGGGATAGTTGAAACAGGAAATGGCATCACACTGCAACACAGCACATTACCAAGGGTTTCAGCATGTTTTTGAAGCACTTTCACTGAGCATGATAAATCAGTCAAATGGGGGAGCAGATGTCTAATGTATTCTTTTCACATAAGCCAAATAGAAGTGGCTTCACACTGTGTCAGATGGGCACAACTGCTTGTCAGACAGGTTGGCCACGAGATAATGGGTGTTGATTGACAGTACCAACTATCAAAGGTTGAACCAGGGGTTCCAGAGAAATTCAGAATGGGTATTTTAGGATAAGAAATATGTTCCTCCTAAGAATTAATTTCTTTTTAACTGATTACTATTAAAAGCTGCTGGTTTAGCTTTGTAATGTAAAAAGATTTACAGATCAAGAGCAGCCCCAGGAGAAGGATTTGCAGGAGCGGGTGGGTGGGAATTGAATATGCCCCATCCTAGAACCTCCCCCCTGCCCTGGGCTGAGCCCAGTATGGGCAGCAGGGAGGGGATTCTGCCCCTCTGCCCCTCAGGTGAGACCCCACCTGCAGAGCTGCCCCAGCCCTGGGACCAGCACAGCCAGGACCTGGAGCTGCTGCAGAGAGCCCAGAGGAGGCACCAGGATGAGCAGAGGGATGGGGCAGCTCTGCTGGGAGGAAAGGCTGGCACAGCTGCCATTGTTCACCTGCACAGGAGAAGCTTTGGGGCTGAGCTCAGGGTGGCCTTGCAGGGCCTGAAGGAGCTGCAGGAGAGATGGAGAGAGACAATTGCCAAGGGCTGGAGGGACAGGAGCCAGGGAATGGCTGCCAGTGCCAGAGGGCAGGGCTGGATGGGATCTTGGCAATGAGGAATTGTTCCCTGGCAGGGTGGGCAGGCCCTGGCACAGGGTGCCCAGAGCAGCGGGGGCTGCCCCTGGATCCCTGGCAGTGCCCAAGGCCAGGTTGGACACTGGGGCTGGGAGCAGCCTGGGACAGTGGAAGGTGTCCCTGCCCATGGCAGGGGTGAGACCAGATGAGCTTTAAGATCCCTTCCAACACAAACCATTCTATGATTTTATAATTTATATAAAAATAAATATATGTAACTATTCCAGCTCATGAATCATCAAATGGTAGCTCTATTGATTTTTATCAGAACCAGCTAGATTAGATGTGTATTATTGATTTATGATACCTGTGTTTTGCTAATCAGTGACCAACCTTATGAAATTTAATGACTGTCCCAAGAGATAGAATATCCATATGTCTTTCATAAGAAATATAAATATTGATCTATTAACATCAGAAAGATACAAAATTACTTCTGTTGTGTAGATACATTGTATTCTGCTCTGGCACATCATTCCATCAGCTTAAACACAGGCATAGGTAATCTCCAGAGGAAATCAAGACATCTCTCCTCTCCAGACTTGACCAGTGTCATTGCTGTCCTTACCACTGAAATTCAGTACCTAAGACTGTACTACCTGATCCATCCCTGACTCTTCCTGAAGAACTAGGGATGGACTCAGTTTCGATGCCTTCTCACAGCAAAATTTCTCAGGTAAAAATGCTCAGTAATCATCTTGTTTGTTCTTTTGTTTTAAATTTCCCATCCTGCTGCATTCATTAGTAACAGCCTGAAACAAGACAGAATACGATCTTCAGGCTCATACCAAATTCCTGCCTTGTTGGCTTTCATCACTGCTTCTCCTTCAGTAATTCTCCTGACCTTCCTTTTCCCACTTCATCATTGGGAATCAGTTCTTCCAAGCCAAACCCAAAGGTGTGCCTGCTCCCTAACCTGCTTCCTCTCTCCACGGCAGCTGCACAACCGCTGTCTTCCTAGCAGGGATACATCATTGACCAGCTCCTTCAGACTTCTCTGCACTTGCTTCCAAATCACCCTTCCTGGACTTGGACTTCATTCAGCTCTCCTGAAATGTAATAGGAAGATTCTGCAAAGCAGTGCATCTCCAATGCAGTCTTTTCTTAATACTCACCTGTCTTAGGATACCTAAGACAGCAAACTTGTGCTGAGAAGAATAAAAATGCAAGTGTGAGTCTGAGAAGTGGTAACAGTTCAGATGAAAGACACCTAATGCTTCTTATCATAGAATGAATAAATTTTATTTTATCCAGTACGATTTTTAAAACTGAATGTTTCCAACAAAAGTTTGGACTCTGTTTTAAAGGTAATTTTGGGGTTGTTGAACAAATGTGGTTTGCTGGTCCCATGAAATGCCATTTAAATTTGGCAGTTTTAAACTAAAGAGAGTCATGATTTCCCATCTGTGATTTCAATTATAAAACTTGATTTCATCAACCTGTTAGAACCCTGGAGTTTTCCCAAGCCCTGCTCACAGCCTATGCATGGCCATTGCAGGACTCTGCCCAGAGAACAGCGAGGCCACCGGGATTGAGCAGCTGCGGGAGAAGAACCTCAGCCTGTAACCAGGACACAGCACATGGAACACCAGGACTTAGAAATTCTGACCATCAACCTTTTTATTATTTAATTCTGATTGTTTCCATTAGAGCATCCCTCGTCCAAATCCTGCCAACCAAACCCTCCCCCAGATTGTCCTAAAAGAGACCTCCTTGGAAATCACATTTCTATTTTACAAGCCCAGATTTTTATTTTAAATCCTTTTTTCCTGACCAGTCTGACTTAGAAGAACACATTAGTCCCACAACACATTTCATAGCTGAAAATTTCCTTGTCATTTGAGAGTAATTTGACTGCATTCTGCTTTCTGTAATATGATTTGGCTTGGTACAGTAGAAATATACATACACAGAAAATCAATTGTAGAATCAATTGTAGTGAAAGAAAAGGAACACAGAAAGCTGGGTATAGAAAATAATTTAAGACTATTCTTGCCTTCTCTATACTACTTTTCATTTTTTAATAAATCTAATTTGCACTGTTAAATTGTTTTAGCAATGTTAATGCTCAACAAGCAATAACATACTGGCATCCAATTTTTGCTTCCCAGTCTGTTTATTGTAATTCAACTCATTACAGAGCTATAAAACAACCATGGAACAACCATATAATCAAATATATTACCAGAATATTCTGTTTACTGGGCAACACATGTTTGAAGCCAAATCCTTTTTCCACTAGAAAAACAGCTTCATTTCAGAAAGTAAGACCAACATTTCCTAAAAACTATCAAGAGATCTCAAACTGGAACATCATTTAGTCATCAGTAACATATAAAAATTTAGACTACACTTTAAGATGAATCAAAAAGCAATTTTTTCCCTCGAAATATGATTCACACCTGTGCCTGTATTGAAGTGGGACTGGTTGAAGAGCATTTTGTTTAATCTCTTTGTTTCAGCAGTTGCCTGATTTTATTTTGAAAATGGCAGGCTCCATTATGCTCTTTGATTGATTAAGGAATTAATTTGAGAGGACAGATTATCAGATATTAAGCTGCAGTGTTTTCACCTAAACAGAGCCTACACTTACAGCTGCATTACACAATCATAATACACTGCCACGATTATTGTGAACACCCAGCCTAAGTCTCCCCAAGTCATGAACACGAATTTCTAGAGGCTTTCTATTCCTTCTCCTATGGGCAGAAGCATTACACCCCAAAAAAGGTGCTTTTGCAGGACAAATTTGCCGTCAATAACTTTTCTTTCCTCCCTACTGCCTCTAAACCATTATACTAAAGAAAAGATGTACAGGGAAACTATTAATCCTCACCTAAGATTTTTGTCACTCTTTTGAAGAATAAAATAAACAAACCCTTTTCATTTTCTTCCTTTGCATTAAGCAAAATACCACTTGCAATAAAAAGAAAGAAAACTTCAAGCAATGCAAAGTAAAAGGTACAAATGCTTATTTTTCTTATTCCGAATTTAAAACCAAACCAACGAAGAAAGCCCAGAGCAGTGACTTCAAAGATTTGTTTGAGAGGGCACTTTTCTCTGGGTCCCACAACAAAAGCACTTAGAGCAGGTGAAACAGTCACAGACATGTTTCACTTGCTTTTGGAGCAATCTGATACAATGGTGTGTGTAAGGAGAACAATTATAATATGAGCACTGCTGAGCTGCTGCTGTGGATAATGGACCAGCTCAGTTTCTAAAGACAAGTGCTTATAAAATAATTCACTTCAGGGCAGAGGGAAAACACTAACAGCATGCTCTAAAGATCAATACCAGGCCACTTTTGTGGGGTTTATTTAATCAGTGACCACAGAGAAACAACAAGCAAGGAGGAAGGAAATCTGGTTGTGGGAAACAGAGATCGGGCAGCGGGGAGGGTGGAAAAGGGAGAGAGGAGATATGGAGTGAACTTAGCACAAATGGCTGAGGGAGAAGAATAAGCAAGAGAACAGGTACTGATAGTGGAGCCCTGGAAAATGTTAAAAATAGTCTTTGAAAATATTAGGCTTTGTGTTTTCTCAGATCACTGCACCTGCGTAAGCAGTATGATAAAAGATATAATTGTTAGATGTGATGATTGTTTAGTAATTAAATATAATTATTATATAACCATAAGAAGAATCGTGAGAAACTATGTTGGAAATTTAAAGGGGGATATGTTTAGCTGAAATCTGTGTATACAATAGAACAATATAAGTTTAATAATTAACATGAAAGTTATATAATGATAGAGTATAAAACATGTTCACCTTGAATGTATGGTTGGAATCAGATTTGGGTGGGAACTATCCCAATTCCCAGAGCTCTTAAATAAGAAGCACTGCATATAATCGCTTATGTGATTATGTGTTTTTGAACGCTAACATTTTGGCGACCCCGGATGGGACCCTGTGGGTGCTGCTGAAGCGAGTTTCGCGACTCGACCGCGCTCCAGACGGCACCGAGGGATTCTCGGGGAGCTCAATCAGCCACGACCGCTTCTGCCGCTCGCAACGTCCCCGGGAGAAAGGTAAGATGCTTTTTACTTTGGTTAGGGTGCCTGCCAGTAAGACGCAGCGAAAGCTACGCTTTGTTGGGCTAAAGGAATTCCTGTTGGTACAAGCCTCGGTGCCGTTCCATAAGACAATCGCGAAAGCGTTGCGGGTTCAGCAATTTGTGCTATATTTGGAATGGAGAAACTTAAAGGGATTTTGGGCGGCAACACCTCTATCCCTCAAAGTTCTCCTTTGGGGTGCTTATTAGCACATTGGAAACAGGGTAATTTTGGGGAAGAATTACATAAAGCTAAGTTGATTGATTATTGTAATACATGGTGGCCAGAATATGCCTTGGAGAATGGTGAAAAATGGCCAAAATACGGTACTTTGCAATATAACACTATTTCACAGTTAATGTCATTTTGTAAACAAGAAGGAAAATGGGATGAGGTCCCGTATGTTGATTTGTTTTTCTGTTTACGGGGAAAGCCAGAATGGCAGGATGAATGTGGATTAATGATGGTTAAAACATCTGCAAGCAATAAGTGTGGGGTTTGTGAGGAACATTGTTTAGAACACTTGGCATTGAAAGAAAGCCTGAGTAGGGAAAATTATACAGATACTGTTTTACAGGTAGCTCCAATAGGAACAAGAGAAAGAGAACCTAACCCTAACCCACCGAGTCCTGAACCTGTCTCGTCTAGTACACCTTTCCCTCTTTATCCTCCTCTCCCATCGTCACCTGATCCCTCTTCCTTGGAAGACGAGCAAAACCTAACTGTGGTAGAAAGGACAGAGAGAGAATCAACGACCCCAGTAGCCCACAAAACCAGGAGTCGGTCTAACCTTGCCCCAGTTATGGATAGAAAATACATAGGCAGACAAAAATGGACTGTAATTGCCCCCTTGCGACAAAGTGTAGGAGTGGAAGGGCCAGTATTTATAAAAGTGCCTTTCTCTCCTGCAGATTTAGTTATTTGGAAACAAACAGCCAGAACTTATAGAGAAAATCCTGATAAAATGGCACGAGTAGTAAAAATGGTTATAAAAGCTCAAAATCCTGACTGGGATGACATACAAGTAATATTAGATACTTCGATGGATTCTACTGAGAAAGAGATGGTACTTAAGGCAGCCAAAGAGAGGGCAAGAGAAGATATCAGAAACAGACTCGTAACAGGGAATTTAGATGAGAATTTCCCAATTGAGGATCCAAATTGGGACCCTAATTTATTTTGCGATATGGGGAGACTACGGAAATATCAAGAGTGGATCCAAATAGGAATTCAGAATGCTGTGCCCAAAACTATAAATTGGTCTAAACTATATGAAGTTCAGCAGGAAAAGAAGGAATCTCCCACTGTGTTTTTGGAGAGGCTTAAGGAGGTAGCAAGAAAATATACAGATCTCCAAATGGAGGTTCAGCTCACTGTCATATTCTTGGGCCAATCACAGGATGACATTCGTAGAAAATTGCAAAAATTAGAACAGGAAGAACTAAGGAATTTGGATAAGCTACTTGAAGTTGCTTGGAAGGTATATAACAATTGCAAAAGAGAAGCTAGTAAAAGGCAGCAGCAGAATCTGTTGGCAGTAATACAAGGAAAAGGGAACCCAAATTTCAGAGGTCATAACAGGAATAGTCAAAATAGGAGACCAGTCACGCAAAGGTTAAGCCTAAATCAATGTGCATATTGCAAGCGGGAGGGGCACTGGAAGCGAGATTGTCCAAGCTTGAATAACCAGTTTAACCAGGACAATCAGTTCCAGCAGGTTACCAAGGAGATGGTCCTGGGGGAGTATACCAGCTGACTAGACATAGAACCGGTAGAACAAGTTAAGAAACCCGTTATAAATATACAATTAGGACATAAAGAGGTCAAATTTCTAATAGATACAGGAGCTACTTACTCGGTATTGAATGATTTGCAAGGACAAATTGGGGACAAGGAAACAACAATAGTCGGCGCTACAGGGAAAGAGGAAAAACGGCCATTCTTTCAACCCCTAGATTTGTGTTTTGGGAACAAAGTTATAACACATGAATTCCTGTACGTACCTGAGTGTCCAATTCTGCTTTTAGGGAGAGATTTGCTAGCGAAACTTGATGCGGTAATAACCTTTGAAAATGGAGAGCTTATAATGAAAATACCTGAATCAAAGACGGGACAGATATTAATGATCAAAGAAAAACCTGTTCCCTCTATCCCTAGGGAGGTAGAAGATGCAGTGATTCCCTCTGTATGGGAGACAGATATACCAGGGAAATCTAAATTGGCACAACCAGTGCATGTAGAGTTAAAAGAAGGGGCAAGGGCTGTGCAAGTCAAACAGTATCCCATAAAACCAGAAGCGCGGCAAGGAATAGTAAAGATTATTGAGAAATTCTTGAAATACTGAATTTTAGAAGAATGTGAATCAGAATTTAATACACCAATATTTCCAGTAAAGAAGCCAAATGGTGAATATAGATTAGTACAGGATTTGAGAGCAATAAATAAGATAACAAAGGACATTTATCCAGTGGTAACAAATCCTTACACATTGCTAACATCCGTAAAAGAGAAATATAAGTGGTTTACTGTAATTGATTTAAAAGATGCCTTTTTCTGCATCCCCCTTGACAAAGAAAGTAGGAAACTGTTTGCCTGTGAGTGGGAAAACCCAGGGAATGGGAGAAAGACCCAGCTCACCTAGAACTCGCCGACCCTATTCGGAAACCAACTGGCAAAGGAGCTGGAGATCTGGACCGAGAATGGGCAAGTACTGAGAGACCAATACCTGTTGTTGCAATATGTTGATGATATACTAATATCTACAGAAGAAAAGGCAACTTGTATAAAGGTAACCATTGAGATTTTAAATTCACTGGGAATGGGAGGTTATAAAGTATCCAGAGGAAAGGCACAAATTGCCCAATAGACTGTGATCTACCTGGGATGTGAAATTTCACAAGGTCAACGAAAACGAGGTACTAACCGTATCCAAGCTATTTGTGCTATTCCAGAGCCCCAGAATCTACATGAGCTGCGAGTCTTCCTCGAGATGGCAGGATGGTGTTGCCTGTGGATCATGGACTATGGACTGATTGCGAAGCTCCTGTATGAAGCTCAAAAGATGCAGCCATTCACCTGAGGCAAGCCACAAAAAGAAGCCTTCCTAAATTAAAGGAAGCACTGTCAACTACTCCAGCATTAGGATTACCTGATCTGTCTAAAGATTTTCAGCTCTTTGTACATGAAAGGCTGCGCCTAGCACTAGGAGTCCTGACCCAATGTCTGGGAAGCTGGAAAAGGCCGGTGGGCTACTTTTCCAAACAACTTGACAACATAAGTGCCAGGTGGCCTCCATGTCTGCGGGCACTTGCAGCCACTGTGATGCTGCTACAAAAAGCCAGGAAGCTTACTATGGGAAGACACATAGATGTCTATGTACCACACATGGTAACCACTGTCTTAGAACAGAAGGGGGGCCATTGGCTATCCCCAGGCAGGATGATGAAATTCCAGGTAGTCCTGACTGAGCAGGATGATGTCACATTAAAAACAACTAACCTTTTGAATCCAGCTTTGTTCCTAGGTACCACAACTGAAGAAGGCCTATTAGAGCATGACTTTGTAGAGGTAATACAGTACACCTATTCAGCAAGGGAAGACCTGAAAGACATCCCACTAGAGCAGCCAGAGTGGGAGCTGTTTACAGATAGGAGCAGCTTCATGGAAAACGGAATCAGATACGCTGGATATGCGGTAACAACAGTCAATACAGTAGTGGAGGCAAAGGCATTACCACCAAATGCATCTACCCAGAAGGCAGAACTGGTGCTTTAACCAGAGCACTAGAATTAAGTGAAGGGAAAAAGGTAAATGTCTGGACTGACTCAAAATATGCTTTTGGAGTGGTGCCTGTACACGGAGCACTGTGGAAAGAAAGAGGATTACTATCTTCTCAAGGTACGCACATTAAACATCAGGATGCAGTCTTGCAATTGATAAAAGCAGTACAAAAACCTGAACAAGTGGCAATTATACACTGTAAAGCACACCAATCAGGAAACTCCAATATCTGTGAGGGAAATCGAAAAGCAGACTGGGCAGCCCGACAGGTTGCTTGAAGGGTGCAAACAACAATGGCATTGATACCTTTAAAGCTTAATGTATCCCAATTCAATTTGCCTCCAGAACCAAAATATTCAGTAGAAGATGAGAGACTGGCACATTTGCTAAATGCACAAAAGAATTCAGAGGGATGGTATGTGACTGCACAAGGACAAATAGTGGTACCCCCCCCTTGATAATGAGAAAAGTTCTACAAATTAAACATAATGAATGTCACTGGGGAGCAGAGGCACTGGTAAAATTGCTAAAGCAGAGTTTAATTTTGGTACGGATGTTAACAATGGCAAAATCAGTATTGTCAAAATATGATATCTGCTTGAAAAACAACCCAGTGGCTAGGCGACACGCACAGCTAGGAAGAATTCAGATAGGAATAGAGCCAGGAGACTATTGGCAGGCAGATTTTGTAGAACTGCCAAGAACTTGAGGATACAAATACCTGTTGGTGGGGGTTGACACATTCTCTGGGTGGCCAGAAACCCTTCCCTGTCACACAAATCAAGCAAAGGAAACAGTTAAGTGGTTACTACAGGAGATTATTCCCAGGTTTGGGGTACCCCTAGGGGTACAATCAGATAGGGGGCCCCATTTCATAGCTACAGTAGTAAGAGAGGTAAGTAGATTGCTGGGGACAACTTGGGACCTCCACACACCATGAAGACCCCAGTCAAGTGGACAGGTAGAGAAGATGAATCAGACACTAAAGAGGCAAATCAGTAAAATATGCCAAGAAGCCAAATTGCAGTGGCCCCAGGCTTTGCCAATAGCACTGTTGAGAATTCGGATAAAGCCTAGGAGTGGGATGTCAGTCAGTCCTTATGAGATATTGTATGGGAAACCATATGAATCTCCCGAGCCTAACCCTAATGTGCATGTCACAGGAAAGCAGGAAGTGTATAATTATGTTCTGTCTCTCAGAAAAACTTTAGCTCGGCTCCTGAGCATCCTCTCCAGAGTTAGTGGTCTAACTCTCAAGAGTTAGACCACTAACTCTTGAGAACCCAGTTCATAACATACATCCAGGAGACGAGGTGTACATCAAGAACTGGAACAAAGAACCGCTGAATGAAAAGTGGAGTGACCCCATCAGGTACTGCTGACCACCTTTACAGCAGTCAAAGTAGCCAGTGTCGACCCCTGGATTCATTACACCCGAGTGAAGAAAATCCATCCTGAATCACAGACTGTGTAAACTGTGGAACCAACAAGGCTGCAGATAAGATGTGTTTAATCACTTTGAGAATGCTATCAGTAATTGTGCTAACATTATGGTCATTAATGTCTTTGGGATGTGGAATGCAAAATGATCAACTAACTACTCTTCATTCTAGAATGAAGAGAGAGGTACAAACAGAAGCACAGGTGATAAAGGTTTCTAATGCAGTTCGGGCTGAGAATGTAATGATTGGATTAGTCAAAGACTTTGCCAAAATGCAAAACACCAGTAGAATAACTGCCTGTCTGCCAATACCAAAGGCAGCAGGAGACCCAGTAAATTGGGAAATCATAACATCAAAACTACCTGAAATACAAAAGAACAAAACAATTACATGTAAACAGGTACCTGAATCGAGGCAAGTAATCAAGGAAACTTGGGAGAAAATAGGAAAATGGATGAGACCCATGGGCCAGAAAGACTATTCTAAGTGATGGCATACTAGGAACCCTTGTGGGAGAATCAGGAGGCATTACAGAATAGCAATGCTATTTGCCACACTATAAAAAGATTATAGAAAATGTTACAGAAACCACTCTCGTATGGAAGTGTGAGGCCAAGGATCAGAAAGATCAGATAGAGCCTTGGGACAGTGCGTGGTCTGTGAGTATTCTTCAAAGATTCCAATATATGGCAAACACCCCTTGGTGTATTAAGTGAGAAGGCTCCAAGAATGAAACAGATCTAACAGTAACAAACACTGCCACTAGTACCAGAACGAGGGCAGACAAAGTACGTTGGTGGGCATGTAATAAAACTTATGACTGCCCTTCTGATGATGCAGAGATAAAACAGATGCCACCCCTGGCAATAGCCCTACAAATTGGTTGTGCTTGCAGAGGGATCAAACATAAACAAGGCAGAGTGAATTATAAAGCAGTTGTAGGATGTACCAGGAGTACAGTCCGAGGTCCAGGACAATTTGTATGGGCAGCAAGTGATGGTACCTGGACAACACATCTGCCTGTAGATGGGAAAGTAAAGGAGATTACTTTAGGCCTTCCAACCTCCTGTCCAATTTGGAAAAGTCCCCATTTAACAGAAAACATGAACTTCTGCAGATAAGAGCAAGACGAGAAGTTCTAGACAATGAAAATCCAGATGACACTTGGCAAGAACCCTCTGATGGAGTGAAATTTGGGTGGGCCCTAGAGTCATTACTTGGTCCTATAGCAAACTATCAGAGTAGGGAGATGCTGTACAAACTTACAGGTCAGGTAGATAGATTGGCAAGAGTCACCCGGGAAGGATTTAAAGAATTAAACGTACAATTACAAGCCACCAAAAAAATGACTTTACAAAATCGATTAGCCTTAGATTTGTTACTCCTGAAAGAGCATGGAGTATGTGGATTTTTAAAGGGACAAGTTGATCATTGCTGCATTCATATCCCAAATGTAACTGCAGATGTAGAACATTACTTCAATCAGTTGAAACAAAGCATGAAGCACAAGAAGAGCAAAAGGACTTGACCACAAGCTGGTTAGGAAAAAATCTTTAAAGGGTTAGGGTGGAATGTGAGTTCATGGATTAAATCTGTCATTGAGAGTGTGATAAACTTACTAATTGTATTCTTAGCAATTTGGTTAGTTTACAGCATCTTAAAGGGAGAGATACAGAAGAAAACATCCTGGAACCAGAAAATAATAAAGGCACTGACACAAAATCCACGCCCACCATCTTCTGGTTCTCCAATTCGTGATAGCATCCACATCAACCCTGGATTTGAAGAACGCCAAGTATAAATTGAGGAATAAAGGACTGTATCAAGTGAAAACATTTGCACCTATAGTGAAGTGAAAATGCTTTCAAAGGGGGGAGAATGATAGTGGAGCCCTGGAAAATGTTAAAAATAGTCTTTGAAAATATTAGGCTTTGTGTTTTCTCAGATCACTGCACCTGCGTAAGCATATAAAAGATATAATTGTTAGATGTGATGATTGTTTAGTAATTAAATATAATTATTATATAACCGTAAGAAGAATCGTGAGAAACTATGTTGGAAATTTAAAGGGGGCTATGTTTAGCTGAAATCTGTGTATACAATAGAACAATATAAGTTTAATAATTAACATGAAAGTTATATAATGATAGAGTATAAAACATGTTCACCTTGAATGTATGGTCGGAATCAGATTTGGGTGGAAACTACCCCGATTCCCAGAGCTCTTAAATAAAAAGCACTGCATATAATCGCTTATGTGATTATGTGTTTTTGAACGCTAACGCTACCATTTCTGGGGATCCACAACAAGGAATGGACAATCTATAAAAGAATTACTTCTATCATTTCATAGAGAGTTTGAAGTGATGCTTCCATTTTGCAGTTCTGTGGCTATCATAGGGTCTTACTGTGGTTTTGATTGTATAAAAGAAAAACTGACCAATGATATGGAGAAGATCACACACTTTTCCAGCACTTACGGTGAAAAAAAAAGAAAAAAACAAAGTGTAACGACAAATTTGATGTTATAAATGATCAATCGAAAACCAAATTATCAAAAATGCGAAAAGATTTATTTGTCTTCTTCTGTGACCAAAATACAGTCCTCAAAACCACCACAGCCAAAGAGACAGCGTCGAGCCTGGGTCTGGCACTGGGTGAACCTGGATCCGACCTCTATCGCATCAGACCCTTCCCCATTCACGAGAGCAGCTTCTTGCAGGGTTGTTTTATACAGTTTATTATGCCCAAGGCGAAGGATCCCAGTTTCTTTTGTAACTCTGCATATTCATAGTTGGCTCTTTCACTGTACAGAGCTGGACAATCACCGTTTCCTGGTTGATAGCCAGGGTTAATGGGATCCAGGAAAGTCGCGTCTTCGCATGTATCTTTCTGGCGAAATCTTTCTGGCAACTTTGGCTATCTTGATTGATATTATCAACAGGGCAATCGATGATCGATGATCGATGATCGTTCTTAGGCATCTTCCATCCTCCGATGACTCAGGATATTGGTGATCATCGTGCAGGGTTTGTCTATTCATAAGCTAACTGCCAATTATTCTCCTGCCACCTTCAGAAATTTTGGAATTCCAATAGACATCTGCCTCTCGGGCTGCTTGTGGTCAGAAACTTGTTTGGATTTCACAATCTTTATAAAATACATTCTTTTATAGCATGAATTATTTCCCAATATATATTACATTTGGGATTGTTTGTATCCTGGTTTTGCAGGGGATACATTTACAGAAGTGATGCAAAGCTTCCAGCCACTGGAAAGCTGTACATACCTCTGTGAAAAACAGATGTTAAAAGACAAAAGAAACCCTGGAACTTCCTCTTTTCCTTCCAGCCTGGGAACAGGAAACAAGACCCAGCCCGGCCTCTGTCTCAGCTGGGCTAGGCTGGGCGGGCTCTGCAGCGGGCCGGGCCCCTCTCCAGGGAGCCCCCCCAAGCCCCCTCCTGGCCAGGCCGGGCCCAGCAGCTGCCAGGCAGGGGCAGGGAGGCTGCGGGGCGCCCTGGCCAAAGCAGGGCTGGGCTGCGACTGTTAACATCTTGCAGCCAGGTGCCCTCCCTCAGTGCGGCCGCCGCACAAGATCAGGCGGCTGAGGGCAGAGGCAGCCCTGCAGCCTGTGCAGAAAGTGCCCCTGCGGCTGGAATTGAATGCAGAGAAAGCGAAAGACCAGCCATGCAGCCGATCCTGACGCAGCCCCAGCCACAGCTCCTGCCACAAGCATCAGCCAGCCCGGGTCAGGTGACCATCTGCAAGCCTCGGGCAAGGTGTTGACTCTTTCAGCACTTCAATCCTCCCTCGAGTGAGAGAAGGGAACAAAATGCAGGCAATGTAGAGGAGCGTGAAAAACACCAATCGCTTGTTTTAAAATTTTAAAAATTTAATAGTAATAAAATGGTTATAAAAGTAGTAATACAAAGTAGAGCAATAAGAATTTGGACAATCAGAGTTAGGACTATAAAGGACAACAAAAGCAAAGAATTATGAATGTTCAGGTGCTTTCCTCTAGAAAAGCATGGCTTTCTAACAAATTTTTAACTCTTAAAAGCAATAGACTGTTGCATATTCATATATCTCATACATGATTCAAAAATTCTTTTCAAAGGATGTTCTCTGGTTATTGTCAGTTCTCCTCCTTAATCCTGTTAGGGCCTCAAAGATGAAAAGGAGGTGGAAGAAAGTTTGTCTTTTCTGATAAGGAGTGTCCTAGGGTGACATTATGATGCTTGTATCCCCATTCATGTGTTCTTTTTATGCTGGATATTATGTTCCGTGCCTTCAAGACTGGCTCTGAAAAGAGAATGTTTTGTTTTGTTATCAGCCTGCTCCCCCAAAGCTGGTGGGACACAGAGATGTGGCAGTATATAGTGCTGCTTTTGCTTTTTGCTTTGCTTTTTGCTTTGCTCTTGCTCTTGCTTCTGCTTTGCTCTTGCTTTTTGCTCCTGCTCATTATTTAGTTTATTTAAGCAGTCCAAATTTTTCCCTGGACTGTTTTTCCTTTCCCTCTTTTGGAACCACTCAAACCTGCTCCAGACTGGGACCTGGCAAACACCGAGAGTTTGCACCTTGTGGCTGCAGCAGCTGCCCCAGCCCTGGAGGGACTGATAACAGAGTGACCAGCCCCGAGAGAGACTTTCTGAATTTGTCATCTTTTTTCAGAGTGGTGAAAGAGTGGTGTCATCTGGTATTGTTCCTTTTGTGTGCTGGGGGATGCTTTGCTTGTTAAATAAACAGGTTCTTTCCACTTCTCTCTGAGGAATCCTTCCTGAACAGGCTGGGAGGAGGGGCCATGTGGGTTTGCTTTCTGGAGGGGCCCCCTTTGGAGATTTCTCCCAAATTTGCCCTAAATCAAGACAAGGAGGCAATATTTCTTTTCTTGGGGCTTGTTGCCTTTATCTCTGTGTGAAGAATTTCTTTATTAACTCATATCTGGTTAAAAAAATATCTCACATTGTACAGTTTCTATTTTAGCATTATCTTATAACCTAAAACTATATTTAACATACTACTTAAAAAGTTAATACAGCATAACTTTCTAACATAACGCATACAATATTCATTTTAATATTTGCAAAAAGCCAATCATATAATACACATTTTTCACAGGAGCAAAATGAAGACACTGAGGTCAGTGAAGGAGAAGTCAAGTCCCAGATGGGAGGGATGAGGAGATGCTTTAATCTTAGGGCTAAAATCCTCTTATAAATCTATGTAAAATGATGTAATTGATACATCAGACTCTGTTTCCCTGTAACACATGAAAGCATGGGGAGATGAAAGGTTCAAACTGATATCAAGGAAAGGCCTCCATGCCAAAGTAAGCAGATTATAAACTAGTTGTAATCTATGAGAAGTTTGAACAGAGAGGGAGAGAGAAAAGAGTGAAGGCCCTGTGCTCCAAGGAGAGAAGAAAACCTCTGTTCCCAGAGATGAAGATGATTTTAGAGAGAGATAATGAGAACCTTTGCCTTTGAACAAAGCATCTTTTTTTAAAAGAGTACCCCAGAAGTTGACATGGCCCATAAAGACACCTGTGGGAAACGCTTGTGGAAAATGGGAGGGATATCACAATTGCAGATTTCCCCAGGTGGCTGCTATTTGTGAAGAAATACATGAGAGAACTGTTTTCTTTTGGAGATGTCTCCATAACATTAACAACAGGGACTTCTGTCCCTAAGTGAACTGAAGAAAGACTATTTTAGAGGTGGTAAACTGATGGAAATTTTAGGTTTTGTTTCTTTACATTGTCATTGGGAAACAAAAGGTAGTGGGGGGAGAAGTGTTCTGAAGATTTTGTTCTGATTCTTATTAGTCTTTCTTTTAGTTACTGTTAATAAACTTTTATTTTATACCCTTTTAAAGTTTTGAGCCTTTCTCCTGGTCCTACCTCACAGCAGGAAATGGGTGAGTGCACTGGTGATTGACCAGCACTGAACCCACCACACTCATTGGTGCATTGGCTGGTGTCCTAGGTTGACTATATGATGCTTTTATCCCCAATCGTCTTGTTCTGTTTATGCTGAATAATACGTTTTGCTCCTTTAAGACATGTTCCGTAGAGTGAAGGGGGGGAGAGAAGAAGCGTGCAGTTTGTTTTCAGACACTGCACTCACTCCTACACATTCCTGCTCCTGGACTGTGTTGTCTGCGGATGGACAGACAGCGGGACAGAGCTCTTTTTTGCTTTTAGTTAGTTTAGCTAGCTGAGGCAAAGAAGTTCCCTGGACTGTGGTTTTTTCCCTTTTGTTTGGACCTCTTGAAACCTGCTCTGGACTGAACACCCAGGGGAGCACCGGCAGCTGCACCTGTGGCCCACCGGGCCGGGCCTGGCCTGCGACATTTCCAGCACCGGAAGGACTAATCAGAGACTGAGTGAGCTCAGCTGCAACCCGGGGAGGGGACTTTCTCAGTTTGTCATCTCTTTTGGAGCAGCAAGGGTTTCATTGTTTAATATTGTTTAAGTTTTACTGTTTAATAAACAGGGTTTTTTCCACTTTTCTCCAAGGAGGTAGTTTCTCCCGGACTGGTTGGGGGGAGGGGCCGATGGAATCTGCTTTCCTAGAGGAGCCCCTTTGGGGATTCTCTCCCAAATTTGCTCTGAACCAGGACAGCTGGGAAATCTCAAATTGGCAAACCAAAACCACTACAGTTTGGTTTTAAACACCAATAAATTTTCTGATACTGAAGTAGTAGAGAAGGTTTCTGACAGTGCAATTTTCAGTGCAGTACCAGACCACACAGCCTAAAGAGATCGTGTGCATCCTTTGGTACAGAACATGTGCAAACACCTGCCAGGAATGTGTGATTATGGCTGACACTGCATAAGGAATAAATCTGCTACATTATGAAATTAAGCTCCTTTTGAGTCCTACGTCTTATGATTGTATTTTGCTGGTAGAGAAGCAACCCAAGACTCTTGACATAGAGCTCAACTTGAGTGAAAGCATTATAGTGTGCAAAAGCATGACTGCAAAATATTTACAGTAAATAAAAACACAATTATAAACCAAAAGATGTTATATTGCTACTCAGATTGCAGTGTTCTATTAAGAACATTTTGAAAATTATTATAAAAAGTGCATATAATGTTTAGAAAAAGTGAAGCCAAGGTCATGTAGAATTCAATAGCTCTAATTAAATGACACTTCTGTTTAGAAAACACTAGATAAAAAGTATATTAAATTCTTCAGTGAAAAGAAAATTGTGTGTCAGAAAGAATTTCATGCTAATATCTAATCTGGAAAAGCAGACACACTAGCTTGTACTAAAC
This sequence comes from Agelaius phoeniceus, assembly GCF_051311805.1. Classification (NCBI taxonomy): domain Eukaryota; kingdom Metazoa; phylum Chordata; class Aves; order Passeriformes; family Icteridae; genus Agelaius; species Agelaius phoeniceus. The sequence continues at coordinate 1,160,046 of NC_135276.1, read as the reverse complement.
TAAATCATAAAAAGCTGGACAACACAAACCTCTGTGCAAAAGTTCTTTTATCTCAGAAGAACTTTCAGGACACCCTTTAACTGATAAGGGGGGGGAAAAGTCCCACAGAATTCTCCAGTGTACCTATTTTCACCTTAAAAATCTAGGGAGAAAATTTTGTGCATGTTAATGATGACATAATTTTTGCACTTTCTTCATGTACATTTAATATTTATTTAGGTGAGTAAATACATGATTGTCCCAGCCTCCTGATGAGAGCAGGTTTGCCCCCAGGCAGGCTGCATGGGCCGGATAGCTCGTCCTCTTTCGGGGACAGACTCCCTGAAACCCAAGCAGCTCTCAGCCGCTGGCAACCTTTAGCAAGTATAAGGGATATCAGCTCTTTACTGATTATCAGCTCTTTTGAGTTCAGCTCTTTTCCTTGCTAAGGCGCTGCAGGCTGGCCAGCAGACGCAGAGAGAGGAGAAGGCAGCTCTGGTGTTCCACAGCAATGTCTTTATTGGGGGTCTGTGAAGGGTTCCAGGGACGGCTCTTCTAACCACAATGGGCTAAAACAGCCCATTTTATAGGGTATAGGGGTATCCAGAATTGTCCAATAGCAGGGGTTAAGGGAAAGTGACTTATGGGGTTACAGAGAGAAGCTGGGGTCCAAAAGGCAGAAGGCAGGGGCTTGCCATGACTTGGCATTTCCTATCTTTAGGCTTCTGCTCTCCACAGGGCCCTAGCAAGCCCATGGCCTGCTACAACTCCACTTTCTGTTTTTAGAAAAAAGGCGTTCCCTATAGTTCTTTTGAAACAGTGAACAAGGCACGAGAACACAGGTAACACAATAACAACTACAAGGAGAATCCACAACATTCCCTTGACCAAAGATGCAACCCATCCTGTTAATCCCCATTGACCGCAAAGGTCATTGACCCAGTCTGGGGTTTTTTCTACTTTCAAGTCCTTTACAAGTTCTTTCAGGTTCTGGATGTTCGCATGGATGGATTCTGAGCGTGAAGAGAGGTTTAAGCAGCGCATCCCTTCAAAGTCTTCACAGCCGTGTCTATGGGCAAGCAGCAAGAAGTCAATCGCAGCTTGATTTTGGAGTGAAGCATGTTTTGTGGTTTCTTCTTCCTTTAAGAGATTGCTCAGGGCAGCAGATGTAGCGTTAGCTTGCTTACTGAGCCAGCACCTGAGGTGATTTATTTCACCAAGTGCTTTTAGCTGCAGCTACCCATGGTAAGAACAGGGAGACAGCAATCTTTTTTGGTTTGTTCCAATCGAATAATTTGGGATCACAATTTTCAGTGTAGGACTTTTTGTGGGGTTTTAATTCACTTTCTTTTTTCCAATTATGTAACAGGGTGATATTTGGAGTGAGAGTAGAAAGTTTTCCAAGGGTACAGGGACCTCCCTGGAGTCAGGAGGGGATCCCAGCCCATACTCTGTCACCACAGATGAGAAACGTTCCCTTGGGTAATACTTTCCGGTGGAGAGAGGACACAGAGATCACGCGAACGGTGTAATTACACCAATCGGGATAGTTATAGGCTTTGTTAATTGGTGATATGTTGTTTTGCTATGTGTTTTTTGTCTGGCCAATTGTTTTTCGGACGTCTGAAGTGAAATTTGACACAGTATGTGGCCTTGGAGGACCCCAACAGGTCCAATGCTTGGGGTTCCTCTAGAGCATTGGGCAGCATTTTTGTCCACTCATCCCAAGTACCTACCAGGTTGGGTCTCTTACCTGTGGTGTGGAGGAGCTCTGAGTTATAGATGGGCCAATCATCTGCTACAAAGGGAATTCCTACTAGACATGTGGAAAGTGGGTTATCAATGCTTCCCATGGATAGGCACATGTTATCCTGCTTTAATGTTTTTGCTAAGGTTACCCAAACATTATGGCTAGGCTGTGGGCTAATCCAGCCGAAGGCATGCGGTGCGGTGAAGAACATCCAGGCAGCAGTGAGGACAGCACCAACCGAGATATTTTTCATCTTTGGACAGGAATGGGCATTCTGATAGGGAATATAAGCAAAATTTGTTATCTTTATGATGGGAGGGGAGGGTTTTCTCCCTTGTTCTTTTCTCTGTTCCTTCCCCTCCTCCCCCCCCCCCCCCCCCACTTTTTTTCTCTCTTTTTATTTCTGAGCTAAGGGAGGAGGACTGGGCATAAGGTTTAGGGGTTTTGAAAAGACTTAGGAAAAGGGAATAATAGTTTTTTTTGGGGTAGAGAAGGGATAACAACATATAATTCAGAGGACACTTTTGTGTTCAGGCTATCTTTGGCTTATGGTTTGATGCAGCAGAATGTTATTCAGCTTTCTATTTTGTCTGCTGTCACGTGATGGGGCAGTCTGTTCTTCTGTTTGTGGGTATTTGGCGACGTCTCTGTCTCCAGGCAGAGCTGGTTTGGTTTTGAGGAGGTCTTGTGTTTGACTCAGGAGAATTCTTGTCACCGTTTGTAGTGTTTGCAGTGCCTAGGTATGGTTTTATGTTTTTTCCTGGGTACCATCTTGGACCAGATAGTAGCAGCACGCATGCATATCCTCTGCCCCAGGTAATCAACTGGAAAGGCCCAGAAATTTGGTGTGTTTCGGGGTCCTTTACGAGCACGAGGGTGGTTTCTCAGTGTGCTTTGCTTGGGTGGTATTTGCAAAGTGGCAAAGTATTGGTGGGTCAGGCTCTGATGCTGTACCGTTCCGGAAGTTGATGACGTAGAGAGCCTTGTAAAGTCTTTCCACTGGAGATGTGATGCTCGTGTCTCTGTTCTGTTGATCCAGAACTCTTTTGAGGGTTTGATGTGTCCTTTCCACGATGGATTGTCCTGTGGGGTTTGCAGGTATGCCTGTCTTGTGTGCTATTCCCCATTCACTGAAGAACTCCTTTAACTTGCAGGAGGTATAGGCTGGTCCATTATCTGTTTTGATCTCCTTTGGTACTCCTAGGGTGGCAAAGGCGAGGAGGAAGTGTTTTATTGTGTGCTGCATATTTTCTTCTGGATGTGGTGATGCAAATACTGCTCCTGAAAACGTATTGACAGATACATGCATGTATTTTGACCTTCCAAAAGATGTGAAGTGAGTCACATCTGTCTGCCACAGCTGACAGCTGTTCAGACCTCAGGGATTAACTCCCGTCTCCATAGATGGTATCTGATAGTTTTGACAGTTCGGACATGTAGCAACAATAGCTTTTGCCTGATCTTCTGAAAGCTTGAACATTCTGATAAGGGCGGGTACATTTTGATGAAAAAATGCGTGTGACGTTGCCTGGGCAAAGATGTTAGGAACACTAGCAGTTTGTACTGCAATGGCTAATGAATCCGCTTTCCTATTACCTTCTGCGATGATACCTGGGAGGTCAGTGTGTGACCTCACACTTATTATATGGTAAGGTTGCTTTCTGTGGGAGATTAAGTGTATTAATTTAGAAATTAATTGGTACAACTTTGGATTGGAAACCTCTTTGAGAAGAGCATGTTCTGCTCTCATAGCGATACCAGCAACATAAGCCAAATTTGTGACCAGATTAAAGGGTTCATTTTTGAACTTTTCAAAGGCTCTGACAACAGCTGCTAACTCTGCAATCTGTGGAGATCCCTCCACTATTTGTATGTCAGATTCCCATTTTTGTGTCCAAGGGTTTTTTCATGTCATTACAGACTTGTGGGAAGATCCTGAGCCATCTGTAAATATGGTTAGAGCTTTGAGAGGTGTTCTACTTTGGACTAATTTTGGGGTCAGATGAAAGATCACATCAGGATTAAAAAGTTTGTGTTTTGGGATATGAACTGAAATTTGGCCTGTATAGCTATCTAGGGCAAACTGGAGATTTTCATTGGTCTGGAGCAAATTCTCCAAGTCATCAGTGGTCAGTGGCAAGTATATAAATGTGAACTCACACCCTGCAAGAGAGCAGAGGCAAGTTCTAGCCTTTTTTATTTAATGTGCCATGATTTCCTGGAAGGTGGTAATTGTCTTTGTCGGTTGGTTGTTTGTAAAAATCCATTCCAGTATCAGCAAAGGATCTCGAAGCTGAATGTGCCATTGGAAAATCAGTCCATAGAATCGAGGTGCTTTTCCCAGAAGGACGAACTGGAAAGGCAGGCTGGGCTCGAAGCAATGGGCTTTGCGTGAAGACAGGGCTTCTTGGAACTTGGTGATGGCACCTCGGGCTTCTGTTGTGAGAGTGCATGGAGAGCCCAGGTCTTCATTTCCACTAAGAAGGTTGAACAAGGGAGCAAGGTCCTCTGTTGTAATTCCCAGCAGTGGATGTACCCAGTTGATGGATCTGCACAGGCTGTGTAAGTCTGTCAGGGTTTTTGGGTCGTCATTTATGGTGAGCTGCTAGGGTAAGATGATCCTTTCCTGGATCTGGACTACAAGGTAAGTCCATGGGTTGGTGTACTGTATTTTGTCCTCACAGATCTCAAATCCTACCTTTTCTATGGTTTCAATGGTCCTTTTAACTGCTTTGTCTAAGTAAGCTTTTTCTGATGCACAGACCAGGATATCGTCCATATAGTGGTGGATGATAGCATCTGGAAATAAGTTTTGAACGGGGGACAGGATTGAGCCACGTACCACTGGCATATAGTGGGCGAGTTTTTCATTCCTTGAGGAAGATAATACCAATGATATCTTTTGAGTGGAGCCTCTCCGTTAAGAGAGGGAACGGAGAAAGCAAACTGCAGAGCGTCCTGGGGGTGCAGTGGAATGCTGAAGAAACAGTCCTTAATGTCTATGATAGCAAGTGTCCAGTCTCTAGGCAGCATCAATAGGGAGGGCAGGCCAGGCTGGAGGCAGCCAATGTGCTTGATGACCTTGTTGATCTTGTGAAGGTCGTGGAGGAGCCTCCACCTGTTCATTCCAGGCTTTGGTAGTATGAAGACTGGAGAATCCCAGGGGCTGGAGGTCTTGATGATGTGGCCTTTTGCGAGCTGTTCTTCCACGAGGGCTTGTAGTGTGTGCAGCTTGGCTTTAGAGAGGGGCCACTGTTCAATCCAGATCGGGTCATGGCATTTCCAGGTGAGACAAGGGGTATCTGGCAGTGCGCACTACTCAGTGGTCCTGATTAGAAATCACGAGTGGGAATATGTAGAGAAGCCCCCCATTGGGATAGAACCTCCCTGCCCCAAAGGGTGATGGGGGCCCTTACCACAAATGGGCAGATGGTTGCCAACTTGCCTTCAGGCCCTTCGACAAGGATGTTGTTTTTGCTTCGCATGGATACCGTAGCTCCACCAATCCCCACCAAATCATGCCTGCAACAGGTCGTAGATCCCAGTGTGCTGGTCATTCTGAGTGAGTCATGATGGTCACGTCAGCACGTGTCCAGCATCCCTGGTAGGTGGATCTCCAGGTCTAGAAGGGGTCTAGAAGGGGTCTGGACTCAAGAAATGACTCAATATGAGGTATGCATCTTGTTCGATTTATTACGGCTTGATATGTTCTTTTATACTATTGTTAGTTGTCCATGCGGCTTTAGCTTACATTTTATTGGTTACAAATATCTGTTCATGCAGCTTTACTAATGCTATGATTGATGCAAGCCAGCTGTTCATGCTTCTGCTTACTTCTGCAATAGTTCTGCTTTGCGGTTTACTGATAGTCTGCTAGCGGGCCTGGAGACATTGTGTAATTGACCAACTTCTCTTTATCGCCTGGCCAAGAGCATTTCAAGGACTGTCTGCTGGCTTCAGGCCTGGTTATGCACTCCTTGCAGATAACCGTGCCCTTTCTCCATCAGCCAAGCCTGTATGCTTTCTGCACTACAAGTGTCTAGACTCTCTTCAAGACCGCACTCGATGGTCGGCTTGCTTGGTCCCACAACCTGTGCCCACATTGCTGTAGGGTTGAGAGGAAGCTGTTCCCTGTGATTCTTTGGGAGTAGAAAGGCTTGTGCAATTGGAGTTCACTTTGAAAGGGAAAAACGGTAAGTCCATGCAATACACCTGGACAAGAATCTCTTGTCCCAAGCGCACTGTTTGTACTTCTGGAACAATGAAGATTTCCTATGGGCTATAGGGAGTGTCACCTATAATTAAGATGTCAGAAGGACCACCTTTTGGCCCATTTTGGCCTGTGGGAACACGTTAAACATTCTCATTATTAAAGTCAATGGACAGAGTAGTTACTAGTTGGCGGCGGGTTCCCATCTGTATCACCCCATGTGTTGGATCCTCTTCTTGTGGTCCGGTACCTCCTGGGATGGTGCGTGGCTGGATCTGGGTGGCCTTTGATTTGTTGTCAGCGCCCGGGGCTCGACTGGGCTGCGCAAGGCGTTTCCTGAACGCTGCTGGTAGCACTGCTGATTCTGGGGTCTTTGATAGGTGTTGTGGGGGTATCAGGTAGGTGACCTGTCTGGACAGTCCTTTATAAAATGTCTAAAATCTCCACAGTGAAAGCAGCGGGCCTGGTCTTTAGAAGCCATTACTACATATGCACCAGAAACTCCTTCAGCAATACCCTTAGCAATTGCTTGGGCCACTGTATTTTCAGTGGAAAAGTGGCGTGTATAGCATTCCAGCATTCGCTGTATGGTAGGTTCTGTATCCAAGTGTAGAGACCTCAGAATCGCTTTGCATTGTTTATTTGAGTTACTCATGGCAAGCTTGCATAACAGTTCCTTTCTTGCCCCTGTGCTCTCTATCTGTTTTTCCAGAGCATCTTTAATTCTGTCCACAAATTTGATAAAGCTTTCATCTACTCCTTGTTTAATAGTAGAAAAATGCATATTGGGCATTGACTCATCATGGACGAGAAGTAAGGAGGTTTTTGCTGCAAGTGCCATATCTTGCAGTGCCTCCTTGCACAGTTTGTTAACTTGGTCAGAGGGTTTCTGTAAATCCCGTTCCCCAGCCAGCTGTTCGACAGTAAAATCTCTCTTATCACCATCTGCAGAATATGAGTCTGATAGTGTTTTTAATTGTTTTTTCCAATGCCTTTCCCATAACATATATTCTGCTGGGGAAAGGAGGCAGTGGGCAATATTTTTAATATTGTGGGGTACTAAAACGTGTGCCAAGAACATAGCTTCTAAGAAATTTCTAAAAATATTTGAGCTTCTGCCATGTTCTTTGGCTATATTTCTTAATTGTATGAGTTCCTTGTTTGAGTTAGGTTCCCTCGTCTTTATAGTCGATTCCTCCCTTTTTGTTTCCTTTTTATAATCTACTGGGAAGGCATTGATTTTCTGTGCCATCTGCCAGTCACCAGCCTTATGTGCTTCTATCTCAATTAGAGCCCATGGATCAATGTCCACTGTATCAGAATCAGAGTAACTGGAACTGCTGGCGTCCGAGGAGGAGGAGTGAGAGCGAGCCGTCCGTGTCCTATGCTTTTTACGGCATGTTGAAGCAGGATTTTTCAGGGGCTTCGGGGGCCGTGAGGAGGCACACGGCATAGCTTGGCCAGAGGGAGGCAGCAGTGGGACTGGGATAGCAGCATAGCATGCACAGGAACTGGGGGAGAGGGGTGATACCGTGGGGGGTCTCTGGGATTTAGTTCGGGTGACATTGAGGGTGGGTGGGGGGCTGGGAAGTCTGTGGGTGCAGGAAAGGGGGGAGCGGGGGAGAGAGGGCAGTGAGACCTGTCTGGGGTGCGGAGGGTACAAGGCGGTGTGCTGGAGCTTTGGCGTGCCTGCACGCAGGGAGACCTCCAGCTGTTGCAGGCAGGCTGGAAGGGGTGGGGGTGGGGATTCACGCGGAGACGGCAGGGACGGCAGCGGCGGGCGGGTCTGGGATCGGGGAACCGGCGGCGGGGGGGGGGGGGAGGACCGGGGTGGGGATGGGAAGGACTGGGGCGGGGATGGGAGGGGCGGGAGGGAGGGTGGGGGAAGCCGCGGCGAGCGCAGTGGGGGCAGGGGAAACGGCGATAGGGGTGGGGAGGAGGGCGGGAGGGGTGGGGGGACCCGAGGCGGCGGAAAAGCGTACAGCTGGAGAGGTAGATAAGGGGGAGAATGCTGCAGAATTCGTGTTTGCCGTGCTCGGGGGGTTGGGCGGGGGAAGAAAGGACGGCGCAGACCCCGCAGGCACGGGGGAGATGGGGGCTGATGGCATAACCTTTGCAGGGAGCGAGACAGAGGCTGCGGCGGCAACGCTAGGACCCAGGAACCCGAGACCAGTGGACTGCATTCCAGAGAAGAGTTGTTATCAGCTTGATTAGCATTTGGAGAGAGATCTGTCACTGTGGCAAAATGCTGGATGTGCGAGCTATCTCTGTTAGCTTTCTCTACGGTTTTAGTTATAATGTGAAACAAAGGCATATACTGAGTTACAGAGAAATCTTGGTTAGTTTGCAAATTATATATCGCGGTCCCAACTTTATCCCAAAAGAAGCCTTTGGTGATAATTTCTGTGTTAGTATCTGGAAACTGAGAAAGAATCCACTTTATATATATTTTTAGGTTATTTTTAGAAAGTTTACCTTTAGAGAAAGAAAAATTGTTAGAAGATAAGATTTCTAGGAGTAGTAAATATAAATCTCTCTTGTTCTGGGATCGTTTCAAAGTACTAAGTTTTGACCCCATTTTATCCTGTCCCTTCCAGCAGACAAAATGAGAAAATAAAGAAAAAAAAAAGAAAAAAAAAGAAAAAGTAATTATAACCCAAAGAAAAAAAGCGTGCAAAAGAGGCTGTTTTAAAACTTACACTTCTTCAACCATGGGTCAAGGTCTGCGGAAGAGGTCTGCCTTGTCAGATTCCTTGTACAATTTCGTTCAGATGTAAATTTCTGAGGGTCGATCTGACACCCCCTGCAGAGAAGTCCTGCTAAAACAAAGGCGCTCTCCACAAGGGCCACAGCGTTCCAAAAGTCAGTTACAATTTTGCAAAGAAAACGCCGCTCTGAGATGTCTCCTGTTCGGTGTGCCACGTGTCCCAGCCTCCTGCTGAGAGCAGGTTTGCCCCCGAGCAGGCTGCATGGGCCGGATAGCTCGTCCTCTTTCGGGGACAGACTCCCTGAAACCCAAGCAGCTCTCAGCCGCTGGCAACCTTTAGCAAGTATAAGGGATATCAGCTCTTTACTGATTATCAGCTCTTTTGAGTTCAGCTCTTTTCCTTGCTAAGGCGCTGCAGGCTGGCCAGCAGACGCAGAGAGAGGAGAAGGCAGCTCTGGTGTTCCACAGCAATGTCTTTATTGGGGGTCTGTGAAGGGTTCCAGGGACGGCTCTTCTAACCACAATGGGCTAAAACAGTCCATTTTATAGGGTATAGGGGTATCCAGAATTGTCCAATAGCAGGGGTAAAGGGAAAGTGACTTAAGGGGTTACAGAGAGATAAGCTGGGGTCCAAAAGGCAGAAGACAGGGGCTTGCCATGACTTGGCATTTCCTATCTTTAGGCTTCTGCTCTCCACAGGGCCCTAGCAAGCCCATGGCCTGCTACACATCATTAGGGTTAACCTTTGCTATTGTAGCAGAATTTTTTTTCCCACTTACATGGAGACTTTTTTTGGTGTTTTCTTAATTTGTTTGATTGATGTTTTTTTCCTGTAAAGAATTTACTTCTCTGAAAACACACAGAGAATTTTGGAAGGAGCTGATGTAAATTTGTAGGTGCATAGATGGGCATATTTGGGCACTTCACTACCTCATCTGCTTATGTTATGAATAAGAAGCTTGACTAGGCCAATACTCAAGCAGCAATCAATTTATTATTTAATATGGTAAAGTATGAGCAATACAGCACTGGATACAGTGGGGGAAGTTTTCCCTCCAACTGCACGCCGATAATTGAGGGTTGCAGGTATTTATAGGGGTACTCATCAGCTTTTTTCAGCAGTTTCTATTTCCAATTTTTTTACTCATCAGCAATTTTTATTCCAAATTATTACATCACAATTCTATACACTATTGTGATCTTAGTTTCTCAGGATGTATCTCAAAAGGAGTATCCCAGATGGTGGCGGTCCAGTTTCCGAAAGAAGAAAGACGAATCCCATCTGGTGGAGTCCAACTCCCCAGATGTGGGTCCACCTTTTAATTGCAGAGACTATAAATCTAACAAGAGTGATGTCCAGCTTCCCTTTGGTCGAAACCATAAATCCTTGAGGTGATGGTCATCTTCCTTTCTCAAGCTGTTTTTCTCTGCTTCCATAAGGCGTGAGATAAGCATATTTCCTTTATATATATTTCAAAGCTATAGTTTCAAGGATATAAGTAATATTCTAAAAATATACTTCAAAAGGTTATTATTGCAGGGCTTTTTATGGATTAAATGCAAGCAAAAAGCAACATCCTTAACACCTTAATTCCAATGCTCCTAAATCAACCAGGGTTAATTGCAAACAAAAGATAGGTTTTCCATGCTTTATTTTCCTCAGTTATTATTAGAATTCACAGCTCTCCCATTGTCAGGGTCCACACATTTCGCATTCATAAATACACACATCAACTGTTTGTACCTGACATGAAACACAGCTTTGTATTTCACACTTACAATGTCTGTATTCCCACTTGTTGGGTGCCTCCATTAGAAAATGGTCTAAAGAGGAACTGTCAACAGGAAAGGATATCTTGGTCTCTAAATACACAAAAAAGTCTTCTAATCCATTATATTCTACTAAGCATTACATTTGTCACTTTAGGCAGAAGAAAAAAAAAGTTATTTCAGGCAATGCCACAGAAATCTTCTATGGGGGCTGATATTTCAAATCTTGCTGTAACAAAGTGAGTAGAATAGTCTTTTCTAGACCTAAAGAGAGAGCTGGCAAATATTTCTTCTTGCAAAGGATCAGCAAGACTTTTCCATCTGGTACATTGAGATAGTATGTTTTAGAAATCTTCTGGCTTTACTGGGCAATGTAGTTCTAAATAAGCTGAAGGAATATATGCCTTGCAGTAACCATAGTTAGAAGTATCCCAGCTGTGCTTTTTGGGTCATGTTTTGTGGGGTAGCAACAATTTAGGTTCCTTAGGTTTCCATGAAAGACTAAGACTGATTGTTCCTTTCTTCTCCAGCAAGGCCCAGGCAGAAAAATAAGGCAGAATTGGGAAAGAATGAAATACCCCTATTGAACTAAGAATAGATTTTGGATCATAATAACTTCACTATTCTTCTTCTCTTGACAAAATGGATGATATCAAAAACACTTGCTTAACATGTGAACCTGATAGAAAGACTTTCTTGTCCAACAGAAATCCGTAATTCATAAAAGCTGCTCTTTACACCAATTGCACATCATTTTGCCCACTGTTTTTAATTTCATTCACCAGAGACAGAGATCCAGACCAAAACAACTGAATTTCTTGTTCCTACCCACCAAATTTAACAGAAAATCCCTTGTTTTCAAAACTTGTTTTAAATATTTAGTAAGTCATTAAACCTTTCTTCCCCTTTAGCAGAATTTTAGCTCATCACCTCACTGTGCTCCACTGAGTAGCTATAAGTAAACGCTCCCTTTTATGTAGAAATGTCTCCTCAAAGTAAAGGGCCCAATTCATTGCAAATGTTTTGCCAAGGTCTGAAGACAGTTTACACTTTCAATTTGCAGAGTCTTCAAGCTGTTAATTGTATTCTTAATTCATACTGGATTATTTGCATGCAGGTTGTACACTTTGTTGAGCGTGTTGGGTTTAATGCCATTATGAAAGTGTCTTCTGAGAAAGACAAGAGTTGAGAATATATTCCATTTTTGCAGATGAAAACAGTCTGATAGGCCCTGTAATCAATTTTTATCTTTACTTTGATACAACATGTTAGAAACAAACAGGAAGGTGCTGGTAAGGGAAAGGATGTCATTTTGGCACTGAAGAATGCAAGAAAGGGCAAAGCAAAACACATGGGCCTTTATCATTGTATTATTAATATTATCATTTCACTAAGGATATAATAAAAGAACAACCTTAGTGGTTTCCACTGTTCGCTGGAGCACAGCAAGACAGGTTAGGTTCAGAAAATAAAGCCACCAGGATCTCACAACAGCAGAGCCTGGCATCAAATCATATCTCTCTGCTAGACTTAAACCACTTGTTACATCTCAATGTAAAGTTAAAAAAAAAAAACACAAAGAGGATGTAGCAGGTTTAAAATCTGAAAGCTAAACTTTTTACTTATTTTGAAAAAAACACCAGGTAGTATAAAAACTATCACTTTAGAGAAATTCCAAGTCGGTATAACAGTGTTCAGCAGTGGTCCTAGTAGTGGCAATAAAAGTATCTACTCTAATAATCTAAAAAAATTTTGTGTGAAGGGCTGGAGCTGGGCCAGGGCAGGCTCAGGCTGCAGAGCAGGGCAAGGTTCTGCTTCCCCCAGAGGGTGCTGGGCACTGCCCAGGCTGCCCAGGGAATGGGCACAGCCCTGAGGCTGCCGGAGCTCCAGGAGCCTTTGGGCACCAGGGATGGACAGGGGGGATTGTTGGGGGTCTGGGCAGGGCCAGGGGCTGCATCCATCATCCTGGGGGGATTGTTGGGGGTCTGGGCAGGGCCAGGGGCTGCATCCATCATCCTGGGGGGATTGTTGGGGGTCTGGGCAGGGCCAGGGGCTGCATCCATCATCCTGGGGGGATTGTTGGGGGTCTGGGCAGGGCCAGGGGCTGCATCCATCATCCTGGGGGGATTGTTGGGGGGTCTGGGCAGGGCCAGGGGCTGCATCCATCATCCTGGGGGGATTGTTGGGGGGTCTGGGCAGGGCCAGGGGCTGCATCCATCATCCTGGGGGGATTGTTGGGGGGTCTGGGCAGGGCCAGGGGCTGCATCCATCATCCTGGGGGGATCGTTGGGGGTCTGGGCAGGGCCAGGGGCTGCATCCATCATCCTTGAGGGTCCCTTCCAACTCAGGATATTCCATGATTCCATGATTTTCTCACTCAGAAGATACATACCACATCTTTCAATAGACTACAACAACTATATCATTTTGTCAATTGTTGTGTTGTATGGAAGTATGACCAAGTTTAGTAATAAATTCTTATTCTCACGATCATTTCTGTAAAACCTAATTTTTATTGTATTGTTTCCCATGATCAAGTTCATCACACAGCACTAAAAATTAGATAAGGCAATATGCATCAATGCTGAGAAAGGTAAGAGCAAGTTGCCTTATATTGACATTTTTAGTGTTACATTATTTCATTTGTCATTTCATTTTGCTTTGGTTATAGAGTCAGTATCTTCTAACAGTATAGATAGTCATTAAAGAACAAGGAATACTGGAATAAAAACTTTGTGTCTGAGTCTCATTTCATGAACCATAGTGGGAGTGTAAATTCAGGATCCTTTCCATACAGGAAGTGAAAAAGAGACTGCCTTTACAATTAATCCTACTCACCCTCAGTCTCCTATCCACCCCTCAAATTATTTCTACTTAAAATAGAACAAGATATTGTTTTATTTGTGCATCATAAAACATGTGTTTCCATCTTTTCAGTTAAAACCAAGCACAGCCAATTAAAATTTTCAAAACTTTAAATAATAATTTTTGAAATTCACAATAATTTGCTTTGCAGCAAGGCAAAACTCTAGCCAAATTTCTTTAATTGAGCTTCGTAAACTAGGCTCTTTGATTTATATTGTCTGCATCCTGGGAATTCCTGAATACTTGTCAAGAGAAAGAAAACAAAATTTGAAATTCTGTTAAGCATTAAAAGTACCATTCACTTAAAACCAATTTTTCAATACCAGCTCAATTCTTATAAATATTGGCAGGGTTGGGCTTGCCCCAAGAAGCAGAAAATTATAACAAACAAAAGTTAGAACTTTTTCATGCAATGAATTCACCTGATCATAATGACACTAAACACTTAAACCTTTTGAAACAGAAAATGTTGTTCTACTCAACATTCCTTGGCAAGGTACATTTTATGCTCCCAGAATATTTATGTGCACAGTTTTGAGGCAAAGTGCACAATGTGAAAAATAACCTCACTGTTTCAATGAAAGATAGATGTAAACTCTTCTCATTTATTAAATTCAAGTTATGCCAACAAAAGTCCTATCAGAACACTGTATTATGACAAATACATTAACCTTTTTATAGATCTGAAGGCACAGGAACCTTCTTAATCCAGTTTGCTTTCTGTGGCTTGGTCCATGGTGCTGCCTATTGACTGAACCACAGCACATATTCAGATATCCATCAGGTCAGGAAACTCGAGACACCTTATGAGTCCTTAAAAACTTTGTATTACAAAACCAGGGAAAAGGAGCCCTCATCAGAATCCATGGAAATTTTACTCAGAACCAGCATTTCAAATGAAAATACACAATAACTTTGTGTTACAAATTTTGTGCTCCACCTGCACTCAGAAAATGCTCAGAGGTGCAGGCAATGAAAACTCAGCTTCTAATTTGTCAAATCCATCCTTACAGAATCAAGGTATTCTTATATTGTTTCACAGCATGGTTTGGGTTTGACGGGACCTTAAAGTTCAACTTAGGCCATCTCCTGCCATGGCAGGGACATCTTCCACTGTCCCAGGCTGCTCCAATCTCCATCCAGCCTGGTCTTGGACACTGACAAGGATCCAGCAGCAGCCAGGCTTCTCTGAGCAACCTGAGCCAGGGCCTGCCCACCCTTGCAGGGAAGAATTTCTGTCTATCTGACCTAAATTTCCCCTTATCCAACTTGGGTGTTCAACATATCAAATCAATATTTTAAATTTTTTTTCTAACCCCTTCTAAACCATGCAAAGTCTTCTGTGGGATCTCAGCACATCGTTCCCGATGTCCAGAGATGCCAGGAGAACCCTTGGGGGGTCTCGAAAATCCTGGAATGTTGCCAAGAGTGTTTGGTGGCTTGATTTTGATCCATCCACAGAAGTAACAAGAGTTTGAGGACAAGAGAATCACTTTAGAGTAAAAGGTGTAAAAGAGACACATTTAGAGGGTGAGATATAGACTTTAAGGTTTTTGGTACAGGGGGGTTATGGAGACAAGATGGAGGGATCAGGGCGTGTCTCGTCCTTCTTCTTTCTTCTTCTTGTCCTCCATCTCCTGTGATGATGTTGGCACTTGGGGATTGGTTTATGGTGAAGGTGCACTTGCTAACATGGGTGAAAAGCATTGGGAAATAAAGGTAAATATTGTGTACGTAGATTTTAGTATAAAAAGACATGACCGCCCCGTGGGTGGTCAGAGAGTGCCTGTGACTGCTTGCAGATCAGACCTCTGTTGGGCAGACAGAAAATTTTGTAGATAAGAAATAATAAACACCTGAAGATCGAAAAGCTGAAGAGTCCAGACTCGTCCTTTGAATCGCGTGCCACCCAAGAACCACTCTACCCGTGTCGGGGCAGAGACAGACAGCCGAACCCGACAGTCTTCCTTACAGTGTACCTGTGGGTCTCCTCTTATTTCTCCAAGATCTTTTGCAGTGTTTCAAAGAGGATTGCCTTCTGTGGGATACCTCCTTGTAGAGAGCTTTTTGGATAATTGGTTAGCTGAGAAAGGACATTTCGATGTGATACCAATGGATAAGGATAGGGGAAACAAGCTGGGAACTGAGCAACCAGTGTCCAATCACTGACAAAGGTCACAGTGACCTTCTCTGAAACGGGAAGACGGGGGAGAAAATCGCTTGCCAGAAAATGTAGTTATCTTAGGTAGAAAAGTTAGAAGAATGCAAACATAGAAGCAAAATAATTGTTAGAAGATAGAAGTAGGTGTGGTTGATCTAAGTGTGCTTTAACCAATAATGAGCTCAGCTTTTGCAATATGTATAAGCTTCATTAACACCAATATAAATATGTGTGATTTTTCAATAAACTTCGGGATTTGCTATTCACGCATATGCTGTGTCGCATTTCTCCCGCCGTTCACGACACCTCCTTCCCTACAACCTAATCATTTGCATTCTGCCTGCAGAGATCCCTGCCCCTGTCCCTCCTGATGGCATTTCCCAACTCAGGTGTCTCCTCAGAGATGTGGAGGAAAAGTTACAGAGTTCCACTTCCTATTAGATTAGTCCAAGTAAAGTGAAGTCTGGTTAATTTCTCTTTCCAGATTTGCTTTATATCCTGCGCAAGTGAGACTCAGAAACAAAACTGCAAATTAGGCATTAAGCCAGCATATTTATAAAAATATCCTGCAGCAAAATCAGCTTCTGAATTCAAGTTCGAACATGGCAATTGCCACTTGTGATGACAGTAGGTGGGGTGAATATTAGTTTTTCATCAGATTTATACAACTCTACTGTGATCATGAAAGATATTTTATACTTTCTGGTCACAGAAAGAAAGAAAGTTTTTTTCCTAAACTTTATGTACCAGGAGAGGGACAATCTGAGAAACACAACAAAAATATTTGCTCTTTTGAACTCAGAGGAGAATGCATTGTTCATTTTTTTAGATGTCATCCTCAAAGCCTCTGCTAATTCCACAGCCAAAACAGTCCATTTTATTTATTATTTATCTGTATTTCTTACTTATCTGAATATAACAAATAAGCTCTTCTTAATTTCTTTCTTCAAATAAGAAGTCTCTTTTTCTACTTGGATTTGGGGAATCAAGTGTTGAAAATTTAAATATAAATGCCAGTTTATGTCATATTTTACTGTAAGTATATTCTACTGGATTGATTTTACATATATTTTATGGATTTAATTACATGAACATAATTCCATTTAATTCCATTTCTATTAATGGAAAGATGTACTAATAAAATGGAAGCTGAATTTTGTAAGATGTGGATCACAAACACAATCACTATTGGACTGTTCCATAAATTCACATAAATCAATTTTATTTTCTTAATTAATTCTGGAGAATGCAGTCCTTCATATCAATACCTGTGTTTTCTTCAGAGAAGAAGTATTTCTACAAGGATATTCATTATTTGCTTATGGCTTACTGTGATTGATTTCTTGTTCCTCATCTATTAAAAGCTCTGATCATTACCAAGAAGAAAACTTTTCCTGTTCTGTTACAAATCAAGCAACAGTGAGAGTGAACAAAAATAATTCAGAAAGTGATTCATGCATCCCCATACGTGGCAAGTAATCTATTTGCTGAAATGCGTGAACTCCTTGGCAAATATTTGATAAAACCCTGCCTATCTGGGATCAATCTGAAAGCTGCATGCATAAGGGACAAGACCAGGAACATCATCCAAAGCTGAGTCAAAGGCAGGAATTCTTTTTAAGCCAACCTCATGGGCATTCAATTAAGCCCTAAAAACTGAATGATAAATCTAGTACTCTGTGCTCAAAGGTGAACCTTAAAATAAAATGTCTGCTGTGCCAAGAACCCAGCAGCTCCCACTACAAGCTTAATACATTGCAGATGAAAGAAATATAGATTTGAAAGGGGGCTCTGAAGAGTAATGACCAAAATACAATCAATCATATAAAATGCAAATGCATTCTGGCAACAATAACTGCACTCCAGAAGATTCATACAACTTGAAATATCTAATTAACATCTATGCAAATACCAGGCATTGTCAAGAAAGCACCAGCTGCAGCTGGGCAAATTCCTTGATAATCTCCAAAGACCTTGTGAAGTCATGGGCACAGAAGTTAAACAAACACCAGAGATCTGAGTGGAAAACTGAGCTCAGAAGTTCCATGTTTGAAGTGATGGTGCATGGATATCTACCCTTGCTGTCCTCATTTGTTCTCTTCAATAAATATGGATTAGCAATTAACCACTGCTCCTCTAGAAACTAAGATACATTACAGGAATAAATTAAATGTGGATTATAGGATGTGAACTTCTTATTGATCAACTTGCAGAAAATGACCTCAAAACTGCTGCCAGGCTTGTGTGATTGGAATTATTTGTTTTATTATTGTTGTATCCAATTGTGTGAGGTGCATCATTATAGATGTGCCAGTGTTGCTAGGAAGCAATTAGGATTAAAATGGTTCCAGTAATGCCACACATTCCCCATTCCCCAATGCCAATAGGCATTTCATTTTCTTTTGCTCCTCTGCATGTAGTACCTGAGAGGAAAATGGATGCAGCTCAGTTCTTTCAGCACAAAACTCATCAAGCAATTGCAAATAAAACAAAACACAGGTTCATTTACTGGAGTTCGCATAGCTTGGGAACGAGAACCATATATTTCAGTTAGATGTGGATATTTTATAGAAAAATAACAGAACCAAAAGCTTTTCTTTGCTGTGGAAGAGCTATGAAACTCCACATACCATGATGCCATTAGGAAGAGTCAAACCTCTGATTCCATAGTGCTGGATGGAGCTGAGCCACACTGAACCACAAAATACTGCCAAAGAAACTAAACCACAACCAAGCACAAGAAAGGAACTACAAAAAAATTATACCTCATTTTAGCTGTAGCACATTGAGCAGCAGAAAGGTTTGACTATCACACTGCACTGAGGTAAATACCAGGGAAAGAAAGATAAAATTGTCAAAATAGTTCCTTGTCACTGATCAAGCAGATACTAAAAACTTACTAATTAAATTTGAGGCAGAGTGGAAGAATTACAAATTTAAATTACAAACCCCCAAGTGGCAGAAACACATACACAAAAATTTGCAGTCCCAATCTAAAAAGGTAGAGAATTATTTACAACAAAATATAATCAGTTGGTTCACCCCTCGGGGACCAGACAGTCTTAAAAGGACTAACCTCTAACCAAGATCTGTGACAAAACACAAGAGAACTACAAGCCCCAAAACAAATCCTTGACGACACAATCAGAGATTTCTAAATAAATGGAGTTACCTATGTCAGAATGAAGATTAAGTGCCAAAAACCTTTTCATCCTTTCAAAGCTACACTACAGCAAATATTGCCAGTCTGACATTTAGGAAAAGCCATTCTGCTGCTGGTTTAGCTTCATTTTCAGGAACACCAGAAAAGTAAGCATAGCAAAGATGGGAACAGAAGCAGCATTGATTCAAAAGATTGTTCAGGTGGATCAGAAAGAACTCTATCAAATTCATACAGAGGGAAGAAAAAGGAAAAGTCAGTGTACAAATAATTCAGATGACTCCCAGAAAATAAGGAAAGGGCAAAAATATTTCTGGCTTTAGTCATGGGAATGACAAGTGGCCTGACTTCACGCAGGAGAGAATGGCTGCTCACAGTGCTGTCCAGGGAAGTTCAAGCCAAAGCAAAGACCTGGTAATCCAAACAACTAAAGGTGGTATTAAATTATCTGGGACAACAATAACTACAACAAAATTTAAGGTCCAAGAACTGTCATCAATTCGCATAACAAAAAACAAGAAATAGAAGAAGAATCTAAACAGAAAGCCCCAGCACTAGAGGAAGTGCTGACTCCAGAGGGACAAATTCTGCTCTATGTTTTTAAAAATTGTTCCTTTATCTCAGCAGATGCAGGACTTGTATACTCCATGTAGGACTTCAGTGATCCTTGTGAGTCCCTCGCAACCCAGGATATCCTGTGATCGTATGAATTTTAACAGCAGTATCTATATTGATGAGTTTCAATTTTTATTTGAAGTGCAGAATTTTGGAATTTCTCCTCAGTAGCATCTCTTCTTATCTACTAACCAGCAAATGTTCCTTTAGAGTGATCCCTGAAGCAGCTGCTTCTTCAGGTATCTTTAAAGACTTGGCTGCACAATCATGAACACTGTTATTTATGTCTATAGAGTATTGGAACTGTGAATACACCGCTCTGAGTAAATGTCACCCCCTGATCAATAGCAGCTCATCAGACCTAATCGTACCTTGAAGAAGGGCTGTTTAAAAATGTCTTTATAAATCAGAGAGGAATTGCTGAGATGATGAACTAGTCAAACAGAAACTCTTGACCACAACTTTCTGTGGTACAAGAATTGAATTCTGACAATTTTCCACCGAAAAAGACTCAAATTCTAAGGCATTACTGATCAAAGCACCTGCAGCCCTAGAACTGCTTGGAGTTTCTTCTAAATTATTCAAATACCATAAATTAAACAGCTGGACTCTGCACCAATCTGCTCTGAGCTGATTATATAAAATGGCACCATATGGATACTCAAGTATTCCCAGGCATGTCACAGAGGTCAGGCTGAAAGAGCCGGGGAATGCTGATCTGAAACACTGAAGTCATCTTGGCTGCTCACAAGTCTTTCTTTTGTCAAAGGATGGTCATGGCAGGTCTTCCCAAATCTGAAGCCACCCTTCATTCTTTCATAAAGAGTGACATTTTCATAATAATTAAAAAAGTAAAAAGAGCAAAGGCACACATTAACCAACACTACAATACTGTCAGACAGCAAAGTTTATTTTTTATTAATTTGATTTATTGGCTCACAAACCTGAGATCTCTCAAATGACATTCAACTATTTTCACTCATAAAAATATTTTAACTGTATTTGTTAAAATTTAGGATAAAAACAGCTGCTGAAATACTGTAATATTTGTGGAGACAGAATATGATTTTTTCACATTGTTCTAACAAAAGAGTTCAAACAAGTAAATGCATTAGGGGGTAAAATAACCTCTGTTCAGGTAACTGGGGAGAATACTGAAGGATGTGTTTAAAATTACACCAAAACTCTTTTTCTAACCAAAGCCACTGCACCTCAAATTCCTCTGAGCATTTTCCTCTTTCAAGGCATTAGTCAACCATCTGTTGATTATTTAAAACTCAAAGCAATTCACATGGTATCACTTCTAAGGCAAGTCTTACCAAAAAAAAAAAAAAAAAATCTGAATTATTTCTTGTTATCAGTTATCAGTTTCTTCTCAGATATTTTTAAAGGATCAATTTGAGCAACTGCTAATAAGTAATTTCTGTATATCCAGGAGGTTAATTGGTTTGTTTTAGTTAAGCTATTAGATCTTTCTTTGCTCTATCTCCTGTGTTTTCTTCTTTAATTTTTGATGCTATGTCATGGAAAAACATTGATTTCTTCCATCATAATGAACAGAAGTACAAACATAGTCACATATTCACGTGAACACATCAAAATTAGACAGAATTTGAATATGATGTTATAGTTTATCACCCTTCCACGCCTTCATGAAAATATAATTTGAATGACAGCATTCCTACTATTTTTATTTTTTTTTATCACAGTGAATATAATAAATTTTAAACTGAAGAAGCAGCAGAATAAACCACAGAGCAAAGCCCTCAAAACTGAGTTCAGGAGTGCAGCCAAAGGACCATAACACAAGAAAACTCCACTAAAAAAGTCTATGAGAAAGAATGAACAGAAAAAAATTCTAAAATCCAAACTCCTATTTTCAGAAATAAGCTAGAGATATTTCCTTCCTACCGGCTGACCACTATTCAACCGACCCTGTCTAAACATGCTGAACCTTCTCCATTACAAAGCTTAACATTTTATTTACTTATTTATTGAAATATGAATTTATATGAACATGTATTTATCATTATCAACAGTTATTACCAGAAAAACAGGTCCCTACAATTTTAACTTCATTACTGTATCTGTTGGTAGATCAAATTAAAATTGCATATGTCTTTCAGAGAAATTATTTCAGTATTATCTCACCAAAATAAAATCTTCAAAAAAATAAAAATCATGACTTTGTGACTATTTTTCACATTTTAAGAGCATGTTTTTAAAGGGAAAATATTCTTTGACTGTTAGTGACAGTAGTCTTCAAATCAGTGATTTCTGAGAGGCTGAATTTTTATGCCTCTGTCCAATGGTCAAGAGGAGTGGTTGCAAAAATTAGAGTAATTCAGCAGCCTCTTTGCTTTTCTATTTTTATATTTTTCTTTATTTTTTAAACTTCCTTAGCAGGAATAAGTAATTATACAAGGATCAATATACTTTTTATTAGATGATCCCAGTTTCCTTTTATCCATATTAAATGTTCATTATAGGAAGCTCAAAATCCGTATGGATTTTTAAGGTACTTGAACTTGGCCCAAGGATTCCTTTGTCATTGGTTAAGAGAAGAAAATGGAAAGACTGAATGACTACACAATTCCCAATTCCTTAACAATAAATAAAAGAAAAATAGAGAAATGATGATCTAGAATATGTGAATTACTATCTCAGCTCCATGCCCAGTCCACTGACTGTTCTCTCATCCTGCTGGAATTCCTTCTGGTGATACTTTATCCAGAGTTCTCCTCAGTCGTTGGCACTTCTCTTCATTCCTAATCAAAAATTTTAGCCCTGGAAACTACCAGGCAGATGTTGGAGGTACTGTTGGAAGAAAAATTACTTCAATCTAATTTTTTGTGTTGATCCACATAAGCCGTAATTTTTTGCCCCTAAACATACACCAGTGTACATTAAATATTTTGTTTAAGAATTTTGTTACCTGACTTCAGAATACAGAGTGTAGCAGACTCTATGGAGCTTACGAGAACTCCATGGAGGATTGAGACTTAACAGTAGGAACTGCTGAGTCATGATGAGACAGTAAAATAAGCTCCTGTCTTCTACCCCTCACCCCATAGCTTATCTCTGTAACCCCATAGGCCACTTTTCCCTGACCTTTACTATTGGACAAGTTTGGATCCCCCTATACCCTATAAAAAGGGGCTGTTTTAGCCTATTTGGCAGAAGAAGAGCTTTCACTGGAACCCTTCACAGACTCCTCAATAAACCATTGCTGTAGAAGCGCCAGGACCTCTCCTTCTCCTCTCTCATGTCTGCTTCTGCCTCAGCCAAAGGTGCCCTAGCAAGCAATCAAAGAGATGAAATCCTGGGAGAGCTGATAATCACTAAAGAGCTGACAATCTGAGCTTGCTAAGGGTAGCTGGCAGCTGCGAGCAGACTGGGTATTTGGGCACTCTGTCTCCCAGAGGGACTGAGTTATCCAGACTATCCTGGATTGCTCGGTGATAAGGCCAAGATCAGGGTCTTATCAACAGAGTGCTTTAATACGGGCTTTATTCAGTGTTTAACAACTACTTTTTGATTTTAAAAAATATAAGTTATTTGAAACTTATTTAGTTTATACAAAAAAAATTAAAGCAAACCACATCGGCATTTCAAATTATTAACATCCTGGTCACCTCAGAAGTGTTGTGAAAGGCTAATTTATTTTATTGCTCTGTAACTGCTGTGTGTTCAAACAGGATAATACCACTGACTAATTGACATGACCACAATTACACCAAGTAATCTCAGAGAAATATCAACATGGAAGCCAGCAAGCAGCTGTAACCATGACATCAAAGCTCTAAACAAAATAATATCTGGATTAAAATGAAAACACAATCCAAAGGCAGAACACAAATAAAGAGAATAGTTCTTACTGAGCACAGGAACAGGTTTCCCAGAGAAGACAAGGAATCTCCATTCTGACAGGACAAGAACACCACAGACCCTGAATCTTTCTACAACATTTCTCAATATGTATGAAAGTAATTTGTTCTTTTTCACCTGTTTTAAGCAGTCTTAATGAAGGTTGTCTGGGCTCAATACATATAAAAATTAAATGAAAAATGAAATTACATTAAGCATATATCAATTTATACGAATTTGCTTTGAGCTTCATTTTTATTCAAGTAGCCTGTAAACTTAAGAGAAAACCGTTGTCAGAAGGATAAAAATTAGAGTAAATTATTTTCATTTTTCTTGGCAGAGGCTTCATACATAGAATTTCCCAGAGTTTACAGCTAATTTAGTGAGTTAGTCCACTGAATTTTCTGAATTAGAGTTTGGTCTACAATTTACTGATAGAGTACAGCACCATACCTGCCATCAAGCAGGTTTTATAATACCCATATTCAAGATTTTGAACTTCTCTTTTAGTGTAGTATGTTGTAGTGCGTTCTTATATTTTGTAATACTTTGAAGGAGTTGGTTTTGTATCCCCATGTTTTTCCCAAATGGCTTGTCCCAGACTGTACCCCCCCCTCTCCTTTTCCCTCTACTTGTGTTAGCCCTTTCCTGGGATAAGAGCTCCAAAACCCCCACCCTGGCTCTCTGTCAGTCACCTCGACATCCCAGCCCCCTACCTAGAAGTTTCGGTCCAAGTTGTCGAGTGATTAGCCAGGGGCCAAGGGTCAACCCCCCAAGTCCTGCCCCATACGCCGTTTTGTATGTCTGTCCCCCCAGCACCCATCCCCCAGAGATACCTATTGGTCAGTAGGATTTTATCTATGTTAGTTTCCTCCCCCCTTTAAATGTAAGCTCCAAACGTCCCCCAGTGCTCTCGGCAGGAACCCCCTGAGGTATAGGAGCTCCCTCGGGACTCCTTAATAAAACCTTGGAATACCCCCTGCTGGGAGTCGGCCCCTTTCCTCTTCCACCGACGTCTCGGTCGTCTCTGCTGCAGCAAAGGCAACCAGCCTGAGTGCCCTCAGCACCCTCGGGGCACAGAGAGTGTCTCCCCGCAGTCGGCCGTGGTGGGGTCACCCCCCCCACTCTCTGCCGACCCGGGTAAGGCCCAGGGACTTGAGAGGCTTGCAGAGAGACTGAGACAGCTTGGCGCCCAGCCGTGGGGCTCTGGGACCATTCCAGGAGCCCACGGAAAGGGGCTCGGACATACTTTCAGTCTGTTCGATAAGCCTTCGGCCGGCAAGCTACCTCAGGAAAGAAAAAACTCCGTTTTAGTGAGTTGCTCTCCTGTGGACGAAGCTGGGAGCTTCTTATGTACCCTAAGAAGTCAGCTTTAGGTGGAAATCGACAACCCAGGCTTTTTCGTTCCCCTCTCCTGCAGTTGGATTGGTAAGTTTTACCCTTCTCTTGTTTTTCCCCTCTTTGGGAGGGGGTGTTTCCCTGCCCTTTTGTTCTCAGCCCCGCCGCGGAGGGCTGAAGTTTTTTTTTTTCTCTATTGTGGGCAGACTGCCAGCTGTAGGCTTTTCTCCTCTCCCCCCCCCCCCACCTGGGTTGCTGAAATTTGAGATACAAATTTAAAATCAGAGCCAAAATGGGTGCTAGGCTTTCTGTATCTCACAAGGGTGTCTATTATCATCTCTTAAACATTCTTAAGAGTGAAAAAATCCGATTTTCAAAAACAGATGTTAAACAGTTCGTCAGATGGCTTTTCCTTCACTTCCCCGACGTGTCCACTGAAAATCTCAGTGATTTGGCTTTTTGGGACAAAATTGGTAGTGAATTATTGAAGGCAGGGAAAGCAGGAGACATATCTCCGTCAAAATTTGCTTTTTTAGCCCTGCAGATAAGAAATGTTGTAAAATTTAATTTAAAGACGCAAGAACAGCCATCTGGCAACAGTTTCAATATCTCTGTTTCCCAAAAACCCGATCTACCCCCCTCCGAGTTCGGTTCTCCCTCCCCCACTCACCTTCCCCCACTCCCAGCCGCTGCACAAACCCCTGCTCCCCCCCCGAGACTCCCTGTCTCCAACCCGGACACTTCTGCCCTGAATTCCCGAAATCCCACCCTCCCCCCTGCTTCCACAAGTTATAATACCGTGTCTCACAACCTTTGTGCCCGCCTCGGTACCCCCCAGACGCGCCCGGTAACTTCTCAGGACCATAATGGCGGACACCACGTGGCAATGGTGGTTTCCTCGCTTTCCCAGAATCCCTTTCGCTCTCCCAACAACCCATTCTGCTCGGAGCACCCCGCCCCCGAAACCCGCCCTCCCGCCCTTCCCCCGTCTCCTCCTCCGGCCCCTCCTCCGGCTCCTCCCGCCCCGGCCCCGGCCGCCCCTCCTGCCCCCGCCCCCTCAGAGCTCTGCCCGCCCGCCGCGGGCTCCCTCCGCCCCCCCCCACGGCCCGCCCTCCGGCCCTCAGACCAGTGTAACAAGAGACTCTGTTGCTGGGAGACCCAACCCGGAAACAGGACAGTCCTTTTCTGCTGCCCCTGTCTCATATATTCCAGATGCCACCGGGGCATTCCAGCCAAATTATAGCCCCCTTTCTGTTGCTTCTGTTAAGGAACTAGCCAAAGCCCAAAAAGATTTTGGGAGATCAAGTGAATATTTTAGAGGGCTCCTTAAAGCTACATTATTCGCTCACATTCTAACCCCTGCTGATATAAAACACCTTTTTTCCTGCCTGTTATCCTCTTCTGAATATCTCTTGTGGGAAGTTGCATGGCAAAAAGGATTGAGAGCAATTTTACCAGCTCTGTGGGCTGATGAAGCTACTGCTCGTGATGTTTATGGTAATATGTTATCCCTCGATCATCTCTGTGGACAGGGGGGTTGGGAAGACGCCGTGATCCAGGCAGAAAGCATTCCCACAAGGGCTTTCAGAGAAGGTGCTAGAGCAGCTGAGAAAGCTTTCTTTGGGCTCCGTCCTAGTATTCCAATTGAAAATTATTTGAAAATAACACAATCTCCATCTGAGTCCTTTTTGAGTTTTGTGGAAAGGTTGAGAAAAGCTGTTGAATTGCAAGTTCAGAATGAAGGAGCCAGGATGGAAATCCTCACCGAGATTGCTAAAGAAAATGCCAATGAGAAGTGCAAAGCTGCTATCCTCAGCCTGCCTCTTGACCCAACGCCTACGCTGCAGGCCATGCTTGAAGTGTGTGAGAAGAAAGTTACCATCACCCTCGCTGACACCGACGAGAGACCAAAACCACAGAGGAGGATTGCTGCAGTGGAAACCCCTGAGCCATCATTCACCAGCCAGCTCCAGCATGTCACGATGCCACAAGAGAGAATCTCCAGCTCTAATAGACCTTGCCATCTTTGTGGGAAGTTGGGGCATTGGATGCCGGACTGCCCTCTGAAAAAGCAGTTTTTAGATTTTAAATACAATATGCTTAAAAACCAGAATTGCCCAAAGGACCACCTCTCAAAAAACTGAGTAAAGAGCGCTCCTTTCCCCAGCGCTATGACAAAAATAGGGTGGGCTCAATTCAAGTACGGGGGAGGGAAAAGAAATCTAGTGTAAAAGATGTACAGGTGCCAAGCGAGGCACTGGCTTTGAACAAAACAGAACATTCATTTCATTGGAATAATCCCAGACCAATCTTAACCACTGACTCTTCCCATAACCCTTACAGGCTGGCGTTGACCGAACCTCTCCATCTCAGAGACACTAACTGGCATTTCATATCTGTTAACCCTGAACAACCAGGTACTTGGACACAGCTTTGCCAGAAGCGTCACAGTAAGTATGTCGTCCTTGGGGACACAAAACACACACCCCAAGAAATTATTATTCCTCCGGGTCTCATATCATCAGACCCGAAACAATTTGTCATATGGCTTCACTGTACTCATCCACCCGTGTACTTGCCCAAAGGCCAAATCATAGCCCAAGCCATCCCAGTACCTGAGCCTCCATGGGACCAGGAGCAAGCAAACACCCTCAGAGGTAAACTCCATCCCAATGTCTGCTGGACTCAGGTATTGGGAAAAGAAAAACCCAAGCTATCATGTGGGTTACACCGTGGTGGCGAGTACAAGTCCATACAAGGACTTCTAGATACTGGAGCAGATGTCACGATTATTCCATCTAAAGAGTGGCCATCACACTGGGAACTGCAAAACGTAGCAGGACACGTGCAAGGTGTAGGGGGAATTCAATTGGCAAGACAGTCAAAAAACGTTGTTCAAATTGAGGGACCCAATGGCAAAATAGCTTCCATTCGCCCGTTTGTTTTAGACTACACAGAGCCCCTCTGGGGCAGAGATTTAATGGTTCAATGGGGAACCACAATTGACATCCCAGAAAACCCGCAGGTTTTTCGGGGAGCGGTCGCTGAGGTGCGCCACGCCCAAAAATTGATTTGGAAAACTGATACTCCAATAAGGGTAGTTCAGTGGCCGCTCAACAAAACCAAATTAAAGGCGCTTGAAGAACTTGTACAAGAGCAGTTAGAAAAAGGTCACATTGTGGAGACCACGTCGCCGTGGAATTCGCCTGTCTTTGTCATTAAAAAACCAAACAAAGACAAGTGGAGACTACTCCATGACCTCCGTCAAATCAACAACGTTATTGAGGACATGGGCTCCCTACAACCAGGGATGCCCTCACCAAGCATGCTTCCACAAAATTGGTCTTTAGCTGTAATTGACATCAAAGATTGTTTTTTTCACATTCCCCTACATCCTGACGATGCTCCGCGTTTTGCCTTCTCGGTTCCCACCATTAACCTGGAGGCCCCAATGAAGAGATACCATTGGACGACCCTCCCTCAGGGACTAAAAGTCAGTCCTGTGATTTGCCAGAGGTATGTCTCTTCCTTGTTGTCTCCAGTCCGTGAAGCTGCAGGAGATTCCATCATCCTGCACTACATGGATGACATCCTGGTGTGTGCCCCAAGTGATGACATGCTTACTCACACACTTGACCTGACAATCAATGCATTGGTTGCTGCAGGGTTCGAGCTCCAAGAAGAAAAGATTCAAAAGATGCCACCTTGGAAGTACCTGGGCCTTGAAATTGGAAAGCGGACCATTGTGCTGCAAAAATTGACTATCAAACATGATATCAAAACCTTAGCGGATCTCCATCAACTCTGTGGATCCTTAAATTGGGTGAGACCTTGGCTAGGCATTTCCACCGAAGACCTAGCCCCCCTTTTCAATTTGTTAAAAGGGGGAGATGACCTTAGTGCTCCTAGGACCCTCACCCAGGAGGCGAAAACCGCACTAGAGAAAGTTCAGGAAATCATGTCTACTAGACAGGCCCACAGGTGCCAGCAGGGTCTCCCCTTCAAATTTATCATCTTAGGCAAACTGCCACATCTCCATGGTATGATTTTTCAGTGGGAAACTGTCCAGGCAAAGAAAAAGGACCAGGTCAAGAAAGATCCCCTCTTAATTATAGAGTGGGTCTTTCTCAGTCACAACAGGTCAAAAAGGATGACAATGCCACAGGAGCTGATGGCAGAATTGATCCGGAAAGCAAGGATACGGATCAGAGAATTGGCAGGGTGTGACTTTGACTGCATTTACATTTCCTTAAACCTGAAATCAGGCCATTTGTCTCAAGCAATGCTAGAGCAATTTTATCAAGAGAATGAAGCCTTGCAATTAGCCCTAGATAGCTACACAGGCCAAATTTCAATTCACAGACCGGCCCACAAAATTTTCAACTCAGATGTTCAGTTTTCATTATCACTGACAAGTATTCAGAGCAGGACACCTCTAAAAGCACTGACAGTTTTTACTGATGCGTCTGGTGCGTCTCACAAGTCAGTGGTAACTTGGAAAGATCCCCAAACTCAACAGTGGGAGGCAGATATTGCCAAGGTGGAAGGATCACCCCAAATTGCTGAGTTGGCTGCTGTAGTCAGAGCTTTTGAGAAGTTTCCTGAGCCTTTAAATGTAGTTACTGATTCAGCTTATGTTGCAGGTGTAGTGTCTAGGGCAGAGAATGCTGTGTTGCAAGAAGTCTCCAACATTCCTTTATATGAATTACTTTCTAAGTTAGTAAGAATTATTTCTGGCCGAGAACACCCATTTTATGTGATGCATGTTAGGTCACACACAGACCTGCCGGGGTTCATTGCAAAAGGTAACCGGAAAGCTGATGCCCTTGCGGCTACAGCCAAGATGGCCCCGCTCCCAGATGTATTCCAACAAGCAAAGATCAGTCATCAATTTTTTCATCAGAATGCACCTGCCTTGGTCCGGCAATTCCATCTGAAGCACAAACAAGCCCAGGCCATCGTAGCCACCTGCCCTTCTTGTCAAAATCAGTCACTACCTACCTTAAGTGCAGGTGCAAACCCTAGGGGCTTGCAGAGCTGCGAAGTGTGGCAGACAGATGTAACCCACATCCCATCATTTGGCAGATTTAAATATGTCCACGTCTCCGTGGATACCTTTTCTGGTGCCATCTACGCTTCTGCCCACACAGGGGAAAAAGCCAGTGAGGTAAAGAAGCATTTCATGCAAGCCTTTTCCACATTAGGAATCCCTAAGGTCATCAAAACAGACAATGGCCCAGCGTACAAGTCCAAAGACCTTCAGAGCTTCCTGCAGCAATGGGGAATAGAACACAAAACAGGCATCCCCTATTCCCCGACAGGCCAAGCTGTGGTGGAGAGAGCCCATCAGAACCTAAAAAAGGTTCTTCACCGACAACGTGAAGTGATGAAAACAGAGACCCCTCAAATCCAGCTGTCCAAAGCGCTGTTCACACTGAACTTTTTGAACTGTACCTTTGAAAACCTTAACCCACCTATTGTAAGACATTTTAACGAGAACAGTCAGCACAAATTAAAGGTGCGTCCGCCAGTCCTCATAAAGGACCCTGAAACTTGGAAAATAGAGGGGCCCCATGAGCTCGTAGTCTGGGGTAGGGGGTATGCGTGCGTATCCACTCCCTCAGGCTTGAGATGGATCCCCTCCAGGTGGGTGAGACCGTACATTCCTAAGGTGTCAAAGGACAAAGCTGCAACACAGGTAGCCAGTGCCTGCTGGAGGAGGAAGCGCCGTCAGACTCTCTAAAGTTAAATTGTTGTTACCTGGACCTCATCCCTAACATTTTTTATTTTCAGTTTTAGTGTTTTCCTTTGATCTGAACTCAGCCCTGGTGTCATCAGAATGAGTCCCATCCTTCCGTTGCTTCTGTTGACAGCCGTCCATCCAGGTCAGATGTGGATCGTTCCACAACCCCAAGCAAATGTGTGGACCACCCTCGCCAGAGTCCTCAACCAAGACCACATTTGCCTGTCAGCCTCTTCTGTGTCTGACCCGATGTCCACTTGCCTTGTGGGGATCCCATCTAAATATGATGAATTTCCGCCAACATTAGCTGCTCCCCTTCCCCCAGTATATAATCCGTTATCCCCTTGGTCAAAATTAATTGATAGACAAGCAGTAGCAGAAAAAGAACCCCAAGAATTTGAACTCCTTGGTTCTGCCAAGGCATTCTATTGTGTTCAGTTTACGTTTACACCAAAAGATCAAGTAGATTTGTACCATGAAGTCAAACAGTTTAAAGTGAATTATACAGCAAAAATTTGGTGTAAGAAAATTTCCCAAGTAGGAATACCTTCTACCCCTGATAATAAGCCCCGTGCCCTTCCTAAGGGGTTTTTCCTCATTTGCGGGGACAGGGCATGGGCAGGCATCCCCTCTCGTCTAATCGGAGGTCCATGCACCATTGGAAAGCTGAGCCTGTTTACACCCAACAAAACCCAAATCATGGATTGGCGAACCAAAACCAACACCCGCAATTCGGCCCGCAAAAAGAGAGATTTAAGGAATCTGGACCCAAATTGTGATTCTGAAATTGTACATTGGTCCAAACCAAAAGGAGTTGCGATCACCGTGTTTTTGCCATGGGTGTCTGCAGCTAAAGCTCTAGGCGAGTTATCACATCTAGAGTGTTGGGTTGCTAAACAGGCCAATATTACATCAGCTGCACTTTCAGACCTCCTGGCAGACGATGAAACAACAAGGCAAGCCACCCTACAAAATCGGGCTGCAATTGATTTTCTCCTCTTGCTACATAACCATCGTTGTGAGGAGTTTGAAGGTCTCTGTTGCCTGAATCTGTCATCCAAAGCTGAAAATGTCCACAAAATCATCGGGAAGATGCAACAAATGGTCCAAGACATCAAGCAAGAAACAGCAGACTGGATGGATGGACTCTTTCAGGGATGGGGACTCTCGGGCTGGGTCAAATCCATTTTGAAATCTGTATTTTTAGTTTTGCTTGTTCTTCTTGTTATTTTGATCAGTTTTGGGATCATCAAGAGCATTGTGACCAAACTGATCTCGAAAGCTATTTCCCCTTTAGAGGTCAATCAGGTGACTGTCCCCACCTCTTCTGAGGAAGGGACAGAAACCTCTGCAGAACTTACCAAACAGCCTTGGTTTGCTGATGGTTGATAGCACTCCGAGCTGAAATTTAATGTTTAGGTGCCTCTTCCTTTTTTATTTAAACGAAAAGAGGGAGATGTTGTAGTGCGTTCTTATATTTTGTAATACTTTGAAGGAGTTGGTTTTGTATCCCCATGTTTTTCCCAAATGGCTTGTCCCAGACTGTACCCCCCCCTCTCCTTTTCCCTCTACTTGTGTTAGCCCTTTCCTGGGATAAGAGCTCCAAAACCCCCACCCTGGCTCTCTGTCAGTCACCTCGACATCCCAGCCCCCTACCTAGAAGTTTCGGTCCAAGTTGTCGAGTGATTAGCCAGGGGCCAAGGGTCAACCCCCCAAGTCCTGCCCCATACGCCGTTTTGTATGTCTGTCCCCCCAGCACCCATCCCCCAGAGATACCTATTGGTCAGTAGGATTTTATCTATGTTAGTTTCCTCCCCCCTTTAAATGTAAGCTCCAAACGTCCCCCAGTGCTCTCGGCAGGAACCCCCTGAGGTATAGGAGCTCCCTCGGGACTCCTTAATAAAACCTTGGAATACCCCCTGCTGGGAGTCGGCCCCTTTCCTCTTCCACCGACGTCTCGGTCGTCTCTGCTGCAGCAAAGGCAACCAGCCTGAGTGCCCTCAGCACCCTCGGGGCACAGAGAGTGTCTCCCTGCAGTCGGCCATGGTGGGGCTGCACCCCCCACTCTCTGCCGACCCGGGTAAGGCCCAGGGACTTGAGAGGCTTGCAGAGAGACTGAGACAGTAGTATAAATAGTTTTTTAAACTTTTCTATGTAGTTTCTTAATTTTTTTAGGTTCAATGTTCATGAACAAACAACACAAAGTATCTGAGTTATGCACTGAAAGTGAGAATATGATTATTAATAAAGTAGATACAGATGTGAGGAATAAGGTACACATTTTTTATAATTTTGTATTTCTTCATATTAAATATTAATTCATTAAGACATGGGTATTTTATGTGATCTTAGCAAAAGTTAACTGAGTTCCTTCATTTTCTTCTCAGAAGTAGAATACAATTCTAATTCTCACCTCTTGCATACTACACTCTCTTCATGGCAAGGATGAATCTGCTGAGAAATGAAGGGCGTCATGACTTGATGTTTTTATTTATTTTTTTAGTAGTCAAGTTGTGCATTATTTCAGCACCTTCTATCAAAACTGCCATTCCTGACTTCATTACTAGAAGTTTCATGGTCATTAATAATACATTTATGTAGTAGTACTTTGGTAGGTAGATTGGAGTTATCAATGCAGGACTACACTGACAATGGTGTTCCATATTCCAGACTATCTCTGCTGGGATGAGAGGCTGGGAGAGCTGGGATTGTTCACCTGCACAGGAGAAGCTTTGGGCTGAGCTCAGGGTGGCCTTGCAGGGCCTGAAGGAGCTGCAGGAAAGATGGAGAGAGACAATTGCCAAGGGCTGGAGGGACAGGAGCCAGGGAATGGCTGCCAGTGCCAGAGGGCAGGGCTGGATGGGATCTTGGCAATGAGGAATTGTTCCCTGGGCAGGGTGGGCAGGCCCTGGCACAGGGTGCCCAGAGCAGCTGGGGCTGCCCCTGGATCCCTGGCAGTGCCCAAGGCCAGGCTGGACATTGGGGCTGGGAGCAGCCTGGCACAGTGGAAGGTGTCCCTGCCAGGGGACCCCTGGCAGGGGTGGCACTGGATGAGCTTTATGGTCCATCCAGTTCAAACCATTCTGTGATTCAATCAATGTCCCAAAGATGTTGCATTCCCGTCACCCAGCCAAGCCCCTGAACCAGCATCAGCGACAGGCCCTACTGTGATCTGAACTCTGTATTCACAGATTTTTCCCCAGCATTTCCTCTAATGCTACAGGATTCAGGGGTTATATTTTCAACTTTTAAAAAAGAAGTTCTCAGTTAAGTTTTCACTGAACTTTAAAGCTCTTACACAAGATATTTAAATAAAATAATTTCTGGTATGCTGCATTTATTAATATTTAATTTTTAGTGATATAATCTCTTTACCCCAATAGAACTGAAAGGATTACTCAGCTATGTGGTTTGCTCAGCTCTG
Organism: Agelaius phoeniceus; assembly: GCF_051311805.1. Classification (NCBI taxonomy): domain Eukaryota; kingdom Metazoa; phylum Chordata; class Aves; order Passeriformes; family Icteridae; genus Agelaius; species Agelaius phoeniceus. The sequence goes on along the minus strand of NC_135276.1, from coordinate 1,126,457 downwards.
TGTTATGCTTTATTCAAAGTTTTAACAACTAAAAAAGCTCAGAAACACAATTAGCTGCTTATTCCCACTTTGCATTAACCTTCAACTTTAGGCAGCCTCCCACAAAATTCAGGATCATCTCCTGATTCATATCTTATACATGGGTGCATTTACCACATTTTTTCAACATAAGAACTCTAAGCACTCTGCATTCTGGAAAAGATGCAGTTGAGCAGATGCCTCACATATGGGAGTGTATTATTTTAAAGATTGAAATACAAGCCCTTGTAAAGATCTAAACTTCATCCATTCTGAAAGTTTCCAAAATCTACTTAAGTCATGTAAGATTAATTACTCCAAGCAAAATGGTTCTTTCTCTTTGCTTTAGGTCAAGAGATGGAAAGTTAAAACAAAATTTCATAACTTTTGCAACTAATTAATTACAATTCTAGCACAAATATTTCAACTTTCAGTGAAGAGCAGAAGATGCCACAGAACATTCTAGATTTCCAGGCACCATGAATTACTCTTTTTTTAACTTCAAGAAACAACTATAGAATGCTGCTCTGCCTGTGGTGCTTACATGGAACAGGAAAATAAGAACTGCAATTTATATAACCAGAATTATTCATTTACACTGGTGTATAAAGCAACAAATATCAACATGTCTGTGATGTGCAAGGGCTATTGAATGACAAACTCTATAAAAGAGAGTATTTGGCATTTCTTGGAGAATGAGAATAGACCTAACCAGAAAAATTTCTTACCATTTTTTACAAATGTCTTGTTCTTGCTGTGTTTTTCTCAAGGGAAGATGAGAACTTTGCAGGAGCACAGAGTGGGCTAAAAGGAAGCAGTAGAGGCAGTTCATGATCTTATTGCATGAGAGATGTATCTCTTATTATAGTGTGAGATAGGACCTTGAAAGGAACTTTTGAGTGTTGCTACACCAAAAATAATAGTTAAAAGTAAGATTTCAAGAACCCCTTCTGGACTGTTCCCTCAGCTTCTCCTTGGCTTCTTTAGTAGCAGGATAAGGATGTCCAAATGCTTCATCTGGTAGCCATGAAAAGAAACAAACAAATAAACAAACAAAACAGTTATAGAGTCATGGAATTAAAAAGAGATTCACAAGAATCATCCAGTCCAACTCCTGTCCCTGCACAGACACCCCAACAATTCCTGCATAGACACCCCAGCAATCCATCCTGTGCCTGAGAGTGTTGTCCAAATGCTCCTGGAGCTCTGGCAGCCTTGGAGTTTCCTGACTGAAGTTCAGACTCTAAAAGGTGCTCAGCATCAACAAGAATGAAGTGTCTAAGCAGAGAATGTTTTATCTGAAAGTCTGATTTTGTTGATTTTTAAGCTTCAATAAGGTAAAATTTGCTCTACTGGAAGAGATGTCCCAACTTACATTCAAACAGCTTTTCCTCTTTAAAAGGTGTTTGTATTTTAATTTCATAATAAAATATCAGTGGATGTTTTTAAAAATTCTAAAGCATGATGCTACAAATTTTCGGGAGCTCTTGCACTTTTATAAAACATATTTGAGCTGTTCCTAAAACAAACTGGGGAAGAGAAAATGTTCCAAAGCTCACTTTACTTCAGGATATTGTACAACATCTGGACAAAAAGTCCTCCAGTTATCAGCAAGCCTCTATGCTGCAGTAAGGGGATTACCAGAAAAAGTTCCTCACTGTCATTCTTAAGCTGAAATGAGTTTAGGAGTTAATCTTTTATTATATTATCTTCAATAAGATTTCTGCTAAATGCTGCAGATTGTATTTCCTTTACCTAGCTTGAAAAAAGTTTACATTTCCATGCTCATTTAAATGTTTTGGGTAAAGATGAGCTGTGCTCCCCTCACCTAGAGGGAAAAATCTGTCCAGATTCCAATGTGTTCATGATGTGCAAAGGTACACCTTCCCTCCCTCCAGTACTCTCCTGACACAGGCATGGAATTGTTACCAGCTGTCTGCAAACAGATGGTTTTGCTTTGAAACAGAGCTGGGGCCAGCAGACAGAGGATCCAAGGGAAGATAGACCACCCAGCTGTTCAAACCTGTCCCTCTTAGTTTGTCGATTTTTTGTTGGGGTTTTTTTGGGGCTTTTTTGTTTGTTTGTTTGTTTGGTAGTTTGGGTTTTTTTGGGTTTTGGGGTTTTTTTTGTTTTTTTTTTTTTTTTTTTTTGTGTTTTGGGGTTTTTTTTTCCTTTTTTTAAAACTAATATTTAGGTGATAGCAATATTCACAAACTTGACTTTTCCACTGTAAGGACCACTGACGTTTTCATTGTAAGGAAAGATTAGCAAGAGCATCTGCTAATGGAGATACATCTCCTTGTTCCTTGCCTCATTGTGGAAAAGGCCCTCAGTTCCCCCCTTTCCTGCAGCTGCAGATCAGAACAGAAGGAATTCTGAGTGCTGGTACAGGTGAGACACTTGTAGCTAGACATATTTTCTGCAACTATTTCAATTTATGTGCTGAGCATGGAATAAAAAATATATTAAAAATTGCAGCAATTGTTATATAAGTAGAATTTTTACAGCACAGCAGGGCCAGGAGCTCCTGGAGCTGAGCAAGGGCCTGGAGCATCTCGGCGCCCAGGAAAGGCTGAGGGAGCTGGGGCTGCTCAGCCTGGAGAGGAGCCCCAGCTGAGAGGGGCCCTCAGCCCTGGGTGTCCCCGTGTGCAGGGAGGGGCAGAGCAGGGCCCAGGCTCTGCTCCGGGCCCAGCCATGGCCCCAGAGCCACGGGCAGGGCTGAGCCCAGGAGCTGCCCCTGCCCATGCCCAGAGCTCCTGCCCTGGGCAGTGCCCAGCCCTGAGCAGGTGGTGCACAGAGGCTGTGCAGGCTCCTGCCTGGGGGTACTGCAGAGCCACACGGACACACTGCTGTGCCCTGGGCTCTGGGATGGCCCTGCTGGAGCAGGGAGGTGCCACCAGAGCAGCCCCTGTGGGCTCTTCCAGCCTCACTCATCCCGGGATTCCATTACATTAATGTTAATTTTAATTCTAATTGCAGCAAGGCCTTGTTAGAAACTTTTGTATGCATAAGTATGTAAGAAATTTAGCCCAGGAAAGCATCAAAACAATGGCTGTAAAATCTGAATAGTTGATAGAATTGAGTAAAAGTGATATGGGAAGTGTAGCAATGCCCAGTGGCTGAAGTAAAACAAAAGCTGCTGCCTAAGGAGACATAGCACTAACATCTGGTTACATATTTAATTGAACACTTACTCCTTAAAAAGAATTTATCACTAAAATCTGTCTTCAAATTGTCAGCATGATTATTCTATAAATAAGATCATTACAGAGAAATGTTATGAAGCAGAGGCAGGCGGGTACTAAAAGAGCAAGTGCCTACAAAATAAAGGAAATGTGAGATGGCAGGAATTATGAATTTGTTGTTTGTTTGAGGGTTTTTCTCTTGTTATGGAATATTTTAGTATTGTAGCACTAACCCCACACACTGAACCAAATAACCCATACTGCTCAAGACTACTTCAGCAAATTACAATCACATGAAATCTCTTCAGAGTGGATGTGACTTGAGCTTTTCTTCAATATGTCCCCTATATTCTCCTGTAGAGCAAAGCTAAGGAAAGCCTTCTATGTTCTCAAATAACATTGATTAACCTGGCATATTCTATAGTTTGATATGTGTAAGTCATGTTTGAGAATTACACAGTAGCACACCCAGTTGCTGCAGTGTGATGCCATTTCCTGTTTCAACTATCCCAGTAGTTTCCCAGGTGTGGCAATACCTTCTCCCTTCCCCTCCTCCTTGCTAAGTGCTAAGTACTATCAGTTAATCTTATCATTCCAGCAGGGGCGTCCTGTGATTGGCAAAAGTTCAAAAGATGCCCCTCAGCCCTGGGGTCATTGGGTTAGCCAAGTGTCACTTGTCCCCTGAAACCCCGCCCCTCCCACCTGGTTGGTGCCATACCTGTCCCTTCCCTCCCCCTGCCCCCGAGCTTAAAAGACACAGAGACCATGAAGTCGGGATTCTGTGGAGCTGTTATCAAGATTCAGACATGTGTGACCCTGGAATAACACTCTGCATTAAACACTCTGCAGAATCCGTCTCCTTTTCCTTGTCACCTAGCCTGGAGCCTTTCCATCAGAGGTAAACTGAGTTTCTACCATGCCTGGACTTGTTCCAAGTGCCTAACTGCAACTTCCAGCCAGCCAAAGGTGTCTCTGAGGTGAAATACCACAGCTGCCGCCTTTGGCCCAGCAGCAAGGGTCAGACGAGCCCAGGTACATTCCACCTGGTAATATTGGGATAATATTCCAATATCTGGTGCCCAATGGGAGGCTGATCGAATCTGCAGCCCCAAGAAGTCATCTCAGAACCTCGGAAAGACTTAGGCAGTTTAGTGTCCCTTGGTAGAGCTTTGGCTGCATAGCTCTCCAGAGAGACTTTGGGACTGAATCCACAAGAAGCCTCGCGGAACGCTCTGTGCCTCTGGAAAGTGCAGCTCCTTTCTGGTGAACGAATTTTCCAGGTGAGAATAAGGGAGCCCCTCCTGCCAGTGGGGTCCTATTCAAGTGAAGAGACCAGCCTGCCTGACTTTACCAGCAACAGCTTCAATTTCAGTAAGTATTTCTGCTCCTTGGTGGGGTAGAAGCTCAAAAAACAGTCTCTGCCATGAGTTCTGTTCTGTTTTGCTCTTGTATGTAGGCTGCACAGCCCTGAGGAGCGAAAGCGATACCCTGTTAGGCTTTATCCCACTGCGGCGTGTTTTTGCCGTTTTTAGAATTGGCGGCGCCAGCTCGGAGGAGCGAGACAGCTCTGCCTCGTCCTCCCCCCAGTTCGGCAGCACAGCGTGCTCAGCTCTCACTGTGGGGGGGCTGCTCTCTCTCGGTGCGGGGGCGGGGGGTGCTCTCTACACGTGACGCGGGGCGGCCCCGGTTTCAGTTTGCTGCGCGGTGCAGGGGTCTGCTCTCTACACATGGTGCGGGGAGGCTGCATTCTCGGGGCGGGGGGGGGAGGCTTTGTCTGCCTCTCCAGCAGCAGGGCTGGTCCCGATTCTCTGCTGCTGCTGCCGCAGCAGTTTTAAAAGCAGTATAAACAGCTGCATTGTAAAAGCTTTCGTCTGATCGTTATCGCTTTTTAACCGTGGCCCTTTTAGAAATCGTAGCTGATTTTGGCTTTGTATTCGGTCGGCAGGACTTTGTTCTGTGCCATTTACATCTAAAATGGGCTCGAAGTTAAGCACAGCACAAAAAGGGATGTATTATCGTATTGTTGGAATTTTAGTCAGTGCAAATGTAAAGTTCTCTAAAGGAAAATTGAAACTGTTTATAAGGTGGCTTTTTCTACACTTCCCACAAATTTCCCCTGAAGAAGTCCACAATATTAAATTTTGGGATAAAGAAGGGCATGAATTGATAACCTTGGGACAGTCTGGAAACACATCATCAGCTAAATTTGTGTTCTGGAGTTTACAAGTTCGAACAGCCTTGCTCAAACAAAGGGAATTGGAGAAAAAGCCAAATGTTCGGCAATGTACCTCTGCTCTCCCTGTTTCTCCCGCTCCCAGCTCTAAACCTCTTACCCCAAAACTTGGTATTTTAAAGAGAGCACACTCTGCCCAATCTCTGGGAAGTCGACTCCCCGAGCTCTTTAAAATGCCTGAGTTTGTTTGTCCACAAGGCCCTGGCCAGACCGCGTGGAACCTGTTCCAAAACCCTGTGTCCCCTGCTCTGAAACCCAGAGCAGGTGTTAGCTTTCCAGAGAGCAGCAATGCCCAAAATGGCCCCCAGCCCCTAGGGGGTCCACAAGATGGAGGATGCCATGTGGCTCTATCCCAAACCTGGTCGTCTTCTTCCCAAGATCCCCTTAAGCATCCCAAAATTCTTTCCCCATCCCCCTCCCCTCCTGTTCCTCGTGACACCTTCCCTCTCCCTCCCTTACCTGCTGTACCCTCAGCTCCACCCCTCTACTCCTCCCAGGGGGTGTCTGCTGACGTGATGTCACCAAGCATCCCCGCCCCCTGTTCCCACAGTATCCCCGCCCCTTGCCAGCTCCCTGTCCCCCGCCCCCTGTTCCCATTGCATCCCGAACCCCTCCCCCATTCCCACGGTGGGGGCACGCCCACTGCACTTCCTCACAGCTGTATTTGTGATCCCATTGCTTCCGATTCAAAGGATACAGGGCAGGGAACCTCAGACCCAATACAGGGTCCCACCTTGTCATTCGTTCCTGTTTCATATCAGCCTGCAGCACGAGGAGGGGCAGCCCCAATTGCTAATTGGAGCTCTTTTGGACGACAATTGATTAAAGAGGTCTGCAAATCTCACCGAGAGTACGGCCCACACAGTCCATATTTCCGTGGCCTTTTAAATTCTGAATTGAGTTGGACTGTAGTAGTCCCACATGATTTAAAACAGCTTTTCTCACGCCTCATGACCTCTACAGAATTCAAATTATGGGAATTAGCATGGAAACAACTGCTAAAAGAAGCTCTCCCAGGCTTGCATGCTGATCCAAACACAGCGAAAGATACCAATGGCATGCCAATTACCATTGAGCATCTGTCTGGCGAGGGCCAATGGTCTTCACCCTCAATTCAAGCTACCGCAATTCCTGTAGAAACACTCGAGAAAGTAAAGGAAGCAGCTGAAAAAGCATTCTTTTCCCTCCAACCTGAGGGGCCTTTTGAGCCCTATAATAAGATCAAGCAGCTACCATCAGAGCCTTTTTTGAAATTTGTAGAAAGGTTAACTAGAGCTATTGAAATACAAGTTAAAAAAGAGAATGCAAGGGAAGAGGTTTTAGAGGAAATGGCATTTACAAATGCAAATGAACAGTGTCGAGCGGCAATTTTGAGTCTCCCTCTAGAACCTCCCCCTACACGAAAAGATATGCTTCTAGTCCCCAACAGGAAAGTGCCTCTGATGAGTGTTGCTGAAGACACCAGACCAAGGCTGCTGCCAAGACCACCACAGCGTGTCGCCATTGCCAGCCCTGTGCCCATTCCCTCAGCACAGCAGTACCCTGGGCAGCAGTGAAGACCAGCAATGGTTGACCCCACAAAGCCATGCCTGCTTTGCAATAACCTTGGGCATTGGAGTAACCAGTGCCCCCTGAAAGGGCAATTTTATGAATTTAGAAATGGCACGGGAGGAGAATTACAAGCACTCCCAGGGGGTCAACAACAACAAAAATACTGAAAGGGGAGTGCCAGCCTGCCAGGCGTGCAGACACAAAGAGAGCAGGCCAAGGGAATAAGGGAAGCAAAACGAACCAAGCGCGTGGTAACATTACTATTTCTGTAAGTGAAGCAGATGCTTCAAAGACTACATCTGCTGGTCCACTGTTAAAAATGCAACAAAATAACCTTTGTTATGATTTAGGTGACCCTATGTTAACCATGTCTTCTGTCAATGAGCCTTACAGGTTGCAACTGACAGAATCACTCCACCTGAAATACACTGACTGGCATTTTGTCTCTGTCAATCCAGAACAGAAGGGTATTTGGCACCGAATTCACACATCGTCATTGGGGACACCAAACACACACCACAAGAGATTGAAATTGCTCCAGGAATGACAATATCAGATCCTGAGCAATTCCTTCTCAGGCTGCACTGTTTCCACCCACCCATGTTTCTTCCCAAGGGACAAATTGTTGCACAAGCTATCCCTGTGCCATTTTTACCTGAAAGCACTGAAAAACAAGGGCCCCAGTTGCCTGGGTCCAAGTTATTGCAAAAGACAAACCCAAATTATGGTGTAATGTCAGTGGGGGTGGGGAGTCAAAATGCATTGAGATGCTTGTAGACACGGGTGCAGACTGCACAGTGATCCCAGTACAAGACCAGCCAGCACATTGGCCTTTGCAAAATGTTGCTGATCATGTTCAAAGTGTAGGAGGCCTGCAATTGGCGAGACAATCCAAAAGGATCATCCAAATTGAGGGACCAAACAGACAATTGGCAAATATCCATCCATTTGTGTTAGATTATTCGGAACCTTTGTTAGGGAGAGATTTAATGGCCCAGTGGGGTGTCACAATTGATATTCCAGACTCTCCACAGCATTTTTTGTACAGCAGTCATTGAACAGCACCCCACCCAAAAACTGAAGTGGAAAACAGACCAACCAGTTGAGGTGAAACAGTGGCCGCTCAGTAAACAAAAAATAAAGGCGCTTGAGGAGCTAGTGGAAGAACAACTGAAAAAGGGTGACATTGTGGAGACCACGTCCCCGTGGAATTCTCCAGTGTTTGTCATCCAGAAAGCTGACAAAAAGAGATTGCGGCTCCTTCATGACACCGGACAAATTAATAATGTCATTGAAGATATGGGCTCTCCCCAACCTGGTACGCCATCCCCAACAATGCTTCCCCAGGATTGGAAATTAGCTGTTATTGATATACAAGATTGTTTTTTCCATATTCCCCTACACCCTGATGATGCACTGTGTTTCGCATTCTCGGCCCCCACCATCAACATGGAAGCCCCCATGAAAAGGTGCCATTGGACAGTTCTCCCTCAGGGCCTTAAGGTCTCGCCAGCGATCTGCCAGTGGTATGTCTCTTCCCTGCTTTCCCCAGTGCATGCAGCCGCAGAAAAGGCCATCATCTATCATTATATGGATGATATCCTTGTGTGTGCCCCCAATGATGATTTACTCACACATGGGCTTGACCTAATGATCGATGCATTGATTGTTGCAGAGTTTGAGCTCCAGGAAAAGAAAATTCAAAAGATGCCACCTTGGAAATATTTGGGCTTAGAGATTGGAAATAGGACCATTGTTCCTCAAAAACTAGAAATCAATCCAAGGATCAAGACCCTTGTGGATGTCCACAAGTTCTGTGGGTCTTTAAATTGGGTAAGGCCATTGCTCGGTCTGACTAACAAAGACCTTGCCCCTCTTTTCAATTTATTGAAAGGGGGAGAGGACCCGGGTGCTCCTAGGTCTATTACCCCAGAGGCACGGAAGGCTCTAGAAAAGGTTCAGATTGCAATGTCCACAAGACAGGCCAACCGATGCCGGCCTGACCTGTCATTCAAATTTATCATCTTAGGTAAGTTGCCACACCTCCATGGAATCATTTTCCAGCGGGAGCAAAAGCAAACACCTAAGGCAAAGGAAACACCAAAAAAGGGCCAGGACCAGAGGGACCCTCTCTTGATCATAGAATGGGTTTTCCTCAGTCACAAAAGGTCCAAGAGGATGACAAAGCCTCAGGAGCTAGTAGCAGAACTGATCCGGAAAGCAAGGACCTGGATCAGGGAGTTAGCAGGATGTGAATTTAAGTGCATTCACATTCTAATTGAGTTAAAATCGGGTCAAAATACTATGCAAATATTGGAACAATTGTTTCGAGAAAATGAAGTGTTGCAGTTTTCTCTGGATTCCTACTCAGGACAAATTTCTGTCCACTGGCCTGCCCACAAAATGTTCAAACAAGATGTTTAATTTACTCTCAAATTGAGAAGTGCTCAGAGTAGGAAACCTTTAAAAAAGGCTCTGACTGTCTTTACAGATGCGTCTGGGAGGTCCCACAAGTCTGTTATGACTTGGAAGGATCCTCAAACCCAGCAGTGGGAGATGGACATTGCTGAGGTGGAAGGTTCACCTCAGGTTGCTGAATTGGCTGCAGTTGTTAGGGCATTTGAAAGGTTCTCAGAACCATTCAATCTTATTACAGATTCTGCATATGTGGCAGGAGTAGAATCCAGGGCAGATCAAGCAATACTGCAAGAAGTGTCTTTTTCAAATTGCTCTCAAAACTTGTAAAGTTAGTCACTCACCGGGAGCAACCATTTAATGTGATGCACGTCAAGTCATACACCGACTTGCCAGGGTTTATCACTGAAGGCAACAGAAGGGCAGATGCTCTTGCTGCACCTGCAGTGATGGCCACTCTCCCAAATGTTTTTGAACAGGCAAAAATCAGCCACCAGCTTTTCCACCAAAATGCACCTGGCCTGGTTCATCAGTTTCACATCACTCAAGAACAGCCAAAGCGATTGTGGACACATGCCCAAATTGCCAACAACATGCACTCCCTACAGTGAGTACGGGAGCAAACCCTAGGGGGTTAAACAGTTGTGAACTGTGGCAAACAGATGTTACACACATACAGTCATTTGGATGGCAGGAATACATTAATGTTAGTGTAGATACCTTTTCTGGAGCCGTCTATGCTTCTGCCCACACAGGAGAGTCATCTATTGATGCCCTTATGCACCTCTTACAGGCTTTTTCTTTCATGGGCATCCCCAAGGAGTTGAAAACTGATAATGGGCCTGCCTACCACTCCAAGGAATTTGGGAGCTTCCTGCAGCAATGGGGAGTACAGCACAAAACTGGCATCCCCTACTCCCTTACAGGTATTAAAAGAGTCCTGGACCAGCAACAACAGGTTCTGAAGGTGGAACCTCCCCACATTCGGTTGTCCAGCGTACTGTTCACAATCAATTTTCTGAATTGTTCCTTTGACAGCCTGAACCCCCCCATCCTACGCCACTTTTGGCGGAGCAGTCATAGTTTGATGAAAGAAAAGCCTCCGGAGGACCCTGAGACATGGAAGACGGTGGGACCTTACAAATTGGTTACTTGGGGACATGGATATGCCTGTATGTCCACTCCCTCTGGTTTAAAGTGGGTTCCTTCCAAATGGGTAAGGCTCTATGTTCCCAAGGTCTCAGAGAAATGTACAGAAGCACCCCAGGTTGCTAACGCTGCCTGGAGAAGGAAACACCGCACACATTCTCTGGAAGAAATTCCATTTAAACCTCCTATCTGGAATAGTTTGTAATATATATTTGTCTTAAGTTTCCTTTTACCAGTTTAGATCCCGCTGTTCATGTGCAGTCTCGAGATGCCATGAAACTGAGCCTGTTCCTCATCCTACTTACGATCATTTCTCCAGCGATCTCCTGGATAGTCCCTCAGCCCAAAGCGAACGTACGGACCACCTTGGCCCACACCCTTGGACAAGATCACATTTGTCTCTCCACAGCAACAGCCTCTGACCCCCTGTCACCTTGCCTGGTGGGAGTTCCCTTCAAATCCTCAGAGTTCCCAAATGAAATGTGGAATGCTTTAAATGAAGTTAACTTACTTACACTTTCTCCTGGCCACTATCCTGCTGACAATCCTTTACTGTTTTGGCAGGAGTGGGCGAGAAAGTTACCATGCCAAAAAGAGAGCCACAAGAGTTCCATCTCTTAGGCTCAATGAATGCAACCTTTTGCATTCACTTTAAATTCAATTCCCGGTTACCATATCAGGAAGCTAAACGAAACACCTATCCTGACCCTAGCAACCTACACCTGCTAATATTGGGATAATATTCCAATACCCAGTCATACACAGCTTTCTCCTTTTCCCTCCCTAAAGAATCTGAGGCAAAAGTATCATGAACATAAAAAATGGCTTACATTTCACCCTCTTCCTTCCTAGGTGTAGTGGTTTTTGTTTGCTACTTTGAGATGCTTTGGTTCATGTATTAATTAACGTGGATTTTAGTGTTGGTTAAATGTTAATGTATTTATTAGTATATATGTATTTTTTGTTGCGAGATAAGATTAGGAGGAAGGGAAAGTAGGTTTAAAACTTTAAAAGGATATAAAGCAATTTCATTAATTGTAACTAAAAGAAAAAATAATAAGAATTAAACTTTCAGAATACTTCTTTTTCTTATATATTTTTTTTTACTTATAACGTAGAGAAATAATGTAGTTAATTACTTTTAGAATAGTCTTTTTGTAGTTTATTTAGGGAGTGTCGCAGATATCTTTTTATGGAAAATCCTTTCCTTAGGATTTTTTCCTCCTGAGAAGCTGAGAGGCCTCAGGGACAAAATGTAAACAATGATTGTCTACTGTTGTGGAATGCAGCAAGTGGATCTGTGATTGGTCTCATGTGGATGTTTGGAATTAATGGCCAAGAGAGCTGGCTCAGGCTCTCTGTCTGAGCCACAAACCTTTGTTATTCATTCCTTTCTATTCTTAGCTTAGTTAGCCTTGTGAGGAGAACCTTTTCTTCTATTCTTTTAGTATAGTTTTAGTGTAATATATATAATAAAATAATAAATCAGGCCTTCTGAAATATGGAGTCAAATCCTTGTCTCTTCCCTCATCCAAAAACCCCTGTGAACACTGTCACAAGGGAGAGGAGTTTTTAAAATAAATTTACAGAGATTGCTTTATAAGAAAATAGGGGTTTTGTGGTTTTTAATTTTCATGAATAGTAGTTGTTTGAGAAAATTTGTAATTGTTAAGGTATTTTAATAGGTTTTTTTCATTGTTGTGTTTAAGGGCTATGTTAAGTTATGGGGTATTATTTTAAGGATGAGTTGTTTAAAAATAAAGGGGTTTTTATTTCTTTTTGAGATTACTCTTATTTTTGGGAATAGAGTTTTTTTGGGGGAGGCATAGGGGTTTTTTTTTAATTACTTTTTTGTTTAAACTTATTAAATTCATAGCTATTTTAATATTTGCTTATTTTAATATAGATTTTAATAATTTATTTTCTTATAATTTTTAATGTGCTATAGGGAAAAAAGTTTGACTGATTAATTTTTGTATAGTTTTATAAGAGGATTTCAGCCTTAAGATTAAGGCATTTTAAAATTTTTGGGGGGTATTTGATTTTTTTTAATTGATTTTGGTGGTTTTATGTGGTTTTTTTTATTTGAGGGAGGACTGAAGTATTGAAAGGGTTAATATTTTGTTTGGGCTTTGTAGATTATGTGATTTTGGTTGGGCTTAGTAGTTTGTGGCAGGAATTGGGGTTGGGTTGGAGGGGCAGCAACAGCTAGGATTTCGATAGCTAGGCTAAAATTTAGTAGCCAGCGCGCTGGGGCTGATGGCTTCTCTTCCCCTCTGCTCGGTTGTTGTGGGTGAATTTTAATGGTGGTAGAATTTTTGCTGAGTTGGTTTGGCTTCGGGTTGTTTTCTGTCTTAGTTGTAGAGCTGCTTTGGAGTTTTTTTCGGCAGGCGCACAGGGTGGGAGTGGAGGGGGAAGCGGCAAGGATTTCAGCAGCCAGACTTGGACTCAGTGGCTGATGGCCTCCCCTCTCCTTTCTCCCTCCCCTCTCCCTGCCCTGCATCTGCTGGGGCCTGGCCTGGCTTTGGCCTTGCAGCCTCCCCTCCCCCTGCCCTGGAGTCGATGGGGCCTGGCCTGTGGCAGGGGCTGCCCAGCCCAGCCCAGCTGAGATAGGGGCCTTGTTACTTCCTCATTGACTAGAAGGGGAAGGGGCCTCCTAGGCTTTTTCGATTTTTACATGGATGTTCACAGAGGCATATCAGCTTTCTCAGTGGTTTAACAGATTATCAATTCTTAAAGCTAATTACTGATTGGTTTTTTTTGTCAGACACAGAGGAAACTGCTAGCAGCTTCTCTTTGCATGACAGAAGTGATGCAAAACCAGAACGCTAGTATAATATATGGTAGGGATAATTCATGCTATTAATGTACGGTATTAAAGATTGTAAAAATCCAAAACTATGTCTCTTACCACCCCGGCCCGGGAGCAGCTGTCTATTCAGATTACGACAAATTCCTGGACACAAGATAACAATCGACGCCTTTACGTAAGAATAGAAGCTTCCAGGGCAACGATGGGGTAGCCTTAGGGAACCACCTAATAGCAATTATCACCTTGCCGATTGCATCAATCAAGATAGTCAGTGGTGCCAAACTGATACATCTGAATACATGCCTTCCCTGGAGCCCATCAACACTGACTATCCACCTGGAACCAGCTTTTGTCCAGCTCTGCACATTGAAAGGAACAGCGATTCATGTGAAGAGTTACAAAGGAAATTTGGACATCTTTGCCTCGGGCACAATAAACTGTATAAAACCTCACTGCAAGAAGCGGCATTCATGAATGGGGGAGACTGACACTCTAGGGGTCAGGTCCAGGTTCACCCAGTGCCAATCCCAGGCTCGACACAGTCTCTTTGGCTATGGTGGTCTCGGAGACTGAAATTCCATCGCACAGATAGATTAATAAATCTTTTTGAAATTTTTTATAATTTTGGCTCAGAATTTGATCATTTATAACACTAAGTTTGGCTGGGTCTCCATCTCTCTTTGGTTTGTGCACAGCCTGTATTAAATATTCTCTCACACATCAAAAATTAACACCATAATCAGAAAGAAAGTCATTATTCGGTCACAGATTTTGGAGAGCTTTACCAAAGGAAAAATTCGTTCCCTAGCAACATATGACCCTAAATGAATTGGAAGGAAAAGATATTTTGGAGGTGACATTACCCAGAAATAATATCCATACAGAAATTCATGTGAGAAATTTAGTAAGTGACTAAAATTATTTAATTATTTTCTGGAATGTATCCCATGATCAATTCTACTTTTTCAAATCTCAGGGAAAAGTAAACCAAATATGCAAAAGATGCATACAGTGAGGAAAATGAAATGAGTGAATCAACTTGCCACATAATAAAAATTAAGGAGAAATGCTACATAAAACATGAAGACCTTATAAAAATACAGGACAAATATATCACAGAACACTGGAGAATAAATCAGCCAAACTGCTGAACTGCTGCAGAACTTCTTCAGCTTCCTCCTTGTTTTGTTCTGTGCTGTTTGAATCGCAATGCATGAACAGCAGGGTGACATGACCAGTGATCACACAGCTTACCACTGCTGGCAGCAGGGCAATGTAGGGTTCACATCTGTCTCCCTGGGAGAATTATTTACAACCCAGCTGGCACAGGGAGTGGGCTGATTGCATTCTCTTGAAAAATTTCCCTTCCCATCACTTGATCAATGACCAAAGAAAAGCAGAACCGATTCTTCCTTGAGGTTCACAGGCTAAGCTGGAATGAAAGCAAAACGAACAAACAACCCAAATTTTCATGGAGCTGAAACACTGATAGGTGTTAGAGATGTGTGATGGATGGGTGGGACTGATGCAGCTGATTGTGATTTTTTACCCTTATTCAAAGAGTCACAGATTGCTTTGGTTCGGAAGGGACCTTAAAGCCCATCCAGTCCCACCCCTGCCATGGGCAGGGACACCTTCCACTGTCCCAGGCTGCTCCCAGCCCCAATGTCCAACCTGGCCTTGGGCACTGCCAGGGATCCAGGGGCAGCCCCAGCTGCTCTGGGCACCCTGTGCCAGGGCCTGCCCACCCTCCGGAGAACAATTCCTTCCCAATATCCCATCTAGCCCTGCTCTGTCACTGCAGTTTGAAAACTGCTCCCCTTGTTCTGCCCCTCCAGGCCCTTGTAAATAATGCAGGGCACACTTTCCAT
Source organism: Agelaius phoeniceus (assembly GCF_051311805.1). Lineage (NCBI taxonomy): Eukaryota > Metazoa > Chordata > Aves > Passeriformes > Icteridae > Agelaius > Agelaius phoeniceus. The sequence goes on along the minus strand of NC_135276.1, from coordinate 1,111,223 downwards.
TGAAATTTCAAGACTTTCAAAGTTCCCTCATTCCCAGTGCTTCCTTGCATGACTTGCAAACACATGCCAGTATATTCTCCCTACTTATATTACAGTCTGCAAGTGCAACCATATCTTTGTTCAAAAAGCAGTTTACATTCCTAAGAAAGAGGGTACCATGAAGAACATGGTATTGTTGTTCTCAGATAGTAATTTTAAAATAGCAGATTTGATGTGAATTAATGATACACACTAAGAAAATTATTTGAAAGGAGAAACAAAAGAGTTTTAAAACTGAAGAATGGAAGTTAACTAAGGCTGTTAAAGAGTTTATCAGTGTGTAAATTAAAGGAAAACTAAATCCCAAATCTCAAGTAATGTTATTCACAAAGCTATGAATGAATTAATGTAAGCTAATATTTTATTTGTTTTGTATTACAAAGATTTGCAAATAGTTCATATAATTCAGAAGCCAGTATAGATAATATGTTTGTTAAACTATAAAACCCCTGGCTATTAATTTCCTAGGGACTGATGAAACACATTATCAGGCTATATATTGTAAAATAGACAAATAATGTCAGAATGTAAAAAATATATTATGTAAACATAACAGACATCATCCTGACCAACAAACAAGTCCAGTCCCAAGTAACTGTGCGGTAATTTTGTGCTGAAAAGCAGCACCCTGCTTTCAGTGAAGGAACAAGTTTCCAGATAGACTTAATTTATTGTAATTTGTAATCATAGTTTGTTTTCACCATCTTGGAATGAAAGTCAGGGATCAATCCCACTGTTCCCCCTGTAGACTGAAGCCCAGCACTCAGTGTTTTCTCCAGAAAATTTGTGATAGCAAGGAAAGAAATGTGCTGCTTTCCAGGAATATTCTCCGCCTACCCCCATACCTTCAGGGAGTGCTTCTTGTGACCAAAACAGAAACACCAATTCCATCCCAGAATTTTGCTTCAAGTTTCTCCTGCCAGTTTCACAAAGCCCAAGGCTGCAAGTAACTACCGCAAAAATACCCTAAAATTCAGCATTAAAGCACACTGATATTAGAGCAGGATAAAATCATCTCATTGAGCTTCTGTCATCTCTCAGGTCAGAACACAAACCAGGGCATAACCAATAATGCCAGATGGAATTGATCAATATACACAAATCAGGATATGGCCAATAATGCCAAACTGAACAGCTCAATAAGTTGTATCTTCTGCTGCCTTAAAGCAGCTCAGTCTCATGTTGCGCTGAGCCTTTACCCAAGCATCAGGCTATTCAAGTTCCCAAATTTCTTTCATTGCCAAAGAAAACAGACTTTCTCTCTTATTACATTTGCAATTGATTAATTATTTAATTAAATTCTAAATTTAAAATTTCTCCTGCATCTACACTGATAAAGAGAAACAGGGAACACTGCAATCAATAAGAAAAGGGGAAGTGCTATCAACATAGTATTATTGTTTGTTGGGAAAAACTCAAGCAGCCAAAAGTGACCTAGAGGATATTCTCTTACTACTGCTGCAGGCTACACTTAAAATCAAGATTTGGTCTGACCTAATTAGCACAAGCAAATGAATGGCCCTGATCATTGGGTCCTGTAAATTACATTCTTGCACTGTGCTACATTAAGAAGTGTTTTTTTTTCATTTCAGTTGTTAGGGAACATTTTATAATATATTATAAATAACAGCAAGAATTATTTTCCTTTGTATAGCTGATATGACACTGATAAAGTAATCTTGAAAAACTATCAGCAAAATTTCCCCAAATGCTAATAGCAAAACATTCCTAAATTTATAGCACCTTTGGCTTAGATGAATGTTGCTGGGAGCAACAATTAACTGAGAAGGAAAGTTTGGTAATCATCACATATAACATGTGATGCAGATATTGAATGATAGGAAAATTAGAAACTACATCCACTCAATCTATGCAATGTGATTTACTGACTGAGAAAAGATAGGCAAACCTCAGATTCCATGGCCAGAGGGAAAAAACCCCTACTTAAGCAGTCTCCTCTTTCTTGAGGTTGTATTTCAACACCCTCTTGTGCCAAGGAAAAGAATCATGGTAGCCAACTAATGACATCCTTCCAGCCAAGGTGCCTCCTGCTTGGCTGCATCTGCCCTTTCCATGCAAATGAACTGCAGCTCCTATTTCCTACCCTCAGAAAGAAGGAAGTTTCTAATGTTTTTTATATTACTGGTTTATCAGTACTGAAGAAGGGACTTACACCCTTGTTTCCCACTGAAAATGTTACTCTCAGCATATCAAGAACAAATTTATTTTTGCCTGTAGCAAGTGTTACTCAGAAATCTCAAATAAGTGTTTGAAATGCTATAAAAGTAATAATTTGGAAGTTTTATATAGTTTTCTGCATAAATGTTATCAAAATATTTTGCTCCTGCACCTGCCTACTCTTTACATTAGTATTATTTTTAATATCCCAACAAACACATCAGTGGCATTTGGTTAGATTAAAAGAAAAATTGGAGCTTTGTCCATCTGTAAAGCCTCTGCAATGACACAAAAATTCCTGCATTTTTATTAGGAAAAAAAAATAGATGAGAGTTGTTTTTTGTTTTTCTTTGATCAGTAGATCTTCAGTTTTATTTTCTTCATCTAAGAACCACCAGATGTTGTTAAGCTTTTTGTTCCAATGACTATTTCCTTTAAAAATGAGGTTCCAGACATGCCCACAATAATCACCAGAGCCCACCACAGGCTCCAGTGCCTAACACTATTTTGACCATTACGTGATCTTCACTGGGAAACAGTTCCCCATTGAAAGTGTATTTATCTCGCATGTGAATATAACAGGAAGAGAGAATGTAATTTTTTAGAGCTTTTGGGCACATGTAGACCTTTTATAAAGGTGACAAAATAGCCCCTGGATGCAGTAATAAATCACTTGGTTGTGCAGGAATTTTACACTGGGCAATTAAAAGCTTTCCATATGGATATAAATTAAAATGTGTGCTAAGATGGTCTTCACATTGGGTAAAAGTGGCTTCTGCCTGTGGTGGACATGGTATCAGTTATTGCTGAAAACTCTGACAGAACAGTCAGCTGCAGCAACAGCAGAAAAATGTGTTTTACATAAAATCATAGAATTGTGGAATGATTTGGGTTGGAATGGACCTTAAAGATCATCCACTGCCACTCCTGTCATGGCAGGGACACCTCCCACTATCCCAGGCTGCTCCAAGCCCCAGTGTCCACTCTCACCTTGGGCACTTCCAGGGATCCAGGGGCAGCCACAGCTTCTCTAGGAATCCCATTCCAGCACCTACCACACTCACCACCAGCAATTTCTTCCATATATCCAATCTAAATTTCCCTTCTTTCAATGTGAATCCATTCCCCCTTGCCCTGTCACTGCAGTTCCTGATGAATTGTCCCTCTCCTCTCTTCTGACACCATCTTAGTGCTGGATCATTTCCCATATTTCTGTTTGAATCGTATTTCAATTTCATCGCTTTCACTGGGTATTTTTTCAAAATCCATCAGAAAGTTCTGGCTAGGAAGGGAAATGAATGCTTGAAGTCATGTTACATAAAGAACAATCCCTCTGTGGCTGTGACATGAGGGTATTAATTGACTTGAATGATGACTTTGTAATACTTGGACATATTTTTGGATGGCAAAAAAAGATTTACAATATGGGGCAAGAAATACTAAGTTATTTTGTGACCAAACAAATTTGTATTTATATCATTTAAAGCATTTTAAAGGAAAACGTAGGATGGGGACATATTAATCCCACTGTGTTAAGGATTAAAAATTAGAGTTTAGCAAAAACATGTACTCCTTGGGCGTTTTTTTATTGTTCTTTTTTTTTCTCACTTGACAGCCTGCTGTTTGAATTGCCAAAGATGCGTAAGTAGTTTCAAAAAATGTCTCAAGCAGATACAAAATTTTCTATATGAGGCTTTACTTTTCCTAGTTTCAGTGTGTCTTATTGGCAAGCATTCTTTTGCCTGACAATGAATTTTTATTTTTTAATTCTTTCATCACACAAAAATTATAACAAGAGCAAAATCTACATATTATTTGAGCAACAAATTCTGTGATCATTTCAGCTTTCAGGATGGATCAATCACCTCAGTAATCAGTGCCTCTTGTCATTATTGACACAGAGAATTTTTCAGTTAGTTTACCAATCACTTCCGCTTGATTTATGGAATGTATTTAAAACATGAAGTATTATACAAAGAGAGTAATAAAAATGTGCCCCAGCCAAGTGTGGTATTCCAGAAATTTGCACTAGTTTGTGTCTGAAAATTGAAGTGTTCAATATCCCTCAAAATCTACTTCTAAATCTCACCTAAAATTGAAAATTTAAGATGTAACATCTGTTTTTTATAACTTTGAATCCAAGAGCAGAAGATTTGTAACCGAAAGAAATCTACTGTACTATGAGAGCTACATTTATGGTTTGAGACTATAATCTTAATCACCCTCTGAATTCAATGTTCAATGTCCCCAGCCACATCTTGGAACCATTATGTATCAAGAACCACAATTCTTTATCACAAATCATCTTGAAGTAAAGAGAGCATAATCTAAAGGGAAAAAAAAACTCCTATGTTTTCTTCTTTCATTGCTAATTAAAAATGTATTTTAGCATAAGAAGAGGAATATTTTTTTTTCTGATTTTCATTTATCAGGATCAGTCATTTCAAAAGAACTAATGCTCTGAAGATAGTGTGTAACCTTATTTGGGGAGTTCTCACAAGGAAATTATAATCTGGACATTTAAAACTTTCTTAGATACCATACAAAACAAATTTCCATTGAGCAACAAAGTCATTTGACTAAAATAATAGAACAGTTACCACTTTCTTTTGTTTCCTGCTGTCTTGTGTAACCTGCTAAACTACACTGAGCTGTTACAAAGCCATGCCTTCTGCTGGTCACCTCAGTTTCACTCCTTTATTTGTTCCTGCTGAGTTCTTATTCCCAGAAAGCCACAATATGCAATTGTTCCAAGGATTTTTTTTAAGTCATATGATGTCATGTTAAATGCAGACTACACATTTTGCTATCAATTTTTATTTTGATCAGCTTCAGATCAATCTTTTGTGCAAAAATCAGAGACTGATTCACAGTATGCAGGGAAGGGTAGGACTTAATATCCCTTATATTACTAAGATAAAGTTTAATAACCAAACTTTCAATCAGATGGCTCCTAAAACCCTTGAAAGTCAGCAGGGATTGGTTTGTAAGAGATGAGCAACCCAAAGAAATGGTCACAGTGATTCAATACACCTGAATTTTATAAGGCTGTTATTGAGATTATATTTAAGTTACCCTCCTAAGCATTCAGCTTCGCAAAAGTTGGTACTTATCAAAACTAGTCTTTTTCACAGAATTTAAAATTAAATGAAAAACTTTGCCAACAACAATTTTGCCAATGCACTAATATAGATAAATTGATATACAGTGATGAGTGCAAAATTAATTGTGAAGGCAAAGATAACTTCCCCTCCCATGTTGTTGTTCTATTTCTAGAGTTTCATATTGTTGTTATCAGACTTCTAAAGTCCATACCTCCTTGGTGTGTTCTTATGGCTGCAGATCTTCACAGCACAGAGACCTTCTTCTGCATGTTGTTCTCTCTCAGTTTAGGGCTCCTCTAAGGCTCTCCCTGACTGGCTAACCCACCCCCTTTTATCCCAGTTATCTTCATTGGTCACAGCTGCAGCTCAATTAAGCACATTGTAGCTGCAGCCCATCAAGGACAACCAGGACCTCCCGTGGCAAAGCCTATATACAGATATTTAAATACAATACATTTCCTCTACTATATTTCCCCCTTTTCTTTTACTTACAGAACTAGGTTTTACATACAATACTTCAAGTACAATACATACATTTCTTCATGACTCAAAGGCTATGTACAACACACATAGCTCCTTGCTCAAAGGCCATACTCTTTCACAGCTCCTTGACTCAAAGGCTATGTTCTTTCGCAGCTCTTGGCTAGCTTATCTTCTACCAACTATCTGCAGCTCTTGGCTGTCTTATCTTCTACCAACTATCACGTCAGGGTCACCAATTGTTGTTGTTCTAGTTCTAGAGTCCTATACTGTTGTTGTCAGATTTCTAAAGTTCATACCTCTTTGGTGTGTTCTTATGGTTGCAGATCATCACAGCACAGACTCCTTCATCTGCATCTTGTTCTTCCCCAGTTCAGGGCTCCTCCAAGGCTCTCCCTGACTGGCTAACCTGCCCCCTTTTATTCCAGTTATCTTCATTGGTCACAGCTGCAGCTCAATTAAGGACATTGCAGCTGCAGCCTATCAAGGACAACCAGGACCTCCCGGGGCAAAGCCTATATACAGATATTTAAATACAATACATTTCCTCTACTATATTCCCACACAACTTCATGCAGATTCTCTATTATTTATCTGCTTTGGTACTTGTCTTCCATGAGCACTTTACATTGTTCAACTGGTATTGCTCAGCTAAAGAATTCTCTGTACCATATCTTGTATGTTTCCATGTAATTTTAGATCCAAACTGACTCTGGTTTTTTTAAGACAAATGAGCTTTGCCTGGCAACAGCAAGTTTCTGGATAGTAACATAAATTAATTCCATGTGCACTCTCACAAAAAATATTTTCCAGATCTCTTGAAGATCTGGCAGCATTTATCAAATTGTTCCGACAGACATATTAATAGAGAGATGGGGTTTGTGTGCACATACACACACTGTCCTCTGCCTCTGCATCCATGGCTTTCACTGCAGCTCAAGCAGAACTTAAAGTTCCTGATATGAATCAGGGCCAGATAAAAATGGTCAATAGATGTGCCAGGGCATATCCAGGACTTCTCAATCCTTTAAATCACTTTCAAATGGTAACATCGTGTAGGGAAGCAGGATCTAGTGGGAGACAAAGAGAGGATTGTACAACATTGCTGGGTCCCAGGATGGTAAGAGCAACTGAGAGGGATTGGGAGAGGCCATAAATCATGGCAGATCTATTGGCAGCCCTGGGAATTTCTCTTCTTCTTTGTCTCCCAGTTTTCCAGTACATCTTCTATCTTTGAACCCCTCTCATACCCCCCTCACAGCCCAGCTCACCCTCTCACAAGGATCCTTGTAGGATACTGTAAGGGGCACTTTCTTTATCCCTCACACTGCTGTAGCCTCTCAGGGGCTGGGGAAATGTCTGGAGAGGTGAGCAGAGGAGGCCCTGGAGATTTTGGGAGGGCTCTCCAGTTTTCTCTCAGGAGCAGAGGATGGGTGTTGCTGTTCCCCCTCCTCAGCTGTGGCACAGGAGTTAGTGTCACCTCCTGCTTCCTGTAGTCACAGCAGCTACTCTCATTACCATTAAATGGACTGTGCTGGAAGAGGTGATGATGCTGGGCCAATCCTGCTCTCCTTGGCTGAGGAATGATGCAGGGAATCATTAAAGGAAAATTCATCTTGTTATGTGAAAAATGTAACAGTAAGGGGAAATGTCAGCTATAAAATGCACACTCAGAGAGATTACTCAGAGAGATTACTCTAAAGAGATAACTATCCTTTAAATAAAAGTGAAAAACTGTAAAATTGTTTTAACTATCCAATTATATTTACTCATTGTAATGTTATATAGAATACTTTGATTTTGAATTGAACAAAGAAGAAAATTACTTAAGGACGTGTTCTTATCAGGTCTTAATCTTCCTGTGGTAGATTTTGAATTTTTTTTTCTAAATATAATTTCATCTTTCTTTTGAACACCGTTTTTTTAAAATACCATTCAATTCAACAGGTAGCAAAATAATAAGCATGGATATAATTTTGTATTTCTACTAATTGATATAAAATAACCTGTATGAATCAGTTCGAATGACTGAAAACCTTATATTAACTTAGATCTGGGACAAAATCTCCCTGTCTGCCTATGTAGAGTAGGATAATAATCCCAAATGATTTAAGTCATGAAGGGAAGACACAAAACTTGAAAAGCTTACAGGCTTCAAACAGATTTGTTTCTTTTTCTCTGATGATTTTGCATACCTTTGACCTTGTAAAACTACTGAGCCAAGGGAAAAAGACAGAAAAGATATGCCATCAAATAAAAACAAACCCCTTTAAATACATATTTGATGGAAGGTTGAATTCATGGTTTAAAAATCTGTATTTTCCACAGCCACCCATTAATAGAGATTTTTAAGCTCTCCCTGCTCACATGAGCAAATAACTTTTGCTTAGAAGTCAACACAGCAGAGGAAGACTGGAGAACAGTGTCATCCTGGAGTTCCACAGGGAAAAATTCTGACACTGTTGTCATGTTTTTGATCACATCTACCTCAAACTGTGTTCCAAAATAACAGTGATCCTATTAATCACTCCTGATTATCATCCCAAACCTGACACACTAATTTGGCTACAAAAGAAATCTGAAGTTTCATCTTTATTTTTCCTTTGTTATGCTAAACATCAAAGGCCGAGTTACTTCTCAGTGCCACTTGCTAACTGAAAATGAATCTGCCCAGTTATTTTTCCTCCTGCACAAAAACAAGAAGACTTTGAATTTTTTAAGACATTTTTTGTTAAATCAAAGAGATCTATCTTATCCTGGGATGAAACACAATTCCTGTCCTAAGTCATATTGGGAAAGTTCTCCTTTTGGAACACATAACCTGAATTACAAAAATAGCACAGGATTTGTAGCCTATGATTCCTGATTCCTAAACTTTACTTGAGTTTATAAAGCCCTTTGAATTACAAATTACTTTGTGATTCTTAAATAGAAAAGTTTGATTCACATTTATGATGGCTTTTCCTCAGCAGAATTCTTTGAACATCTATTTCATTACTATTATGACAGCATGAAAGCGATACACTCGGTATATAATGTTGGATTAAATTCAAAGTTATTTCAGCAGTTACTTCATTTCATAAAGACTGATATATTTTTAAAGAGGGGGTTTGAGGCAGATAATTTTTTTTTTTCTTAATCAATTGGTTAAAACAGATAGTTTAAAAGCATCACACTGTAGTGTAATTTCATATGGATCAAATGTAAAGTGAAATACAGAAAAAGACTAAATGTTTTCCTAAAGGGATGTTATTGTTCATATTCATAATCCTTTATTCCTACAGGGACAATGGCTAACTCCAGTGGATGTTTACTTAAAGAAGAAGGGAGGGTTTTATCCATGTGGGTAAATTTCCCAATAGTCCTGTTAACAGCTGATGTTGGTTATAGGTGTTCTCTGTCTGGGCTGAAATATCCCATTTCCTTTGAAAAATGTCTGTCAGAATTAGTTAATCAGTTTTGGAAATTAAGAGTCAGGAAAATAACTTTTGCCTTGTTATAAAACTTATTGTGACCTTATCTTCCATCATTTGTTTCATTTTTAATTCTGAGATTTGGCAGAGGTTGCTGTGCATGTCAAGAGTGCACTTTTGGCCATCGTCTAGAAAGTCACCCAAGTGTGACTGTTCTAGTCATTGAAAATTGCAGCTTGCCTATGACCAACAGATAATTATTGGTCCCTCAAACCCAAATATCTTTAAAAATTCAAAGATTACGACTCTGGATAACTGTAGGTCAAGTGGGCTATTTTAAGTAAGGAGAAACAACATGCTTTTCAACTTCTCCCAGCAAGAAAAAAAGCCCCCAAAATATGGAGGGATTAATATCATATCATATCAAAGTCTCATAACTATCAAAGGTATAGAGCCAAGGATGCCAGGTTTGGAGCAATAAATTGGCACGAATTGTTGGAGAGAGGCAAGGACTTGGAACAAAGACCAAGTAAGGCTGGAATATTTTTGCGGGGAGATCTGTACAGCAGATTAGAGCTGATGAATTAAAAGGCAGAGAGGTACATATCAAAAAGCAGCAATGCTAAAAGAATGGGAATGGGAAACAATAATTAGGAAATAAATCCTGTAAGTTGAGGAAAAGGACTACAGTGGAGAAACAGAGCAAGGTGAAAATGGGAAAGCAACTTGGAGCAGGGAAAGTCTCTATGTACAATATACAGTATAAAGAGAATTAGGCACTGCCTGTAGGGTTATCAGAAGGGAGAGAGAAGTAAAGGCAGAGAAAATACAATAGTAGCAGGTTGGAGGGCATGAAACGTAAGATAAGAAATTAACAACACCCCCACCTTAATTTGTTAATAAAAATTTTCCATACTACAGCCTGGAAAAAAAATCCATGAATGACTTCCACTTCACTGTGTGTGAAATCCACTTCATTGTCTGTGTATGGATGACACCTTGTTGTGCTGGTGGTTTGAGATCTGCTGCTTCCTCCATGGCCAGAATAGCCCTAGTGCACCAAATACATTATCTCACTGATAAAAGTCCTGAGAATCCGTGTGTGCTCACAGTCCAGCTCATTTTCCTTAAATCTAAGATTACAAATGCTGAAAATCTGTATCCCAGTACTATTACAACACATTACAAATGCCATCACTAAACTCCCTGTAGCCAGTTGCTGGGAATGATCTACATTCAGGATTGTGGCACCCTGCATGTTTGTCCCAGTATTTCCCCCAGGACTCATAACAAGTTTTGTTGACCTGCTTGATTAACATGCACTGAAGGATGCTGCCCATAGAACTTCTATTCCACTCGTTGTTGGAGGTGAAAAATGAATAATGAAAGACGCAAGACATCCAGGAATCAGGAAGGTGGATTTACAGTCTGTATTAAAGCATCTGAATATCATCTGACTCTGTTGCCTGTGCCACAGAAGTCTTTCTCATGCCTTTTCTAGAGGATTCCTAGCTGTTCTCACAGCCTACAAGCCAAACTAGAGGCCTCACAGCTGCCACCAAAACCAGTGGAAGTCATTGAAAACAAATGAACAAATATACGGGCTAAATGAGTGCCATTTCAGAATAGACTTCCAAAATGGACCAGCTGACTCCATCCATCTCTTATGGAGGAGAGATGGTGTCAGCTCATCTCAGATGTTCCAAAAATCCTGTCAGACTCAGAGCGTGTACAAAGGATCTTTACAGGACACAGAATCACAGGGCCATGAAATTCAGGTTGAAGGGACAGCAGGAGGCCACCCAGACAATTCCTCCAGCCCTTTTAAGGTCCACTGAAGGGTCACTCTGTGTAGCTCCTCCAGTTTGGTGCCACTGACACTGATATCAGTCCCATATTGCCCAAGAGCCCCACAGGACATGACACAAACCCCCTTTGTATTAGAATATATGTGACTGGATATTATTGTGGACAATATTGATTTTATATGGACAATACTGATTTTATCTAAGTAAAATACTGATTTTATCTAAGTAAAATTTATAAAATTATCATTTTCTCATCCTTCACTGTCCTTACACTCTCTAGGGCCTGAATTGGGTTGTCCTGTGGCAGATGCCTGAGATCCATGAAATTCAGAAAATGCTTTAATGCAGAGCAAATGCAATTATTTGCTTTATAAGATATAAAAGTTAGTGTGTTACTTTAAAAGTACCGGAACAGGGAAATATTTGATTTTGTCAAAAACATTGGGCTATCCAAATGGAAACAAAAAACACTGGGCTATCCAAATGGAAACAAAATCATTATTGCTTTAAATTAGTGCAAATGAGACTAACTCCAAATGAACTAAAATACTAAGCAAGGAAAATAATCTAAAACCCTAACACAAGCAAGAGAATACTAAACTTTCGCACTTTTAAAAAACACTTAACTTATAACGCTTAAGAATCCACAAGTAAAGTATCTGATTTTATATCATGGGTTTAAAAAACACCCTGTTTCACCATTAATCCAATCAGTTAACTTCCCAGCAAGGCCTTCATTTATCACAAGTGACAGCAGACTGGAATGGAGAGAACTTGGGAAACCTCAAGGAGATAATTAAATAGCAAAGCCAGTATCTGGCCATACCAATGAGCTCCAGCACGACCAGGCTGCAGTCACAGACAGGATCAGGCTGCAGTTTCCTGGAGCTTATCTGTAGGACTTTTATCTCAGGTGAGATTCTTGCTGAAAACCTAAGAGTGCTGGGCTGGAAATGCTGCCTTAGATCCAGGCTTTCAAGTCAGAACTACTCAGGTTGAGCTCTCAGTTGTGGTGGGACTCAAGCTATCCCACTGGTAAACATCAGCTACAGGTAAAAGAAACAGAAGGGCAGAAGGAAAAGAGAAGCATCTAAAGAGAATAAATGCTGACTGGGAAAGCAAAAGAAGAACAGTAAGTCTGAGTGAAAATATTGAAGGAATTGTGGAAGTTTCCAGTCTAAAACAAATCATCGAGGTACATGCCTGGCCAAAAAAAAGAGGTGATATCTCATGAGTAAAGTTCTGTGCGAACAAAGATTTAGCAGAAAACACATGGGATTGGAAAAAGCCATTTAAAAATATTTACAACTAACTATATTAATATTTTTATCAACTGTGTTGGACTATGATATAAATGTGCTGGACTATGATATAAATTTCTTCCTGTATTCTGTTCAAAACCCAGCCGTTTTCATGTCTCAACCCCATTTCTGCCTCAGTGATTTATGCAGTGGATTTATATTGTTGCCTCATTATACATCCAGGTAGTTGCTGATTCTTAGTACAGAATTTAAATGTTAGCTTAACATACAGTCTCCAACTATTTCTTCTTTTTTCATTTTGATAAGTTCCTCATCTGTATAAAAGCACATGTTCCTTTCATTCTGACCAGTGATTAAATATTTGTTCATTTATTAATACTTAATTCATGGATGAAATAATGTCTATTTGTCTGTGCCTTACACATGTAGGATTTGCTCCTATTGCAACTGAATTCAATGCCTTTTACCCTTTGAAGCCCTCTAAAAATACAATTAATGTAATCTTCTCCCTAGCTCTCTATTCCTACTTTGTCTGGTTTGTTCAAATTCATCACCTTTCAAGCAATTCTACTGAGTGTGTTATCTCAGCTCCTTAGGGGAAGCTCTTATGGGAGCAAATACCTTGCCACTTAATTACATTCCAGGAAATTATTAGACTGCACTCTCCAGTTTATCTTGTAAGGAAAAAAGGCGACTCTGGATATTTTGTTTATGAATTTCATAGGCATGGCAGGTCACCTGTTTGAAACAGGTTTGCTTTACAGTAAGGAGTTCAATTAAAAGAGATTGGGAGTGATAAAGCCACCTGAAGAACCCAAAGGGCTCTCAGAGCCTCCCTGTTCTCACACACGGTTTTATTCTTCCCCTCTACGAGCCCAGGATAAAAAAGAACATGAAATTTCAAAAGGGATATAAGAAGACAATTTGAATGGGGTGTCGGAGCTCCTCAGAGTGAGGGTGCCAGTAGAAACACCTCATTATAAAATCAATAAAGCCCCACAGACACTTTAGTGAACACTTTGCTTTCTCCCTTTTAAAAATAGGTTTTCATATTGCATTTTATCAACTATACTAGGAAATATATATATTAACACTTTCATTACACCTCCTCATCCTGCACTACATTCTTCTGGGTATGCAGGTAAATAGCTCTTTTTATTTCTCCTGAAAAACCTGACTATTTATCAATCTGAACCACTACCACACTATCCCAGAGGAAATCACTGGCCAAACTCATGGAGTCCTGTCAGACTAATATAGTTTGTACAGTTTGAGGTTATGACCTATGAAACAGGGTCATGTAATCCCTTAGAAAGAGAAATTGCAGCAGCAAAATCAGTTCCCCAACATGCACATTAAAGAATTCCTGCTCTGCAGTTTGCGATTTACTTAGGATAAGCCAGAAGACAGCACAGACACAATCCAGAGTTCTCTACCCGGGTCCAAAACAGTTGGCTGAAGGCTTAAAATGCATCACGAATCTGTCCTGACCTTACACAGCCCCAGGGTTTCAGAAGTGAAGCATATTATTTTGTTCCTTGCAATATCTATTAAAATAAAAACTTTATTCAAAGGAGCATTTCCAACCCCTTCTCCCTTACAGATGAGGGACAGAAAAGCACACAGACATTTTTGTCTGTTTCGCAGGAGTTTGTTGAGTGCAGACTTCCCATTCACCAACCATAACCATTGCTCCATCTACAACGTTTGTGATGTTCACAGAAATCAAACAAAAGCTTCCAGCTGTTGCATACACTTTATCCAGAAGATTGAATTATCTGTCTATAGTCTAAAATTTTTTCTCCATTTTCTTACATTTTTGTCAGATGATTTTAAAAAATGTCACTCTAGTTTCTGTTGAACAAAATGCATTTATCTCAAATATTCCTCTAAATTGTGGTACTGACTATGCAGCATATGTTTTACCTCAAACTGTGGCTCCCATTGGTATTGAAGCAACACTGAATTTTTCTTGTTTGTTATTTTTGTACTATCTCTTCTGTGGCATTGGAACTCACTAAATAAGCTGAATATAATCATCTTTTAGTGCAAGATGCTTATAACAGGAAGGCTTGAGATCCAGGAATGATAATCTGCCCCTTCTCTGGCACACTGATCAGTCACAGCAGCTTCCCAGAAATAACTCACACTTATGCAAATTCTGTGTATAAGCAGGCAAAGAAAAAGAAGAAAAAAATCTTCAAAATCTAAGAGTGTGGCAAATTCCCAAAAGAAAGCCAACAAAATTGTACAATTTACACCATCACAGGAGAGTATTATCACAGATGCATAAAGAGCCCTGGGGTTCCAGCACAGCCAGGACATGGAACTGCTGGAAAGAAGCCAGAGGAGGCACCAGGATGAGCAGAGGGATGGAGCAGCTCTGCTGGGAGGAAAGGCTGGCACAGCTGGCATTGTTCACCTGCACAGGAGAAGCTTTGGGCTGAGCTCAGGGTGGCCTTGCAGGGCCTGAAGGAGCTGCAGGAGAGATGGAGAGAGACAATTGCCAAGGGCTGGAGGGACAGGAGCCAGGGAATGGCTCCCAGTGCCAGAGGGCAGGGCTGGATGGGATCTTGGCAATGAGGAATTGTTCCCTGGCAGGGTGGGTTCCCTGCCCAGTGGCTGCCCCTGGATCCCTGGCAGTGCCCAAGGCCAGGTTGGACACTGGGGCTTGGAGCAGCCTGGGACAGTGGAAGGTGTCTCTGCCCAGGGCAGGGAGTAGAACAAGATGTGTTTAAAGCCTCTTCCAACACAGACCATTTTGTGACTTTATTATATACAAGGAGAGAGTTTCATATAGTTCTATTAAATCCCTCACCTCCATTTCCAGAATTTTTGCTCACTTATAGGTTGAACCACAGAAAAGTCATTGCAACTCCTAATTTATGTTGCAGCCCAGGAGGTACCTGATGTAGAGTCACATTTACTCACCTTTAATCAGACTGATTTTCACTTTCTGGGATAAGTGAAATTACACAGGGCTTTTTTAAGGTATGTGAGAGAACACTACAGCAATCCTGAAGGAAGAGCAACTAACTCAATATTGGCTTCACAAGACAGAAAAAAAATATAAGATTGCTGCTGATTAGGGAAAATATTGGAAAATACTGCAGGTATTACTAATCCCTTTATCAGTAGGAGTTTATTTAATTTTTAGTAATAAAGGGCATAAGTGAAACCTTCTCAGGTATTTTGAGCAATCAAAATTGCTTTTTTTTGTCTAGGAGGGTTAAGGCAAGATGTGATGTGAAGCTCATTTCAGCCATTTCTGCTTTTGCAGCTTTTAGATTCTATAATTAGCAGTCAGTCTCATAGGGGGTTGTATGCATTGGTAAAAGGCTGTACTTTACAATTTCTAGGGAATAAGAATCACAGGAAGGCTGGTAAGCAGTTTTCAACACAGTGAGAAGCAAGGGATGTGTTGATGTGAGGACCATGTTAACTGGTTTTCCCCTAATTCATGCTGTGTCTTAGTCAGTGCATTTTATTCCCAGTGCCAGTTTTACCCTCCCAAACTTTTCTATTGCTTCATAAAAATGGATATACAGGAAATAATACCCTGGGAGCATCCCAGGTACACCCTCACACACAGCTTCCCACACCTCTGCATCTCCTAACTGCTGTGCACCACACCAGGAACCAATGTTTCCACAATGATAAATTATAAATAATGCTAGAAGATGGATCATGCACTTTGCTGTTGTGCTGATGGATTTGGGAGTGATTTGTTGCCATTTGTTGACTTGGCCTGGGTATGCTGGGAAAGATTACTCAAACAACAGGGGAGGTTGTGTTTTGTATGTGCAGTCAACTTAATTAATCTTGGCACCATGAAGCATAAAGCAAGAGTCCCTTGGAAGAACTTTTTTTATGAGGCATTTCCTTGAACACAAGTCAGGAGGTAGTTGTGCTAAATTTTTTTTTACACATTTTTACTTAATAAGTCATTTATTTTCATTTCAAATCCTATATTTAGATTTAAAATCATTGAAGCAAATGGCTTTTTAATCATATAATTCTCACTCTAACAGTTTGCACTGGTTGAACACTCTTTCAGTGTGCTTTAGTTAATGATTTAAGAAACACTTGAAAAACTGAATACCATTTTCAATGAATAGCAAGTTACAGGACGAGTATTCTGTTTTGTTACCATATAAGTATAGAAAAATAAATCACAGAGATTATACAGAATATAGAATAATAGAATATATAATAAAGAAATAGAAGACAAATTGAGAATTTAATCAAAAAATCTCTATGGCATCCATTAGTCTATTATTCTTATTTTCATTGAAAAACATCTCACTACAAATGAAACTATAATAAATTATTCTTTTTTTTTTCCCATGCATTCATGCAGTTCAGTATTCATAGGCCAGTGGTTTGTTTTTGACTTTTTTAGATAAAGGTAGAGCCTGAGAGAATTGAAAATGTATTAATTATATATGTTCAAAATGTTCTTTAAGTATATTCATGAGATAAAAGAGAAGGATATTTTGGCCATTGAAAAATTACCCAAACATGCTAACACTTCTTAAAGCAAGGTTGCTTTTGATTTTCAAGAGATCAAACCTATTTGCATACCAGAATATATTATACTTACAGCTATTGCTACATTTTGAATGATACAAAATTCTCACCCTGCTCTCCCCTCCTGACCCAATGGAATTAAAAGGTATCCTGTATCCCCCTTCATGGCCAAAATGGCACCATGCTTACAACTGTAGCTTCAGAATTAGACTTTCTTTCACTAGTTCATTTCCAACTATAATTAAAGGAAAGAGCTATTTTTGCCTTTTCAGTAGAATTATATTTTTACCCTTCAGAAAAAAAATTAAAATACTCTCTGCACTCATCTGTATGACACATAAGGCTGCAGTCTGCTTAGAGACTGTCCTTAAACTATTCATTAATTCATTCAAAAAACAATTTTATTTCTTTCTTTCAAAATATACTCAACAAGTTGAATGAAAGCTGTGCCTTTGGAAGCATGTGTGGAAAACCCATCATCAAGCTGCTTACTTCTATTTTTCCCTTTACATTTCACAATTGGAAAAAACCAGCAAAAGCAACTTGCCTGTACAGTGAAGGAAAACCAACATCCTGACATCTCTCCAGCCACCATTCCTCTCAAAGTCCTGATTCGAGTGGGGATAACAGTCCTGATCAATGAACCCATACCCTGACATTTCCTAATGCCTTCCACACACAGTCACAGCCTGCCCACAACTTAGCTCTGCTGCCACCTCCAAGCCCAATAAACCCTTTTTGTGCTCTCTCCTCCTCTGCAGTCTCAGAACTCCCAAGAGACACAATTTGTAATCGCTCCTTTTAACAGTCCCTTCTTCCAGAGATAAAACAATTTCTAACCTAATGCTTTATCTAAGTTAATCTTTTTTTTCACCATCTTTTTTTTCCCCTTTGGAATTATTAGAAAATGTTAAAAATATATCCATAAAAAATTATTTCTAGTTACTACTCAGCCTGTTTTACAATTATGCCTCATTTCTGTAGTGTGTCTAAGTCATTTAGCTCACATATTCAAGACTTTTCTCCCTTTTAACTACAGTTCCTTACAAGTTTGACCATGTTAGCACTATTTTGGATTAAGTACATTTATGGTTAATGTACGGTTAACCAATGTAAGTACATTGGTTAATTTTACATTTATGAGTATTACTCAGCTGTGGTTGCCCCTGGATCCCTGGCAGTGCCCAAGGCCAGGTTGGACATTGGGGCTTGGAGCAGCCTGGGACAGTGGAAGGTGTTCCTGCCCATAGCAGGGGTGGAATGGGATGAACTTTAAGGTCCCTTCCAAACCAAACCATTCTATGGTAGTACTTTAGTGGAATTCATAGTAAATCCATGGAAAATTATCTGTTTTACCAATATAATAATCCTCTTTGGAAGCCATACTTCAGCTTTTATGCATTCTGAATCACAGAAATAAAATATATGAACCATGAAGCATTTTTGAAAGACACTTCCTTCTTTTCCTATATATCTACTTTTCATATCTGGAGCACTTAAATTGGATATATGGGGTCCATTGGGTTTTAGTTTTTAATATCCTCTAAACTATTCTCTTCAATTTTCCTTCTACCAAAATAAAGGAAATGAGTTAAAATGACTAATAAAATTCTAAAGACATAAAAATATAGCCAGCAGTGACCCTTAGCTAGAGATTGATTTGGGAGGCTACCTCCATCAAAATTTACAACATGAAATGAGTGAGAAGGGAAATAAGGTAAAGATAAGAAAGTCAAATAAAAGACTGCTTGGAAAACTTAATTTCACTTGGAGATAATTGTATCATCTGCATCTTAGAAACAGTAATTTGGCATGTCTAGGGACAGGAAATGCAGGCCCAATAATGAAATGAGATGTGAAGATGAGATGTTGAAAGGTTGTAGCTTTAATGCAAAGACGTTATTTGTGTAGAAAGTGCTGAATTGTGTTCTGTTACATCTGCTCTGCCTAATCCTCAGAGAAATCTGTTCTACCAGCAGCTCCTCACAGTCCTGTTGTCTTAGTGAGGAAAACATTATTTAAAGCACTTGGAACAGGTTGAGTGTCTGTTCTTTCATGGCAGCAGCCAGAGGAGATCCACTTCTCATTTCCTCAGAAGCATTTTACTCTAATGCTTGTTAAACACCAGTTTAAAAAATTCTGTTTTAACTCAGATTTTTCATTACAAGCCATTTACAAAGTGTTTCTAATAGCTGAAACTACTGTATTTTCAAAAAAAAAAAAAAAAAAGAGGAAAAAACTCATCTAACTCATCTCTGTCTTGAAACTTCTTCAATAAACATAATGAAAAATGCAATATGAAGACTGGAAACCCTCAAGTGACTTTAGGATTGAGGGTTCTCCCAACCACCTGATTTTTGTTTCAAATTTTCAAGAAAAAACATTGACATCTCACACAGGAAGGGTCCAAGGCTTTAGATAACTGTGGAAGGAAATGCAGTTTTGGCTGAGGATGTGAGGGGAGGATCCGAAAGGGACTTAGTTTTAAAATAACCTGGATGTACTGAGTTCCAGTTCCTGAGCATGCAGTTGGGAGGTTTGGAATTGACTCCATGACAAGCAATTGTTCCTGGTTGCTCGCTGTGGTGTAGAGACTTTTGTCTCCAATTATTAAAGATGCTTAAGTAATTTAGCACCTGCAAGGACATAAAGAAGGAAATAAAGAAATAAGGAGTACTCAGATCTATATCCTATTATATATTCTAGGTACACTTAGGAAGGGAAATACATTTTATCTCCCTGTATTCTTATAGAATATGAATTGCTTCTGAATTTATTTCTGTTGTGTAGCTACAATAACACAGCCACTCACGAAGTAAGATTTCACAGAATTTAAGTAAAACTTATCATTGTATATGTGTGGTGATCCTGAATGCAAACTCCACTGTCTTTATCAAACGGAGGGTGTTTACCTGGATTTATTTTCCTATTTATTTTTCTCAATGAATTTCAGATGTTCCTCATTTGGGAACAGGATATTCATGAAGCCTCAATGTAATGCATCAACTCCCAACAGAGTGAAAGACACAGAGGCTACTCAAAAAAAGGGATTGACTTCATGTGGGGTTAGATCCACTACACAGATATACATGGATATATGAAAGGGTTATGTCCATTACAGAATGAGGGAAAATTATGTAAAATTACACATGTTATTTGCACAATAATTAGCTTAACTGACTTTTTACATCTTGATGACACCTCCCCTATTAGCTGACTTGTCCATTCAAAACAAATATGCATGAATTAAATATTTGAGTCTTGAAGTAAGTTTTGCTGCCAGAGAGCACTAATGAGATGAGATAAAGAAGATTGACCTTAGCTCTAATCAGACTCAGAATGAAGATTTTTACATATTTTCTTTTAAAGGTCCCTCTACCTAATTCTGATGGAATAAAACTTCTCAGGCCAGGAGATTATCATCTATACATCTACAGGGAGCATAAAAATACCAATAATCTAAGCATAATTATCTCCTTTTCTCTCTAAAAACAAAATGGCACTTCTTAAGTCATACATTTTGGAGAATTTCCTGAGCTGGGCCAGGATTTTTACAAGAGCATGTAGGGACAGAACAAGGAAGAATTACTTCCCACTGCCAGAGGGCAGGGCTGGATGGGATATTGGGAAGGAATTATTCCCTGGGAGGGTAGGCAGGCCCTGGCACAGGGTGCCCAGAGCAGCTGGGGCTGCTCCTGGATCCCTGGCAGTGCCCAAGGCCAGGTTGGACACTGGGGGTTGGAGCAGCCTGGGAGAGTGGAAGGTGTCCCTGCCCATGGCAGGGATGGGACTGGATGAGCTTTAAGGTCCCTTCCAATCCAAATCATTCCATGATTCTGCAGTGCACTCCAAGGCACTGCACTGCAGCGACCCTACAGAGTCAGGGTTCCCAAGGATTTTAAAAATATGGAAGCTGTCCCTCTCAGCCACCTTGCAGAGCCAGCAGCTCCTATGCCACACCTATATTCAGGTGGGTTCGTCATCCAACAGCTGAATACGTTCATTTTACATGAACATATGAACTGTTGTTTTACATGAACATATGAACTGAACATGAACTGTTCTTATGTGCCAGTTCGTAAAATTAATTACAGTACATGTCATGAAGATGAAAGCTCTGCAGTGCCCAGTATTCATGGTATGTTTTCAGGCTACAGCACCAATCCATAAGCTGGCCTTTCTTCCATTGTGTCGCTGTATTTTATTTTCAACTGAACTAAACTTAGGAGACTTGCAGAAACATTTCTGCATTGCACACACTGATGACTGAGCCTATAACAAAAATTTCCCTAACCTCCTAGGTATCTGGAACACAACTCAGCAAAATAAAATTTCAAAAGTAAGAAGGATTAACTTATGCAAATAAGTGGAAATGTATTATTTCCTGAAAAGTTGCAAAACCAAATATGTATGGCTAATTAAAAATTCCCTCAAGGATCTAGACTTTTGATGTAACTGAATACTTTATTGTCAATTACTAAATGGATTTTAAAATTCTGCTGATGATTTGTAAACATGATACAACACAGATACAACAATCATCAGATTTGAAAAATTCCTCAGTTTGCCCAAGGGAAATAATTAGGAACAAAGTAAAAGAAATACTTGCCAGTATTTTTCATTATTTTATGAAAAATATTTCTTAAACATTTATCTTTTAAGTGGGTGGTTTCAAAGTAAATACTCTAAACTGTGTGGAGAAAGAACCTAAGGATGATTCAGTAAATTGAGTCTTTAAAAAAACCCCTGAATATCTGTTTAGCCACTGAATAAAAAGGACAACTTTCAGGTTAAACTCTTCATTCTGACTGATCCCCAGCCTAGAAGACATAAGAATTCAATGTGTCAGTTAACTATGAGATGCTTAATAAATCCAGTCATGAAGACAACTGCAATTTGAATCAACGTATGAACCAAAAGTGGATTAGTACTTTAAGAGTGACACTCAGCCACATTAGTTGCTTAAGTGACTTGGAAAGCATTACACATCAAGAAATGTAAGATTTAAAAGCTGAAAGGAATGTCAGTGATTCTGGAAACCTTATTAAACACCTACATGTGTATCCAGAAATCTAAATATCTTAAACTGACCAAAATTGTCTCATTTAAATTTTAGTTTATTAAAAAATAAAAAATGTAGTATGAATATCCCAAGATAATTTAAAGGGTGAAGTTGCTTTTAACACAAAAGAAAACACAGAATCTGTTGCTTTGCTCCTCCAAACAGGAAGATGGGGATTTACATGGCCAACAACCTTAACTGAGAAATGAGCAGAAAGACACTTTAAGGCCAGAAATTTGGGCAGATCTCACTGTCAAAAATATTGGGCAAATTTGTAAAGCAATCACACAGCTAAGTTCAGCAGTATGTTAAAGGCATTGTTTCAGTGGAACAACAGCCCCACTGTTCTTTGTTTTAGTGACAGTTCAGAGCTGAGCCACTGAGCCTCTGACACAAGAATGAATTGGGAACAGAAGAAGCCTAAAGAGAGACTCAAACTCTGCTGCTTCCTGACCCCTGCCAGACATGCCAGGGATCTTTGGTCCTTAAGAATAGTATCCAGGAATTCCTTTCCTTCAAAGGAACTATTCCACAGAAGAGAAGTTTCTGAGGAACTCTGCACAGAGAAGGTCAACAATGTTTGATCTCCTCCAGCTGCTTTCTTACTTATTGGAAAAGGCAGGTGAGAAAATGAGTAAATGACACCCTTAAGATGTTTCAGAACATTGGGAATTGGTTATTAGACTCTGAGACCAGCAGATATAAAATCTCATTGATCAAGAAGACATGGGATACTGAGGAAAAAGCATGTTTTGTTCTCTTTCCCTTTTACTTAGACAAGTTACATTTCCCTGTGTCATACCAAATTCTTCTGAACATTGATTTTTTTCCCACCTTGACATTTGAGGTGACTGAAAAGGTTCAATGTAAGATCCTGAATTATAAAGAGAGAAGTGGAACAATGGTTCTGTATGGGGTCTGCAGCCTGCAATCCATCCATAATCTACAAAAAATGACAAGGAAGATGGATATTAAGCCATTTTCCTTTCATGTTATTATGTTGTTTGCCTCAAATGTGTTGCTAAGCAGTCAGAGAGCACATCGCAAGGGGCAGCTTCCTCCAACAATTGCAAACGGCTTGTCAACCAAAGGTTAGAAAGCATCTTTCCCAAAAAATGCAGTACGAGCTCCCTCTACTGATATTTTTCAGCTTTCCAAACTTTCTGGATTCACATCTGCAACGCACCTAAATACATTTAAACTACACACACTTCCAGTGTTTTCCTTTGTTATATAAGGAACAAAAGTCATCATTTTGTGCAAGCTCCATCTAATACTGGCATTATAAATTTCCATAAATATATTACTGCATCCATATTGCACACTTGTGATTCACCAGTAGAATGTACCAAGGTCCACATTTGGTATCAGACCTAAGAGGTGGAATTCTTCACTCACTTCCCAGATTCAGGCCACATTCCATTTTAAAAATCCATCTTGGTATAGACAGAGAGAGATAACAATAAGAAGCTGGGAAAATTCATTTCCATATTCCTAGTCATATATTTTTACTGAAATATCTTCAGATTCCCTATGAACTCCATTAAGTATCATTAAAAAAATCTCAAAGACATTGCTTGGTTGAATGAAGGAAGGCAACATAGTTCAAGAAATACAGGGAGAGAAAAGAACAAATATCTGTGTTGAGATGCAGCTCTGGGGTATTTGCCACAAGACCACTTTCTCCAGCCAAATGTGATGTGAGTCACTACATTTGCGGTATTTTCACATCATTTGAGAGCTCTGCCTTTGGTTTTATGTGAATTAAGCTTCTCCTGTCCATTTTATAATTCAGTGTGGAGGTTTATATGACTACTGACTTTGAGCATTATCAGGTAAAAGAAAATTTCATTATTTAGAAAATTGCTATTTCCTACTTCTCAGGCCTCTCCATTTTGGCAATTTCATTTTCAATGACATGCAGCAAGCCGACTGCAATCAGGACAGCATTTGTCCTTCTGCTTCCATGCAATTCTTTTTAAGTTGAAGTCAGATAAGTCACATATATTTCACTGCTTTACACCTCAGGGTGAAACTTCAGGCTGTCATCTAAGTCTTAGTGATAAAAGAAGGACTGATTAAAAGAGACTGACACTACAGAGCTGATAGAATTGAAGAACTCCAGGGGCTTCCATGCTATTAAAAATTACTCATGATTTTCTTTCAAGAGGACTGTTTCAAACAATGAGATTTAACTATTAATTCAAAGCAACATTTGTTGCCCCTCTGCTCTGTGTATTTCTAAATGCCTCATTACAAAAATAATTTGATTGTCATCTGTATCTGTCAAATGGAAATCTAACAAAATGCTGTCTGCATTGTTGAAGTTAAAGAGATATCAGCGTATTCAGAAATGACTTTGTACTAAATCCTACTCAGGCAGACTCCAGCTGAAAATGGAATGATTGCTATGGTAGCTTTTCCAAGAGGAAACATGATTTAAAGCCTAATTTGAACGCAACAATTTAATATTTATATCCATGCCAACTATACCGTTTAACAGTGGGTTTCCTGCTTAAAATTCAGGAATTACTGTATTCAGTAAAATATTAATACATTGCACTTAAACAGTGCCTCAATTACAGGATCTGAAAGTACTTTTTAAGCATTAATTCAGATTCACATCATCCCTGAAAAAAGGGATGTGTTAATAGTATTATACTTGATTTTTAAAGCAGGTGAAGGAAGAAACAGGAAAGCCACACTCCTGGCCCAAGGGCACACAGCAAGGCAGCAGCACGTCCAGGATGAGAATTTCAGAGTTCTTCTTCCTACTGCTACTCTCTTACCATTAAACTACAATTTTTTCCCCAATTTTTCCTTACAATACCAGTTATGACCTTAGGTAAGCATTCACATCCTTCATTATCTTCGTGTAGGCTTTGTTTGAACATTTGTCCATTGAGTACAATATATTGAAAATTTGTATGAAAACCAGACTCCACTGGTACCTGTATGAAATCTGGCACAAATCTGACAGTAAGTCATTTACCATTTATATATTCTAAGCACTGTTTAGCTTAATCATGTAAAATAATATTTCTCTCCTAGTACTGGAACATACAATTGGATTGTTCTTCCTACCTAGGGATTAATGTCTGAACTGCCCAGCTTTACTTCAATCAGGGAACAATCACACCAACAGCCACAGCTTGTCTAGCCTGAAAGGGAATTGAAATGTTTCATTAGGTAAATAAAAGTAAAATGTCAAATCACTAAATTATTGCTGATAATTATCAGAATAATGATAGTTTCGGGATTTGATATTGTATTATCAGATTACAGAATTTTAGACTGAGACAGTTGCGGCTGTCTCAGCCTGGAGAAGAGAAGGTTGTGTGGAGACTTCACAGCATCTTCCAGGCTCTGAAAGGGCTGCAGGGAACCCAGAGAGGGACAAGTCTACAGGAACTGCAGTGACAGGAGCCAGGTAATGGCTGCCAGTGCCAGAGGGCAGGGCTGGATGGGATCTTGGCAATGAGGAATTGTTCCCTGGCAGGGTGGGCAGGCCCTGGCACAGGGTGCCCAGAGCAGCTGGGGCTGCCCCTGGATCCCTGGCAGTGCCCAAGGCCAGGTTGGACACTGGGGCTGGGAGCAGCCTGGGAGAGTGGAAAGTGTTCCTGCCATGGCAGGAGTGGAATGGGATGAGCTTTAAGGTCCCTTTCAACCCAAACCATTCTGTGATTCTATCATCCCACTTTTGCAGCCTAAAAGTAATGTCAATTAAGTTCATTGAAATTCTATCCTCTCCATCCCAAAAACTGATCAGTCTGTATTTTTTCCAGTCATTCCCAACATGCAGTGCTAAGTCACAATTTTACCAGAGTAGAATAACACAGAAGAAGAAGAAGAAGAAAATAAGAATGGACCTGCAACATCTGTGTAAGGAAAGATTTTAATACTGCACAAAAATATTTTCAGAGATGTTATCCCCACTATAACTGTGCCATAAACTTTTCCTTTGCATAGGATTCTATTGTAAAAGCATTACTTCTTTGCTAGGAGTAAATTTTCTTAGCATTAGTTACCATTTCCTAGAAGCACCTCTCACTTTTTCAAGGATAATTTACCAATAGAGAAAAATGACAAAATCTTATAACCTTTTCCAAAAAGCTCTGAAAAACCTTATTTATTGTGATACCAAGTCTTTAAAAAATGCTGCTGCTGAAGGCTTTTGACTTTCAATGTGTTTTCTTTCATCATTTCATAAAATGTGTAATGTCACTTTAAATCTCTAGTTTCTCCATATCTCTTCCCCTGTCTCTCTCTTTCTATAAAACACTTTCATGCATTGCTTAGCTGATGTCAAGAGCTCTGGAGAGCAGGTAAGTATTTCTCCCATTGGCTGCTTAGGCAATTCAAAGAACATCATAATAACAGAACACAACAGCAAAGAACAGTAAAAATCCGATGAGAGCTTAGAGTGCGAGGGGTGAACCTTCTTCCCTACTACTTGAAACAGTAATTATTTTTAATTTTTTTTAGCACAGGTATAGTTCCTACTGAACCGTAGCACTATGTGAACATACATGTTGCTAATAACTTTACTACCAAAGTTTGAAAGGATTCAATACAGACTTTTTTAAAACAGAAGCAACTGGAAGGAAAATTTAATTTTACTGAAGTATTCCATGACTGTAGAAAGATCATAATCTCACAAAGTATTGTGTGTCCTGCTGATAAAGCTGATGAATAAATGGGAAAGGAGATAAATAGATAGAAGGATAGAAGAGATAAATAGATAGAACAATAAAAATATGCCAGACAGCTTTCAAAGGATTCTTCCTGTCTTTTTTCCTGGGTAACAGGAGGAACTACTGAAAAGTAATCCTTTCTGGGAGCACTGCTATATGAAGGGGAAAGGGGGGGCAAAAGAAGCTGAACCTCTTTTTCTGAAAAGATAAACTGGAAAAAAAATCTTCTCAAATGTATTGCTTCAAGAAAAGGCATTTTCTTTTTTTGGTTTTGCAAGAATGACTTGTCTGTGATGGAACAGGTAGAGAGCTATTCTGAGTCCTGCCTTTCTGAGTCCTGCCTTTTAGTGGGGGAATAGAGCTGGATATTCCTGGCATCATCAGGACTGTAACATGGACAGGCTGTTGAAGAGGTGCAAATACAATGGGCTGAAGAGTTTTGCAACTGCTCTTCTCTTGCAGTTTTGTAATATGATGCCAATTGCTGATTTCATCTTTTTCTAGATCTAATTTTAGTTTTTACAGTTTATGCTGGGTCTGAATAATGCAGTGTATACAGGTCATTTAAGGAAACCTCTTTGTCATCTTTGACTACTAAGCCACAACTTAAAGAAATAAATTAGAAGGCCAAAATGTGAGTTCTCATTCTTTTGACATAAGATGTGAAACTCAGAGTTTGAAACCTCTGAAGTAGAGAGGAAATGGCCCTCACAGTCACTCCTCTGTGAGTTGTGTGTTCACATGCTGCTCATTTTGCCCAGTTTTATAGGTCCAAGAAAAGGTTTGGCAAATTCCATGCTCAGAGCTTGGCTGTGAGAATCACATGACAGAGAACTTAACTTCCATAATTTTGATGGGATCACACCGCCAATGAGAAACAAAAAGTTTACATCAATTTTTGGCTCTTTGTAGAAGCCTGAGAAGCACCAATTTAGAATGCACTTAAAAGACTTTAGGAGATGCCTGTTAAAATGACATACAGTGGTAAAGTCAACCACCGCTCTTCACCTCTGCAGTCACTGCATTCTCCTTTTAAATCTTGCAAAATCATTGCTGAAGATGTAAAAGTTTTAATAATTCCTCCCAAACCAGAATTTCAAGCTGGAATTTTTTTTCAAGAAATATTATGTATGGTTATAGGTTAAAAAAAGTTCCATTATAATATTAGTAGCATAAAAAATAATGAATTAAATACTTAATCAAGATTGATGCCAAATGTACATAATATGCTGAACAATTTTTATTTTTAAAAACATTCTTAGTGGAACTATATGTATTTCTTTTTCCGTATCATTTTTCCTTATCTTCATTTATTCCTCCAAAGAGCACCCTTAAGGACAGGTAATTTCTAGGGCAGGTGAACTGGAGTTAGGACAAGGCTGACAAGGACAGACTGTTCACCATGGAGGACAAACCACCATAATATATCAAGAACAATTCAGTACTTTTCAGAAGCATCCATCATATCTGCTAATTAGGAATAGCTAAGTCTATAATGAAATCCCAATTTTTAATACCCAAGACTCGATTAGTTTTTACCTCCTCTTCTAAAATAATTAATTTTTCAGAATCTCTTGAAGAAAGCCTAATTAGTTCACTTCCAGAGTTGCCCTAAAGAAACAATAAATGCTAGAAGGAAAACAACACAAGATAGAAGAGTATTGTCACATGGGAGGAGAGGTTTTCATGTACCAACCTCAGAGAAGAGAAGGCAGATTTTTAGACTAGACCAATTAGCAGTAAGTGTTTCAAAAAGTAGAATAAACAAGAGAAAAATAATTTATGAGAGGATTTCTTCATTAGAATCGAAGGAACTAACCTGTTCATGTAAGTTAGTAAAGAATTTATTCTGCTTTAGAGGACTAAAATATCTGATTAATAGTAATTTGCCATGGCATAAAAACTAATATGCCAAATAAGAAATATTTTCCTCTAAATTATATATTAAGATAAGAAATTAACCCATAAACTTTTTGCACAAGTGCATCTGAAAAACTCTGCAGGTCTGAAAACATAGTCAGCTTTTTGAATAATCAATCAAATGTGGAGAATTGCTAAGTGTGACTGAAGTGAAAAAGCTCCTACTGGGAATTAAATGGCTGCAAAAGAACTGCCCTGGGGAGTGTGATAAAGTGTAGCTGCCTGCTTGGTGCAGAACACCTACTGCCTTCTGTGATTTTACATCTTGGACATCACTTTTAATTCTCTACTTTCCCAGCATTGTATGTACTCCATTCTGTTCAGATTTCACATGGTAAATGCAGTTCTGTAGTTTGGATATGGTTTTGCTGTAGTAACAAAAAAGCAAAATAAGCCTGTTGGCGATGAAGCAAAAATCGCAAAAATTGCTGATCCTTGTCAGCCATTGAAGATCCACTGGCTAAAAATATCAGTCATTATTTTATAGCTGCCCTCAGAAACTCTTAAAAACAAAATAAATTGTGATTTCAAGTAACGTATTAGATGTTGAATTAATATTTGCATTGACCGCTTATTGTGTATGAAGCAATGAGAAATTGAATTAAGTACTAAAAATGGGTATGGTAAGTCCTTTCATAGAATCACAAAATGGTGGAATGGTTTGGGCTGGAAGGGAAATGGAAGATCATCCCATTCCAGTCCTGCCATGACAGGGACACCTCCCACTGTCCCAGGCGCTCCAGCCCCAGTGTCCAGCCTGGCCTTGGACACTGCCAGGGATCCAGGGGCAGCCCCAGCTGCTCTGGGCACCCTGTGCCAGGGCCTGCCCACCCTCACAGGGAACAATTCCTAATTCCCAAGATCCCATCCAGCCCTGCTCTCTAGCAGTGGGAGCCATTCCCTGGCTCCTGTCCCTCCAGCCCTTGTCAATTTTCTCTCTCTGTCTTTCCTGCATCTCTTTCAGGCCCTGCAAGGCCACACTGAGCTCACCCCAAAGCTTCTCCTCTCCAGGCTGAGCAGTCCCAGCTCTGCCAGCTCCACAGGAAAGGTGTTCCAGTCCCCTCAGCATCTCCGAGGCCTCCTCTGGAACGATAGGATTTTTCCATTGCTCTCAGGATTGCAGTGAGGATCAGTTACCAGAGAATGTCAAACCACAACATTTATTCATGCTTCTAACTCCAGGCAATTGCAAAAAACAGCGAAAAAGAACCATCTGTTTTATTACTCAGCAATATAAAGATACAGAACCAGTCAGAGTAGGCATAAAACATTCCCCTATAAAAATACTTCATTAGAAGTTATTTTTTAATTTATTTTTTAACTTATGCTCACTCTATAATAAAAATCTTATTATAGTAGTTAAAGAAGTCAACTCTAAGACTGTCTTGGAACTTCTATTTCTTTTTACATTGCTCCAGTATTTATCTTAGGGTTTTTTTCTTTTTGGGGGGGTGGTTTTTTGTTTGTTTATTTTTTTGTTTGTGGGTGTTTTTGTGGGGTTTTGTTGTTTTTGTTGTTGTTGTTTTAGGTTTTTGGGGGTGGTTCTTTGGTTTGGTTTATCAGGGAGTGGTGGTGTATTGCATTTGGGGGTTTTTTTGTTTGCTTTTTCTTTTCTTTGTTTTTTTTAAGCAACTCAGGGTGCCATGATCACTAGGGTAGAGGTTATACAGATAATATTTTTTATATTATACTCTATTATGTAGATACAGGAGAATAACACATCTAAAAACATTCAATGGTGAAGTCCACCCTTGCAGTTAGACCTGTTGAGATATAGAAATCCTTCTCCAACATCTTCTGAACTATGATAACCAGCAACATCCTGTCTGCATGGTAGGTAGCTTGTAATTAATATCAAGTATAAGGCATGTCTTGATTAGTCATTTAGCAGATGTTATTACATCATTTTTTTTCACCATGGGAAAAGAGAAGGAAGGTGCAGATAAACTGAATTAGCTCAAGAATTATGTTCCAGAACACAATGCTAGAGTCACTATGTGCTTTACTTCACTGCCTCTGCAAAGTGTATATATGATTCTAATTCCCAAACTAAGCTGGGTGACCAGAAGCTTTCCAAAATTTGCTTATCACTAGGAAGCATGTAACTTACTCTGCAGCCAATAGCTAGCAGTTGGCAGAAGCATAGCTTTTGGTTTGGAATTGATTTTGCATTTGTTCAAGGATGGCATTTATGCTGACAAGTGAGACCAGATAATTCAGATTTATCAGTTATGACTTGCTGAATAATCGTGTCAGAGAGATGATGGATGGCTCTCAAACTGGCACTCTGACACTACTTGGAGAAGGTGATAGATAAAAAAAACTAGCCCTCTCTGCGCTGCATAGGTTAATATTCCAAAACATTAAATGGCATTCATATAGAATCATGGAATGATTTGGGCTGGAAGGGACCTCAAAGTTTATCCAGTGCCCCTTCCACTGTCCCAGGCTGCTCCAAGCCCCAGTGTCCAACCTGGCCTTGGGCCCTGCCAGGGATCCAGGGGCAGCCCCAGCTGCTCTGGGCACCCTGTGCCAGGGCCTGCCCACCCTCACAGGGAGCAACTCCTTCCCAATATCCCATCTAATTCTCCCCTCTGTCAGTGTGAAGCCAATTCCCCTTGTCCTGTCACTTCAGGCCCTTGGAAATACTTTGTCTCCATCTTTCTTGTAGCTTCCTTTCAGGATAGCAGTATCTTCCCAAACCTGTAGACACTCAAAAATTGATAAAACATTTATTTGAACTACAGCAATTGTTAGACAAGAAACACTAGGTTTCCATGCCATGAAAGACATGGGGCTTAAATCACCTTGGAGTAGTGGGGCTTAAATCACCTTGGAGTAGTCATTACTCTGAGGAGAGAAGGCCTCACACAAAGAACTCCCACCAGTCCCCCAGGCTACTGCACCCAGAGACAACAAAAGCAAAGTTCATTTCTGACATTGGCATTGTCAGAGATCAGACAGCTGCAGAAGCTGAGCTGGGCAGCAGCACAGACCTTGCGGCCCTGGTACAGTGAAAGCTGAGGGAGAGATAAACTCAAGGCAGGAACAGAAGTGAAGACACCATGTCTGGTCACTCTGTCCCTCTAACATTGATCACTTTGACCAAGGAAGATGCAACAAGGACTTCCCTGGTGGAAGAGATAACAAAGGACATTATTCGCTTAAGAAGAATAATCAGAGGATTGTGTTTCTAAAGGGGACCAGGACAAAGGGGTCATGTAACATGAATGTGGGTGTGGGTCGGAGACAGAGACTCACACTCCAGGGTTCTGGAGTTCTGGTGACAAACAGCCTCGAGTTTATTCCTCCAGCTCTTTTTACTGGAGCTCCAATTACACGTGTGATTCGTGGAGGTCTTAGCCCCGTCCAGCTCTCTGGCCAATGATACATCTGCATCTAGAACTGAATGACATTGGCTGAGAGATCCTGTGTAGATTGAATCCAACCTGTCCTTGCTCAGCCAGGGATTCCAATGCCACAGGGTCAGAGTGGAAATTTTTGTACCAACTTAGTGACCTATAAATACTGGTAAACTGTGTAATAAACTGGCTTTGCTTTGCTGGCATAAGCAGAGTCCATGTCAGTGAATCCTCACAGGCATGGCAGCCCCTGATTTTGTCTGAAATGACAGTTCATCATCAGTAACATTTATGACCAATAATGGAGCAGATCCTTCAACTGCAACTGGGGGCCAAGGGCATGTGGGGAGAAAGGCCATGAATGCATCATCTTTGGCTGTATACTGTCTGGGAGGAGAACAGGACTCTGAAGAGCAGCCAGTGGCTTCCAGGACCTGGGAGAGCATGAGGAGGTACTCACAGGAAGGATGTTGCATTCTGTAATGCTAAGGAATACTTCAATGAGTCCAGGAAGAACTGTCTGAGCATGTCAGACCCTGAGGAACACGGTCCAATTTGTGGAAATTGTAGAAATGAATCAAGCTCTACATATATTTTATTCATTTCTTCCATCATTGTTGTCCAGGGAGGGGCTGTAATTAACAGGTGCTCTGTAGAAATATTTAAAGAAAGCATATTTACAGAAAGCAATTTAAATGAGAAAATTATTGCAATTAGTAATTTAGCTGTCATCTCTCTAATGCTTTATGTAATAATTAGCAAAAATTCACACAAGATTAATAAGGAATATCCGCCTATTTAATTATCTTTTATTCTTACAGGGACAGAAATGTACACCTTGCTTTCTGAAAATGGATGTACTTCAATCTTGAACTGTTCAAGGACATTTACTTGTAAAAGTCTGTTTTCATGAAGGATTTGGATTTTTTCTTTAATTATCAGTTTCAATCTTTTTTATAGGAAATAGAATAGGCTAGGAATATCCTTCTACAATTTGATTCTGGGCACATCACCTTAGAGTTCAGAAAACAAAGAGTCCTATAAAAACCACAGGTTTTAATAATGCTAAAGAGACAGAATTAGCCGATTCTTTCATTAAGATTTCCTGTGCCTGCTTTAAAACTCAAAGTATCTCTCTCTAGCACTCTATTAACACAGTATTGCATTCACTGCAAATGTTCATCACCTATCAAATGTGGCATTTAATGTTGAATTACCATTTCAGGAATAGACATCCTAAAACTCACAAGAGAAGACAATAGTCAAAAACAATTTAATATTCTACCTTATAAGCTCAAGACAGAAATTGTTATTGAGTATTGTTGACACGTTTCTCTCTTACTCAACTATATAAACAACTGCTTATTAAGTATCATAAAGAGCAAATTTTGTGTAAAACAGATTTCTTCATAAAATAAGTTAAAGAGCTATGTAAAAGCAACCACCATTTGGATAACTTGTTTCAAAATTCTTAATATTATGTTAGCTTAAAAAAAGGGAGTAATTCAGTATTAAAAATTAGACCTACATCCTCATAGATTCTGACCATCTGGAGACACAGACACATACGCAAATATAGAAGTAATTAATTGATTACTTAAAGATATTTTGGTAAGGTAACCACTTCTTCCTCAAATATATACTTTTGCTTCTAAGTGTCACTGACCATAATCTGTGCATAACTTACAGCCACATTTTAAAGTACAATAAATTAAATCCTATAAAAGTGATTTAGACAATAATAATTTCAGTTATCAGGGCCAAATCCACATCATCTTGCAAAGTAACTTCTAGAGTGCCATTATTATTATTATTATTATTATTATTATTATTATTATTATTATTATTGATAACTAGATAATAAGACTCTCATGCAGTAATAACCCATAATTCCTGAGTTTAGTACAACACGTGGCAGTAAATATGGAAGCACTCCCATGTGGGATAACACAGCTATAGATCTCTGTACCACTTGTTTCTTCAAATAAATTGTTCTCACACTGCCATACCACTATTGGCAAAGTAACTCACGGAAGATACACATGAATGGATCCTAAATTTGTCATTTTACCAGGAATCCTCTGTCCCCAAGCTTAGTCACAAAACTCTTCCAACTGTTGTTTGACTGCCAGGGAATCCTTGAAGGCTAAACATCTACATCAGTAAAACTCTAAGGTCTATCACAAAGCTGCTCCTTTAATATCGTGTCAAGAGAACAGAGACATCTCTCCTCAGGTAACACTAAAGTGTCCAAGATTGATTCCAGGACTTTTCTGGTATAACTAATACAGGAACAGACAAACACCCTGAAAGAACAGCACTCAGATGCAGCAGGAACAGACCCACTGCAGCATTCCAAGGTTTAGTGTGAATCCCATGGGATTTTTTGTAGTCTATCTACTACAAATTTGTGATAGGCATAAGTCCACTTTCTTCTTGGTACCTTATAAAGGTATTAAAATAATGTTTTATCTTTTTTTTTCTTTTTAATTTACCTATTCTTTGTTAAGATCTACACTCATTTCACAAGGCTCAAAGGTGATATATCAATGGTATCTCTGGACTTTTTAAAAAATACAAGTAGAAGCACATAAAGAAGAAGTTCCAAAAGATATATTCACATTGCAAACTGGAACAATAGCAGATTCCAGCTCATAGGAGGTTCCACATAGTTCTATTGATTTCAATATAGCTGTGCTGCTTTATGGTAGCCAAGAATTTGCTCATCCATCCCTGCAATCAGGCCTTGATGCATCCTCATAGTTGCCAGTGCAGAATCTGAGTCGAGCAGATCAAAGTAGAAAGCCAAGTTCCAAAACCCCATGTGACAACAGCTTTAAACTGAAAAAGATTTAAATGTTGCAGCAGTAAAGCAGATGGGACTCAGTTTCTTCATGCAGACAAAGCTCATATTGATAGGAAATATCAGAAGGCACCATGTTAGACCTTATTGGCTAACAACACACTCATACTCAGTTTATTGGTCGGTAAATGACTAATAGGGTGTACGTCTGTCAAATCTCTCTATTTTTGGTTAGCTTACATATTTTTGTTCACTGATTCTCATGGGATAGACTTATTGTTTATGCAGGTGCAACTTATTTTTCTCTCCAAGAAGAGGTTGTTATGCAAACAGATTCTCATTCTCAGGATTTCTTCACATGGGAACTTAGCTAGCTGACTTAGAAAAAGTAACAGGCCAGCTGGAAATTCAACAGAGCAAGGCCTGATAAGGCTTTTCTTTTATAATATGTATAAAAGAACCTGTACATAACATTTAAAGACATTAGTACAGCTTTAAACTGTGATAGAATATTCACAGTAATTGAAATAATCTCCTTGAAAAGCTTAAAATCCCAGAAGGAGCTGTCCTGTCTAAAATTCATTTATGACGACTGCTAACTTCTGCATGCAGTTTACAGGTGAGGTTCAGCTTCTCTCTTCTCCAGGTGAGTGCTTGGATCCATGTCCAGCCCCACTTGAGGACTTAAGTGCTTATCTTAAAGCCTATACTGAAGTATAGGATGCATTCCTCAAATGTACTGAACCACAAAACAATATTCTTACCACTCATACCTGTAATGCTTCTTCAGAGACTAAACAAAATAATTTCTGAGTGTATTGACTCTGAAGGAGTATCAGTGAGGCCGAGTGCTTCAAATGTCCATTAGCATCCACTGCTCAGACTACCAAAAGGAACAACAGCAACATAAAATAGATGGATCTGAAGCATCAACAGCAGCATGAAACTCCCTGTAAATCTCCAGAGCAGCTGGAAATAGGGAATCCACAAGACACGGTATTCCCTCCTTTTGCAAGGCTTCGCAATCCCACTGCATAGGACCTGGGACACAGGTGAGACCATGGAAAGTCTTGAGTGTTTGATGGCCAGGCAGAGGGAAAGGGAGAACAACTGTTCAGAGAAGCTTTTAGTTTCCTTTCATATAATTTTGAAGTTGTTTCATTAAAAGAAGCTGGAAAAAAAGCCATAACTTTTGACACTTCCACTAGAGCCTCACTGCCCTATGTATTCTCATTGGAGACGGACAATTCCTCAGGAACTGAAGTGCCAAGACAAGGGGAATGGCTTCCCATTGCCAGAGGGCAGGATTAGAGGGGATATTGGGAAGGAATTGTTCCCTGGCAGGGTGGGCAGGCCCTGGCACAGGGTGCCCAGAGCAGCTGTGGCTGCCCCATGATCCCTGGCAATGTCCAAGGCCAGGCTGGACATTGGGGCTTGGAGCAGCCTGGGACAGTGGAAGGTGTGCCTGCCCATGGCAGGGGTGGCACTGGGTGGGTTTTAAGGCTCCACCCAACCCAAACCATTCCATGATTTTATAATCTCCAGGTGCATGATCACAGTCAATTCCTGTTCCATGAGCTCAGCTGTCTTTCAATGACAGTAACTCGTGTTGCCACTTGGTACAGAAACGGGACATTTCCAGGTTCTTTGCTGTTAAATTTGGTCCATGCTCTTGTTCACCTGTCCCTGACTTTCTGACATTTAAAATGCAGTGTGAGACATTACTTCTTGGTTAAACATTAGTATGATGTTTTGGCTGCTCTTAATTATTTATTATGGTTGTTTCAGACGACAGAAGGTCTGGGAATACTTATCCTGCCTATTGTCAGTTTGATGTTTGTTGTTTGAGGTTCTTCCCCAGGAGCATTCTGATGACATTAGGAAGGGAACATAAACAAGGAAACAAGCTACTGCAAACTATGATAAATATGCTCAGGTTCAACAAAAAGCCTCAGGTTCATCTGTTTTCAAATTCTTCTAAATTGAGTGACTTTTCTTCTCATATGGAAGTCAACCTCTTTAGCAGCACAGAGCAATTAAGGTGAGAAAAGTTCTGCTCTGCCTTTGTCCTAGGTTGACTATATGATGCTTTTATCCCCAATTGTCTTGTTCTTGTTCTGTTTATGCTGAATAAGTTTTGCACCTTTAAGACTTGTTCCAGAGAGTGAAGGGGGAGAGAAGAAGCATGCAGTTTGTTTTCAGACACTGCCCTCACTCCTCCACATTCCTGCTCCTGGACTGTGTTATCTGTGGATGAACAGACAGCAGGACAGAGCTCTCCTTTGCTTTCAGTTAGTTTTAGCTTGCTGAGGAAAAGAAGTTCCCTGGACTGTGTTTTTTCCTTTATCCCTTTTCTTTGGACCTGTTTAAACTGGCTCTGGACTGAACACCCAGAAGAGCACCAGCACCTAGCGCCTGTGGCCTACTGGGCTGGGCCTGGGCCGTGGAACTTCCAGCATCGATAAGAGACTGATAAGAGACTGAGTGAGCTGAACTGCAACCCAGAGAGGGGACTTTTCTGAGTTTGTATCTCTTTTGGAGCAGCAAAGAGTTTTATTGTTTAATATTGTTTAGGGTTTATTGTTTAATAAACAGGTTTTTTCCCACAGAGGTATTTTCTCCCAGACCGGTTGGGGGCAGGGGCCAATTGAATCTGCTTTCCTAGAGGAGCCCCTTTGGGAGTTCTCTCCAAAATTTGACCTGAAACAGTACCCCACAGTTCTTTTTATTCAGTCACCACTAACCCACACTAGTGTACCAAGAGATTTATTTGATATGTTTCTCATTAAAAATATGATTCATGTTATAAATGATCAATCGAAAAGCCAAATTATTAAAAATGAAAAAATATTTTATTTATCTTTTTCCATGACCAAAATATGGTCCTCAAAACCACCACAGCCAAAGAGACAATGTTGAGCCCAGGATCGGCACTGGGTGAACACAGATCCGAACTCTATCTCACCAGATCTCCCTCTGTTCACGAGTGCCGCTTCCAGCGAGGCTATTTTATACAGTTTTTTTATGCCTGATGCAGAGGTGCTCTGATTTCTTTTGTAACCCCGCATATGCATGAGAGTTTCTTTCACTGTGCAGGGCTGGACAATTGCTGTTTCCTGAGTAGTGGCAGTCACTGATCACGTCAGGGGAAGTCGTGTATTCAGATGTATCTTTCTGGCGACTTCTGTTATCTTGATTGATGGTATCAGTCGAGCGATGACTACTCTTGAGTGTCTCCTGATTACCCCGGAGGACAGAGGACAAACGATCATCGATCATCTATTCATAGGTAAACAGGGTATTGTTCTCCTGCTGCCTTCAGGAATTTCGACGTTCCAAAGTAGACATCTTTTCCTGGGCTGCTTGTGGTCAGAGACTTGTTTGGATTTTACAATCTTAAAAAATACATTCTCTCTTTAAGCATGAATTATTTCATAACATATATTACCATTCACATGGCCATACTTTGTTTGAGATCTAACAGCGACATAACCAGAGTTGGTCTGGCTGTGACTAAAGCAGTGCCTAAAGAACTACATTAATGAAAGTGCAATTTTATTCAATAAAGGAGCAATCAGTCAAGGAAGATGCAAGGAAAGAAAACGTACAACAGGACTCACTAAACACTCTTCAGGCAGAACCCAAGATGGAGAGCATTTGATATCAGCACTAAAACATGCTGACACTTAATTCTCTACTGCTCTTCCCAGTCACTTTTGAGAACTTCCTCCACAATGTGTCAGATTTATCTTTCATGTGCTCTCAACTGGAACA
The DNA here is from genome assembly GCF_051311805.1 of Agelaius phoeniceus. NCBI lineage: Eukaryota > Metazoa > Chordata > Aves > Passeriformes > Icteridae > Agelaius > Agelaius phoeniceus. The sequence continues at coordinate 1,072,794 of NC_135276.1, read as the reverse complement.
ATAGAATAATAGCATTGTCTCTTACACTGCCTGATCTGTACAATGGCAATTAGAATGCATTTAGTTCCTACCTATTGTTTTAGGTGACAGGTGCCAACCCCTACTCCCCATCTACAGTGTCATTCCAAAGCCACAGAATATGAAATTTCATATTTCTTCAACTTCACAAAGATAAAATAATTTGGAGAGAGATAATTCCCTTAGCTACTGTTGTTTTTGCCAAAGGTCTCCCTGATTCTGTGCTAGATCAGCGCTCCTGATTTAGCAGAGCCATGTTGCTCAGTGCAGAACTGGGGAACAGGAAAGCAGTCAGCCTTTAGACATCTTAGTTCTGCAGGAAGAAGGACAGCAAGGACAGAGACTGCATAGAAATGGGGAGGCCACCATTGCATTTAGATGCTTTTGAGGCAAGTTATCAACAAAAAGGACTCTTAGACATCCAAAAATTGTTGAAGACTTTACATTACATGGCCAGTTCAGGATACCAAATTGTACCGTGGCAGCGCTATCAAGGCGCCTGGAGTCCCTGGCACTCATGAGGCCAAAGCTCACTGCTACTTTAGAAAGCTGATAGAGTAGGCACGAAGGGTCTTTCTATGATCACCATCAAACTGGGTTTATTAGTAGGCAGGAACACGGTACAGAGCCAAAGAGGGTCCCCGGACAAAGACTGGGAACAAGCAAAGGGAACAGGGTTTTATACGGGCTAGTGAGGGCAGAACTGAGAGTCAGGGTCCAATGGATATGGGGGAAAAGGATGCAGAGGCAGGATCAGAGGTCAGGTCAGCCAATAGGGAAACAGAGGCGGAGGATTGCAGTAAACTAGGGCCAGTGGAGGGGCAGAGAGAGAACATTCTAGGGACCAACCACACAAGGAGAGTAGGGGTTGAACTGGGGTAATTAGGCCAACAGGCCAATGGGGTAACAAACTTTACATAAGTCAACACATGCCTGCAAAGATCTATGTGAGAGGCAAGCATCTATGGGAGAAGCAAGCTCCTCACCCTAACCTGAAAACCTATTCCTCTTACTTGGGACCAGTCCCCCATGGCTGGGTGATTGAGATTCTGATGGTACGTCCCTGAGCTGCCACACCAAATCACAAAAACTGCAATGTAGGTAACTATTGTATATATCTATTTCTCATCAGAGCTAATAGTGTTATTCTTTGCTGATTTTTAGTGTAAAACTTAGAGAGCTGGATGCAATAAGTAAATGACACAAGAGAAATAGTCCAGGTGCTACTAGAATAGATAATTATGTGACATTTGTTTATTTATTTATGGATTAAATAATCCAGAAACATTGCTATTCACTAGAAAGCAATTACTCCTGCCCATAAAGAAGCATGAATTAAAATATTCAGGTTGAAGACACCACTGAAGGACAAAGTTGGAAAGATTGCTGCTTCTGGAAATTTAGGTTATTTTCTCTTTTAGGTGAGTGCAGCTTTCAATTAATTTGTCAGTATCATCACCGACTTTCTTAAGGACATGAAAAATATATGTGTGTCACATTATGTGTGGAACTAAACTTTCAAATGTGTTGGATTTATCCCTTTAAATTAGAGATAGAACTATAACCGCTGATTTTGCTCTTAAAACAAACAAAAAAAAATTACACATAGGAAACCAATTTTTAGACTGAAAAATAAGACTTCTTTCTTTTTGCAGGGACTGGATGACTACACTGAAGACAAGGTATGGTAACTAATGGCACAGGGCCACAACCTAATTCAAATGCAAATGGTGTTGCAGAGTGCCAGGGAATATTTGGCTTACCGTAAAAAAACTAACCTTGAAAATTCAATTTCCTTTGTACAACAAATACATCACTAATCTCACAGTGTAGTTTATTGATCAATCAGGGAAGTTTTCAAATTCATTAACAAAAATTACTGAGTGTTTAATGGACCACTAAAAAAAGCTACAGATCTATGCTTCTAATTTAGTCTTAGTACAGTGGGATCCTTTCCTCCCTGTTCTTATGGAAAACCAACTCAAGTATGCAACCTATGTACTCTGATTTCCACATAATGCTGCTTATTAGATATATCAGAAACCTTTTGTTGTGGCAGTACCAGTTGTCGGTTTCTCTGGGTCTGGATTGAAGGCACTTGAGACAGTAGTTCATGTTTGGACTCAAGTGTTTAGTATTTCTTATCAGTAAAACAGTCTCACTACTGTGAGTTCGGCACCTTTTCATTAGAAAATGGCTAACAGTCTCTTGTTACAAGGTCTTTTAAGACTAAACTATCCAATTAAGAACTGACACCTGGATTATTTTCCCTTTTAACCCAATAATGATCCCTGGAAGCATGCAATGCAGACTTTTCTGTCCAATTACAAAATGCCACCCAAACCCATGAAGAAGAAGGAAGAAGAAGCATGAAGAAGAAACCCAGGACGACACCCTGTGCCCTCCATCTTGCTTCCATCCACAACATACTAAAAATCCCAAAACCTAAGTTTCTCACCAAATGATACACCTACACTACTTTCTATAATCTATTTCACACTTTTGTGGATTCTAGTCTATCTTGAAGTCTAGGAAACTTTCTCCATGAATGAGGGTCAAGGTCAGTGCTCCCCTGGGGGTCAGGGCACCCCAGAGCAGACAGAGAAATATTCCCGTGCCCTGAGTTTCCACATTTTACGATTTTTTGAATTCTGAAATATTCTGGCATTTTTAGTTTTCCAGAAGTTCTTTAAGCATTTACAAATCTTGCAAGAACATGAGTTCCTGTGGGGAGTGGGCGAGGACTCTGATCTTGTCTAGTCTGCAGAAAAGGAGACTGAGGAGGGGGTGACCTCACTGCTCTTTGCAGCTTCCTGAGGGGGACATGAGAAGGGGAGTGCTGAGAAAATCTCAAAAAATTCTATTGTCTTATATATCACAGCAAGAGAGCTTAGACATAATTTTGTGAGCATGGCTTCTTTACTGATTTCTTCACAAGGCTTCCCTAGAGGCTGGAAAACCTTGTCTCAAGTTACACAGTTTTAAAATTCCAGTGCTCCTTACACATACATTAGAACAGGTCAGTAGCAGGAGGGTAACACCACCTGCTTTTCCCATCACTTTCTGGGGGTTAAGGAAAAATCTTCAGAAGAATAAGGAACATTTGAGTCAAACACCAAGAGAGCATGAAAAAAAGGTTTTGAGCAGAAGGAGCAGTGATACAGAGAAATGGACTGGCAGATCATGAAGCCCAGGTTAATAGAAACCTCTAAGAAGATATTAGGCAAGCACCTGCTGAAAATATTGCTATAGCTATAGCTATAAATCTTGCCAGCCCTGTGCTGAGGGAGAGGAGTATCTGCCTGGAAGCTTTTCTGCCCCTTTTTAGATAGCACATGGTTGTGGTACACATACTCCCTTATCCCACGCCAGCATTATTGCTGCTGTATTAATAAGCACTTGGAGACCCATATTGCAGCAATTTTCAAAATTAAAAGAACACATTTCTGGGTGACATGAGATATAGTCTACCTGCAGTATACAAAGTGCCTCATATTCTTTCTGAGATTCAAATCCTTGCATGTCCTCTCTGCAGTGTGATGACCTTGGGGGCTACATTAAATCCATACAATTCTTAGGCATTGCCCAGGGCCTTTACCACTACAAAATAAGACCAATGAAAAAGGTACCCATTCTCAGACAATTTCTCTCTACTTGCTAAAGGAGCTCTACAGGGGAGCAGCTGTTGATCAGTCTCCCAGGAACTGAGGTATTTTCAGCCTCTAAAGCTCCACAGACACTTCACAACAGCAGTTCTGACCTCTCAGATTTTAGATCTCTTCAATTATAGGACTAAAAACATCACCACTTAATGACTGTGCTCTTTCGTTATGACATCTTCTGGCATGTGCTGCCTGAAGCCAAAGCAGAAGGGTAAAATGTCACAACCCCCTGTTCTGTTCTTAGGGTATAGAGGAACATTTTCTTATCTCACTCTTCCGCTGGGAAGAGTTGCAGTCCTGGGCCAGCCCAACAGTCTAGCCCAGTGCTCTGCCTCCAGCAGCAGTAAAAGATGTTTCTGGAAATCAGAAAACTCAGCTGCTTCTTGCAATCCATTGGTTTCTGTCCCCCCACAGGCACTGAAGTAAGGAAAAGTTACATCTCTGCCCTCCTTCTTTAGTGTTTGTGAAGATATTGTCCACAGATTTGTCTTATATTAAACCTGCTAACACTCTCTGCCTCTACCATCTCCTGGGGGAAGGAAATCCAGGAATTAATTGGCTGCAGCGTAAAGTTCTGCCTCTGTCTAGAGACCACCTTCTCTGGCCCCTTTCATCAGTGACACACCAAGGGTCTGTCACACTGGTTGTCCAGACAGATAGATGTGTATATATTTATATATTCATATTTATATCTGTATAAGCTCAGTGCAAGGTTTTGTTAGAGGCCTGCCATTCCCAGGCATGTGGAGTTGATCTGCACAGGCACAATTCCCATTTTTAAACATCCAGAGCAGAACAAAGTGCTGGATAACTGCATCAATATTTTCTACTGCTCAGGAAAAATTTCCAGAGGAAAGAGAAAAAAAATGCCTTAGCGTACAAGGAATACTATAAGTCCACACAGATGTCTGAATTCTAATGATCAAGCCAAACTGATGCCAAAAAAAAAAACCACAAAAAAACAAACTAAAAAGCTGGTACCAAATATTTACTTTACTGAAAAGAATAATATGTAGAAGATACATCCAATTCCCTAAATTAATTCCTTTAATTCTCAAGCAATGTCTCAGAGTGTTTAGTGGATGTCTAGAGTTATATTTTATATTTTATATTTTATTATGTCTTGCAGAAGTTTTTCATAAGTCTGTTAACAGGTAACCATAATGTTTATGATGAAACAAGCGATACTTACTTTTCTCTTAGAATTCTACTGGAATTTTACTATCATTGTTTTGGATGTTTTATACTAATTTTCTGACTTTCCTGAAGGATCAAAGTCTATTACCATTATATTGTAATATAATTATACCTGACTTACAAGGCACCAAATTCATTTTCCATTACCTTAATGTATCTGCTTTAAAATGATAATATTCAACTCATAGTAAGGACACTAAAAAAAGAACATCCTCAAACAAAGGTGAGAAGTGCTTGAAAGGAAAGAAACCTTGCATTTTCAGCTAGTGAAGGATTAGGTGTGGAATTTCTGTTGAAATTGTGTTTCACCTTTAAAGATAAAACAGCTATTTTTGAAAGTGTATATAGGCTTGGGATACAATATATGTGTTCTTGAGAAATAACAACTCCATTAAATCTATCTTTCAATAGAAAAAAGAAGTCTCTTGTAAATATAGCATGCAATCTAATTTATTTTTACAAAAATAAGTTCTATGTTCAATAAAAACTAATATGAAGTAGCTAAAAATACTGGCTTTTTTAGTTCATTGCTATTTTGTCCACAAATTTTATGGAAATACTTATATAAGAATACAGAGGAACAAGAGAATGAGAGAAATAAACAGAACTTCCATGTATATTTTTCTATAAAACATACCTTTGAGGTTTTAGAATAAAACTAAACAAAGAGTATCTTTTTCCTATTTAAATACCTATTTTTATTGTATTAAAATCTTATATCTGTTACGAACACTGTGTCTTTAATAGACTGGTTTCTGTAGACTCTTCTGTACTCCTTTAATTTCAGATAAACAACGCTATGACAAGGATAACATTGTATATAAAATCGAAGACTTTGCAGCAGTGAAGGCAATATTTTGGAGAAGATGTTTCAAAGTACAGCCTTGTTATGAAGTTCAAGAAAAAACATTTCAGGGTCTGATAACACTTGGCAATAAATGGCAATCCCAGCTGTTCCAAACACAAAGATCATTGGGTGTCCCAAACAATCACCCTCAGCCATGAAACAGAAGGGCTGGACCTGCCTGGGTTCTGAATTTTGAGCCTCTGAGGTCCTGAATTCTCAATCTTTTCTTGAGGAAAACATTCTCAATTGTTAAGGCAGTGTTTTGGGACCAGGGCAATCCACGGGCAATCACTGAGCAAAACCTTCCCTGCACTGAACAAAACCGGAACAGTGAGAAGAGTACAATCCCTTCTAAATCAATGTATCTGGACAGATGCAATGGCCAACCTGAGCAGGGGCAGTGTAGGCAGAGGGAGAACCAAGACCAGAGCTGAAGTTTAGCAGAAATCATTCCCTAGGTGAGTTTCATGTGAGGGCTTTTCTCTGCTCTCCCAATCATTCTGTTAACATTGGAATGTTTCCGAGAGAGGATTTGATAGACTTTTCTGTAGGTGTAAAAACACACAAGTTTCCACTCTTCCACATCAGACCCAATGATAATCAAATATCCCCAAGTCCCCTAAATATTCCAACCAACCAACCAGGTAAACCAAACAAATTTACTGGAATGCTATCTGTAAGCAAATTTTTTGAGTTTGAGCTCTTGCTTCAGTCAGGCACTGATTATTTGATAGCAGAGTTGTGTTTTCACAGCTGTAGGGATGCCCATTAAAGCACACAGCCTCCTGTTGGCATGAAAATGTATGTATTGAGTCTGTAATGGGTGACACAATAAACTGACATCTATAACCTACACTACTTTTAAGAAGTGCAGCAAAAAGAATGTTGACATGTCTAATAATCATAAATGACAGATGGTTGCAGGGTTTCATATGCTTAGCAACTGAGTGGAGAGGTAGCATTTATCATGGATTAAACTGTTGCATTTTGGAATTGCCTTTAATTACAGGGGAAGGTAGGTTATTAAAAAGGAATGTATTTCACTGTATCATTTGCCTTTGCAGCCCTCATACGCAGCTGTGTTTTAAGAAAGCTTATCACACTGGTCCTGTGAGGTGACAAAGGTCAGAGAAGCACAGCCTTGCTTTAGACTGACATATTCGGCAAATGCGTCATATCATGGATTGAGGATTTTTCAGAAGGGTCAAAATTCCAGTCCTCAGCACTTATGACAACAGTCCAAGGACAGACAGTTGTGGTGCAGGTGTAAATGTGAGGAAAATTTCAGGCTTGCAGAGTTCTACTGATGTAATTCCAGTAAAAAAAAAAAACATAGGAGTCAACAGTTCTCTGTATTTTAACACACAAATGGTGGCTCTTGCTACAGTGGCAGAGGGAAGGAAAATTCTGTAGACAATCACATTATAAAAGGCTTTTCTCATAACTACCTTGTTAGTAGTGGCATGCCTAACTTAGTCCTGGCAGACTCTGGTTTAGTTGATTGTGGTTTATTTTGCTGATGCCCAAATCAGCTCCATAGGAATGTATTCATGTTGATCTTTACCATGCCATTACACTTAAAAAAACAACAACCTTTGCAATTAACAGTCACTTTTCTCTGCTTCTCAGAATGTTTTCTAAGATCAAGAAGAGCCCATCCTATTCAGTGTTCTTTTTTCAGTGTTCTTTATTCAGTGTTCAGTTGTTACAGATTGCTGGTTTTTTGATGATTCCTTTCTCTTTATGACATAAATTAATCAGGTCCAACAGTAAAGACCATAGCAATATCTAAAAAAAAAAAAAAAGAAGATAATTGAATTTATGATGTAAGATTTTTTGAGAAGGTAAGACTTTAAGAGTTGAACTACAAATGAGCTGATGCAATTGGTTTGGTTCCAGGCAATTGAGAATTTCAGTAAGTGCTAAATATTTGTAAGCACCAACACTTTGTTTGTCTTTTTAAATATTTTATTTCCTTTTGCTTTCTATTTTATGGTTAACTGTACTGAGTTTTAATTGCTTGCTTGACATGATGGATCTCAGTGGGGGCTCGTGGGGGAGTTTTTTAACACTTTAAATAATTAATAGTAATTAACAGAGTGCATTAAATCAACCTCTCCTAATATTTTCATTGTGTACACCAATGCTTTCACATGAGTTTAGCTCATCATTTACAGTGTTTTAGGCTACTTATTTTCCTCCCATAAAATCTGAAAATAGTTTAGGAATTTTTTTTTGTCATATGTTGTCCTTTATACTCCAGAACAGCATCAAATACATTTGAGACATTTTTATATCCCATTTAATTTTTAATGAAAATGTCACACTGGAAAAATAAGCTGTTTTAATTTGGGAGACACAAATTTTGTCATCCTTACATAAATAAAATTTACTGATTAAATAAGTGGGGCTCTACTTCAATTCATTCTTATGGTATAAACCTGGTCCCAGAAGTCCAACTTTTACTTCCTTTTAGGATATACAATCTGCTCAAACCCACAGAAATCAGCAAGTTTTGTTACTAGTGGAATGGCCTAAGATCACCCAGCTGGAGTAAGGAAATCCTGTACTTGAAGCTAAATCTGTTTGGTGTCTGAAAGTCACTAAAATTTGCTTATTTATGATTTGCCAGAGCCTTGATGCACTGTATGTAGGCATTTGAATAAACTGGATTTACATGTTCAGCCCTGGGACTTATTATATAAAGTTCTTTCCTACATTCAATTGAAATATTTGATAGAGACCCAAAGTTTATTCCTGGCCAGTGAGATCTTTTAAAGTACTTGCCTATGCTATTGCATAAAAGCACCTAATGACTCCTATTTCTTTCACATCAGGAAAAATAAAGTGACAGCAAATTCTCTCTCATTTTGTTTTTCTGGGTGGTATTTATAGGAGAACTTGGAAATAATCGATTTTTTTCTAATTTTCACATGTGTTTATTATCATTTACAAGACATGCAGTATTGGAGTATTTCACTGTCAGATTCATTCTTGCCACTGATAAAATTATTGGATGCTAAAAAAGTCCATATTTTCTTAAAACTACTACTCTGTTTATGAAAACAACTTATTATTCCTCGTGCTTTTAAAACTCAGAGATTAATATATTAAAGACTCAAAAACCACACATGTGGGTATTCTTAACACCAAGTTTCTCCTCTTTTCTTCAGTTTTCACTAAGGATACACAGGGTCTTTTCTGAGTTGCTTGTATTTCCTTATTTCTCATATTTCAAAATACACCTCTGTTCCACTTTCCTTTTTTTGTACCAAAGTATGTCCATATTAACATTTCTTTGTTTATTAATTAAAGCTCCCTATTAGGAGAACATGAAAAAATAAACAATAACGTCTGAAAAGTCTGTGTAGCCACATTCAACTCAGAAAAAATATCACTCAGTCACAGAAAAAATTCAGTCAGTCACAGAAAAAACTAGGCTGAAAGTGACCTCATAATGTCTGTAGTCCAACCTCTTGCTCTAAGCAAGACTAACCTCAAAGTTAGATCAGGCTCTTCAGGACTTGGTCCCATCAAGCTCTTAAAATCCCCACAGATGGGGACACAGCATCTTCCTGGACAATCTGTTCTGATGCTTAACCACTTCCATGACAGAGAGATTTTTCTTATAGCCAGCTGCAAAATTCCTGAGCTTTTTCATCCTCTGTGCTTCTTTCGAAGAAGGAAGCCACAGATGAGGCAACAGGGAATTAGGAAACTATTTTAAGATACTTCACCCAAAAAAGAAACACTGAAAAGACTCTTTAGAAACACTTAATAAAGTCAAAATCTATAAAGTGGCATGAGCTGTTTCTAATGAATTTAATCACAGAATCATGTAATGATTTTGGTTGGAAGGGACCTTAAATTCCATCCAGTCCCACCCCTGCCATGGCAGGGACACCTTCCACTCTCCCAGGCTGCTCCAAGCCCCAGTGTCCAACCTGGCCTTGGGCACTGCCAGGGATCCAGGGGCAGCCCCAGCTGCTCTGGGCACCCTGTGCCAGGGCCTGCCCACCCTGCCAGGGAACAATTCCTCATTGCCAAGATCCCATCCAGCCCTGCCCTCTGGCACTGGCAGCCATTCCCTGGCTCCTGTCCCTCCAGCCCTTGGCAATTGTCTCTCTCCATATTTCTTGTAGGTCCCTCTGGAAGAACAGAAGTGCATTTCCTGAAGGATCAAGGACTGAGGTCAGTCAGGTGTAAATTTAAAATACTCAGATTTAAAATATCTATTAGGTTATTGAAAGACAGAGCTATGCAGAATTGACATAAGAAGTGAACAACAAAGATAAAGCTTCAACTCCTGTGACTAACAGAAAAACAGAGCAGCATTTAATAAGAGGTTTTCAGACTTTCATGAATATGTGATGTGAGTGTTTGGGGTCTACTCACTGGCATGCCAATTTTCCTTAATATAATCTCCCTTTAGATTTTATGTCAAAACAAAGGTATCTTTCCCTTGAATGCTTCTTTTCTTGCAACACTCAAGTTCATACCTTTATCAGAATTTTCAAAAACACATGTGACAGAATTCAGACTTTGTTTAGCAGTGTCACCAACTTCCAATTGGACAAATATTTCATTCACAACTTCTATTTTTAAAAAAATGCTGCTGAATAATTTGAGTGATTGGATGCTGGGCAGAGCATTTTTTAAAAATAACATTTTTCAGGTGGTATCATTAAAAAGAGAATAATTTCTATATGGTATCACAGATAAATTCATCCTTTTTTTTTTCAACTTCCAGAAAATTCATGAAATCCATTGTTCAGAAAATGAGTGTATACATAATACTCTGCTTATGAATATAAAGCAAAAAACCACTGAGCAAATGCTGTATCTCAGGATGGTTTCTTGATTTCCCTGTGATTTTATGCAGCTTCAAAAATAGTGTACAAACAGGAAATGTGTGTTTCTTAACTTATAGAAAAGATGTCTTAACTTTCTTCTTGATATAAAAAGGACAGTTTTTAGAGTGAAGCAGCCATTCCCTGGAACAATCTCCCCTGTGAGGTGGCAGAGGGATGGGATTGTAGGACAGATAAACTCGTTTTCCCATGAAAGTCTGAGCACAACTATCTTTCAAGGTCCATCTCAAACATTCAGCCTGGGCTGTTTTAGCTTCTAGGAATTATCACAGCCAATTTGACATGCTTCCCTCTTTCACCACAGCCACTTTCAGAGTAACAGGCATATGGGTCCTTAAGTCTTAATTACTCCTTAATTCTTAATTATAGCCTTCAAAAGACTAAGAAACACATGACAGCCAGAAAGATAAAAGAATCACCTGAACATTTGGTCTGCATTTTGGCCATTTCTTGTGGCTTTCTTAAAGATATAAACAAATGAGGAGGTATCTCTCCCTTTAGGTGCAAGGGATATGTGTAAGACCTCCATGCATAATTTTTAAAATTAAAAACAGGACCAAATTCTTCATTTTACAGAGAAGGTGTGCTCAGAACTTTAGACAACTGTCTCAGGCTTCTGGTCATGTACTGGTTATAAATAATGGCACCAATGGATCAACTAATCTCAACATACATGGAATTGTTTAAAATTGCCAGACATCCCAAGGAAAAAGCCTTCCAATATCTGGAATAGTAGAGGAGAAACAAAGGGAAACAAAGCCAGACCAAAATAAGAAAGTTGGGAAAAGTGGACACTTAATATGTTTTGGAAGGGTGAAAGACCAAAGCAATGAAATGAAGATTCTTGTAAAATTGTACCTGATTTTTGTCCATCCTTTCTGTCAGTGTTGCTCAGAATTGGGTTTTTTTCTCTCTGAATCACAGTATTTTTTGTCACAATATTTTGCAAAGAGAAAACTTAAACCCAGGCTGACATAATAATGTAGGCCCTATGATCAGTCATCATAATAATGTAGGCCCTATCACCAATAGCATCTTGGTGAAACTGATCTTAGGATCTGACTCTATGGGGAAAACAATCCTATCTCCAGACCCATGTTTAGAACTTGCCAAGGAAGGGAGTAAAATAATGCAACAGAAAGTCCCGGAGGAGCAGGAGGGGTCCTTCTTCCCTGCTTAAAGGCACAGTTCAATTCACAGCCTGGCTACATAAATTACAGGCTCACTCCTAGAAAAGTCAACAAGGGGAAGACAGCAGCCATCTATCTGTGAAATGTAAAATACTCATGGAAAGTACATAAGGCTTTTTTACACAGACTACACACCATTAACCTACTCTCCTCCATATTACTTTATCATGCTAAACTCAGCTGCTGCCTTTACTCAAAAATTTTTTTGCTGTTGCTCTCTTGAAAGAGGGGTAAAATACCAGGTTATCTAATCACTATGGAAAAAAAGTTGCTTGTGAGGAAGTCAAAGTTCTGAAGTCTGCCCTCATAATTCATATGATGCAAAAGGCATTATAATTACAATACCTCACTCCTTTGACAAAGATTATAGCAAGGACAGAAAATGCCCACAGATTAATCCATCATTCTGACACCATTTTTAATGAGTGGGAAATGGCAAAAATACGATCCTTTGCAATTCAAAACCTGTAATATGATGGACCAGTTTGAACTACTTAGAAATGGCATTCCTGCCCAGGAGCTTGCCACTCATCAGATTTTTTAAAACATATTGCACATCACCTGCACATATTAGAAATTAAATATGCATAATTTTTATTGGATTTTCCATTTTCATTGCTTTTTAAATATCTTTCATTTGAACAAAAGCGTAATGTCCAAGTGTCCCCTAGTGGACTCATGAATTCAGAGGTAAAGCGTTCTTTTCATACTTGTCTGTGCCCATCAGCATCAAGGCCTTCAGAAAGATTGTGCTGGGCTATTGCATAAGTCTGAACCTTTTTTCCACTAAAAATCCACACCATGAAGACCAGGACTGATGAATCATTGTGAAGAAATAGTTAAATCAGAGAAGACAAAACCAGATATGATGACCTGAGGTATCCGATCGGACAGGAATAGATTTGAACAACTACTTCTGTTTTCTCCTCTATGCTGTGGAGGGTGATCTTGGGAAGGTTATTTCATGTACATGGACTTCAGTTTTGCTTGAAGGTAAAGATATTGAGAGACTCTTAATAGATCACCTCCTCATGGAAGCACTGCACCATAGCTATACTATTGTTCCAGTATTGGGTGCTGGTTAAAGAACAGTTGCTCTATTTTTTCAAGTGTGTCCATCATCTTCCTTCTTGCTTGATTTACCAGTAAGAGTCTGGAGGGATCACAGAAAAGCAGCCTAATGAAATGTTTAAATTAAAGACAACTGGAAGAGGGATCTATCTCAAAAGTCACTTTTCTTTTAAATGAACCTTGTGCATTCCTTCCTCCTTGTGAATTTGAGGAATTCAGAAGTCATTTCTGGATTAGGGGGAGTACTTTGAACTCCTCCTGGGCTTCTAAGTGTATTGGAGCTCTCAGAATTCTTTTAGGAAAAGGTTTTCAGTTATATTTGAGTTTCACTAGCACAAAATGGACAAAAGGAGTAACAATCATGTTCACAACTTAAAGGTAGCACAAATATTCACTTGTGCCTGGATGCCTTTTGCATTTGGCATCTTTGGCGCAAGTACCAAAGCTGCAGTCTCCCTACCACTGGGTGAAGAGCTGGAGCCACAGTGTCAGGGATGGGTATTGAGATTCAGGAGATTCAGAATGTGGACTTTGAGGAAATTCAGCATTATTTTCACTCAAAATCAGAAAAAGTTTGGGGGGCCGGGACAGCACAACCTCTAGTAGGTGTGGCCTCAACAATAAAACCCAAAAACTCTAAGTGCCCCAGCCATATGCTCAGGGACCCCAAACCCCCCTGCCCCGGGCTGAGCCCAGAGTGGGCAGGAGATGAGGGGATTCTGTTCCACTGCCCCTCAAGTAGACCCCACCTGCAGAGCTGCCCCAGCCCTGGGACCAGCACAGCCAGGACCTGGAGCTGCTGCAGAGAGCCCAGAGGAGGCACCAGGATGAGCAGAGGGATGGAGCAGCTCTGCTGGGAGGAAAGGCTGGCACAGCTGCCATTGTTCACCCGCACAGGAGAAGCTTTGGGCTGAGCTCAGGGTGGCCTTGCAGGGCCTGAAGGAGCTGCAGGAAAGATGGAGAGAGACAATTGCCAAGGGCTGGAGGGACAGGAGCCAGGGATTGGCTCCCAGTGCCAGAGGGCAGGGCTGGATGGGATCTTGGCAATGAGGAATTGTTCCCTGGCAGGGTGGGCAGGCCCTGGCACAGGGTGCCCAGAGCAGCTGGGGCTGCCCCTGGATCCCTGGCAGTGCCCAAGGCCAGGTTGGACACTGGGGCTGGGAGCAGCCTGGGACAGTGGAAGGTGTCCCTTTGTTGGAGTTCATAGTTGGAGTGAGGTGATTTTTAAGCTCCATTCCAACACAAACAATTCTATGACCCCATAAAAAGGAGTAGAGTAGCATAGATTTCTTATTCCCTACTTAGCAAGTTCTTCTCATAAAATAACATTTTTACAAAAGGAGAAAAAAAAAAGCACATATAATTAATGTCACAATTTTTATTATATACTTACCCTTCTAAAGCAAATATTGCCCTGTAGAATGGCTCCTCAAGAATATTACTCTCGAAACTAATGTTGTGGGAGATGCAGATTAAGACTTTCTCCCTAAAATCCTTTTGTGTGAATCATGATAAAATCATTTCATCTCTCTGGGCATCAGTTGCATCATCCAAATTGCATAATCCTTCCTCTGCATGCTTTTTAAGAGCTGCTGATTTTGTCTGCTTTTGAACTCTCCAAGCCCTGGGTTAGGACCTATGCAGGTGCACCAGGGGGATCTGTGACAGCAGGGTCTTTACCTGTGCCTACACATCAAATAATAGATACCTTTCTCCTCAGCTTATTTCCTTGCCCATTGCTCTGATTCCAGCATTTATTCATTTTATAGGAATGGCTTCATCTGCCTTGGAGGATAACTTTCAACCTTCCAAAAACCAGGACCTCAAATCTGTTCAGTAACAAATGAATAGCTACAGCACTGCATACACATTCTGCAATCAAGGAAATGAACACAAGATAATTTCAACATTTCTTTAAAGAAACTGAATTCTGTTCAAATACATCTATCAAGATATTCTTTATTACACAACAAAGATGCAAAAAGCCAACAAAAATGTTCTTCTGAATTTATACAGGTGCTAAATCACCTTTTTTCACAGAGGGTATTTTTTTAACAGAAAATGCAGTTTTATAACAAGATGAAGGATGTGAGAGCAATGAAAACAGCAGAAGTGCTGCTAAACTGCCTTATCTTGCATCATTATCCTCTTGAGAGACTGACCAAGCCAGGAAAATACTGCTGGGTCACGGTCCCCATTCATTCAAACTGGACTTATTCCAACCAGGGAACCCCTGCCAACCATCCTCTGTGTTGTGGAAGACCTCATGATCAGTGTGACATAACCTCAAATCTTGTAAATAACAAAGATCAAAACACAGATATGGAGAAGCTTCTGAGCTCGGGGTGACACATTTTGTTCTGTAATCCCAGCACAGAGCAGAAATCCAATAGTAGTGGAGGGCAATTGTTTTCTCTTTCCCAAGGAAAAATGCATCAAGTTCCAGTGCTGCATCATCACATCCCCTCTGGGAGCATTATATTGCCCTACTAATCACACTTACTGCATCCTGCATCTTCAAACGATCTTCATATTTGCATATCTGACAAAGTGCTCCTCTGAGGAGCCATAAGGAGGGTCTATAAGGGTTGTGCCAGGGTGGGGAGGGGCAGGACAAAGCACTGAGAGCAGCAGTGTGGCTTCCCAAAGAATATATTCCAATGCAAAACCAGCAGTAAAAGTTTCCAGGCTAGCTTTAGTTATTATTAGAAATGTCTAGACTGGACATCTAATATGTTTGAAGACCAGCTGCTTCGTTTGAAAAGGAGTTTGGTTTTGATTCCAGACTTCTCACCAAATCCACTTTCAGAACTTTATGGAATATCTGAATATTTTTTTCCTTCCAGTATGGCACACACCACAGTGTTTTTAAAGAGGAAAATACAGTTTTAAGTATCTGAGTTTTTAAAATTTGTTCAGAGTTAAAGTTATAAATTAATAGTTATAAATTAATTATAAATTAATAATTACAAACTTTCCATAAGAAGTCCCATATTGAGTGACAAATCCTTTCAGTGCAGCTTCAATGGAGTTAATCTCCCAGATGGAACCCTTCACAATTTGAAAACACCACTCCCCTTCCCAACATGAACTGCCCAAATTTGCTTAATAAACCAATCACATACTGAGAGGAAAATAACCCAGGCTGTTGGGGGTATTCTGAGAGCAAATTGTCTTTTCTTCAGATTAGTGAGAGTTAGAGAAAACAGTTCTTTCTGGCATTATAATCAGAAAAAGAATCAAGGAGAAAAAGACAGAGAAAATAATGATTTTTTGGTTTCATCACCTACCAGATTTTGAAAGACATTTACAACCTCTACAGCTGATTTTAAAAGGGTGCTTTTTGGTTGCTACTGAATACAAGTGTAAACACAAAAACAAGCAGAGAGGACTTGGCGAGGGAAGCAGAGGT
Organism: Agelaius phoeniceus; assembly: GCF_051311805.1. Taxonomy (NCBI): domain Eukaryota; kingdom Metazoa; phylum Chordata; class Aves; order Passeriformes; family Icteridae; genus Agelaius; species Agelaius phoeniceus. The sequence goes on along the minus strand of NC_135276.1, from coordinate 1,056,526 downwards.
GGGTGGGAGACTGAAATGAAACCCCTGCCAAGTCCATTCTTGCTCTATTTTCTGGATTACCTTGGAATACAAACAAACAACTTCTTTTTTGATGGAGGGGCAGGAAAAGGACAAGTAGAATTTACACATTTGTTCTGAAAGACTATTTTTTTTTCTCCACTACTAAGGAAAGATGAATCAGGTTCTCAGTGTTATTGAACCTTTCCTTCCCAAAGGAGCTGAGTCATTTAATGAAATCTCTCCTCATTTTTTCAACATTAACAATCCTTTGATTAAATCTCTGTTTCTTTCTCTTAAATCTCTGTCTAATACAAAACACCCCAGTGTCCAACTTATACTTCAATAATGAAATAAGTTCTTATATTGTGGGTGAGTCAGGGTCTGCTCATGATTAGGAAAACTAAACATGACAGATACTTGCAATTAATTATTACTTCATCCCCTCAAAGAATATAACCTACAACAGAATTCTTTTACACAAAGCCCAGAATTTCAGAACTCCCCAACTGCTACAAACAAATGCATTTTGTTTACCTTTTGCCTGTGAAATAGGTTTGTTTGAAATTTGACCTGGAAGATGAAATTGTCTAATGCCAGTGAAGTGCTGTAGCCAGAACAGAATACTGATTTTTATGGAGTTTTTTTACATATGATGACATCTTTCTGCCTATATAATTATTTTTAAAAGACAGGAAGAAAAGAAAACTAAAATCCAGTAGGATCTAAATAACTTTCTCTCATATTCTTCCCTGCAGTCACTGGATTATCCTGCTTTCTCAGGCTGAATCTGTGGGCATTAGGTAATGCTCCCAATTTCAAAAACAAAAATACCAACATCAAAATGGGAGACTATCCACAGGAGTCTGAGCTGAGGCTTGTCCAAATTTGTTTGCAGCAGAAGGGCCATGGAAAGCAATCACCCTCTGCACACTGTCTCAGAGGCACTGCAGTCTTAATGAATTTCAGGCTCAGACCAGTTTACAATTTCTAGCACTTGGTGCCTCAGTGGCATCGGGGGGAGGGGGGAGTGGGGTGTATTTGTTTATTTGTTTGTTTGTTTATTGAATTTTGCTCTGAAGCACAAGCCTCAGTAAATTTGCAAGGTTTTTGCAAGTAAGCCTGAAGGGCTTGTTCACCAGACTTTGAATTATCAGTAAATGCTCAAAATTAGTTTTCAACTTTAAATAAGATGGAAAATCCAGTGGCATTGGATACAAATCTTAATGCTCAGTGCTTTGGAGGTGCTCTGGAAGATTTTAACACAGTACCTTTGGGTTTCCAGCTGAATTCAGGGGGAGCAGTGTTGTCTTAGCTTTTCCCTCAGCACTGCACCTCACCAGGAGCAGAGATTTGTCATCCCACAGAGCAGCCTCTGCATTAATGATTGCACAGGCAGTTTGACCTTCATTTATCAAAAGAAAACATTCACCTTCAGACTTTCAAAGTTCCTGCAGGAGTTACTTTTGCTGATTTTACTTGTTACTCCTCTTAGTGTTTTCTCCAACACATCATCCATCTCTAGTTCTAATGCTGTAACAGCTGTAGAGAGCACAGTGGGATATTGAGGATGAGTCACAAGCCAAGAAATGCAAATTCATAAATACCCACTACAAAACATCAGCGGTAAACACAGAAAGGCCTCAGTTACAGTCTCAGGTGTGGGGATATAAATAATAAGCTTATAAAATCAAAACCTAGAAGCCAGAAAGTGCTAGAATTCACCCTTGCTATAATTTCTTCTATTTGAAAATATATATCCCACTTTCTATATACTTCATAATATCTGATAATGTCTGGAGTAATATTAGAATTTAATGTCCTCATGTCTAATTCTTCCATAAGACCAACTCCTCACAAAGGCTGAGTTCAAATTATTGGAGCAACTAGACTTGTTGAGGGACCTAAATAATTCTGTGTTAACCACCTAGACTATCAGAATATTTTCAGATGTATCAAATTTTTTCCAAATCTTAAAAACAGCTGTGCTGCTTTGGCTAAAACTTTGCAAACACTTGTGGAGAGAAACTTACGAAAAATGCCAACTAAAAATGTGCAGCACTACACATAAAGAGAAAGAGGTGTAGGATAACCCATTTAAAATACATTGTTTAAATAAAATAAAATAAAAAAGGCAGAACTGTATACATTCAAAGCATTTTAGCAGCAAATCACAAAATAGCCCCTTAAAGCTGGTAGAAAAATGTGAAAACTGATAACAGGCATCAATAAATAATTTAATCATGCAGTCAGCAACAAAGGAGATGTTGCATTCCACATTTCTCCTGCTCTGAAACCAATGTCAAACCAGACCCCAATAATGGTTCCAATCTCTTTAAGGTACACAAAGAAAACCTTTGTTCATACCAAAGCATATCTGTACAAACAGAACAGACAATTTATTTTTTTTACAGGAATGGCTTGAAACCACCCATTTCACATTTGCAAATGCATCCTGGAAGAAAGAAATGGAAAGGTTTCAGGTAAACAAGTTTTCAGCATATTTGCAAGTGAAAAATCCCTGCTAGCAGGTGGTAATTTGGTCTACCCTGGAGACTTTTAAGAGCTATTGAATTTCGTGTCACTGCACTGCAACCTATATTTCACTATATGCTTTGTTTTCCCTAAGTGTTTGGTAAGGCTAGGAAAACCAGAGCCAGTAAAGAAGTATACAAACAGAATAGCAAGTAAGATCACTTTTACATCAGAGAATTATATTTTCAATCCTAACAAAGGTCACAATAGTCACAGTGGCAGTTTGTAACTTGCTCTCCAGGCACGTCATACGGTTGGGAAAGATTTTCACATAATCAAAGTTGGATATTTCTAGAGAGATCAAAAGAGTCTGTGAAGTGGAAAGCAGGTGCTACAGACATCTTAGAGGATCTGAGAATGCAATTAACCAGCAAATGAGTGTTGGAAAACTCATTCTTGCTGAACAGATGAGTGCAATAAAAGCCACTGAGAAATAAGATGGCCAAAGCACGTTAGCACAGAGAAATCTGCCCTGCACCTTAACCTTTTGGAAAAGAGACCAGATCCCACCCAGAGAGGGAAGTAGGGACAATTATATGAATGTCTGGGGCTCTTGGAGGAGATGGAAGTTTATTGATTGCTTTCACAGAGGCTCAGTTTAGCAGAGCACCACTGGCCTCTCTCTGTTCACTCCAGTGGATTGGTACTTGGGATGGCTGGTGCTGGAGGAAATGGGTCAAGTGGCTTACATAAGATTATCAAACCCAAGTGGTTTTACCCCTCAGTATTTATGCAGCAACTTTTCTCATCATTTATATTCTGACTGCCAGCCTTGAAGTTGAGCACTGGGAAGTGTTTAATAAGCTTTTCAGGAATCCGTAGCCTTTAACATTTGGACAAATGTAATATGGCTTGGGACAAATGAAAATAATCCATCTGAACAATTTCTGCTGATGCCAAATTTCATACAAGGCTTACTTCAACAATGGAAAAGTGAGGTCTCAAACTTTGAAAATAGATCAGACTTTCTATAACTCTGTAATTTGTTTTTCTTTTTTTTTTAGCTTTTACAATACACACTGCGGTAGCTTATGTCCTTACAGGGTATTAATCACAAAAACCATCACATGTCAAGCCTAGTATGGATTTTATAGACATTCAGGTTAAAAGGGGGATTTTCTGCTCTGACACAGAGGATCTCTGTGACAGGGCCATAAAATGTGCTCTCTTATGAAGAGAGAAAGAATTCAAAATGGGCACATGGGACTGAAGTGCAATGTCACTAACCTTGGGGTGGGCCACAAGATGCAGGTGGGGCATCAGCTTTAAACTACAACTGCTGCAAAATGCTTCATTACAGTAGAATTACTGAATATCTTCTTATTTCAGTCTCCAGCAACTCCAAAGCCTTAGAGAGTTTTGTCTTCCCCACCACTTAAGCTTGCTGTGGCTTGTTGAAACCAGAGCCCTGGCTGGGGTGACCTCCAACCACCCACAGCCAGCAGGGCTAGGTTGTGCAGCACCCCTGGGGACATGAAGTAACAATTATTTTTTAATCCTTTTGACTTGTTTGCTTGATCATTTTTTGCTACATTGTAAAGTGTGAGGACCTGAACCTCAGGTTGACACTGGATAATTTTTCTTTTCCTTTTTTAAAACTAATGATTTTTAGCACTTCACAGTCTACAAAATAGACAGAGAATTTTTTATAGTACTCAAGGGATTCTTAAATGGCACTTAAGACACTTCAGAGCCCAGTTCTTACATACTTAGATGTAGCTACGTCCCTACATTTAGAACTTTCTCCAGCCTTAGTTAACCATGTAGAGATTCAAATATCCCTCCCTGCACTGAGAATGAGCTTCATACTCACCCTTAAGTGAGTTTGTTGGCTTAAATGTAGCTAAATCTTTAATTACCATATCCCTGGTGAATGGAAGTGTGCTACCCTCAGCTTTGTATGTGCTTCATTTTCATATTGCTGCTTCCCCTTCTCTCCATTTCATGATATGCAGTTTCACAAGAAATTGCTATTTCCACTTCTTATGCTTTTTGAGGGGTTTTTTGGTGGGTTTTGTTGTTGTTTGTTTTTTGTTTTAACTAGAAAGACATTCAGCAATAATTTCTGAATCATACTGGGAGAAAAATCTTACCCTTACTATTAATTACCACAGTGTGACAAGCCAAATTCTCTTCAGGTTTTATTCCTTCAAATGAAGTCTTAAACTTCATTTGCTTATTTTCTCTCTGGGTAACCGTCTCAGCACTGCTTCCCTGAAATAACCCTTTCTCCAAGCATTGCTTTTCTACATTTTTCCTCCTTTTTTTATGTTTTGGTTTGGCAAGGGTACACCCAGGAGGAATTTAAAGCCGATGAAACATTCAGGATGCTTAAGCAACTACAGTTACGTTTGTCATCACATCTTAATTTTTCACTCTGACCATTGCAACTCTTAATTTTGTGCTGGTTCCTGATTTTTTCTTCTTAAATTTATTTGATGCATCAATTTTTACCTTAGTCAAATACAACCATGTTACCCTGGCACTTCTGCTTATGTTGATTATTTGGGAAGTAATTATCATGTTTACTCCTCCAATTATGCTGTGTATTTTTTCAGAATTCTCTGATGTGAACTGACACAGTGCCCACTTTGAAATAAGAACTAACATTGGATCAGATACAGAACCCACTACTTTGTTCACCCTTCTCTTAGAATGTTAACATTTAGCGCAGTGAGTTATATTATATTGCATTAAGGTCAATTCTTATCTTGTTGGTCTCCCACTGCATGACAAATTCTCATGAACACTTCATGAAAAAAATAGTATAAGAACTCTTCTTCTCAGTTAAGACAAAAGAGTGATATGGGCTTCTGCAAGAGGAGGAGTTAATCTAATCCCACTCCTGAAGGGTTGCCATGGATTGGTTTGAGTTCTCTTGAGTATCCTCAGCACCTTCAAATTGACTCCTTAGGATTGAAGAGAAGGGGAATTAGGTAGAGTGGAGGCCACACAACTCACCTGTGCATTTCTAACTGCTTCTTGATGATTTAAAATATTCTGTATTTCAATATATTACAGATTTTGATCAGTGTTTTCTTCCACACAATTTCTTGATCATTTGAGATTTAAACTGATTCATTCTGAAAACTTTAGGGAGAAAACATTAACCCTGCCAGGGGAAAAAAAATCAAAATACTGTAGGAGTTGGGAAAGTAGATGTCACTAGTGTATTGCACTTGCATATAATGCTAACAGATTATGTTGGAGAATTCTAGAGTTTCATTTAGTCTGCATAGCAAGGTCTCTGTGGTGCTGCAAGTGGGATGTTGCCAAGCAGTCATTGCAGACAGAAGACAATTTCAAATAGACTTTAGGACTGACCCAAGGTTTGTGAACAGAGAACAGTGATCAACAGGAGTTTTTGGCCCATACCAGATATAGTATGTCATATTCATCACATAGATAGAAATCACTTGCCCTGTTGTCCCTCTCTGTCTTTAATCTGATTTTCTTTGTCACTTTTCCACATCTGCATGTGATAACACAACAGACTTGAAGCCTACAAAAATATCCCCAGTTCCCTACAAAAATATCCCCAAATTCACATTGGTGCTGGCATTGTAGCTGCCTTCCCTTCATCTCTCAACTTCTTTCTGGAAGCAGCCCAAACCACCAGATATCCAGCCTATTATTAATTGCATTTTCTAATGATTTATTAATTGAGCAGGAGAGCAGAACATCTGGCAACATTTACATCTGCAATTAGGGAATCAGATCCTTCATAGCAGAAGTCTAATTTTATTTGGCTTATCTTAGAAATAGCTAGTTCTGATATGAAGAAATTTGTATTACTGAGATAGAGAAATCCAAAGAATCTATTCTTTTGTAGAATACATTGAGCCAAATTTGTTAAATTTATGCACATTCGTGGCACTGCATTAGGTCTCTAAAATGTTTTCATACCTATATTTTTACCTTCTTCTTAAATTGACTGCAAATCAGCATAAAGTACTAGACATACTGCTGTCTTTCCTCTTTTTCAGACTCTGTGTAGATGATCTGGGAGTAGTGGCTTGACCGCTGCGCTGTTTGGGCAGGTGCTTGAACAGGGTTACATTGTGACCAAAAATAATACAAGTATTAATTGAATATTAATTAATACCAGTGTAACTAAAAGGAGGGGTGGAAATAAATGTTATTTAAGGTTCCTTCTATCGTAGCAAGAGGACCTCCATCCAGGGAATAACGTGCAGTGACTCCATCATTCAGAAGGCTGAAAAAATGCTTTATTAAGCTATACTATATTACATAAATACTATACTATACTATACTATATTACTAAAGAAAACCCATGACCCTTACCAGTCACGACACAGCTTTGAACCTAATTGGTCAATCAATCCAAACAACCATCACCAGAATCCAATTAATAAATCTCTTTTTGTAAACAATCTCCATAACACATTCCACATGTGCCAAACAACGGGTGCAGCAAATAGAGATAAGAATTGTTTCTCTTCTTTCTCTGAGCTTTCTCACTGTCTTCCCCGGGAGAAATCCTGGGAACGTTGTGCCTGCTGCTCTCTGTAAAGAGATCTGTGGCCACACCCTTCCAGCCTCGTCCACTCCAGGATTCTATGATTACAATGCTAAGAGTGTGCATGCTCAGGAAACCTGGATAGCGCACAGCAAAGAGGACGGTCTATCCCCTCCCTACTATGAACTAAAACATGGATAAGTCTGTAAAACTTCTCTCATAATTAATTTTAGTTGCAAACTGCCAGGATATCAGAGAAGTCATGTGGATAAAATAAAATGAGAGCCAGTTTAGGCCAGAAATCCATCCCTGAATCATCTACCAGGATATAGGCAATAAATTAAATTGAAGCACTTTCTCCTTCCCTGTCTTTACACTGAAACCCTGTTCAAGCACACACACAGAGCTCTCAATAGAAATTTCATTCCAATTTCATTCTGCCAGCCCTTTGTCACCTGTATCACACACCTCTGTCAAGGTATGTATGTATTACACTATAAAGATGTCACTGATGCCATAGGAGATCCACAAATATCTGTTTCACTGTTGACTGAAGTATGTTATAAAAGTCCAGAGAGCAGCCCAAAACACTCCTGCCATTCCCAGTTTCTATGCCACCACACTTCCAGAAGTGCTTTGTCTTCTCTGACCTTTAATATTTCAGGTTGTCACAAAGTCTTCTCAACAAAAGCCTGGAAAAAACACTACAATAATATTGTAGTGTGTTTTTATGTTTTATAATGGTTTTGCCTTTGTATCCCCTTATTTTCCCCAAATGGTTTACCCCAGATTGTATCCCCTCCCTCTACCTGTGTAATCCCTCTCCTTTGCTGAGATCATCCCCAAATCCCCGCCCTGTCAGTCTGTCAGTCACTCAGCATCCCATCCCCTCCATCTAGAACTTTCAGTCTAGGACGTCAAGTGATTAGCCAGAGGCCAGGGGGTCAACCCCCTAAGTGTTACCCCATACACTGTCCTAAATGTCCATTTTCCCAGTATCCATCCCTTAAGTTTCCTTATTGGTCAGTAAATGTTACCTACTTTTGGTTTCCACCTCCCTTTAAATGTAACCTTGGCACCTCTCCCAGGGCTCTCAGCAGGAGGCCCCCTGAGGTCGTAGGGGCTCCCCGGAGCTCCTGAAATAAATCTTGGATTAACCTCTGCTAAGAGTCGGCTCCTTCATCTTCCGCCGTTGTTCCAGCTTTTCCTCTGCTGCAGGCAATCAGCCTGGGTGTCCTCTGCACCCCCGGGGATCAGCCTGGGTGCCCTCTGCACCTCTGGGGATCAGCCTGGCTGCCTTCCATACCCCAGGGGCACGAGAGAGTGTCCCCCTGCGCCCACTGTTCACTGTCTTGGGGCTGGCCAGGGTTCCCTCAGTGGCACTCAGAGGGACTCAGTGGCACTCAGAGGAGTCAAGAACACAATAATATTTGATCTGCAATTTCATTATGAGATATGATTTAAATTTATGACATGTAGCTTGGTTAGAGTGGAGCTTTTGGAATTACACTCCACCATGTACAGGGGATATAATTCAAAGCCCTAAAGAGGTTAAGTTAGAATTTTGAAGGCATCACAGACTTTTTTTATTCAGCCTAATCTCTACAAAAGTATGTTTGGCAAGGGTTTAAATGGAATAGGGCCATTTGCTTCTCAGATTCAAGTTTTGTTTCTCTGGATACTCTTTAAATGCACCAAGAGTTGGAAAAACAGCTTTAGTTCACTGAATAAAACTGGGGTTTGCAATTAAGCCATGGTGATGAAATCAATAAAAGTGAAGCACCAAACATCTGATTAATCATTAGAAAAGGAACCACAGTACCTGTTTTAATCCTTCCCACACCTAACACCTTGAACCTTGCTAGGAAAGAGTTGCTCCCCACATGGAAAAGAGCGCTTCTGGTCTTTTGCCTTTCATCCATGTAAGATTGTGTGGGCTGGGGTGCATAGCTAGCCAGATTGGACTGGAACACTCCGCCCAGACATGGATTCTTATACTACAACATTTGTATAGAGCAATTTCTACCAGACAGAAATTAAAAACAAATTAATTATTTGTAAAGACACCAGACTCCATGAATTTTTTCCTTTGGTTTAAAAGAAACAATCATCAATACAAACAATAAATATATGTCTCTGTCAGAAATCAAATAAACCCATAGTTATAGTATTCAACATTAATCTATCGAATATAATTTTCAGATTTCTTATACTTTTTTCCTTCTATTTGATAGTAATTAGACCTAATGTACTCAACACTGGTATTTTCAGGTTAGCACTGCTTCATAATTTTAAATTATTTTATTATAAGAGATGGAAAATTCCCAGTAGTTTCTTGTCAATTTGATTATTGTTTTTTATTGATCTGGTTAAAAGTCATAGTTCACAAGTAACTGAGCGGTCAGCTTGTCAGTAGCTCCTCTCAAGTGAATGTTCCACATCTGTTAATTATTAAAACAGAAGCCTGCAATTCAGCCCAATTTTGATTATGTCACCAGGTTATAAAACCTAATTTAGCAAACAAATTGTTCCCAGCAGAGAGCACAGAGGATTTTCTTCTAAACATTTCCTTGCTACTTAAGCAACACTTGCAAGACACAAGATTGGGCAGCAGCTTTTTTTACTGTCCAGTCACTCAGAACATGGCAACAAACCAGGGCTGTTCATCAGCAGTTCTGTTTCAAACTTCCTAAACATTTTATGTAGGTTTTTTAAAGGCTACATTAGAAAAAATAACAGTATTAAACAACCAAACCAAACAAACCAGCCAACTAAACACCCCAAACAAAATCCAAACCTCAAAAATACCACACCAACTTGCATCAACGTTGTTTGTTATCAATACAATTCCTTAACTAAACAGCAATTAATTACTATTTTATGACTGTTAGAAAGTTTGGGAAAATCCACTAAAATTGAGGTAGTGGTATTTGGTTTTTCAATATTTACAAACATTGTCTTTTTAATATCCTCCATATAGATTTCCTTTTTCTCCTTCTGTCTCTATTCTTCATCTGGTGGGGATGGCTTTGAGTGCCGAATACTAATGTGTAGGAGCGTCAGAGGGTAGGACAGTTGGGACGGATGAAGAAGAGAGATCTCTGAAGCCAGGTTGTGGAACTTGCAGTTTATTGCAAAGGGCCTGGGTGCAGGGCCCTGCTTGGAGCTGCCAGCCAAAGCTCAGAGCAGGCCTGAGAGAAGAGAGGGGTAGAGCAGATGAGAGGGTAAGAGAGTAAGAGTGTAAGAGCATAAGGGAGTAAAAAAGGTAAGAGAGTGAGGTTTCTGTTACAATACAATAAATCTTCTTCTGTGTTGAATATTCTAAACTAATCAAGTACAATATACAAATCCTATAGCATTTACATACAGTCTCCAAGAATTATTACATTACCCTACTGTGTTACATTTTAAGCCCTAAAAACTCCTCTTTGGACCCCTTCTGCCAAGTTAGTAGAGTCTGCTCTGACCCTTGGACCTGTCTGAAAGCAAAGGGTGTTGTTTCATCAAAAGGGGATTACCTTCACTCCGGCCACACCATTGTTTTCCAGCTATTCAGTAACTAAGGTATCTCAAAGCTTGCTTTCATTTCAATCTCACTTATAGTTTCTATATTCTCAAAAACTTTTGCCAGACAATCATATTTATAAGGCCTTCCTGTTTCATCTTCCCCAACACTAATGAATGGATTTTTGCCCAACTTATGACTGTTCTGAATTATTAATTCAGTTTGAAAAACATCTAAACTGAGTAGGAAACAACTGAGATAACCTCATGCAGGGCCAGTGGAAGATGCTGATGGAAACACACATAAGTGCAGAAAACACATGCAAAGGTGCGATATTCTGCTCAAGGTTTCCTCATGTTTTCCGCTTGGATGCACCTTTCCAGCAAGAACATTATCTGTGTTCCTGTTGCTTCTGCTAGTTCCTTCATATCTCCAGTACTTTTATTGAAATGCAGCAGAGAAACAAACATCTGGCAAGTCACCAAGCCAGAGTCACTGAGAAAAGCTGAAAAATCCCTCAGAGAAGGACCAACATCTGCTCAATAGGCAGTGAAAAATAAACTACCAATAAACTCATTTTAACAGCAAATAAAAGGTACATGGGTCTAGGGGAAGGTTTTCTAAAATGCTGATTACTCACATTATGCAATTAAATTGGCGTTACTGTGTTTGACAGTCAGAGAAAAGCAATTGTGAAAAGATTATGTGCTCAAAGGAACTGATATAAGGACTCAATTTTCTACTTGCATAGCAAGAAAATCTGCCTTTTGAATTCTCCTGGCTATTTTCTGGGCAAGAACCTGTGAACTTTGTCCACTGCAATCCCAAAAAAGCTGTAAAAGAAACACTGTGCTCATCTGGGTCCTAAAAAACACCAAGTCCCAATGTTTCATGTTCTGTAGAAAAGCTATTAAAAAAGATGGAAAAAAATAAACCTCCACCTCACTTAATGAACAGATCAGCTAATTCACCACTTGAAATTAAAGACAACTACACTATTATAATTTATTGCAAAATTCACCATGATTTTATTCACCAAGATAAATTCATTGGAAATTATTTGTGTGTAGGAGCTGTTGCCAGTGAGGGTTATCCAAAGGAAGATAAATGCAAGAATACAGATGTGAGTAAGCAGACAATATTTAAGGTTTGAACTTGAGAAATATGCTGAGTGATAATACAAAAATCCAAACTTTATAATGAGGTACAGAGTGCTGGTTTTGTCATGCACAGACTTAGATCTGTTTATGCTGCAAGTCCAGTTTGCTTAAGAACCAGTGAGTGAATCCTTTCCTTAGTAACATACTATGAAATAAATCTGAGAACTGCAAGGAATCATCCCAAAATCACCGATATATCACTGATTTTATCAGACTTGCACCTTTTGGTTACACAGGAAATGTGCAGAAGAAATAGGATCATGTCCCATAGAACTGCAGCCTGATGCAGATGAGGAAGGACAAGGCATGTCAAGAGAAAAGTGACAAAGATTGAAGTTTCCCTTAGTAGTCACTCTGTATGACCATGAAGAAAGGCAGTGCAAGATGTCCTGCACTAATAAATTCCACTGAAAAGGGTAAAGCTGTGGGAAGTAGCAACTGTTTGCACCTGAGGATGTGCTTACAGCTGAACACTGACAGCAACAGGAGCATTGCAGCTGTTCAGCTCTGAAAAAGAGCACAGAGTTCTACCTTCACCCAAGAGCCATCAGAGCACACAGTCTGAACCCAGAGCTCCACAGTGATTTCCTCCTGCACATCACCAGGCTCTGACACACATAAATGACATCGGGGATGCACCTCAGAGTGCAGGGTACCTAAAGATGCATTTAATTCCTGGGCAGTCATAAAGATGCATAACAGGGGAATCATATGGGAAAACCTTATCCTGACTGCTAGACATCTCTCACCATAACTTCAGAGGCCAAGTATTTTTCCTAATCACCTTGAAATGTTTCAAATAAGGCAGAGAAACCACTCTTAATTGTCAAGAAACCAGTGTGTTGCATGAAGTAAAATGATCTCTAAGAACTGAGACTACATTTCTGTCCTTTGAGTTCTTAAAAAATTCCTATTTCAAGAAATACTGATTCCTTTCTGAAACCACAGGTTTTTGTAAATCCTGGAAGTACTTATGAATGGTTAATTGTGAGTTACTTAAAATAATTTATCTTACTTCAACCTACATTCTTTACTGAAAGGATCTAAACTGAAAATTTTCTCCCACACCATATAAATGGTTCATTAAAACTAGTTACGTTACTTGGTTAGTTACACGTGAATTGATGGATTTTGCTTCTACTTGGAAGACAAAGAAAAAAGTATTTTTTAAAACGATCAACTAATGATTCTCATTGACCTGAACAAGCTGGGATGCACAAAAAGATTCTGAAAGGTCCAAATTAAAAGATGGAAGCTACAATAACTGGCTAAAAATTTATTTATTTATGGCTGTCTGCACTGGGTAAGCAGCACATGTCCTTTATGCCTACAGAAGGCAGGGAGATCAGGATTGACAATGAGTGCTGTCATCATGTGAGGATAGATATGGAGAGCAAAGAATTAATCACATTCCAGATAATTTCTGCAGTATATTGGCACATATAAATCCAGTGTTTCCATTGATCCCTATCTGTTACCTAAATGTTCTGACCAGAACAGCTCAAAGCCACAGGTTGTTTTAGTGGCTATATTATCATTAAGCCTTCCTTCCTTAATAAAAATAATGCTGCAGTGTATGTACTAAACCAAAATGATAATAATAAAAAGATCAAAACTGACAATAGATTCCACACAGAATGAATTGGCTTCCAAATTACAGAAAGCTCTGAAATATTACATCAGGGGCTGTAGTAAACCCCATAGATTTAGAAAAAGCACCATGGCGAATATGAACAATAGGAATGTTGAAACAGCAAAAGAAAATTCCTGTTTCCCTGTCCTCCGCCCTTAACCTATCTCTGTAACCCTATAAGGCAATGTTATGTTAACCCCTTACCATTGGTCAAGCTTGGATCCTTTCCAACCCTATAAAAGAAGCATACTGTACCCCATTAGGGGAGAAAGAAGAAGAGCAGAGACCCTTCACGGACCTCCCCAAATAAAGCCATCTCCGTGGAACAGCCTGCGCCTTCTCCTTCTCCTCTCTCTCCATCTGCTGCAGCCTCAAGCCCGGGGCACCACTGCCTAGCAAGCAAAGCTGAAATCCTAAGAACTTGCAATCACTATAGAGCTGATAATCACCATGCTTGCTAGATGGTAGCCCCGCGGCGTTGGCATGAGCAAGCTAGCCTTGGGCACCCGGTCCCTACTCAGGGACTGAGCTCCTGAGGCCTATTGCTCTGCTTTATGATAAGGCCAAATCAGAGAGGCTTTATTATGGACCTGAATTAAATTTGTCTGGGTAAGAGGGACCAGCGTGTCCCAAACAGCCAGGACAGAGTTCCAAGACACACTGAATTAACTTTGCTGCTACAGGCTTAGGAAAGGAGATAAAGGAAAGGAGCAGTGAAGATACCCTACATACTTGGACAATGTTAGTAGAGATGAGCTGGGGGCTGGTTTTGCACAGGTCTTGGAGAAGTTCCACTCCTTCCATCCTTGTCTGAAACCCCTTGGCTTCCAGGAGATGGTAAAGCTTCTGGAGCAGCTCCGTTTCTTCCACAGCTGGAGGTGACGTGACCTGAGCTTTTGCACAGTGTAGGAGGTGTCCATCAGAGGGAGATTTCACCCTGGAAAATAAAACCAAATGAGGACCTGGTGGTGATAATTATCATAGCATGGCATCCCTGTCAAGGAAATAATTAGCATTGCCTCCATGATTCCAGAAGGCTGAGGCTGATCAATCACTTTATTATACTGTACTGTACTGTACTATACTATACTATACTATACTATACTATACTATACAGAAACTCATTGCCCTTACAGACAGTCTGATACAGGCAGAGCAGATTGGTCAATTGAATCCAAAACACCATCACCAGTGCCCAATTAAGAAATTACCCTTTGGTAAACAAATCTCCATAACACATTCCACATGTTCACAACAAGAGGTGCAGCAAGTGCAGATAAGAATTGTTTCTCATTCTTTTCTCTGATCTTCTCACAGCCTTCCCCAGGACAATGCCTGGGAAAGTTGTCCCTGCTGCTCTCTATGGAGAGAGCTGCAGCCACAGACAATACCTTCAGTTAATTGTGAGCAAAACATCTTGAGCAGCTTTCCTAATTATGTGATTTCAAGCTGGAAAATCATGAGGCTCTGAAGAACAACGTGGACCTCATGACAATCATTATGGCAGACAATCTGCAAGTGACATTCTCACCACTGCTCACTCAGGAAAACCAAGGATGAGATGCATCTGATCTATCTTCAGATGGCTGCCAGGGCACACAGGTCACATTGCTTTGTGGAGAAAGAGAGACACTACTTCCAAGTTTAAATGCCTCCTCATATGGGACGTGTGTGTCTTAGAATAAGGAAACTCATCACTCTGGAGAAGTGTCTCTACAACCAGGCATGACAATCTGGAAAAGTAGCTCAGATGCATCTGAACAGATAAACAGGGCCATATTTGAAGGATTCAGAAAATCAGTAACAGAGATAAAAACAGAAGCCTGACATGACAGAACTATGCTCGCATTTCATTTGCTTCCCTAGAGACTAGATGCACAGCTTAACAAACCCACTGGGAACAATTCTCCTGATCAACCTGTCTCTTCCATGAGCACAGGAAGATGCTAGCTGTGCTACTGAGGCATGTGGTCACTTTCCTGCCACTGTTGAGCATGACAGAGCTAAATAAATCCCCTCTGTTATCAGAGGAGAACTGGTACAAGCAGCTCTGCAACTGCTATGAAGAGACAGCAAGGAGCAAATTGCTGTCTTAAATGCTGATTGCAGCACAGGGGGAAACAAACCAAACATGCTGTCCATCAAGCAAATTACATGAAGGATAGGAATATCAAGACAAAAAAGTCGACATTGAGACACCTCTTGACTGAAGTTGTTCAGGAATTGCCTTTCTCCTTACTACTCAAACTTGACACTGTTTCAGGCTAAGAAAACCATGATTCAGTCAGGCCAAACCACATGGGTGAGAACTGCATCTTTGTGGAATGGTATCTTGCTTCCAGACTGAGATTTTTCATCAAAACACCCATCTGAAAAAGACTCCAATCAGATGAAAAAAAAGCCCTGGTTGAATTTACTTGTCCCAAGTCAGGCAGCAGAAACTTGGCCCTCTCCCAGCCTCCGCAACACTGCCCTTGCCACTGCACTGCATTGTCTGAGCTGCAACCAATGGGTCTCTTTTTGTCTCTCCATTTTTGTGGAAACCCCTCCAGAGAAGTTGTGTTCAGCACAATGCAGAAGTAGACATTTTTTATCCTAGAGCATTTGTAGGGAAAGAAAACAATCTGTGGCACTGGTCATGTCTTCCAGGAAGATTTTCCCGAGGAAGAGACATGTAAAGCTTGTCATGTGCTTTGTCACATCTGACAAAAGTGCTCAGTACCGTTTGCTGGAAGACAATGTGGCCTGGGGCTTCTTTGAGCCATCGTTCCTCTCCTTCACTGGCTCCTTGACAGATGGGCCTTCAGCCTTCTGGTTTGCCATGCCCTACAAAGACATAGAGAAACCCCATCAATCTTTAGAATATAAAACAGGAAATTCCCTGTTGAAAACACAAGTTAGAACCAGGGCTGCTACCAAGGCTTAGGGAAACATTTCCTAACTTACAGATGGAAATAGACCAGAGGTTGAGTGATGCCAACTCTTTGTTTTCAATAGCCCAAGGCAGGTTATGGGTGCTACCAGACTGAGCAGCAGTCTAAAATCCCAAATTCCTTAGTCTTGAGCATAAATAGGAATAATGCAAACTGGCAGGCAACAAGTGTTTGTGAAGGAAGCAGCCTTTGGGGGTTGGCCCATTGTGTTGGAAGTTGATTTGGTTCAACACTCACTCTCCCTGTGCCTGCACAAAGGTAGGCTCCCTTCTGTAATGTTGATAAAAAAAATAAAATCCGCCCCCATCAAACAAACAAAGGATTTTCCACTGGATGCTGCTGAATTCACCAAGCTTCTTCCAGCTCCACAGGGCTTGACAGCAGGGCAGTATTCCCAAAAGACAGACAGTCATTGTAGTAACTAGGATTGACTTGGACATCTTTTCTAAATTTGGAAATTTTCTTGGTATTACTATTTCCAGTGTCCTTTGCAAAGACTCTGTTATGTTCAGAAGCACAATTCTCACTTAATTGCTTTACAGGGGGCAGAGTAGGGAGAGCATGATGGGGGTTACTCTTAAATGTAAACCCATTTTCTCCTCTTTCCCTTCCCTCTTTGTGACTGATATTGAAAATATTCAAAACCCCACTTTTTCCCTAATAATATCAGTTCCTTTGTGGCCTGCTGATGAACAGGCTGAGGATCAACAGCTCATTCCCAGGAGCAAAATGATTCAGCAGAAGAGGAATGAGCTAAACACAGATTGGGTATGTTTGATCTCATATTAGCAGTGGCAATACTTGCACAAAGGAGACATTTCTCCTGCCAAGCACTTACTTTCTTCTTAATTCTTGTCAGAATATCTTCCAGGTCACGGGGGGAAAGAGATTGTTCCAGAAGCATTTTAAATTGTTGATGATTGAGCAACATCTTCACCATCTCCTGTCCATAATCCCTAAGGAAGGAAGGAAGGAAGGAAATAAAAAAAAAAAGTGAACAAACACAGGAAGAGTGTGAACAGAAGAGGCTGATACCTTAAACTCATCAGGTGCAATCCCTGCATGAGAAGACATTACCTACTCAGCAAAGAGGGAGATTTACCTCACTTGACACTGCACAGTGCTGTCAGCTGAACGCAAGAGGAGAATGTGGAGCAACAGAAAAATACCATTTCACTCTGAAACTGTGGGTGTGCTTCTGTGGCATCAAAGGATCGCAGGGAACAAGCAAAACACATCTGCTTTGTTGTCAGAGCCTATTAGCAATGTCTTGCTGCCATTGCACAATAATTTGCCTTTCTTTAACTGGCAGGGAAGCCAGGACAAAACACCTCATGCATACTCTTGATTATTCTATACTATGTGTATGCACAGGGGCAGCTAGTTGCTCTGGCGTTCTTGGCAGCTATTCATGGGAATTTCATCACCAAAGGAAGGAGATTTTGGTGGTTTGGGTTGATTTTGCCACTAGGAAACCACAGTTTTCTTCAAGAAGAAATGTGGAGCTCACTGAGCCACAGATAACAGCATTCTAGAAATCTGCAGAACAAGTTTAGAAAGACTGAGTATGTTGGCTAATGACCCCTGAAATATTTCTAGGAAAGTCTGAAGTTAATGAGAAATGGATGTTTGGGATCCTTCAGTGATGAACATTAGCCAACTCTTTGGCTTTGTGGTGTGCACCTAAGGCCAAACAAGACTGTTGGACTGGCTGATCTGAGCTCTTGATCTCAGTAAAGAATCCTTCAAGCCACAGGAAAAAATTGACAATGCTCCTTTTTGCTGGCCAACCTCAGGTTTCCCAGTACAGCCATTTGCCCAGGCAACCCAGAGCAGTGGTCACAGCACCAAGGCTGACAGAGCTCACGAAGTGTTTGGACAATGCTCTCAAGCACATGGAGTGACTCTTGGGGTCACTGCACATGGCCAGGGAATGGACTCCATGACCCTGATGGGTCCCTTCCAACTCAGCATATTCCATGATTCTGTGACCCTTATTCAGACCGTGAGGTAACTTCATATTCCCTTTAGTTTCCACTCTTGTGTGGTTTCACCTTTATAGCCAGACACAAAATGGTTTTCCTGTTTTAGGAGGTGAAATGAAGATCATTACCTTTGTGTCCTTGTGACAGTCCTGAGCAAGCTTCCCTGCCACGTGTGCCAGCCTCTCAGCCCTGGCTGCGCCTGCGAGCTTGGGGACTCCAATTCTCTCCATCAGGGACAGGAGGAGTTCGGCTGCACACTTCCGCACCAGGGCGTGGCAGCTGCTGGGGAGGAGAGAACAAACCCTGGGCCACAGGGACCAGGAGCAGCAGCAGCACAGACCTTGGCCAGAGCCTGCTCCCTTCCCTTGCTGGGGGAAGGAGCCTGGGCTCTCCCTGCACCTTCAGACACCTGCAGAAGGTTCTGTCCTCAGGTAAACACAAAGTTAGCATTATACACAAGGCCTGCCTGCATGGAAGAGGGAGGAATTCAGTCTCCCTGCACTGTCTGATACTCAATTTCTTTCACAGTATTTACTTGGAGAAAGATTCAAGAAATAGATGACATATGAATAATTTAGAGATTAAGGACAATTCAGGCTGACCCATCAGAGGGCACCCAGTACACAGAGCTGCAGCAGGATTGAGGCTCTTTCCACCCCAGGATGCTGTGGCTGTCAAAAGCATTCACAAACCCAAGAGGCAAAGAGGGGGTTTCAGAGTGGCCATTTAAGAAGACAGCCTTTCTGAAATCTCTGGCACATGAGGCCCCTCTGTCACTGCTTCCTAGAAGCTGTGAGACTGGGCCATGCTGCTGTTTCTTGTCACCTCCCTGTACCTGTCCCTGAGACACAGTGCCACCAGGCTGTTATTGGGGCATTTTCCTTCTTTGTAGGCCCCAGCAGGCATTCAGCAGGGAGAGTCTGCACTGCCACTCTGGAGCTCAGTTTCCACTCTACAATCTTGGCCTCTCTATCAACCTCCTCCACTCCACCTCACACATTCCCCAAAAAAGCAGCAGGATGTCCCAGGAGAATCCGCTCCTGGGAAGAACTGTTGAAACTCTGGCTTTTCCCAAAACCCCCTACCTAAAACAACCCCCACAACAGCAACAGGTTATCTTAAAGGTGCAAACAACTCTGTCTTTGAGCACTTGCTTTGTGCAGGCCCTCAGCTACAGGAAGGTCTGTGAGGCATCAGGGCTGCAGCCCAGGGCTGGTGACCGATCCCACGGGCACCCCTGAGGGTCATCCGGACCCCCCACACCTGCAGAAGCTCTCTGCACCTCACAGGGCACCAAAGAGAAATGGGGAAGAGAAAGCAGAAGAGAAAGGGCAAAGCAAAGGTGACTGCACAAGGAGATGCATCATGGCAGATTTTTCATGCTTATCTCAGTGGGAATGGAGTCCTTAACCCAGTGTGAATGAAGCATCCACCAAGGGAGTGATCAAAAAGACATCGAGAGGAAAACCAATATCACCTAACATTTGTAGGGTTATCACCTCTGGGCCTCCTTCTGCCTGTGTATAATTTTGGGACACATGTTGAGTATTGACAAAACATCTCAGGCCCATATGAAGCAGTGAGAAGGAAACAGTTAAATTCCAAAAGTGCAAGATTCCTAGAGGATTCCATTTCTTTTTCCTTCTCTTCTGCCATGAGCCCTTCAGGAGTAATGGCAGGCTGAGGGACTTGAAAGCACAAGTCAGTCCATTTCTCAGAAAGAGGATCTCCCTGGAGCTGCTTCTGGGACTCCCATGCAGGAGGTCACAGGGAGACCCTGTCACCTGCCATTGCTGTCAGCAGTGGGAGCAGAGAGGAATCTTACTCAGTCCCACTGGTCCAGTGGCCCGAAGCACCCAAATCTCTACACTCAAAACTGCTGCCATCCTGCTTCTGCCTTCAGCAAACAAATCATCTCCTTCCAGAGCTTTCTCTCTTCCCTCAATGTTTCCTTTGAAGCTCCATGGAGCAGCAGGCAAAGCGAGGAAACAGCACGGACCTGCTGCAGCTGCAGCACTGCTGCAGAGCAAGGCCAAGAAAAGGCTGCTCTCCAATCTTCATCCTCTCCCTGCTCTGCAGTGGTTTCACCAGTGCCCTTTGGCCCTCTGGGCTCTCGGGGCTCCAAGGCACGAGCAAGACATGCTTCTGACCAACCTTAACGCCGAGACGGACACAGAGGGAATGGGGCCTTTCTTACCAGTCATCGCTGCCCAGCAAGGAGAGTGCCTCCTGCAAGGACTGCTGTGGGTCTGAAGAGGCTCTGTCCTTCTGCCCATGCCCACGGAGCGGCTCCTCTCGGCGCTTGGCACCAGGGGCCGTCTGTGAGGTCACTGTGAGGAGAGGGTCAGCCATGGGCGCTGCAGCCCCGGGCAAGGCCCTGCCATGGAGCGGCCTCAGCCCCATCTGCCAGCCAGGGCTCCGTGTGCTACAAACTGGCGCTGGCTCAGAGGCTTCCCTGCTGTCTGGCTCCTGCGGCTCCTTGCTTGCTCCCAGCCTCCCCCAGCTGGGCCCAGCTCCGGGCTGAAGCCGACAATTGCCCCCGCAGCGCCAGCTCCCAAGTGCCACAGGTGCCACAGCCAGCGGCAGTTCCTGCGGCCGCAGAGCTCCCGCTCCCTGTGAGGCAGCGCTGACCAGCAGCACTGGCTGCCCACAAGGGAACCCCTCAGGTGCCCCTCTTGTCTCAGTGCCCTGATTGCCCCAGCCCTGAGGACGGGCCCTCTGCAACTCCCTGAGGAGAGACCTGCAGCTGCCTGGAGACAGCACCAAGCCGAGCCTGAACAACCCAGCCCTGCTGGGCCCGGCTCAATCCCCACGGAGCAGCTGCCAGGGAACAGCCATGCCTGACCCTTCCCACCTGACAGTGCCTCTGCTCCCATTGACTGCAAATATTCCAGACAGAGGCAGCTGAGTGCACATACATTTTAGCCTGCTATTGGGAAGGGAGTACTTTATGGATTTTCTTCTTTCCAAGCATCATGAACCTTTCCTCTTTCAGAGGTACACACTGCCTGTATTTCAAGGATGCTGAGGTGAAATTTATTTCCCATCTAATGGACGTCTTTGCAAACGCAGCAGTTTCTAAGCTTTCTCTTGTGGAAAAACGCAATTTCCAGACTAGACAGTTGATAAAAAAGCCTTCCAAATGCACTCTGAGGATAAAAATATGCAAATACAGATCCACATTTTTGGCAGATGCACTCTCTTGTTAATCAGTTGACCTGGGTTTGCCTTAATTGAATTTTTTGGTAAGGAAAAAAATTTACAAGGTATGAGAAAAATCTGATGATAAATGCATTCCTTATGAAACCCATTTGTCATCAAAAGCACCGTCAATCAAAAATTTCATGTCATGCACTCAAAAGCTCATTTTCTAATGCATAGATGAAAACATTTGAAATGTCTAAAATGATGGAGTATAAATATTGCACAGAATCTAGATGAACTGCTCTGGACTCTGTAGGGTTTTTGTGCTACCTTGCATGTTCTCACAAAGTATGGAGGAACCATAACATCAAAAATATTCAGAAGGGAGCTAATCTGGATGTCACTGAGGTACCCCAGCCACTGACACCAGTGATGTAGACACACACATCTGGATTCCCTGTGAATGGAGAGCCACACCAGGCTAGTTCTGGTCAATTCTGAACATGGAAGTAGCATCACTAGAAAAGAGCACTCAAGTATCACTCCTAGCTCCCTTCTTCTTATCTCACCCTACTTAGGATCACAGCACAGGCAGGCTACCCAGAAAGGAGAGACAAGAGCCATAGGGACTATCTGCTGGGTATTTGCTGCAGGCAGCAAACAGCCCGGGAGCAGCAGGCAGCCCCTCCTGGCTGCCATCTGCTGCACAGGGGTGCTGTATTTGCTGGGTAACACAGGAGGCGCTGCTTGTTCCCTCCTGGCACTGCAGGCTGTGGGATGGCGGCAGCGAGGAGCCATCGGGCACCTCTGGGAGCAGCAGCAGCATGACTGCACCAAGCCACTGAGTGCCCTGCAGAGACAGCCCTTGCTGGATAGCAGAACAGCTGGCTGCAGAACTGGACAGCAGCACAGGCACAGGGCCCAGATGGTGAGTGAACAACTGATCGTGGTGGTTCTCGTAGGAGCACAGTGAGCACAGCCTGGCAGAGTGCCCTGCAGCTCATCCCTGCAGTCCCAGCTGCCTCCTGGCACCAGTGCTGTAGTTTGGACTCTCAGGATGGGCAAAAGCCAGAGCTCAGGCCTTTACCATGACTTTATTCAGCTCAACTTTCCAATGGATCTCTAAGAACCAACTGCTCCAGTACTTCCAAGCTGGAGTAACTCAAAAGTAGATTTGCTGTTCACTCTCAGGACAGACTATGGAGCCAAGATCCCAGCAGTGCTGGCTGAGGCAGGAGGCAGTTTGTGCTCCTTGTGCAAGGAAAAACCCAAGTGGGAAAAGCTGCCATGGAGCAGGCTTACCTGAGGAGCTGTGTGGGAAGCTGCCATCCCCATGGATGATGGGTGTATTGGGCAGTAAAGGAACATTGTCCTGCTTCCTCACAACCTTCTTCTTCAAGGCACTACCAGGGTGTTTTCTCTGCACTCTAGAAGCTGTGCCATCAACAGGTGGTAAGCTAAAGGCTGCAGGGACCAAAGAGGAGCTTGTAAGGGGAGAGTGCTGGACAGGTGATGATGGAAAGGGCCAGAAAACTTGCTGGAGCTGGGTAACATCTCTTTGTTATCCCAAAGAACTTCAAGTATAACAATGAAATACCACTTTATACCAAGTATAACACTAACATGGGACAATGATCACAGAATCCTAGAAGAGTTTGGGTTGGAAGGCACCTTTAAGCACCATCTAGTCCAACCCCTGTGAGCAGGGACATCTTCATCCTGATCAGGTTCCTCAGATCTCCATGTAAGCTGGCCTTGAACACCTTCAAGGATGGACCAGCAACAGCTTCTCTGGGCAAACCTTCCAGCTTTTCATTCCCTTCATTATTAAAAAAATTCTCCCTTATGTCTAATCTAAATCTACCCTATTCTAGCTTAAAGCCAAACTGCAGTGATGCTTCCCCTAAGAAACAAGGAAACCCAGCATTGCTTTGCCTTTGTTCTCCTGTTGCAGAGGCTGGCAGGGGCAGTTGCCAAAGCAAAGTGCAGATAACCTTGGGTGATGGCCTGGGGCTGAGTGCTGCCTCCTCAAGGCCCCGCTGCCGCCCTCGGGCAGCGCTCACAGCCCTGCAGGCAGAGCCCCTCAGCCGGGATTCAGTCGGGAATGCTGCTGCCTCCTGGGGCTACAACAGAAGCCCTGGCTGGGGCTTCAGCACAGCTCTACAGCACCAGCTCCTCAGCAGGGAGTGGCAGGAGAAGGATCTCTGGTGTTTTCATTACAAGGAGCTGAATTTTGTTTCTTTCAGGTTGCAGCCTGGTTGAAAAGCATTCTTTTGGACTCCCCTTCCCTGGAGGCTGCTCTCCAGGAAAGAGTCTGAAGCCTCAGTGTACTTTGCAAGACAGAATTTTCTACTCTGAAATACTTCAGAGGTGAAGGGGGGAAGCTGATATTGTTACTGACTCAGTGAGGCCATGGGCAAGACACTTCATGCCTCTCTATTTTTCTTTGGGAAACAGAATTTAATCCTAATGCAAGCTTCCACTCAGATGCAAGCTGAACAGCTCCCCAGTCTGATTGCAATGCTGTGCAAAGGGTAAGCAAGTGGTCAAAAAGGACCACCACAAGTGTAGCCACCACTTACTTGCTTCAGCTGCATCCCCAGGCTCGACTGTCTCAGGAATAGGTGGCAATGATGTCTTCCTCTGTTTCCTTTTCTTCATCTATCTCTCCAAAAGCTCTGCATCCTTACGCCCCAAGTTCTTTTGAGCCAACATGCACGAAGCAGCACGGATGTGGGTGCAATGGAAATACATCATAGACTGTGAGCAGAGACACACAAACCACACAAAACATCTCATCAGGAGCACAGAGTTTGCACCGTGCCATAGGCTTCAGTGCAGCTCCATCCACATTCCAATAGTTTCAGAGGAATGTCTCCTGTCCTCACCTTGGCAATTACACACAGTGAGGTGGAACACTTCAGTGCCACAACCTTCCACTGCTGCAACTGCAACCTATGTCAGGAAGCCCTGCTTGAAGCATCAAAGTCATGGGAGTGCTCCAACACAGAGGAAGAGCTGACATGACAGTGAGCAGGCAGTTCAGTTCCTACAGGCCATGGCAGGAGAATAAAACCCATGTGCAATACCCAGCAAGGAGGGCTAATGAGCTGTTGCTTAACACTCATGGCCAGGAATTGCAGCTGTTTCTCACTTCCTGGCTTCTGAACAACTCAGCTCTGAAGGGCTCTGAAGGACTTGGTCTCTGAGACCGGGAGACCAAAAGGAGGAGTCATGTGAAAACAAATTGCAGAAACACTGATGGCAATGAGCAGAAAACATGAGAATGAGAGGGCTGTGAGATACAGCCACAAAGGTAAACAGGAAAAATCAACTTCTCCCATTTTCTTTTGCAGTCTTGCCTACACCCAACATTAGAATATTTGCTTATCTGCTTCCGAGGGTGCGCTTTGCCCACGTTCACTGATGTGTAGCTTGCTCTGCTATTCAGAACTTCTCTAAAACAGCCTTTGCAGATAAAGAATGCTTCTGGCATGACCTTAGCACCATCTCCAAACCAGGGACTTTGGCACCACTGGAAATAGCCAAGCAATGGTTCTGTAGCTGTCCAATATATTCCCAAGGGAATCCCCATCCCCCAAGAGTGGAAGATGATGATTTTCAGTGACGTTTTTGGGCCAAGCACTGAACAGGAAAGGAAGTCTGCTCATCCCTGTCCTTATCCCTTACCTTTCCAAAGCCGTCCCTCAGCTCTTTGTCCCTCGTTAGACCAGGACTGGTGGGATGATCTGTCTCCTTGGCCTGGCTCAGTGGGAGGCCTGGGAATGGAAGCAAAGGTTCCTGTAAACCTCTGGCAGACTTCAAACCCCCAAAAACGCAATGCTGGGCAACAGGCAAGACAGGTTCCAGAGTGCAGAGCTCTCAAGACACAGAGATTGGGATTGAGAGCAGCAAGGTACAATGCCTAGACCCTCTCCCAGGGGATGGGCTACTGGCAGCAGACATGACATGGCTCTGTTGGCCAGCAGACTGAAACCTGCTGCATGGTGAAGGCCTCAGCCCCTGCATGCTGGAGAGCCTCTGTGTCTGATAGAGAAGGGCAGAGATGGAGATTGCTCTGGATAGAGATTCTTATCTGCTCTTATTCATGCTGATTGTAGTAAACATCATCTTTCCTGTTCCTGAAAGAAGCCCCAGGTTCTAATACCTGGATGCATTTAGATCAACATTGTCTTCTGTTTGTTGGAAAATTTTAGAGGACATTCAAAGAAAATCTGAGCATTGCAGGAGTGCAGGAGTGTTACCCAAATGTGAACTGTGTTCTTGACACTAGATATTTCATTTTCCCCAAGGATTTTCATTCTAAACTGTATGAGATTGGGCCACTTTCAGGCCAGGCTGACTAAAGGCTGATTTTCTAGTTGCAATTCTATACAACAGCTTCACAGAGGATAAATTAAGTGGCAACGCAGTAGAAAAAAAGCAATGTCTTAAATCAGGATTTTTTGCCCCTGAAGAATGGTCAGCATAATAATAAAAAAGGAGACTTAGATAGCGGCTCTGTGAAAGGAGGGCCTTGGAAGGGAAAAGCATTTGGGATGTTTTCCCTGGGAGGCAGGGAAACTACAGATCCCAAGGTAACCTCCTTGGGACCACTGCTGTCAGTCAGGCCAGCAAAATGGACACACAAAATGTAACAGAGGTGGAGATGCAATCTAAAGCATCTGAAGCTCCATATTTCATGGGACACGTTTCCTGGAAATGTCTAAACAGCTGCACAGGGAAACATGCTCCTGCCAGCAAACACTTGAGGCAGGCCAGGGCAAAACCTGAGCCACTTCGCCAGAGCTAGCACAGGCACAGCCTGGCCTCTGGGCTGCCCTGGGACAGCAGGGAGCCCAGAGCCCTGTGCTCTCCAGGAATGGCTCAGCTGCACATGCATCCTCCTGGTCCTCTGCCTGCCCCACAGCTCAGCAGCCCTACAGCTCCAGGGGCACTGGCAGCAGCACAGCTCCTTGCAGGGGCACATGCAGGGCACAGCTGTTCCCTGGCAATGTGCATAGCCTCTCTGCACTGCCACAAGACCCTTCCTGCTGCCAGCAAGCAGCCCAGCTCCCCCCTCCCCTCTGTCCTTGTGCTCCCTGGCAGTGCCCCTGGGGCCAGCGCGGCTCCGCGGCCTCTGCCGGGGCTCCTGGGCCAAGGCCTCCTGAGCCGCCCGGGAGCCCAGACCTCCATTCCCAAGGCCAGGCTCCGGCACAGGAGGCTCCAAGCCCAACAGGTCAGCTAGTTTCCTTGGGAACAGAGCCATCCCAGCTCCTATCTTGCACCAAGAGCTCTTTCCCTTCTTCCTCTGGGTCTTTGCTGTAGGCTCAGAAGAAGCTGACATTCAGGTGCAAGAGAAGAAGTGAGTTAATTGAACTCATGCCTTTACAATCAACCCATCTAATGGGTGAGGAATTCAAAGCGTATTTTAGTTACTGAAAAGATTGCTTGGTTTTTTATTTTTCATGAAACTAGCATCAGTTTAATTTCTCTGAACAATATGGAGCTGGCAAGCCAAGAGAGACGGGCTCTACTAGTTCATGTGGTGCCCGTTGCCTCCCCACTACTACAGGATCCCTTTCCTTCCAAACAGTTGGGAATTCACAGTGCTCTCTAGAATCTCACATTGGCAAAGAAGTAATTGATTTCAAAAGTAATTTTCAAGGCCTTTGTTTCTGTAGGTCCCACTCAATTCCAGGTCGGGTTTTGCATTTTTGGGTTTTTTATATTACTCTTTACAACAAAAGAAGTGCTGGGACACAAACAATGGCACCACATTTTAGGAAGGAAAAGAAGCTTTGCTTTCTCCATTAGATGTGCCCAGTATTCTGTGAGCCTGTCTTTTTGTAGGGAAAAAAATGCTCATCTCAAAGTTCCACTTTTGCTCCACTTACTTGTTCCAGGGGTTTATTCCCTGCTGTCATTTCAGCAGAGACACCCAAACCCAACATAAACATGACCTGCCTCCAAACATTTCTGATCTTGGCTAATACTGTCAATTCAAAATATTCCTAATGGAAATAGCAGAGGGTAGGTCATTTTGAAATACTCTCCAACAGAGCAGTTAGAATTAAGAGAGCAAGTTCTTTACAGGGCTGCACAGAGAATAAAATCCTATGGCAGCCAAGCAGGATGAGTGTCTTAAACCTGGATTCCTTCACCCTGTAGAATGCTGGGGTCAGTAATAGTGAGACAGGTAAGGTTTAATAAGATAGGAAATTTCTAGTCCAGAATTGATCCAGCAAAAATGTCACCTTGTTTACTGAGCTGGACTATTCTCTGGCTGCATTAAGCATTCCAGATGCACATCAGCAAGTAAGGAGTCATTCCAAAGGGGCCATAGCCAGGATTTGGCAGAACTAACCCTGATCCCCAAAATGGGGACCAGGGGATCCCTTGTTCTGCATCAACAGAATTATTTCTTCAAGCCTCACCTCTCCTATCATTACACACCCGGAGATGGCAAAGGAACAACAACAGTGTCATTGAGGCTTTCAATTGAAAGCATTGCCTGACCCAGATGCACCAGAGACTGCATTTTGTCTGGCACAATTCCACTTGTCAGGGATCAGGCAAAGGCAGGGACAGGGACAAGGCAGAAGGCATCTCCTGCCCCAGCCTCAGCCTGCAACACTGACACAGGCAGAGACAGCCAGGGAAGAGATTTGTCATTGTGAACCTGCCATAGGTGGCTTTGGGCTTGTGCTGTCACAGGATGACAAACTCACACCCTGCCTAGGCTGCATCCATTTGGAAGCCTTCTTCTCCTTCTCCTTCATTGGAAAATTCTAAAGGACTTTCTATCATAGGAGGTTTCCCTATTTCTGCCAGTGCAAAACCAGGCAATGTCCATGAATCTCCTTCAGATCCAAAAGGTTTCAGCTCAGAAACTGCCCTAAGGAAAGGTTTCTCTCATTTCATGCTAAATGCCTTCTTTTTCCCTACTAGTTGTGACACTAAAAAGGCTGCAGGGAGATAAAAAGAATGAGCAGGATGGAGAGGAAGGTATCCTCTTCCAGCACTGCATTTCAGGGGCCCCCAGGTACCACTCAACACTTCACACTGGAGGAATTTTCACTGTGCCATGAGAGAACACTCCCACTGACTGGGCTATGGGAGAGTCCACTGAGCCCACCAAAGAATTGAAATGAATTTAAAGAAATTTTGAAAAGAATTGGTTTTAACCAAGCTTTCCAAATGTCACCTCTGAGTCAAGACTACAATGGTCATTCTAGGACAGACATGCCCTGTACCTACCTGCATCTTCAGAATTCTCTTTGCTTCTGCTGCTGGGTCTTGGCCTTGAGAAAATGAAGGACAAAAGAACATGTGAGGAGGTAGAAAGAGAAGGGGGGGAAAGGGCTTACCATAAGAGGAGGCAAAACTTTAAACATGGTCACTGTGATGAAGGGGGAAATGCAACACACAAACCCAAAAAGATGCAAAGCTGATTCGTTGTCCTTAAGTTTGCCATTGCTGGAGTCACACAGAGCTGGCCAGGCTCTGGCTGAAACAGAGCAGTCATTCTTCGACTTGCATCAGAACTCCCCAGTTCAGCTGCCTCTCCTTTTGGAGCCAAGTGGCTCCTACAGCCTCTCTGAAGCAGCAAGAGCTGCTGAGCTGAGACACGAGTCTGTAAGGAGGGCAGCTACTTTTGTACAGCTGCCAAAGCTTGACTTGGCCTGCTCGTGCCTTATCCTGGTGACAGCCTCATGCTACATGTGGTCAGAGCACTGCAGCTCCTGAGAATGATATTACACCTGCTGGCTCTTTCGAGAAAACAAAGGCTGTTTCCAACTCAGCTGCTAGGAAAGGATGTTCAGATCACACCTTAAAAGCTCCACCGAAGATTCTCAATTGGCATGATACTTCTGTGACTCCCTCTTTATTGTTAGCACTCGGATAAGGGTAATAGCTACATTTTCTCTTGCAGACCCAAGCCAATATTTTTCCATCAGGTACAGTCCTATGCCTCTTCTCTAGCACCTTGCCCTCTTTGATCTTAAGCCCAGATCAAAATATTAAACATAATTGGATTATACACCAGATTTTACATCTATACTGCAAAATTC
Source organism: Agelaius phoeniceus (assembly GCF_051311805.1). Taxonomy (NCBI): domain Eukaryota; kingdom Metazoa; phylum Chordata; class Aves; order Passeriformes; family Icteridae; genus Agelaius; species Agelaius phoeniceus. Next base: position 1,027,079 of record NC_135276.1, on the reverse strand, counting down.
ATCTGGCATCTCAGTTCACTGTGGAGGCCCAGGCACAGTGAAGTTACACCTGATGTTTACAGAAGCAGCACCTGAATTTGCAGACACCTCTCCAGGAGCCAATATTTGCCCAAGCATATTCTCCTGGTTGCAGAATTTGACAGTCAAGGATCACAGCATTCAAAGACCTGCAGGACCCCATCCCATGCAGTACAGTTCCCAAATGTCACCAGAACAATTACAGAAGGATTCAATAGCCAAGTCCAGCAGAGGACCCATCTTGAGGTGCTTTAAAGCCCTGCCTCCTCTTCCCCACAACCACCTCTGCTCTTGGGGCATTGGTGTTGGGTTTGACATTGTGCTGGATCATCATGGATGGGTAAATATTGAATACACAGAGGTTTTCCAAAGGAGAAAGATGGCTGTGCAAAATAACCACAGAAGAAAGGAAGAGAGAGGTGGACAGCACACTGGAGTAACAGACACCTTGGCTTACCTCATCTCCTGGGACTCTTGGAATTCCAGCTGGGGAGAGCTTGGCAGGGACCCGGCAGCACTGCCCACAGGGGGACTCACTGCCCTGCGTATGGGGGGGATCAAAGGCAGTCCCAGTGACCCCTTCTTCATATCCCCACCACTGGAATAGAGCAAGGAAGCCTGGAAAGAGAAGAACACAGTGCTCAGATCAAGCATCCAGCCTTGCCCCCATTCATGCCTCAAGACATTTAGCCATGCATTTAACTGGGACCTGCCAGGAAAAGCCAAACTTATGGAGCAGCTTGGCCCAGGACAGGGAAAGGTAACCTAGGAAAGGGAAGTGGTGAGGGAGAGACCATGTCCCACATTTGCCACCACTCCCCTTGTGCTCAGTTTTCTCCAAGTGTGGCTGCATTCCCAGCTGGCTTCCACATGTTTGACATCAAGATTTTCTGAGGTGCCACTGCCTCCACTGGCCTTTTGGATGGCATGGCAGTGGCTTTAGATCAATATTCTCTTGCTGCCCCTAAGGTACCAAACAGCCAGTGCTCATCTCCAGGCATGTCCCCACAAAGCCATTCTGCAGGATGTCCAAACCTGCTTTTCTCAAGCCCCTCATTTCTTCTGCTGCTGCCCTTCCCTCCTACACTTCCCCAGCAGCCTTTGAGCCCAGATGCTGCTGAGCTCTCGGGATGCTGGCTGCTCTCCAGCTCCCACACATCCATCATCTCAGCCTCCCTGGCACTGAGGAAGTTCAGCAGAGCTCCCTGCCCTGCTGCCCTCTGCAAGGTCTCTGCCGGCCCCAGTTGCTCCAGGGCCCCCATGCCATGGCCAGGAATGGGGCTGGAGGCAGCAGGGGCAGGTGCACACCCTTCCTTCATATCCCATCATTTCTGGCCCAGCTAAAGAGCCAAACCAGGACGTGTTCAAACTTCAGTGATAGGGCCAATTCCTGTCAGGGAAAAGGTCTCACAGCTCTGCTGACAGGACATAAACTGAAAATTTACCACACAGGACTTTGCTTGGTCACCTTACCTTAGGTCCTTTTCCCTCTGAACTCAGCTCCTGTTTCTTTCTACTCTCCTCATCCCAGCCAGTGCCATTTTTCCCATTCTCCTCTACATGTCTATTCAAAGAAGCTTTGCACTCTGCATTAGATGCCCCCAGTATTCAGTGGGTCCATATGATCAGTGTATCTGTAGGGTGTAAATTTGCCATGCAGAGTTCTCCTTTGTTGTTGAAGGTGTTTATTCCCATTTTCTTTCCTGCTGACACACTCAAACCCAACATTGCAACACCTGCCTCAAAGCAATTCTCATTTGGACTGTCCCTGAAAATTCAAACCTACCCTCAGAGCATTTACCTGTCCCCAGGGACAGGCTCCAAGACTGGGCTCTCACCTGCATGGAATGAAGAAGAGCTGCTGCCCTTGCCAGTGGCTCCGGGCTCTCACCATCAGCGCTTTGAATGCAGCTTTTGTACACACTCTGCCTCTCTGAGCCCCGCAGCATTCCTGGGCATCAGCAGTGCTGCTGCAGGCCAACATCCTCCAGGCACAGCTGCAGCAAGGAGATTGCAACAAGGCCTGGCTGCAGGAGTCTCCAGCCTGCAGCAGCCCTTCACCTGCGGCGGAATCATCTTGCGCTGCCATGGGGGAGCAAAGGGGGTGAGGGGCTCTTTGCAGATGAGGGTCTCCTCCATGTGCTGCTGCTCGCTGGGTTGATACAGCTGCTGGTGCCCTCCCCCACAGCTGTACCAGGAGCCTGCCTGGGAAAAATAACACTGCCAGTGCCAGTGTCAGTGCCAGCCACCCATCCCTGCCATGGCCCTGCCCTCAGAGCATCCTGCCCACCAAACTGCTCCAGTCAGGTGATGTCAGACACCATCAAAATACATTCAAACAATGCATTTTCCACATTCTGGCAAAATCATGGCCATATAGGCCTCCAGTCTGCTGGAGGCAGACTGCTGTTGGCAGAATGGGGGAAGCCCCAGCAGCTGCTCTCCCCAGGCTGGATGGCCATGGCATCAGAGGCAAGTCTCTCACTGTGCCCACTGCTGTGGGACCCAGTGCTTTGGACATGTTCCCACTCAACTCAGGCTGCTGCTACAGCAGCACCATGCCTTCACACATTTGATAACAAAGAGTTGGAATGGCACACAGAACTTGCCCAAAGAGCTACAGAAAAAAAAAAAAAAAAAAAAAAAAAAAAAAAAAAAAAGGGTGGGGGAGTGGATAGAATAGAATAGTTTGCTCTGGATTTAGCAGGGACACTGGGCTAATCCTACTGGAGACTGGTTTGTAAACCTTGTCTCTAGCAATTCCCAACAGTCTGCAAGCATTTTCGGTAGAAAGGGGTAGATAAGATTTTACAGCACATGCACGAGCAATTCTGAGCCAGAATTCAAAGTACAAGACAAATACTCACAAATCAGCCACCCATGGGGAAAGGAAGAAGAAAAGCACATGAAACATGTGCCATTGTAACTGAATTGCCTACATTTATCCCATGGTGCTTTCTGTACAAAAGCACCTCAATTCAAACACACAGCTTAAGATCAAGGAATTCAAGTGTTTCAAGAGCATTTAAAGCCTGATTCCTATTACTTTCAAGGAAAGGTAGATGCTAAATTCCTTAAAAACACAAATGTGGGTCTATTTGGGACTGCATCCTTCGAAAGGAGAAATGGAGATTTAGAATTGCAGAACTGTTTCCATTGGAAAAGACCTTCAAGACCATAGAGTCCTCCCAAAAACCTGAGACCACTAACACTGCCAAGGCCACCACCAAAGCATATCCCAGGAAATGTCGTGGGATGGGACATCCTCCTTGTGTCCTTTGTCTCCCCAGGAGCCCCTTGGAAAGAGAAATGCCCACACAGGCTTTATCTGATTCCTTCCCAGCCAGCCTTTCCCTCACTCCTGGGTCTCATTTGCTCCACAGGCTTCACCAGCTCGCTCAGCTCAGAGGAGCTGTCAGAGGAGAAAACGCTGCCTGGTGTGGGGCTGTCTGATCCCTGTCTCATCTTGATTCCATCTGCCCCGCTCCCTTCCCCATCAAAGAGACCAAAGGATCCCCCCAACCCCTGGTTCTGCACCAGATCCCGGGCATGTTCCCTCCTGCGCTCCTTGGTGGCCCCGGGGAGGCTCCAGAGCCCTCCCTGTGTGCGGGACAGCTGCTGCAGCACCGCTGCGCCTGCGTGCGAGCAGCGCCCAAGGAGCAGCTGCGCCAGTTCAGAGTCTGAAACGGAATCCTCAGGGCACACAAATGACAACTGGCATTTCAGGGCTGGCAGGAGAAGCTAAATCCATCTGCTCGCTGCCCTTTCTAGCCATGGCCATGCTGATGCAATTGGAAGAATTGCCCCTGCTCAGGAAGCTCTCAGGTGCAAGAGAGCAGCAAAAGCCAGGTGTTTTGTTTCTGAGGTGCTAGCTGCCAGTGCCTCAGGTTTTCCTTCCAAATTCTAAGGGGTTTGGATTATTTTTACCATTTCAACAATTTCTGTGTGTCCCTATGAGCGAGTAAGCACCACAAACCCTCTCCATCAAGGCCTTGAGGTACTGCCAAAGCAGAACTTGTTCATGCTCTTTTATCTTGGTGCTTTTATAATCCCGTGCAAACTCTGATAGCAAAACCTGTGCTGTAGAGATTGACCTTGGCATCCTGGGGCACGTTTTGGGTGGGTGTTTGAATCTGCTTTTCCAGGCCTTGGGCTGAGCACGGTGAGGCCGAGGCCTGGGCCCCTCCAGCCGGCGCCGGGAGCCCCCGGGGCAGCGGCGAGGGGCGGCCCTGAGGGGCGGCACAGGGGGCATTTCCCCCGAGCGGGCGGGCGGGCGGGCGGCGGGGAAAGGCGCCCTGGGCACAAGGGCAGGCACAAGGGCCCCAGCTCTCTGCAGTGCGGGCGGCCCAGCGCCAATCGCTGCTCCCGGAGCCGCTGCCAGGGCCGGGTCTCCTCCCCGCCGCTGACCCTGCACCTGCAGCGCTGCCTCCGCCTCTGTCGGGCTCCCCGGCACGGACGGCAAGGACGTGGACACGCTGCAGCAGGGGCCCAGCAGGGACACCCAGATGGTGCCGGGGCTGCAGCTCCTCTCCTGCAAGGAAAGGCTGACACAGCTCGGCTTCTTCAGCCTGGGAAAGAGACCGAGCCTTGATCCAGCTGTGGCCTTCCAGTACCTGAGGGCAGCCTACAAGAAAGCTGGACAGGGACTTTGTACGAGGGCAGGCAAGGACAGGACAAAGGAGAATGGATCCAAATGGAGAGAGAGTCACTTTAGGTAAGGGATTCAGAAAAAAAGACCCTCCTGGAACAGTTTGCCCAGAGAAGGTGTGGATTTTGAGAAGAGGAAATCAGGAGAAGAGGGAGAGAGAGATCCACAGTCGGCCTTCGATCCAGGATGGGTCCATTTGCCATGGATCCATCATCAGGTGATAGGAGCTGAGTTGGAAATTGGCTCCCTGAGCCTGGATCACCTCGCAGTGCCCAGACAGCAGCAGAGCAGAGGTGGCTGAGCCCCACTGAGCCCAGGCTGTTTGTAGAGGGAGCAGCCTTGGCCAGCAGCTGCTTCTCTCCCTGTGTGGGAGCTGTCACCTTGTAGCTCTCAGTCTGTGGAAATAGAACACAGGGCTGAGTGTCAGAAGGGGAGCACTTGGGTAACAAAGTTCTGTGCTCCTGGGCCAGGGAGTTTGGTAATTGCCCAACTCTGTAGGAGCTTTGTGCCTTCACTGAACGGATTTCAAAGCTCCTCGAGGTGCATGGGAAAGAAACCACAGAATCACAGTATGTTAAAGATGGAATGGACCTTAAAGATCATCTAGTGCCAAGGCCCCTGCCATGGGCAGGGACACCTCCCCCTAGAGCAGGTAGCTCCAAGCCCCATCCAGCCTGGATTGGAACACTTGCAGGGCTGGAACCTCCACAACTTCCCTGGGCAACCTGCTCCAGTGTCTCACCACCCTCACAGTAAAAAAATTCTACCCTAATATCTAACCTAAATTTCCTTTCTTTCAATTTCTACCCATTACTCCTTGGCCTGTCACTACAGGACACCAGAGATGTTTTAAACTCAGCAAACTGGTGGCTTAAATTGGAAAGCAGCCCAAGGAATGGGTTAGAAATTAGAAGTCAGCCCCAAGGGATATCTCCTGAGGGAAGAGAAGGGTCCATATCTTCTCCTGCAGCATCAGGAGCTGGTTGCATCCAGCTCAGAGTCAGGGACTAGCACTGAGGCAGCCTGGAAAATCCAGTGTGACAGAGGGGATGATTGTACTGCAATGGACATCTCTCCCCAGGCCGTGAGAGCAGGCTGCCCCTGAAGCTCAGAGGGGAAGGCCAAGGACCCTTGGTTGAACTCAGCTCTCAGACTCTTAACCTTGGCAACATTTTTGTCAACACCCCCCATGTCTATGAGGTGAGCAGCAGGGCTTGGGATGGACCCTGATGGCTCCTGAGGCAGCAGCAAGCCTGGTGGAGCTGTGGAATTGCTGCCAGCCTGGGCACTTGTGAGCAGGGAATATTTGATGGACTGCTCAAACCTGGGGGGTCAGAAACGTGTGTCTGTTGTTCCTGAAGCCCCAGTCCCTGCTTTTGGGCAGCCTTCCTTAGGGATCAGCTGGGAGGGTTCCTGCAAAACAACCCCTTGGGCCATGAAACCAGCACTGGCTCCAAAAGCTGCATGTTCAGAGGTGTTTGTGGCAGTGCCAGACACAAGGCACCTTTGGACTGGGCTCTGCAGAAGCAGCTGCAACAAACTGGCTGCCTTTGATCTTCAGCCCACTGCCAACAGCTCCCAGTCAAGTGTCCCTGCTTATTCCTGCAAGTGAAAGGAAAGCCCTGGGAGTTCTCTCCTTTGCTGACCAGTCCCTCACCACACTTCAGCCTTGCTGCATCTCTGGCTCTAGAAAGAGAAAAGTGTTCCTGGGAATAAAGCAAAGGATTTTTCTACCTATTTGCCTCCCCCCCAATAGTGCCAAGCTTGCAAAAAAATCATGAGAGAGCAACTGAAGAGGTAGAAAATGAGGCACTGCATCATGCCAGACACTTTCAAAAGCTTGGCTGGGGAAGAGAAAGACACCTTGAGTTTTCTTACCAAAAGATGATGCTGTCTGTACATTTTGATGCTGATGCCTCATTCTCAATGTATTGTTTTCATGGTATGGGAAAGGTGAATGAGTAGATGGTGCTGTTGGAGCTGTGCTCACTGGGGCAGCAGCAACTCTGGGGTGATTCACTCTGCAGCTGCAATCAGCCCACGTTGCTCTCAGGGCCAGCTCCCAATGAGCTTGGTGCTACTGAGCAGAGGTGCACTGCTCTGTGTCCATGGGATAAGCCCAGGGTGACTGCAGTTCTGTGGAGTTGCCACTTCTCTGCATGAAAACCCAAAGGCAGAACTTGTCCTGTTGTATTTCTTTGACTTCTGCCATTCAGCAGCACAAAGCATCTTCTGCCTTTGCTGGGTGTTCATTGCATCATTAGACAAGAACTCACTAGAAGGGAAGGTTCCACATGTATTTCCACTTTGCTTTCTTGCTGCTGCAGGTGAAACTGATGAACCAAAGAGCTCTTGATGCCCCCTTCTCCTGTATCCCTTCATCCACCAATGTGGGCTTGTGCTTCAAGTTTGCACCCGAGGAGGGCATCATTGCAGCAGGTGGGAGCCAGAGTGTCCAGATCTCCTTCAGTGCCACCGTGCTGGGGAGCTTTGAGGAGGAGTTCCAGTTCAGTGTGGCTGGATCTCCTAGGCCTGCCATCCTGACCATCAAGTAAGGACCCTGGCAGCTGGGTGGGCACATCTGTGGCTGTCTCTGGGACATCCCCCACCCACCTCCTTTTGGGGTGGAGCAGAGAAAAAAGGTGTTTCCTGAGGTCTGAATCTCTGCTCTGATGCTGGCATTGCTTTAGTGTGAGGATGCCTCCTGCCCTGGGTGGTACCTGGGAGCTGGAATGACTCCTCCCTGCAGGGATCTCCCTGTGCCTTGGGCCATGGCCGGCAGTGGGATGGATCAGCTTTGGGCAGCAGCTGCTGTGGGATGTCCCAGCTGAACACCCAGCAAGGCCCCCAGGGCTTTGCAGATGGGCCAGCCTGGGTGATTCTGCCCCAGCAGCAGTGTTTGTAAAAACTTGTGTTAATAATCCATGCTAGATGGGCAGCAGCAGCCTCAGCTCAGCTCTCATGGCCATGCTGTGGGGCACAAACCGTGCTCCCAGCTCCTGTGCACAGAGTGCTCTGGTGCCTCCTTTGCACAGCCAGCAAAGGGCTGATGTGGGAGTCAGGGAACTGTGCAGCAGGAACTGTGCCAAGGACTGGGGCACCATCCCACTGGGGCTGGTGCCATGGCAAGAGACAATCCTGGCCCAGCCAAAGGGAGAAGAGCTGATCATAGGGGAGGCAGAGCTCAGTCCTCAGCACCACAGCAGCGTGAGGCCTTGTCCCTGCCAGCCTGAGCCATGTGCTGCTAGGATATTGCAGTGGAAGCAGGAGAGCTGATGCTGGCTGCTCTGCAGCTTTGGAGCTGGGCTGCTGCTCTTGGGGGGCACTGGCTCAAGGCAGTAAAGAAATGAAAGCAATCTGCACTGGATGATACCAGTAAGATAAGGGGGATGGATAAAAAAGATGATACCAATGCAGTTAGATAAGTGGGATGGATAAAAAAGAACAAGGAAGTTATTCCTTAGCTAGAGAAAAGCGGTGAGTAGGTGTGCCCATAGTGGAGAAACAATGATGCTGGCTTTGTTTTTGGAGGAAAAGTGCTGCTTTTTTAGTTTGGAAATCAAGAGGGAACCTTTCACCATCAAATAATTGATTCTCCTCTGTCCCTCCCCCAAAGTGGTCATGGGGTGTTTCTGCATAAGCAGCTTTCTCCTGGAGCAAGAGCAGGTGTCTCTTGTTGAGATGTGCAGAGCAGAGCCAGGGGCAGTCCTGTGAATACAACACAAGGCCCAGGTCACTGCTCCTTAATTTTGAACCCAAAGGCAGAGTGGGCACTGATTGCATCAACCATGAAATCAACTGGTGAGTGTTGTGCAGCTTCAAGTGCTGATTTCAGTGGATGTTGGTGACTTTTGGAGTGTGTCTGCTGAGTTCAAGGCCAGGTGAGGTGCTGTGCTAGATTCAGGACAGCCTTGTTTGCTTGTTGAAGCTCTTGCTCTTGGCTGTGCCAGCTGGGGCACTGCTGACAAGCTGGTCCTTTCCTCTAGGATTCATCTGTCCCCTGGATAGAACTGTTGCTGCTCTTTCCAGAGGATGTTTGGGAATGCCCTGGATTCATGTCTCAGAACTGTGTCTGTAATGATTGTGTGGGTCAAACTCTGCTGAGAAAGCTCCTCCATGGGAACAGCAGTTGCAACTAAGAAGGAGCAAAGCAGGGAACCTGTGGCTGGAAGGGCTGCTTACAGAAGCTTGTGGGGACACCTTGATGTCCATCCCATTGCAGATGGGGAAACTGAGGCACGGAGCCACTGGGTCTGGGTGTGTGTTCAGGGTCCTTCATGGGACCCCCAGCAACCCGGGGACTTCTCCTGCCTGCCCTGTGTCCAAAGCCCATCAGGGGCTGTTGGCTGCTGCCACTTGGCTTCAGCTGCCTCCTGTGCACAGGGCCTGCCTCCTGTGCTGAGCACACGGTGCTGTGTTGGTTGGAAACCCAGGGTGCCCTGAGCCCAGGTTTTGTGCCCTGAGCCACGACGGCCAGACCTTTGTAATTCCTTTAACCGAGCCCTTTCCTGCTCTGTCCTCGGCCTCCAGGGGCAGCGTCACTGCACCGAGTTTACACTTCGACCTCCCTGAGCTCGACTTCGGGGACATCTCCTTTGGTGAGTGTTGCCTGGGCTGGGACACAGCGTCAGGGATCTGTGCCTTCCAACAGAAAAGCATCCCTCACTCCTCGTCTGCCCCAGCAGCCTCTTCAGACTGTCAACTGCAGGGCTGCTGCTGCTGCCGCCTCAGGGGGCATTTTGCCATTGTGAGATCCAATAGGAGCAAGGAATAGAAAGTCAGTATTTTCTGGTGTCTCTGTGCTGCTTTAAAAGACAGATGTCTGCCAAGGAAGGTGGGAATCTTCCTGCAATGAAAAGATGAGCCCCTCCCTCCAAATTATAATCCCTTTGAAATGACAGGGCTCCCAGGCAAAACTATGGGAAAAGGAATAACAGTTCTTTCCTAGACTATCTCAGGAGAGCACAGACATCAAGGCAAGAGCAGAGGTTTCTCAGGCGCCAAGTCCCGTTTTTCCCCTTCGGTGGAGTTCTGGTCCCAGCAGGAGGACAGGAGGAACTGTGGGCTCTGGCAGGGCAGGGATCCCCTCCCAGCTGGCACCGGCAGGGAAGGAGGGAAGGAGGGAGGGCAGACAGGAAGGAAATGCTCCTTGTGCAAACCCCCAAAGGGCAGGGGGATGTGGGCAGTGCCCAGCAGCAGCAGGCAGGAGCGGGGCAGGCAGGCAGGGTCGATGCCAGCGCTGAGCTGCAGCCAGGGCAGTCCCGGGCCAAGCACACAACCTCCCGCAGCAGCAGCGGCCGAGCTGCGATCCCCAGCGGGAGGAAGGGAAGCTCCGCTCCCTGCCCAGCCTCAGCTCCCACTGCACAGCCGCCCACGGCATCACGCCACAACTCCCAAAAACCCCCAACGGAAAAGCCCCCCCAGGGCCAAAACCCCCCAAAACCCCTATCCCCCTTCCCAGACCAAGGGCAACATTCACTGTCAAGCCTAAACCCAGAACAATGAAGTTCATGAACTTCTGAAGGAAACTCATTGCCTTTCCTGAGCTGCTTCTGCCCCAGCCTGCATCACCACGGAGGCACTTGTCAAGTTGCCTTTTGAAGCAATGAAACAAGAAAGGCAAGAGATGGAAATATGGTTCTGAAGCAGGAGATTGATCCTGCTGAATGCCATTTCATTCCTAAGGTCTCTTCAGCTGAAGGCAGCTGTTGTATCTTTGTGTCTTTGTAACTCTTGACTGTTGTCTGCAGGTGCTGCTGACCTCAGTCTCATTTGAGGTTTTGACATCTGGGTTTGTCCTTTTTGTGCCTCTCTTGCCTCCCTGCTGGAGTCACTGCTGGAGCTGGCAGTGGTCACTTGGATGGGCACAGAGAAGCTCTGGGCGGCAGCTGCAGTTGTTTTTTCTCCCCATCTGTGTTCCAGTGACTCTTGGTGAAGAGGCCTGGGGAGAAGTCTCCTCCCCACAGAGCTGCCAGCCCAGCCAGATGTGCACTGCAGAGCAGGCTGTGGCTGCTCTGTGGGCTCTGCAGGACATCCCCACCATGAGTGGCTGTATCTCTGGCTTTGCAGGATGGAAAGCAAATCTCAGAGCTAAAGTGGGGTAAACCCTTGCGGGCAGCAATCACAGTGAGCAACATGGCTGTAATGTCCCTGTTTGTTGGCTGAGGTGGGACCTGGTTCCTAATTGCTGATCTCAAAGCAAGGCTGGGGTGTGCCCCCAGTTGAGTGGGCTCTGAGCTGTCATGTGCTCAGTCTGTTTGGCCCAAACCAAGAGATGCCTTAAGGATCCTGCAGAGAGAAGCTGCATTAGGGTGCTTTGCATCACGTTCTAGTTCCTGATTCCATCCTCACTTTCTTTTGCTGTTGCTTCTTCTCAGTGATGACTCACTGTTTATATATCGTGAAAGTGGTGGGAGTGTTGGCAGGCTGACCAGGGAATTTGACAGCTTGAATTCTCAGAGTAAATGCTGGGTCTGGATGCACACTCATCACTGAGAGATAACTGGTGCTGGTTTGGGGCAGGTGAGGGAGCTCCTCCCCATCCCAAAGAGAGAAGCTTGCAGTGTTCAACAGGGCTAGGAGTGGGCATTTTCAAGGCTGCAGTCTGGAATCTGTGTCAAAGGGAACTCAGTGATGATTAATTCCTCATGCAGCTTCTCACAGAATCACAGAATTTCTAGATTGGAAGAGACCTTTAAGATCATCGAGTCCAACCCATGTTCTAACACCTCAACTAGATCATGGCAGAAAGTGCCACATCCAGTCTTTTTTTAAACACATTGAGGGATGGTGACTCCACCACCTCCCTGGGTAGATGATTCCAGTATTTGACCACTCTTTCTGTGAAAAACTTCCTCCTTAATTCTAGCCTGTATCTCCCTTGGCGCAGCTTGAGACTGTGTCCTCTTATTCTGTCTGTTGCTGCCTGGAGGAAGAGACCGACCCCCAGCTCACCACAGTCACCCTTCAGGAAGTTGAAGAGAGTGATAAGGTCACCTCTGAGTCTCCTTTTCTCCAGGCTGAACAACCCCAGCTCCCTTAGTCGTTCTTCATACGGCTTGTGTTCCAAGCCCCTCCCCAGCCTCGTTGCTCTCCTTTGGACACGCTCAAGCATCTCAATGTCCCTCCTAAACTGAGGGGCCCAGAACTGAATGCAATACTCAAGGTGTGGCCTCACCAGTGCCGAGTACAGGGGAAGAATGACCTCCCTGCTCCTGCTGGCCACACTATTCCTGATACTAGCCAGGATGCCATTGGCCTTCTTGGCCACCTGGACACACTGCTGGCTCATGTTCAGCCGACTGTCAACCAGCACACCCAGGTCCCTTTCCTCCTGAGCACTGTCCAGCCACACCGTCCCCAGCCTATAATGTTGCAGGGGGTATTGTGGCCAAAGTGCAGGACTCAGCACTTGGACTTATTCAACTTCATCCCATTAGATTCTGCCCATCCATCCAACCATTCCAAGTCCCTCTGCAAAGCCCTCCATCCCTCTAACAGATCAACACACGCTCCCAGCTTCGTGTCATCTACAAATTTGCTAATGAAAGACTCTAAACCCTCATCCATGTCATCAATAAAAATATTAAACAGAACTGGCCCCAGCACAGACCCCTGAGGGACACCACTGGTGACTGGCCGCCAGCTGGATGCAGCACCATTCACCACCACTCTCTGGGCCCAGCCATCCAGCCAGTTCCTAACCCAGCAAAGAGTGCTCCTGTTCAAGCCACGGGCTGCCAGCTTGTCTAGGAGTACGCTGTGGCAGACAGTGCCAAAGGCCTTGCTGAAATACAAATAAACAACATCTACTGCCTTCCCTGCATCCACTAGGTGGGTTACCTGGTCATAAAAGGTGACCAGGTTGGTCAAACATGACCTACCCCTCCTAAACCCATGCTGACTGGGTCTGATACCCTGGCCATCCTGTAAATTCTGTGTGATGGCACTTAATATAAACCGTTCCATTATCTTGCCAGGTACTGAGGTTAGGCTGATGGTCTATAATTACCAGGATCCTCCTTTGCACCCTTGTTGTGAATGGGTATCACATTGGCCAGCTTCCAGTCATCTGGAACCTCACCAGTGAGCCAGGACTGTTGGTAAATGATGGAGACTGGCTTGGCAAGCTCATTTGCCAGCTCTCTCATTACCCTGGGGTGGATCCCGTCTGGTCCCATAGATTTATGAACATCCAAGCATTTCAGTAGTTCTTTGACTGCCTCTTCTTGGATAATGGGGGGACCATTCTGCTCGCTGACACCATCAGCCATTCCAGGCAGGCAGGTGTCTTGAGGGCAAGTCATCTTCCCACTAAAAACTGAGGCAAAGTAGGCATTAAGCACTTCTGCCTTCTCCTCATCTGCAGATGCTAAGTTCCCTCCCTTGTCCAAAAAAGAACAAAGGCTGGTCTTACCCTTCCTTCTAGCATTAAGGTATTTGTAAAAACATTTTTAATTATCCTTTACAGAAGTCGCCAAGTTCAAAATGAGCTTTGGCCTCCCTAATTTTTTTTCTGCATGCTCCAGCAGCCTTCTTGAATACTTCCTTAGAGACCTGACCCTCCTTCCAATGCTGATACATCCTCTTTTTATTCCTAAGCTCCTCCAAAACCTCCTTGCCCAGCCAGGCTGGACGTTTACCCCATTGACTGATCTTTCAGCACACAGGGACAGTCTGTTCCTGTGCCCTCAAGATCTCTGTTTTGAGGCATGCCCACCTTTCCTGAACTCCTTTGTTTTTAAGGGCTGTTTCCCAAGGGACGCTCTGAATAAGTCTCCTAAACAGGCCAAAGTCTGCCCTCCGGAAGTTCAAATTAAGTCTCACTGGTGCTCCTCCTGACTTCACCAAATATTGAGAACTCTATTATTTCATGATCACTCTGCCCCAAGTGACCTCCAACCACCACATCTCCCACCAGCCCGTCTCTATTTGCAAACAGCAGATCTAACATAGCCCTTCCCCTGGTGGGTTCACCCACCAGCTGCAACAGAAAGTTGTCCTCCATACATTCTAAGAATTTCCTGGACTGCCTCTTTACTGCTGTATTAAGTTCCCACCAGATGTCTGGTAGGTTGAAGTCACCCACAAGAACAAGGGCTGATGATCTTGAAACATTACCTAGCTGCTTATAGAATAAGTCATCTACCTCTTCTTCCTGGTTGGGTGGACGATAACAGACTCCCAGTAGGGTGTCAGCCTTGTTGGCCTTCCCCTTAATTCTTACCCATAGACATTCAACTCCATCTTCCTTAGTTTCAATTTCTACGGCATCGAAAGTCTGCTTAATGTAAAGGGGCACCCCTCCTCCTCTTCCTTTCCTGTCTCTTCTGAGGAGCTTGTATCCATCCAGTGCAGTACTCCAGCTATGTGAGTCATCCCACCATGTTTCCATGATGGCAACTACATCATAGCTCTGCAGTTGCACCATGGCCTCCAGCTCTTCTTGTTTGTTGCCCAAGCTGTGTGCATTGGTACACATGCACCTCAGCTGGGCTACTGACTTCACCCCTGACTTAGCCTTGCAACCCTTGGGCCTGCTTCCAGATAGCTCGGCTGCTTCCCCTTCCCCCTTCAAACCTAGTTTAAAGCCCTCTCAGTGAGGTCTGCCAGTTCATGAGCTAAAAACCTTTTGCCCTTAACAGAGAGATGTACCATATATAAATATATATATATATATATATATATATATATATATATATATATATGAATATATAACTTGCAATTGCTGTGGAGTACTCAACAGTTTATTCAGGTTGAGAACTTGAGTCAAAAGTTTATTACTTCATTCCTGAAGCTGCACACTTGAAATTCTTCAAGTTTGTACATCCCCAGTGAATCCTGTATGCAAAATACTTGAAAACACATTCTTTATCTGAAAGGAAAAATAGATTTAAGCGTCATTGCAAGCATTTTGAAAATTCATAGATTCTCAAAGTACTAGGTTAATTCCTATTTTTATCTTTTGCTCTTGTGCTTTTTGTTGTCTTATTTCATATTCTGTTACTACCTGTAACCTACATTAATCCTATCTCACTTCAGTGCAATGATAAAGCAAATAATTACCCAAGGGATGAAAAGACTCTATTCCTCACTTTCTTGAATAAGGATGAAAGTGGAACATTTCAGGGACATCAACAACTCATTTCTCTTAATAGTACCCAAAAAAACCTGCCCCCCCAAAAAAAGCAGCAAGCTTTAAACACTCCACAAATTCTGGCTGAAGTAAGAAGCTCACAAAGGGCACTAAGCCAGGGAGACATGTGCACACCATCACCTCATCTCACAAAAATGAACCTGTTTCTCACCACCAGCCAGTTCATAGACCCAAACTCCAACCCCAGCCCCATGTGAAAGCAGTGTCAAGGCACAGGAACCGGGAAGTGTCCCAGGATGCAGAGATAATGCTGCCAGCAGCACTGGCTCAAGCACATTGAAGTTAAGATGTTGCTGTACAGCAGTTTCTTCAGACTGCTAGGTTGCATGGTCCTGGCTGCATTCTTCACAACAGCCACTTCAGTACAGGACCTGGTGTAGTGAAAAGTTCTGGAGTTCTGTTTCCTGTCTCATAAATTCCTATTTCTCTTCTTCTTTAAGACACCCACAACTTGAGACACCTCAGGAGGCAACACTTAATTGCAACCAGTTCCCAAAGTGAGCTTGTAAATTATGCTCTATGTTTACATTATCTACTATGGGGATTTCAAAACTCTAAAATGTTATTTTTTCAGTTAAAAATGCCTGCCAATAAAATGCTGAAACTTGGCCAGTTTTAACTCCAGAGAAGAATACTCTCTGTCCCAGACCACCATCCAAACACACCCTTGCTTGGGTACATACAGCTCTTGTACCTTTTGGGTATCTTGAGTGCAGAATTAAAAGATCCAAGAACAGGGGTACAAATACAAGCACTTGTGTAAACAACTAGAAGCAACTAGGAAATTGTTGGGTTTTTTAAATTTTATAGGAAGAATTAACACAGCAGTAGTAGAAATCACCTTTCTACAGAAGCAGCTCTCACAACTAGCACACTTAAGACTGCACCACAAGTAGTTACTAGGTGTGAAATCCAGTTGTTACATGCCACCAATAGCATGTGGAACTACTGTAGGAAAGTACCACAGACACATTTTCTTCTCTTTTTCTTTCAGTTCCAAAGAGAGTCATAAAACCTGTCTGGCTCCCCAGGTAGCTGTGTTAACACAAAAAATACTGACCAGCAGAAATGATTGCAATCACACTCTATTAAATGATCAATCGAAATCCAAATTATCAAAAATGAGAAAAGATTTATTTATCTTTTTCTGCGACCAAAATACGGTCCTCAAAACCACCACAGCCAAAGAGACAGCGTCGAGCCCGAGCCCGGGGTCGGCGCTGGGTGAACCTGGATCCCACCTCTATTGCACCGGACCCTGCCCTGTTCATTGTTCGTGAGAGCCACTTCTTGCAGGGATGCTTTGTACAGTTTATTATGCCCGAGGCTGTCGTAACGGCGGGAGAGATGCGACACACCATATGCGATGAATAGCAAATCTCGAAGTTTATTGAAAGCTTACACATTTTTATATTAGTGTTAATGAAGCTTATGCATATTGCAAAATCTGAGCTCATTATTGGTTAAAGCACACTATGATCAAACACACCTACTTCTATCTCTTAACAATTATTTTGCTTCTATGTGTACATTCTTCTAATTTCTCTACCTTGGGATAACTACATTTTTTGGCAAGCAATTTTCTCCCCCGTCTTCCCGTTTTAGAGAAGGTCACTGTGACCTTCATCAGTAATTGGGCATCGGTTGCTCAGTTCCCAGCTTGTTTCTCTTACCCTTATCCATCGGTATCACATCGGAATGTCCTTTCTCAGCTAACCAATTCTCCAAAAAGCTCTCTACATCTCCCCTGTTTTTCTGTTGAACAAGCATGGTTTGATTAAATGCAGTAGTTATCATCTTTCGCACCATATTCTGTAAGCATATACAAAAACAAGGCAAAACTAATACTAACAGCAAAACTACAATAGCTACTACAATGCTAACCTTAATAAGTGAACGTAACCACGATCCTAAGTTTAAAGATTTGAGCCATCCATCAATACCAAGGCCTGATCTGTGTGAAGCCTTTGTTTCAGTGAAGTCTAACGTATCAACAAAGTCTTTCAGCATCTTGGTTAAACACAGGAAACAGAGAAAAATAACTCAGAACTAACTCACCTATAAAATATTAAGAAATACAAATCAGATGATGTGTTTTAGATCGGATATTTGAGACAAATAAGCAGTGTAGAATAACTCATGTGCTTGTGAATCTCCTTATGCAAAGCCAGTGAAGAACTTAACACATGTGAGACAAGCTACAGCTCACACTGGTTATTTTCAGAGGGAAAAAAATATAAGAAGTGATGGAGAAGTTACAAGTTGAGTCAGGTGCTTAGAGTATTGCAGGTTTGCTTTAAATTGAACAGGTACAAGAAATATGTTTCTAAGTACAAAGGGACGTTAATGCTGTGGTATGATTTTTTAAACTCATATTCTCTTTCAGATTAAAATGTAACTTAAATGAGAGAATATTTTAAATGACATATTGTGTTCTCACTTGGACAAAGAAAAAGGATAACAACTAAGTACAAAATACTCTTTGTTCGATGTTACAGGAAAAGCTAAGCAACAGTTTTCCTGTAGACTGAAATCATTATTCAAACAATAGAATGAATGTTTTCTAGGCCTCAAACATCAGTGTTTATGCTTTATGTTTTAAAAGTCAATTGATGCTTAAACAGTAAGGATGAATATATTCTTTTTGGTAATTATTTATCAAAATTGTCCACAATAATAATACTAATAATATTAATATTATGGTTGGAAGTCTATTATATATTTTAGTATCTGTTTGGAGTGGAAGTTTTGTTGTTTTTGTTGTTTGGAGGGAGTTGTTTTTTTTTTGTGCAAACTAACATTCAGGTTAAATTATAATTCTAAATGTTACATGACATCCAGTCCAGTTTTCTAAACATATAATGAGTAACGGTTGTTTGAATTTTCTTCCTGCACCTGTGTAAGCAGTTATAGCATCCGATAAGGGCTTTAATGATCTTTTTGGGCATTAAATCTAACTCCACTGTCCTATCACGACCTTTTTTGAACAAATCAGTTAAAATGTCAATTTTCTGAAAAAGAGTTTTATGTTGTTGAAGTGGAGGAGATATCCATTCCAAGGCCCATATCTCCCCCGTTTTTCTGTTATGCTAAGTAAGTGCACCCAGTAAAAATTTTTGTCTACACCAAACTGTCAGCTGTACAGGGAGATCAAAATCACGTCTCTGAACACTGCCTTGTGTAACACGGTCTAATATCTGCTGCAGTGTTTCAGCCCGTTCAGGGGTTATACGAACAGGCTGTGCTGGATTAGTTCCCTTTAACAAAGGTCAAAGTTCATCTAACAGTTCATTGTTCGATTCGCATAGGTGGAAAAAGAATATACAGCATACTCGAACTCTCTCTTACATAGCCAGCGTCCATTATTCTAGATAAAACAACCAATCCCAACACTGTAGCCGAGAAATGTCTTAAAAGCAAAACTCTCACAGATAATCTATCAATAATGAGTGGTCTCTTTACTCTCGTTGGGACTTTTGTGGGTGAACAGTCACCAAATTCACTGTCTGCTGCTGTTGCTAGGTCTACTCTGAGGCTCCCGGCGGTTGCGGGCTGAAGGCAGGTTTAGCCGAAGTGGTGATAGCTGCTATCTGTGTCCGGGCGCGGAGAGCTGGTGGCCGGGAAGCAGAACTGCGCTGGGCAGCCGCGGGGCAGGCGGACGTCTCGGAGCCCGCTGCTCCACGGGGGGCGAGAGGCCCGTCTTGCCGTCCCCCCCTCGGCTCGGGGGCGGGGCGGCTGCGGAGCGGTGCTGGCGGCTGCGGAGCGGGAGGCGGCCGCGCTGCAGCTGCTGAGTCGCCCAGGGCCGGGGCCGGCACGAGCCTCTCCGGCGGGGCGGCTGCGGGCTGTGCGCTGCGGCAGAGCGGCAGAGGGTGCGGGTCCGGAGCGGGAGGAGGCGGAGGCGGTGCAGGGTTTAACACCGGGGCAGGCGGCGCGGACGGCACGGCTGGAATACGCGCGGGGGGGCTGCTGCCCGCGGCAGACGCCGATAGCTGCAGGGAGCTGCTTTTTAGAGCAGGAGCTTGTACCGGCGGGGACCCAAACCAGTCTCCGCAACTCCTGTTGCTTTCACGGGCTGCACTAGTCTGCTGGGCAGCTCTTTCCCCTGCCTGGTATTCCAAGAATTCAGCATGCACGACTCGCCATAAATTTCCCAACTCTTTCGCGGTCTTATCCTCATCTATGATTGCACGCCACAGCTTATCTCCGAATATACGCCATTCCGACAACTCATGCACTGTATGCGGATTACGAAAAAGCCCCTGTGCACACCCATAAGCTAACAACCCAGGAAGTTCTTTCTGTAAATCTATCCCTCTAATCTGACGCCCTCGTAAAAAGTCAGTAAATAAATCATATGCTGCTTGCCTGTCTTTATCCATTTCAACGACGATTGCGCGCTTCTTGCGGCTCTATTCAGGTCCGGCAGCACGTAGCAGCCGGGCTCTCCTCTGAGGTCACCCGGGGCCTGAACACCTTCCTTTTTCAGCGGTGTTTTTTGCCGTCCCCAGCCGCGAAAGGACCTGCACTTGACTTTTACACCTCCGACCGTGGCTAGTCCCGAAGGATCACGTCGGGATCACCATTTGTCGTAACGGCGGGAGAGATGCGACACACCATATGCGATGAATAGCAAATCTCGAAGTTTATTGAAAGCTTACACATTTTTATATTAGTGTTAATGAAGCTTATGCATATTGCAAAATCTGAGCTCATTATTGGTTAAAGCACACTATGATCAAACACACCTACTTCTATCTCTTAACAATTATTTTGCTTCTATGTGTACATTCTTCTAATTTCTCTACCTTGGGATAACTACATTTTTTGGCAAGCAATTTTCTCCCCCGTCTTCCCGTTTTAGAGAAGGTCACTGTGACCTTCATCAGTAATTGGGCATCGGTTGCTCAGTTCCCAGCTTGTTTCTCTTACCCTTATCCATCGGTATCACATCGGAATGTCCTTTCTCAGCTAACCAATTCTCCAAAAAGCTCTCTACACGAGGCGAAGGAGTCCCAGTTTCTTTTGTAACTCTGCATATTCATAGTTGGTTCTTTCACTGTGCAGAGCTGGACAATCACCATTTCCTTGTTGATAGCCAGCGCTGATGGATCTGGGGAAGTCGGGTATTCACACGTACCTTTCTGGCGACTTTGGCTATCTTGATCAATGTTATCAACAGGGCAATGATCTCTCTTAGGTGTCTTCTGATGATGACTCGGGACAATGGTGACCATTGTGCTGGGTGTGTCTATTCATAAGCTAAGTGCTGATTGTTCTCCTGCTGCCTTCAGGAATTTCGGAATTTGAATAGACGTCTGCCTCTCGGGCTGCTTGTGGTAAGAGACTTGTCTGGATTTCACAATCTTGATGAAATACATGCTTTTATAGCATGAATTATTTCCCAACATATATTACAACACCACTACAATCTTTCACAGAAGAAGGCAATCATACAGATCAGTGTATGGTCAAATTGCCCCCTAATTCTCATAAAGTCCATCTACTCTGGATACCCTTACTTTGTATTTTTGTTTCTTGGTCATCACAGAACTCAGAGCTGCAAGAAAAAGAGAAAGAAATATGAAGAGTCCTTGGGTAAGGGAAATACTGGACTGTCAGGAACTAAAAATAGTTGATAGCATCTGTATCAGGCAATTTCTTTTACTCTCTACCAGTGTCCATTTCAGGCATCCTGTTAGCATGACTAAGAATTTTGCAGCTAAATGCAATGGGCTGCAATTTGAGAGGCCTACAAGAAAAAAACCTTATCAGACGTTATTTCCCCTCAAGTGACAGGTGCAAATGACAAAATGAAAGGGCCAACAGAAATTTAAAATTTTCTAATTTTAGAAAAATATAGTATTAGCATCAGATTCCACAGGGATAGAGATATAAGACCAGCAAGGAAATGCTCCAAGAAATGTTTCCTAGCCTGAAGAGAAAAGCTAGCCACAGGAACAGGAGAGAGCCACTTCTTTTAAAATGTGTGAATTACTGAATGCAAGAGCCATAGGCCTTTTCAGCTTCTGTTTTTCGCAAAAAGTAAGCTATTAACTTGTGTTTATGAAGATTTTATTTGGACTTTAATGTTTTTGAGCCAGCTTTGAGCAAAATACAAAGAAACTCCATTACATATTAGTAAATGCAGCATTTAGAATAGCAAATAAATAGTCCTATCTTATAGTAAAATGTTCAGTTCTTCATAAATTGTGAACAAGTCCATGAAATGCAGTTTAGATCTGGAGATCTGCAGCTTAAGATCTGGAGAAATCCAGCAAAGATTGCAAATTTCTTGCTGGACACCACCCTATTGACCCAGGGTGAGAGACCAGAAATGGAGGCCATTTTCCATGGGGAAAATGAAGTCATTGGCCCAGGCTCTGGGTAAAAGATGAAAGGTGGCATCTGGGGCCCTAGGAGTTGCAGGGTCCTCATTGCCAGCAGCTTTAGTTGTGGAGAAAATCAGCCAAGTTTGCAAATTTCACACCGGGAACGATGCAGATGGCCAGGGCAACTGGCCACAAACTGACCCCATTTTCCATGGGGAAAATGAAGTCATGTCTCCAGGGTCTGGGTATGAGATGAAAATTGGCCTTCAGGGCTCTAAGGACTTGCAAGCTCCTAGTTGCTGGCATCTTTAGTTGTGGAGGAATCCAGCAAAGTTTGCAAATTTCACACAGGGAAAAATGCAGAAGGCCATGGCAAGAGGCCTAAAACTGACCCCATTTTCCATGGGGAAATGAAGTCATGTCTCCAGGGTCTGGGTATCAATGAAAGGTGGCCTTTGGGGCTCTAAGGACTTGCAAGCTCCTACTTCCCGGCAGCTTTAGTTGTGGAGGAATCCAGCAAAGTTTGCAAATTTCTCACAGGGCACTGCCCTGTTGGGCGGGACAAATGGCTGAAAAGAGAGGCCATTTTCCATGGGGAAAAGAAGTCCTTTCCTCAGCGTCTGGGTGTCAGATTAAAGGAGGCTTTTGGGGCTCTAAGGACTTGCAGGGTACTACTTACTGGCCGCTTTAGATTTGGAGAAATCCAGCAAAGATTACAAATTTCTTGCTGGGCACCACCCAATTGGTCAGGGCGAGAGGCCAGAAATGGAGGCCATTTTCCATGGGGAAAATGAAGTCATTGCCCCAGGGACTGGGTATCAATGAAAGGTGGCTTTTGGGGCTCTAAGGACTTGCAAGCTCCTACATGCTCGCAGCATTTGTTTTGGAGGAATCCAGCAAAGTTTGCAAATTTCACACCGGGAACAATGCAGAAGGCAAGGGCGACAGGCCTCAAACTGACCCCATTTTCCATGGGGAAATGAAGTCATGTCCCCAGGGCCTGGGTGTCAGATGAAAGGTGGCCTTTGGGGCTCTAAGGACTTGCAGGGTACTTCTTACTGGCCGCTTTAGATTTGGGGAAATCCAGGAGAGATTCCAAATTTCTTGCTGGGCACCCCCCTATTGGTCAGGGCGAGAGGCCAGAAATGGAGGTCATATTCCATGGGGAAAATGAGGTCATGTCTCCAGGGTCTGGGTATCAATGAAAGGTGGCTTTTGGGGTTCTAAGGACTTCCTGAGTCCTCATTGCCAGAACCTTTAGTTTTGGAGAAAATCAGCCAAGTTTGCAAATTTCACACCGGGAACGACGCTGATGGCCAGGGCGAGTGGCCTCAAACTGACCCCATTTTCCATGGGGAAAATGACGTCATGTCTCCAGGGTCTGGGTATCAATGAAAGGTGGCTTTTAGGGCTCTATGGACTTGCAAGCTCCTAGATGCTGGCAGCTTTAGTTGTGGAGGAATCCAGCAAAGTTTGCAAATTTCACACAGAGAACAATGCAGAAGGCCAGGGCGAGTGGACTAAAACTGACCCCATTTTCCATGGGGAAAATGAAGTCATGTCTCCAGGGTCTGGGTATCAGATGAAAGGTGGCTTTTGGGGCTCTAAGGACTTGCAGGGTACTACCTTTTGGCAGCTTTAGATATGGAGAAATCCAGCAAAGATTGCAAATTTCTTGCTGGACACCACCCTATTGGTCAGGGCAAGAGGCCAGAAATGGAGGCCATTTTCCATGGGGAAAATGAAGTCACTGGCCCAGGGTCTGGGTGTCAGATGAAAGCTGGCATCTGGGGCCCTAGGAGTTGCAGGGTCCTCATTGCCAGGAGCTTTACTTTTGGAGAAAATCAGCTAAGTTTGCAAATTTCACACAGGGAACAATGCAGAAGGCCAGGGCGCGAGGCCGCAAACTGACCCCATTTTCCATGGGGAAAATGAAGTCATGTCTCCGGTGTCTGGGTATATATGAAAGGTGGCCTTTGGGGCTCCAAGGACTTCCAGGGTCCTCATTCCCAGCAGCTTTACTTTTGGAGAAAATCAGCCATGATTGCAAATTTCACACCAGGAACGATGCAGATTTTTCCATGCAAAAAATGTCCTTTCCTCGTGGTCTCAGTACTATGTTCAAGGTGGCCTTTGGGGCTCTAAGGACTCGCAAGCTCCTAGTTGCTGGAAGCTTTACTTTTGGAAAAAACCAGCAAAGATTTGGTAATTCTAGCGTGGCTCCCCACTTTCTACCAGGGTAAGTGGCGTCAAACGGAGGCCATTACCCATGGAAAAAGAAGTCCTTTACCCAGGGTCTTGGTATCAATGAAAGGTGGCATCTGGGGCTCTAAGGACTTGCAGGCTACTTCTTACTGGCAGCTTTAGATTTGGAGAAATCCAGCAAAGATTGCAAATTTCTTGCTGGGCACCACCCTATTGGTCAGGGCGAGAGGCCAGAAATGGAGGCCATTTTCCATGGGGAAAATGAAGTCATTGGCCCAGGGTCTAGGTATCAGATGAAAGGTCGCATCTGGGGCCCTAAGGAGTTGCAGGGTCCTTGTCGCCAGCAGCTTTACTTCTGGAGAAAATCAGCCAAGTTTGCAGATTTCACACTGGGAACGATGCAGATGGCCAGGGCCAGTGGCCTCAAACTGACCCCATTTTCCCTGGGGAAAATGAAGTCCAGTCCCCAGGGTCTGGGTGTCAGATAAGAGCTGGCCTTTGCGGCTCTAAGGACTTCAAACTCCTAGTTGCTGGAAGCTTTAGTTGTGGAGGAATCCAGCAAAGTTTTCAAATTTCTCACTGGGAACTGCCCTGTTGCCTAGGGCAAATGGCTGCAAAGAGAGGCCATTTTGCATGGGAATAAGAAGTCCTTTCCACAGGGTCTAGGTGTCAGATGAAAGGTGGCCTTTGGGGCTCTAAGGACTTCCAGGGTCCTCATTGCCAGCAGCTTTACTTTTGGAGAAAATCAGCCAAGTTTCCAAATATCACACCGGGAACGATGCAGATGGCCTTGCTGAGTGGCCTCAGACTGACCCCAATTTCCATGGGGAAAATGAAGTCATGTCCCCAGGGTCTGGGTGTCAGATGAAAGGTGGCCTTTGGGGCTCTATGGACTTGCAAGATCTTAGTTGCTGGCAGCCTTAGTTGTGGAGGAATCCATCAAAGTTTAAAAATTTCTCACTGGGCACTGCCCTGTTGGCCAGGGCAAATGGCTGCAAAGAGAGGCCATTTTGCATGGGAAAAAGAAGTCCTTTCCCCAGGGTCTGGGTGTCAGATGAAAGGTAGCCTTTGGGGCTCTAAGGACTTGCAAGCTCCCAGTTGCTGTCAGCTTTAGTTGTGGAGGAATCCAGCAAAGTTTGCAAATTTCTCACTGGGGACTGCCCTGTTGGCCAGGGAAAATGGCTGCCAAAGGAGGCCATTTTGCATGGGACAAAGAAGTCCCATCCCCAGGGTCTGTGTATCAATGAATGGTGGCCTTTGGGGCTCGGAGGACTTGCAGGGTACTGCTTACTGGAAGCTTTAGATTTGGAGAAATCCAGCAAAGGTTGCAATCTTCTTGCTGGAGACCGCCCTATTAGTCAAGGCGAGAGGCCACAAATGGGAGGCCATTTTCCATGGGGAAAATGAAGTCATTGCCCCAGGGTCTGGGTGTCAGATGAAAGGTGGCCTTTGGGGCTCTAAGGACTTGCAAGCTCCTAGTTGCGGCTCCAAGGACTTGCAGGGTCCTCATTGCCAGCAGCTTTAGTCGTGGAGAAAATCAGCCAAGTTTGCAAATTTCACACCGGGAACGATGCAGATGGCCAGGACGAGTGGCCTCAAACTGACCCCATTTTCCATGGGGAAAATGAGGTCATGTCCCCAGGGTCTGGGTATCAATGAAAGGTGGCTTTTGGGGCCCTAAGGACTTGCAGGGACCTCATTCCCAGCAGCTTTAGTTTTGGAGAAAATCAGCCGAGTTTGCAAATATCACACGGGGAACAATGCAGATGGCCAGGGCGAGTGGCCTCAAAATGACCCCATTTTCCATTGGGAAAGTGATGTCATGTCTCCAGGGTCTGGGTATCAATCAAAGGTGGCCTTTTGGGCTCGAAGGACTTGCAAGCTCCTAGGTGCCGGCAGCTTTAGTTGTGGAGGAATCCAGCAAAGTTTGCAAATTTCTCACTGGGCACTGCCCTGTTGGCCAGGGCAAATGGCTGCAAAGAGAGGCCATTTTGCATGGGAAAAAGAAGTCCTTTCCCCAGGGTCTGGGTGTCAGATTAAAAGTGGCCTTTGGGGCTCTGAGGACTTGTAGGGTACTACTTACTGGCTATAGTAGAGGAAATGTGTTGTATTTGAATATCTGTACAGAGGCTTTGCCTCAGAAGTCCCGGTTGTCCTTGATGGGCTGCAGCTGTGACCGTTGTCGAGAATTGGGATAAAAGGGGGCGGCGTAGCCATTCAGGGAGCGCCTTGAAGGACCCCCAAACTGGGGAAGGATACCATGCAGAAGAAAGCGTCTGTGCTGTGAAGATCTGCAGCCATATGAATACACCGAGGAGGTATGGACTTTAGAAATCTGATAACAGCATTATGGGACTCTAGAGAAATAGAACAACAACAACTGGCAGCTTTAGATTTGGAGAAATCCAGGAAAGATTGCAAAGTTCTTGCTGGGCACCACCCTATTGGTCAAGGCGTGAGGCCACAAATGGAGGCCATTTTCCGTGGTGAAAATGACGTCATGTCTCCAGGGTCCGGGTATCAATGAAAGGTGGCGTTTGGGGCCCTAAGGACTTGCAGGGTACTACTTACTCGCAGCTTTAGATTTGGAGGAAGCCAGCAAAGATTGCAAATTTCTTGCTAGGCACCACCCTATTGGTCAGGGTGAGAGGCCACAAATGGAGGCCATTTTCCATGGGGAAAATGTCGTCATCTGTCCAGGGTCTGGGTATCAGATGAAAGGTGGCTTTTGGGGCTCAAAGGACTTGCAAGCTCCTAGATGCTGGCAGCTTTAGTTGTCGAGGATTCCAGCAAAGTTTGCAAATTTCATACCGGGAACAATGCAAATGGCCAGGGCGAGTGGCCTCAAACTGACCCCATTTTCCACGGGGAAAATGAAGTCATGTCCCCAGGGCCTGGGTGTCAGATGAAAGCTGGCCTTTAGGGCTCTAAGGACTTGCAAGCTCCTTGTTGCTGAAAGCTTTAGTTGTGGAGGAATCCAGCAAAGTTTGCAAATTTCTCACTGGGGACTGCCCTGTTGGCCAGGGCAAATGGCTGCAAAGAGAGGCCATTTTGCATGGGAAAAAGAAGTCCTTTCCCCAGGGTCTGGCGATCAATGCAATGTGGCCTTTGGGTCTCTTAGGACTTGCAGGGTACTACTTACTGGCTATAGTAGAGGAAATGTATTGTATTTGAATATCTGTACAGAGGCTTTGCCCCAGAGGTCCCGGTTGTCCTTGATGGGCTGCAGCTGTGACCGTTGTCGAGAATTGGGATAAAAGGGGGCGGCGTAGCCATTCAGGGAGAGCCTTGAAGGACCCTCAAACTGGGGAAGGATACCATGCAGAAGAAAGCGTCTGTGCTATGAAGATCTGCAGCCATATGAATACACCGAGGAGGTATGGACTTTAGAAATCTGATAACAGCATTATGGGACTCTAGAGCAATAGAACAACAACAACTGGCAGCTTTAGATTGGGAGAAATCCAGCAAAGATGGCAATTTCCTTGCTGGGCCTTACTCTATTGCTCCGGGCGAGAGGCCACAAATGGAGGCCATTTTCCATGGGGAAAATGAAGTCATTGGCCCAGGGACTGGGTATCAGATGAAAGGTGGCATCTGGAGCCCTAAGGACTTGCAGGGTCCTCATTGCCCGCAGCTTTAGTTTTGGAGAAAATCAGCAAAGTTTGCAAATATCACACAGGGAACAATGCAGATGGCCAGGGCGAGTGGCCTCAAAATGACCCATTTTTCCATGGGGAAAAGAAGTCATGTCTCCAGGGTCTGGGTATCAAAGGTGGCCATTGGGGCTCCAAGGACTTGCAGGGTCCTAGTTGCTGGCAGCTATAGTTGTGGAGGAATCCAGCAAAATTTGCAAATTTCTCACTGGGTACTGCCCTGTGGGCCAGGTCAAATGGCTGCCAAGAGAGGCCATTTTGCAGGGGACAAAGAAGTCCCTTCCCCAGGGTCTGGGTGTATCAATGAATGGTGGCCTTTGGGGCTCGGAGGACTTGCAAGGTACTTCTTACTGGCAGCTTTAGATATGGAGAAATCCAGCAAAGATTGCAATTTCCTTGCTGGAGACCGCCCTATTAGTCAAGGCGAGAGGCCACAAATGGGAGGCCATTTTCCATGGGGAAAATGAAGTCATGTCTCCAGGGTCTGGGTATCAGATGAAACGTGGCGTTTGGGGCTCAAAGGACTTGCAGGCTCCTAGATGCTGGCCGCTTTAGTTGTCGAGGATTCCAGCAAAGTTTGCCAATTTCACACCGGAAACAATGCAGATGGCCAGGGCGAGTGGCCTCAAACTGACCCCATTTTCCATGGGGAAGTCATGTCCCCTGGGTCTGGGTGTCCGATGAAAGCTGGCCTTTGGGGCTCTAAGGACTTGCAGGGTACTTCTTACTGGTAGGTTTAGATTTGGAGAAATCCAGAAGAGATAGCAATTTTCCTGCTGAGCACCACCCTATTGGTCAGGGCGAGAGGAAACAAATGGAGGCCATTTTCCATGGGGAAAATGACATCATGTCTCCAGGGTCTGGGTATCAATGAAAGGTGGAATCTGGGGCCCTAAGGACTTGCAGGGTCCTCATTGCCAGCAGCTTTAGTTGTGGAGAAAATCAGCCTAGTTTGCAAATTTCACAGAGGGAGCAATGCAGATGGCCAGGGCGAGTGGCCTCAAACTGACCCCATTTTCCATGGGGAAAATGATGTCATGTCTCCAGGGTGTTGCTATCAATGAAAGGTGGCTTTTGGGCTTCCAAGGACTTGCAAGCTCCTAGATGCTGGCAGCTTCAGTTGTGGAGGAATCCAGCCAAGTTTGCAAATTCCACACAAGGAACAATGCAGAAGCCAGGGCGAGTGGCCCCAAACTGACCCCATTTTCCATGGGGAAAAGAAGTCATGTCTCCGGGGTCCGGGTATAAATGAAAGGTGGCTTTTGGGGCCCTAAGGACTTGCAGGGTACTACTTACTCGCAGCTTTAGATTTGGAGAAAGCCAGCAAAGATTGCAATTTCCTTGCTGGGCACCACCCTATTGGTCAAGGCGTGAGGCCTCAAATGGAGGCCATTTTCCGTGGTGAAAATGAAGTCATGTGTCCAGGGTCCGGGTATCAATGAAAGGTGGCGTTTGGGGCCCTAAGGACTTGCAGGGTACTACTTACTCGCAGCTTTAGATTTGGAGGAAGCCAGCAAAGATTGCAAATTTCTTGCTGGGCACCACCCTATTGGTCAGGGTGAGAGGCCACAAATGGAGGCCATTTTCCATGGGGAAAATGTCGTCATCTGTCCAGGGTCTGGGTATCAGATGAAAGGTGGCTTTTGGGGCTCAAAGGACTTGCAAGCTCCTAGATGCTGGCAGCTTTAGTTGTCGAGGATTCCAGCAAAGTTTGCAAATTTCATACCGGGAACAATGCAAATGGCCAGGGCGAGTGGCCTCAAACTGACCCCATTTTCCACGGGGAAAATGAAGTCATGTCCCCTGGGTCTGGGTGTCAGATGAAAGGTGGCCTTTGGGGCTCTAAGGACTTGCAAGATCCTAGTTGCTGGCAGCCTTAGTTGTGGAGGAATCCATCAAAGTTTAAAAATTTCTCACTGGGCACTGCCCTGTTGGCCAGGGCAAATGGCTGCAAAGAGAGGCCATTTTGCATGGGAAAAAGAAGTCCTTTCCCCAGGGTCTGGGTGTCAGATGAAAGGTAGCCTTTGGGGCTCTAAGGACTTGCAAGCTCCCAGTTGCTGTCAGCTTTAGTTGTGGAGGAATCCAGCAAAGTTTGCAAATTTCTCACTGGGGACTGCCCTGTTGGCCAGGGAAAATGGCTGCCAAAGGAGGCCATTTTGCATGGGACAAAGAAGTCCCATCCCCAGGGTCTGTGTATCAATGAATGGTGGCCTTTGGGGCTCGGAGGACTTGCAGGGTAGTGCTTACTGGAAGCTTTAGATTTGGAGAAATCCAGCAAAGGTTGCAATCTTCTTGCTGGAGACCGCCCTATTAGTCAAGGCGAGAGGCCACAAATGGGAGGCCATTTTCCATGGGGAAAATGAAGTCATTGCCCCAGGGTCTGGGTGTCAGATGAAAGGTGGCCTTTGGGGCTCTAAGGACTTGCAAGCTCCTAGTTGCGGCTCCAAGGACTTGCAGGGTCCTCATTGCCAGCAGCTTTAGTCGTGGAGAAAATCAGCCAAGTTTGCAAATTTCACACCGGGAACGATGCAGATGGCCAGGACGAGTGGCCTCAAACTGACCCCATTTTCCATGGGGAAAATGAGGTCATGTCCCCAGGGTCTGGGTATCAATGAAAGGTGGCTTTTGGGGCCCTAAGGACTTGCAGGGACCTCATTCCCAGCAGCTTTAGTTTTGGAGAAAATCAGCCGAGTTTGCAAATATCACACAGGGAACAATGCAGATGGCCAGGGCGAGTGGCCTCAAAATGACCCCATTTTCCATTGGGAAAGTGATGTCATGTCTCCAGGGTCTGGGTATCAATCAAAGGTGGCCTTTTGGGCTCAAAGGACTTGCAAGCTCCTAGGTGCCGGCAGCTTTAGTTGTGGAGGAATCCAGCAAAGTTTGCAAATTTCTCACTGGGCACTGCCCTGTTGGCCAGGGCAAATGGCTGCAAAGAGAGGCCATTTTGCATGGGAAAAAGAAGTCCTTTCCCCAGGGTCTGGGTGTCAGATTAAAAGTGGCCTTTGGGGCTCTGAGGACTTGTAGGGTACTACTTACTGGCTATAGTAGAGGAAATGTGTTGTATTTGAATATCTGTACAGAGGCTTTGCCTCAGAAGTCCCGGTTGTCCTTGATGGGCTGCAGCTGTGACCGTTGTCGAGAATTGGGATAAAAGGGGGCGGCGTAGCCATTCAGGGAGCGCCTTGAAGGACCCCCAAACTGGGGAAGGATACCATGCAGAAGAAAGCGTCTGTGCTGTGAAGATCTGCAGCCATATGAATACACCGAGGAGGTATGGACTTTAGAAATCTGATAAGAGCATTATGGGACTCTAGAGAAATAGAACAACAACAACTGGCAGCTTTAGATTTGGAGAAATCCAGGAAAGATTGCAAAGTTCTTGCTGGGCACCACCCTATTGGTCAAGGCGTGAGGCCACAAATGGAGGCCATTTTCCGTGGTGAAAATGACGTCATGTCTCCAGGGTCCGGGTATCAATGAAAGGTGGCGTTTGGGGCCCTAAGGACTTGCAGGGTACTACTTACTCGCAGCTTTAGATTTGGAGGAAGCCAGCAAAGATTGCAAATTTCTTGCTAGGCACCACCCTATTGGTCAGGGTGAGAGGCCACAAATGGAGGCCATTTTCCATGGGGAAAATGTCGTCATCTGTCCAGGGTCTGGGTATCAGATGAAAGGTGGCTTTTGGGGCTCAAAGGACTTGCAAGCTCCTAGATGCTGGCAGCTTTAGTTGTCGAGGATTCCAGCAAAGTTTGCAAATTTCATACCGGGAACAATGCAAATGGCCAGGGCGAGTGGCCTCAAACTGACCCCATTTTCCACGGGGAAAATGAAGTCATGTCCCCAGGGCCTGGGTGTCAGATGAAAGCTGGCCTTTAGGGCTCTAAGGACTTGCAAGCTCCTTGTTGCTGAAAGCTTTAGTTGTGGAGGAATCCAGCAAAGTTTGCAAATTTCTCACTGGGGACTGCCCTGTTGGCCAGGGCAAATGGCTGCAAAGAGAGGCCATTTTGCATGGGAAAAAGAAGTCCTTTCCCCAGGGTCTGGCGATCAATGCAATGTGGCCTTTGGGTCTCTTAGGACTTGCAGGGTACTACTTACTGGCTACAGTAGAGGAAATGTATTGTATTTGAATATCTGTACAGAGGCTTTGCCCCAGAGGTCCCGGTTGTCCTTGATGGGCTGCAGCTGTGACCGTTGTCGAGAATTGGGATAAAAGGGGGCGGCGTAGCCATTCAGGGAGAGCCTTGAAGGACCCCCAAACTGGGGAAGGATACCATGCAGAAGAAAGCGTCTGTGCTATGAAGATCTGCAGCCATATGAATACACCGAGGAGGTATGGACTTTAGAAATCTGATAACAGCATTATGGGACTCTAGAGCAATAGAACAACAACAACTGGCAGCTTTAGATTGGGAGAAATCCAGCAAAGATGGCAATTTCCTTGCTGGGCCTTACTCTATTGCTCCGGGCGAGAGGCCACAAATGGAGGCCATTTTCCATGGGGAAAATGAAGTCATTGGCCCAGGGACTGGGTATCAGATGAAAGGTGGCATCTGGAGCCCTAAGGACTTGCAGGGTCCTCATTGCCCGCAGCTTTAGTTTTGGAGAAAATCAGCAAAGTTTGCA
This sequence comes from Agelaius phoeniceus, assembly GCF_051311805.1. Classification (NCBI taxonomy): domain Eukaryota; kingdom Metazoa; phylum Chordata; class Aves; order Passeriformes; family Icteridae; genus Agelaius; species Agelaius phoeniceus. The sequence goes on along the minus strand of NC_135276.1, from coordinate 995,441 downwards.
AATATCACACAGGGAACAATGCAGATGGCCAGGGCGAGTGGCCTCAAAATGACCCATTTTTCCATGGGGAAAAGAAGTCATGTCTCCAGGGTCTGGGTATCAAAGGTGGCCATTGGGGCTCCAAGGACTTGCAGGGTCCTAGTTGCTGGCAGCTATAGTTGTGGAGGAATCCAGCAAAATTTGCAAATTTCTCACTGGGTACTGCCCTGTGGGCCAGGTCAAATGGCTGCCAAGAGAGGCCATTTTGCAGGGGACAAAGAAGTCCCTTCCCCAGGGTCTGGGTGTATCAATGAATGGTGGCCTTTGGGGCTCGGAGGACTTGCAAGGTACTTCTTACTGGCAGCTTTAGATATGGAGAAATCCAGCAAAGATTGCAATTTCCTTGCTGGAGACCGCCCTATTAGTCAAGGCGAGAGGCCACAAATGGGAGGCCATTTTCCATGGGGAAAATGAAGTCATGTCTCCAGGGTCTGGGTATCAGATGAAACGTGGCGTTTGGGGCTCAAAGGACTTGCAGGCTCCTAGATGCTGGCCGCTTTAGTTGTCGAGGATTCCAGCAAAGTTTGCCAATTTCACACCGGAAACAATGCAGATGGCCAGGGCGAGTGGCCTCAAACTGACCCCATTTTCCATGGGGAAGTCATGTCCCCTGGGTCTGGGTGTCCGATGAAAGCTGGCCTTTGGGGCTCTAAGGACTTGCAGGGTACTTCTTACTGGTAGGTTTAGATTTGGAGAAATCCAGAAGAGATAGCAATTTTCCTGCTGAGCACCACCCTATTGGTCAGGGCGAGAGGAAACAAATGGAGGCCATTTTCCATGGGGAAAATGACATCATGTCTCCAGGGTCTGGGTATCAATGAAAGGTGGAATCTGGGGCCCTAAGGACTTGCAGGGTCCTCATTGCCAGCAGCTTTAGTTGTGGAGAAAATCAGCCTAGTTTGCAAATTTCACAGAGGGAGCAATGCAGATGGCCAGGGCGAGTGGCCTCAAACTGACCCCATTTTCCATGGGGAAAATGATGTCATGTCTCCAGGGTGTTGCTATCAATGAAAGGTGGCTTTTGGGCTTCCAAGGACTTGCAAGCTCCTAGATGCTGGCAGCTTCAGTTGTGGAGGAATCCAGCCAAGTTTGCAAATTCCACACAAGGAACAATGCAGAAGCCAGGGCGAGTGGCCCCAAACTGACCCCATTTTCCATGGGGAAAAGAAGTCATGTCTCCGGGGTCCGGGTATAAATGAAAGGTGGCTTTTGGGGCCCTAAGGACTTGCAGGGTACTACTTACTCGCAGCTTTAGATTTGGAGAAAGCCAGCAAAGATTGCAATTTCCTTGCTGGGCACCACCCTATTGGTCAAGGCGTGAGGCCTCAAATGGAGGCCATTTTCCGTGGTGAAAATGAAGTCATGTGTCCAGGGTCCGGGTATCAATGAAAGGTGGCGTTTGGGGCCCTAAGGACTTGCAGGGTACTACTTACTCGCAGCTTTAGATTTGGAGGAAGCCAGCAAAGATTGCAAATTTCTTGCTGGGCACCACCCTATTGGTCAGGGTGAGAGGCCACAAATGGAGGCCATTTTCCATGGGGAAAATGTCGTCATCTGTCCAGGGTCTGGGTATCAGATGAAAGGTGGCTTTTGGGGCTCAAAGGACTTGCAAGCTCCTAGATGCTGGCAGCTTTAGTTGTCGAGGATTCCAGCAAAGTTTGCAAATTTCATACCGGGAACAATGCAAATGGCCAGGGCGAGTGGCCTCAAACTGACCCCATTTTCCACGGGGAAAATGAAGTCATGTCCCCTGGGTCTGGGTGTCAGATGAAAGGTGGCCTTTGGGGCTCTAAGGACTTGCAAGATCCTAGTTGCTGGCAGCCTTAGTTGTGGAGGAATCCATCAAAGTTTAAAAATTTCTCACTGGGCACTGCCCTGTTGGCCAGGGCAAATGGCTGCAAAGAGAGGCCATTTTGCATGGGAAAAAGAAGTCCTTTCCCCAGGGTCTGGGTGTCAGATGAAAGGTAGCCTTTGGGGCTCTAAGGACTTGCAAGCTCCCAGTTGCTGTCAGCTTTAGTTGTGGAGGAATCCAGCAAAGTTTGCAAATTTCTCACTGGGCACTGCCCTGTTGGCCAGGGAAAATGGCTGCCAAAGGAGGCCATTTTGCATGGGACAAAGAAGTCCCATCCCCAGGGTCTGTGTATCAATGAATGGTGGCCTTTGGGGCTCGGAGGACTTGCAGGGTACTGCTTACTGGAAGCTTTAGATTTGGAGAAATCCAGCAAAGGTTGCAATCTTCTTGCTGGAGACCGCCCTATTAGTCAAGGCGAGAGGCCACAAATGGGAGGCCATTTTCCATGGGGAAAATGAAGTCATTGCCCCAGGGTCTGGGTGTCAGATGAAAGGTGGCCTTTGGGGCTCTAAGGACTTGCAAGCTCCTAGTTGCGGCTCCAAGGACTTGCAGGGTCCTCATTGCCAGCAGCTTTAGTCGTGGAGAAAATCAGCCAAGTTTGCAAATTTCACACCGGGAACGATGCAGATGGCCAGGACGAGTGGCCTCAAACTGACCCCATTTTCCATGGGGAAAATGAGGTCATGTCCCCAGGGTCTGGGTATCAATGAAAGGTGGCTTTTGGGGCCCTAAGGACTTGCAGGGACCTCATTCCCAGCAGCTTTAGTTTTGGAGAAAATCAGCCGAGTTTGCAAATATCACACAGGGAACAATGCAGATGGCCAGGGCGAGTGGCCTCAAAATGACCCCATTTTCCATTGGGAAAGTGATGTCATGTCTCCAGGGTCTGGGTATCAATCAAAGGTGGCCTTTTGGGCTCAAAGGACTTGCAAGCTCCTAGGTGCCGGCAGCTTTAGTTGTGGAGGAATCCAGCAAAGTTTGCAAATTTCTCACTGGGCACTGCCCTGTTGGCCAGGGCAAATGGCTGCAAAGAGAGGCCATTTTGCATGGGAAAAAGAAGTCCTTTCCCCAGGGTCTGGGTGTCAGATTAAAAGTGGCCTTTGGGGCTCTGAGGACTTGTAGGGTACTACTTACTGGCTATAGTAGAGGAAATGTGTTGTATTTGAATATCTGTACAGAGGCTTTGCCTCAGAAGTCCCGGTTGTCCTTGATGGGCTGCAGCTGTGACCGTTGTCGAGAATTGGGATAAAAGGGGGCGGCGTAGCCATTCAGGGAGCGCCTTGAAGGACCCCCAAACTGGGGAAGGATACCATGCAGAAGAAAGCGTCTGTGCTGTGAAGATCTGCAGCCATATGAATACACCGAGGAGGTATGGACTTTAGAAATCTGATAAGAGCATTATGGGACTCTAGAGAAATAGAACAACAACAACTGGCAGCTTTAGATTTGGAGAAATCCAGGAAAGATTGCAAAGTTCTTGCTGGGCACCACCCTATTGGTCAAGGCGTGAGGCCACAAATGGAGGCCATTTTCCGTGGTGAAAATGACGTCATGTCTCCAGGGTCCGGGTATCAATGAAAGGTGGCGTTTGGGGCCCTAAGGACTTGCAGGGTACTACTTACTCGCAGCTTTAGATTTGGAGGAAGCCAGCAAAGATTGCAAATTTCTTGCTAGGCACCACCCTATTGGTCAGGGTGAGAGGCCACAAATGGAGGCCATTTTCCATGGGGAAAATGTCGTCATCTGTCCAGGGTCTGGGTATCAGATGAAAGGTGGCTTTTGGGGCTCAAAGGACTTGCAAGCTCCTAGATGCTGGCAGCTTTAGTTGTCGAGGATTCCAGCAAAGTTTGCAAATTTCATACCGGGAACAATGCAAATGGCCAGGGCGAGTGGCCTCAAACTGACCCCATTTTCCACGGGGAAAATGAAGTCATGTCCCCAGGGCCTGGGTGTCAGATGAAAGCTGGCCTTTAGGGCTCTAAGGACTTGCAAGCTCCTTGTTGCTGAAAGCTTTAGTTGTGGAGGAATCCAGCAAAGTTTGCAAATTTCTCACTGGGGACTGCCCTGTTGGCCAGGGCAAATGGCTGCAAAGAGAGGCCATTTTGCATGGGAAAAAGAAGTCCTTTCCCCAGGGTCTGGCGATCAATGCAATGTGGCCTTTGGGTCTCTTAGGACTTGCAGGGTACTACTTACTGGCTACAGTAGAGGAAATGTATTGTATTTGAATATCTGTACAGAGGCTTTGCCCCAGAGGTCCCGGTTGTCCTTGATGGGCTGCAGCTGTGACCGTTGTCGAGAATTGGGATAAAAGGGGGCGGCGTAGCCATTCAGGGAGAGCCTTGAAGGACCCCCAAACTGGGGAAGGATACCATGCAGAAGAAAGCGTCTGTGCTATGAAGATCTGCAGCCATATGAATACACCGAGGAGGTATGGACTTTAGAAATCTGATAACAGCATTATGGGACTCTAGAGCAATAGAACAACAACAACTGGCAGCTTTAGATTGGGAGAAATCCAGCAAAGATGGCAATTTCCTTGCTGGGCCTTACTCTATTGCTCCGGGCGAGAGGCCACAAATGGAGGCCATTTTCCATGGGGAAAATGAAGTCATTGGCCCAGGGACTGGGTATCAGATGAAAGGTGGCATCTGGAGCCCTAAGGACTTGCAGGGTCCTCATTGCCCGCAGCTTTAGTTTTGGAGAAAATCAGCAAAGTTTGCAAATATCACACAGGGAACAATGCAGATGGCCAGGGCGAGTGGCCTCAAAATGACCCATTTTTCCATGGGGAAAAGAAGTCATGTCTCCAGGGTCTGGGTATCAAAGGTGGCCATTGGGGCTCCAAGGACTTGCAGGGTCCTAGTTGCTGGCAGCTATAGTTGTGGAGGAATCCAGCAAAATTTGCAAATTTCTCACTGGGTACTGCCCTGTGGGCCAGGTCAAATGGCTGCCAAGAGAGGCCATTTTGCAGGGGACAAAGAAGTCCCTTCCCCAGGGTCTGTGTATCAATGAATGGTGGCCTTTGGGGCTCAGAGGACTTGCAAGGTACTTCTTACTGGCAGCTTTAGATATGGAGAAATCCAGCAAAGATTGCAATTTCCTTGCTGGAGACCGCCCTATTAGTCAAGGCGAGAGGCCACAAATGGGAGGCCATTTTCCATGGGGAAAATGAAGTCATGTCTCCAGGGTCTGGGTATCAGATGAAACGTGGCGTTTGGGGCTCAAAGGACTTGCAGGCTCCTAGATGCTGGCCGCTTTAGTTGTCGAGGATTCCAGCAAAGTTTGCCAATTTCACACCGGAAACAATGCAGATGGCCAGGGCGAGTGGCCTCAAACTGACCCCATTTTCCATGGGGAAAATGAAGTCATGTCCCCTGGGTCTGGGTGTCCGATGAAAGCTGGCCTTTGGGGCTCTAAGGACTTGCAGGGTACTTCTTACTGGTAGGTTTAGATTTGGAGAAATCCAGAAGAGATAGCAATTTTCCTGCTGAGCACCACCCTATTGGTCAGGGCGAGAGGAAACAAATGGAGGCCATTTTCCATGGGGAAAATGACATCATGTCTCCAGGGTCTGGGTATCAATGAAAGGTGGAATCTGGGGCCCTAAGGAGTTGCAGGGTCCTCATTGCCAGCAGCTTTAGTTGTGGAGAAAATCAGCCTAGTTTGCAAATTTCACAGAGGGAGCAATGCAGATGGCCAGGGCGAGTGGCCTCAAACTGACCCCATTTTCCATGGGGAAAATGATGTCATGTCTCCAGGGTGTTGCTATCAATGAAAGGTGGCTTTTGGGCTTCCAAGGACTTGCAAGCTCCTAGATGCTGGCAGCTTCAGTTGTGGAGGAATCCAGCCAAGTTTGCAAATTCCACACAAGGAACAATGCAGAAGCCAGGGCGAGTGGCCCCAAACTGACCCCATTTTCCATGGGGAAAAGAAGTCATGTCTCCGGGGTCCGGGTATAAATGAAAGGTGGCTTTTGGGGCCCTAAGGACTTGCAGGGTACTACTTACTCGCAGCTTTAGATTTGGAGAAAGCCAGCAAAGATTGCAATTTCCTTGCTGGGCACCACCCTATTGGTCAAGGCGTGAGGCCTCAAATGGAGGCCATTTTCCGTGGTGAAAATGAAGTCATGTGTCCAGGGTCCGGGTATCAATGAAAGGTGGCGTTTGGGGCCCTAAGGACTTGCAGGGTACTACTTACTGGCAGCTTTAGATTTGGAGGAAGCCAGCAAAGATTGCAAATTTCTTGCTAGGCACCACCCTATTGGTCAGGGTGAGAGGCCACAAATGGAGGCCATTTTCCATGGGGAAAATGTCGTCATCTGTCCAGGGTCTGGGTATCAGATGAAAGGTGGCTTTTGGGGCTCAAAGGACTTGCAAGCTCCTAGATGCTGGCAGCTTTAGTTGTCGAGGATTCCAGCAAAGTTTGCAAATATCACACAGGGAACAATGCAGATGGCCAGGGCGAGTGGCCTCAAAATGACCCATTTTTCCATGGGGAAAAGAAGTCATGTCTCCAGGGTCTGGGTATCAAAGGTGGCCATTGGGGCTCTAAGGACTTGCAAGCTCCCAGTTGCTGTCAGCTTTAGTTGTGGAGGAATCCAGCAAAGTTTGCAAATTTCTCACTGGGGACTGCCCTGTTGGCCAGGGAAAATGGCTGCCAAAGGAGGCCATTTTGCATGGGACAAAGAAGTCCCATCCCCAGGGTCTGTGTATCAATGAATGGTGGCCTTTGGGGCTCGGAGGACTTGCAGGGTACTGCTTATTGGAAGCTTTAGATTTGGAGAAATCCAGCAAAGGTTGCAATCTTCTTGCTGGAGACCGCCCTATTAGTCAAGGCGAGAGGCCACAAATGGGAGGCCATTTTCCATGGGGAAAATGAAGTCATTGCCCCAGGGTCTGGGTGTCAGATGAAAGGTGGCCTTTGGGGCTCTAAGGACTTGCAAGCTCCTAGTTGCGGCTCCAAGGACTTGCAGGGTCCTCATTGCCAGCAGCTTTAGTCGTGGAGAAAATCAGCCAAGTTTGCAAATTTCACACCGGGAACGATGCAGATGGCCAGGACGAGTGGCCTCAAACTGACCCCATTTTCCATGGGGAAAATGAGGTCATGTCCCCAGGGTCTGGGTATCAATGAAAGGTGGCTTTTGGGGCCCTAAGGACTTGCAGGGACCTCATTCCCAGCAGCTTTAGTTTTGGAGAAAATCAGCCGAGTTTGCAAATATCACACAGGGAACAATGCAGATGGCCAGGGCGAGTGGCCTCAAAATGACCCCATTTTCCATTGGGAAAGTGATGTCATGTCTCCAGGGTCTGGGTATCAATCAAAGGTGGCCTTTTGGGCTCGAAGGACTTGCAAGCTCCTAGGTGCCGGCAGCTTTAGTTGTGGAGGAATCCAGCAAAGTTTGCAAATTTCTCACTGGGCACTGCCCTGTTGGCCAGGGCAAATGGCTGCAAAGAGAGGCCATTTTGCATGGGAAAAAGAAGTCCTTTCCCCAGGGTCTGGGTGTCAGATTAAAAGTGGCCTTTGGGGCTCTGAGGACTTGTAGGGTACTACTTACTGGCTATAGTAGAGGAAATGTGTTGTATTTGAATATCTGTACAGAGGCTTTGCCTCAGAAGTCCCGGTTGTCCTTGATGGGCTGCAGCTGTGACCGTTGTCGAGAATTGGGATAAAAGGGGGCGGCGTAGCCATTCAGGGAGCGCCTTGAAGGACCCCCAAACTGGGGAAGGATACCATGCAGAAGAAAGCGTCTGTGCTGTGAAGATCTGCAGCCATATGAATACACTGAGGAGGTATGGACTTTAGAAATCTGATAACAGCATTATGGGACTCTAGAGAAATAGAACAACAACAACTGGCAGCTTTAGATTTGGAGAAATCCAGGAAAGATTGCAAAGTTCTTGCTGGGCACCACCCTATTGGTCAAGGCGTGAGGCCACAAATGGAGGCCATTTTCCGTGGTGAAAATGACGTCATGTCTCCAGGGTCCGGGTATCAATGAAAGGTGGCGTTTGGGGCCCTAAGGACTTGCAGGGTACTACTTACTCGCAGCTTTAGATTTGGAGGAAGCCAGCAAAGATTGCAAATTTCTTGCTGGGCACCACCCTATTGGTCAGGGTGAGAGGCCACAAATGGAGGCCATTTTCCATGGGGAAAATGTCGTCATCTGTCCAGGGTCTGGGTATCAGATGAAAGGTGGCTTTTGGGGCTCAAAGGACTTGCAAGCTCCTAGATGCTGGCAGCTTTAGTTGTCGAGGATTCCAGCAAAGTTTGCAAATTTCATACCGGGAACAATGCAAATGGCCAGGGCGAGTGGCCTCAAACTGACCCCATTTTCCACGGGGAAAATGAAGTCATGTCCCCAGGGCCTGGGTGTCAGATGAAAGCTGGCCTTTAGGGCTCTAAGGACTTGCAAGCTCCTTGTTGCTGAAAGCTTTAGTTGTGGAGGAATCCAGCAAAGTTTGCAAATTTCTCACTGGGGACTGCCCTGTTGGCCAGGGCAAATGGCTGCAAAGAGAGGCCATTTTGCATGGGAAAAAGAAGTCCTTTCCCCAGGGTCTGGCGATCAATGCAATGTGGCCTTTGGGTCTCTTAGGACTTGCAGGGTACTACTTACTGGCTATAGTAGAGGAAATGTATTGTATTTGAATATCTGTACAGAGGCTTTGCCCCAGAGGTCCCGGTTGTCCTTGATGGGCTGCAGCTGTGACCGTTGTCGAGAATTGGGATAAAAGGGGGCGGCGTAGCCATTCAGGGAGAGCCTTGAAGGACCCTCAAACTGGGGAAGGATACCATGCAGAAGAAAGCGTCTGTGCTATGAAGATCTGCAGCCATATGAATACACCGAGGAGGTATGGACTTTAGAAATCTGATAACAGCATTATGGGACTCTAGAGCAATAGAACAACAACAACTGGCAGCTTTAGATTGGGAGAAATCCAGCAAAGATGGCAATTTCCTTGCTGGGCCTTACTCTATTGCTCCGGGCGAGAGGCCACAAATGGAGGCCATTTTCCATGGGGAAAATGAAGTCATTGGCCCAGGGACTGGGTATCAGATGAAAGGTGGCATCTGGGGCCCTAAGGACTTGCAGGGTCCTCATTGCCCGCAGCTTTAGTTTTGGAGAAAATCAGCAAAGTTTGCAAATATCACACAGGGAACAATGCAGATGGCCAGGGCGAGTGGCCTCAAAATGACCCATTTTTCCATGGGGAAAAGAAGTCATGTCTCCAGGGTCTGGGTATCAAAGGTGGCCATTGGGGCTCCAAGGACTTGCAGGGTCCTAGTTGCTGGCAGCTATAGTTGTGGAGGAATCCAGCAAAATTTGCAAATTTCTCACTGGGTACTGCCCTGTGGGCCAGGTCAAATGGCTGCCAAGAGAGGCCATTTTGCAGGGGACAAAGAAGTCCCTTCCCCAGGGTCTGTGTATCAATGAATGGTGGCCTTTGGGGCTCGGAGGACTTGCAAGGTACTTCTTACTGGCAGCTTTAGATATGGAGAAATCCAGCAAAGATTGCAATTTCCTTGCTGGAGACCGCCCTATTAGTCAAGGCGAGAGGCCACAAATGGGAGGCCATTTTCCATGGGGAAAATGAAGTCATGTCTCCAGGGTCTGGGTATCAGATGAAACGTGGCGTTTGGGGCTCAAAGGACTTGCAGGCTCCTAGATGCTGGCCGCTTTAGTTGTCGAGGATTCCAGCAAAGTTTGCCAATTTCACACCGGAAACAATGCAGATGGCCAGGGCGAGTGGCCTCAAACTGACCCCATTTTCCATGGGGAAGTCATGTCCCCTGGGTCTGGGTGTCCGATGAAAGCTGGCCTTTGGGGCTCTAAGGACTTGCAGGGTACTTCTTACTGGTAGGTTTAGATTTGGAGAAATCCAGAAGAGATAGCAATTTTCCTGCTGAGCACCACCCTATTGGTCAGGGCGAGAGGAAACAAATGGAGGCCATTTTCCATGGGGAAAATGACATCATGTCTCCAGGGTCTGGGTATCAATGAAAGGTGGAATCTGGGGCCCTAAGGACTTGCAGGGTCCTCATTGCCAGCAGCTTTAGTTGTGGAGAAAATCAGCCTAGTTTGCAAATTTCACAGAGGGAGCAATGCAGATGGCCAGGGTGAGTGGCCTCAAACTGACCCCATTTTCCATGGGGAAAATGATGTCATGTCTCCAGGGTGTTGCTATCAATGAAAGGTGGCTTTTGGGCTTCCAAGGACTTGCAAGCTCCTAGATGCTGGCAGCTTCAGTTGTGGAGGAATCCAGCCAAGTTTGCAAATTCCACACAAGGAACAATGCAGAAGCCAGGGCGAGTGGCCCCAAACTGACCCCATTTTCCATGGGGAAAAGAAGTCATGTCTCCGGGGTCCGGGTATAAATGAAAGGTGGCTTTTGGGGCCCTAAGGACTTGCAGGGTACTACTTACTCGCAGCTTTAGATTTGGAGAAAGCCAGCAAAGATTGCAATTTCCTTGCTGGGCACCACCCTATTGGTCAAGGCGTGAGGCCTCAAATGGAGGCCATTTTCCGTGGTGAAAATGAAGTCATGTGTCCAGGGTCCGGGTATCAATGAAAGGTGGCGTTTGGGGCCCTAAGGACTTGCAGGGTACTACTTACTCGCAGCTTTAGATTTGGAGGAAGCCAGCAAAGATTGCAAATTTCTTGCTGGGCACCACCCTATTGGTCAGGGTGAGAGGCCACAAATGGAGGCCATTTTCCATGGGGAAAATGTCGTCATCTGTCCAGGGTCTGGGTATCAGATGAAAGGTGGCTTTTGGGGCTCAAAGGACTTGCAAGCTCCTAGATGCTGGCAGCTTTAGTTGTCGAGGATTCCAGCAAAGTTTGCAAATTTCATACCGGGAACAATGCAAATGGCCAGGGCGAGTGGCCTCAAACTGACCCCATTTTCCACGGGGAAAATGAAGTCATGTCCCCTGGGTCTGGGTGTCAGATGAAAGGTGGCCTTTGGGGCTCTAAGGACTTGCAAGATCCTAGTTGCTGGCAGCCTTAGTTGTGGAGGAATCCATCAAAGTTTAAAAATTTCTCACTGGGCACTGCCCTGTTGGCCAGGGCAAATGGCTGCAAAGAGAGGCCATTTTGCATGGGAAAAAGAAGTCCTTTCCCCAGGGTCTGGGTGTCAGATGAAAGGTAGCCTTTGGGGCTCTAAGGACTTGCAAGCTCCCAGTTGCTGTCAGCTTTAGTTGTGGAGGAATCCAGCAAAGTTTGCAAATTTCTCACTGGGCACTGCCCTGTTGGCCAGGGAAAATGGCTGCCAAAGGAGGCCATTTTGCATGGGACAAAGAAGTCCCATCCCCAGGGTCTGTGTATCAATGAATGGTGGCCTTTGGGGCTCGGAGGACTTGCAGGGTACTGCTTACTGGAAGCTTTAGATTTGGAGAAATCCAGCAAAGGTTGCAATCTTCTTGCTGGAGACCGCCCTATTAGTCAAGGCGAGAGGCCACAAATGGGAGGCCATTTTCCATGGGGAAAATGAAGTCATTGCCCCAGGGTCTGGGTGTCAGATGAAAGGTGGCCTTTGGGGCTCTAAGGACTTGCAAGCTCCTAGTTGCGGCTCCAAGGACTTGCAGGGTCCTCATTGCCAGCAGCTTTAGTCGTGGAGAAAATCAGCCAAGTTTGCAAATTTCACACCGGGAACGATGCAGATGGCCAGGACGAGTGGCCTCAAACTGACCCCATTTTCCATGGGGAAAATGAGGTCATGTCCCCAGGGTCTGGGTATCAATGAAAGGTGGCTTTTGGGGCCCTAAGGACTTGCAGGGACCTCATTCCCAGCAGCTTTAGTTTTGGAGAAAATCAGCCGAGTTTGCAAATATCACACAGGGAACAATGCAGATGGCCAGGGCGAGTGGCCTCAAAATGACCCCATTTTCCATTGGGAAAGTGATGTCATGTCTCCAGGGTCTGGGTATCAATCAAAGGTGGCCTTTTGGGCTCAAAGGACTTGCAAGCTCCTAGGTGCCGGCAGCTTTAGTTGTGGAGGAATCCAGCAAAGTTTGCAAATTTCTCACTGGGCACTGCCCTGTTGGCCAGGGCAAATGGCTGCAAAGAGAGGCCATTTTGCATGGGAAAAAGAAGTCCTTTCCCCAGGGTCTGGGTGTCAGATTAAAAGTGGCCTTTGGGGCTCTGAGGACTTGTAGGGTACTACTTACTGGCTATAGTAGAGGAAATGTGTTGTATTTGAATATCTGTACAGAGGCTTTGCCTCAGAAGTCCCGGTTGTCCTTGATGGGCTGCAGCTGTGACCGTTGTCGAGAATTGGGATAAAAGGGGGCGGCGTAGCCATTCAGGGAGCGCCTTGAAGGACCCCCAAACTGGGGAAGGATACCATGCAGAAGAAAGCGTCTGTGCTGTGAAGATCTGCAGCCATATGAATACACCGAGGAGGTATGGACTTTAGAAATCTGATAAGAGCATTATGGGACTCTAGAGAAATAGAACAACAACAACTGGCAGCTTTAGATTTGGAGAAATCCAGGAAAGATTGCAAAGTTCTTGCTGGGCACCACCCTATTGGTCAAGGCGTGAGGCCACAAATGGAGGCCATTTTCCGTGGTGAAAATGACGTCATGTCTCCAGGGTCCGGGTATCAATGAAAGGTGGCGTTTGGGGCCCTAAGGACTTGCAGGGTACTACTTACTCGCAGCTTTAGATTTGGAGGAAGCCAGCAAAGATTGCAAATTTCTTGCTAGGCACCACCCTATTGGTCAGGGTGAGAGGCCACAAATGGAGGCCATTTTCCATGGGGAAAATGTCGTCATCTGTCCAGGGTCTGGGTATCAGATGAAAGGTGGCTTTTGGGGCTCAAAGGACTTGCAAGCTCCTAGATGCTGGCAGCTTTAGTTGTCGAGGATTCCAGCAAAGTTTGCAAATTTCATACCGGGAACAATGCAAATGGCCAGGGCGAGTGGCCTCAAACTGACCCCATTTTCCACGGGGAAAATGAAGTCATGTCCCCAGGGCCTGGGTGTCAGATGAAAGCTGGCCTTTAGGGCTCTAAGGACTTGCAAGCTCCTTGTTGCTGAAAGCTTTAGTTGTGGAGGAATCCAGCAAAGTTTGCAAATTTCTCACTGGGGACTGCCCTGTTGGCCAGGGCAAATGGCTGCAAAGAGAGGCCATTTTGCATGGGAAAAAGAAGTCCTTTCCCCAGGGTCTGGCGATCAATGCAATGTGGCCTTTGGGTCTCTTAGGACTTGCAGGGTACTACTTACTGGCTATAGTAGAGGAAATGTATTGTATTTGAATATCTGTACAGAGGCTTTGCCCCAGAGGTCCCGGTTGTCCTTGATGGGCTGCAGCTGTGACCGTTGTCGAGAATTGGGATAAAAGGGGGCGGCGTAGCCATTCAGGGAGAGCCTTGAAGGACCCTCAAACTGGGGAAGGATACCATGCAGAAGAAAGCGTCTGTGCTATGAAGATCTGCAGCCATATGAATACACCGAGGAGGTATGGACTTTAGAAATCTGATAACAGCATTATGGGACTCTAGAGCAATAGAACAACAACAACTGGCAGCTTTAGATTGGGAGAAATCCAGCAAAGATGGCAATTTCCTTGCTGGGCCTTACTCTATTGCTCCGGGCGAGAGGCCACAAATGGAGGCCATTTTCCATGGGGAAAATGAAGTCATTGGCCCAGGGACTGGGTATCAGATGAAAGGTGGCATCTGGGGCCCTAAGGACTTGCAGGGTCCTCATTGCCCGCAGCTTTAGTTTTGGAGAAAATCAGCAAAGTTTGCAAATATCACACAGGGAACAATGCAGATGGCCAGGGCGAGTGGCCTCAAAATGACCCATTTTTCCATGGGGAAAAGAAGTCATGTCTCCAGGGTCTGGGTATCAAAGGTGGCCATTGGGGCTCCAAGGACTTGCAGGGTCCTAGTTGCTGGCAGCTATAGTTGTGGAGGAATCCAGCAAAATTTGCAAATTTCTCACTGGGTACTGCCCTGTGGGCCAGGTCAAATGGCTGCCAAGAGAGGCCATTTTGCAGGGGACAAAGAAGTCCCTTCCCCAGGGTCTGTGTATCAATGAATGGTGGCCTTTGGGGCTCGGAGGACTTGCAAGGTACTTCTTACTGGCAGCTTTAGATATGGAGAAATCCAGCAAAGATTGCAATTTCCTTGCTGGAGACCGCCCTATTAGTCAAGGCGAGAGGCCACAAATGGGAGGCCATTTTCCATGGGGAAAATGAAGTCATGTCTCCAGGGTCTGGGTATCAGATGAAACGTGGCGTTTGGGGCTCAAAGGACTTGCAGGCTCCTAGATGCTGGCCGCTTTAGTTGTCGAGGATTCCAGCAAAGTTTGCCAATTTCACACCGGAAACAATGCAGATGGCCAGGGCGAGTGGCCTCAAACTGACCCCATTTTCCATGGGGAAGTCATGTCCCCTGGGTCTGGGTGTCCGATGAAAGCTGGCCTTTGGGGCTCTAAGGACTTGCAGGGTACTTCTTACTGGTAGGTTTAGATTTGGAGAAATCCAGAAGAGATAGCAATTTTCCTGCTGAGCACCACCCTATTGGTCAGGGCGAGAGGAAACAAATGGAGGCCATTTTCCATGGGGAAAATGACATCATGTCTCCAGGGTCTGGGTATCAATGAAAGGTGGAATCTGGGGCCCTAAGGACTTGCAGGGTCCTCATTGCCAGCAGCTTTAGTTGTGGAGAAAATCAGCCTAGTTTGCAAATTTCACAGAGGGAGCAATGCAGATGGCCAGGGCGAGTGGCCTCAAACTGACCCCATTTTCCATGGGGAAAATGATGTCATGTCTCCAGGGTGTTGCTATCAATGAAAGGTGGCTTTTGGGCTTCCAAGGACTTGCAAGCTCCTAGATGCTGGCAGCTTCAGTTGTGGAGGAATCCAGCCAAGTTTGCAAATTCCACACAAGGAACAATGCAGAAGCCAGGGCGAGTGGCCCCAAACTGACCCCATTTTCCATGGGGAAAAGAAGTCATGTCTCCGGGGTCCGGGTATAAATGAAAGGTGGCTTTTGGGGCCCTAAGGACTTGCAGGGTACTACTTACTCGCAGCTTTAGATTTGGAGAAAGCCAGCAAAGATTGCAATTTCCTTGCTGGGCACCACCCTATTGGTCAAGGCGTGAGGCCTCAAATGGAGGCCATTTTCCGTGGTGAAAATGAAGTCATGTGTCCAGGGTCCGGGTATCAATGAAAGGTGGCGTTTGGGGCCCTAAGGACTTGCAGGGTACTACTTACTCGCAGCTTTAGATTTGGAGGAAGCCAGCAAAGATTGCAAATTTCTTGCTGGGCACCACCCTATTGGTCAGGGTGAGAGGCCACAAATGGAGGCCATTTTCCATGGGGAAAATGTCGTCATCTGTCCAGGGTCTGGGTATCAGATGAAAGGTGGCTTTTGGGGCTCAAAGGACTTGCAAGCTCCTAGATGCTGGCAGCTTTAGTTGTCGAGGATTCCAGCAAAGTTTGCAAATTTCATACCGGGAACAATGCAAATGGCCAGGGCGAGTGGCCTCAAACTGACCCCATTTTCCACGGGGAAAATGAAGTCATGTCCCCTGGGTCTGGGTGTCAGATGAAAGGTGGCCTTTGGGGCTCTAAGGACTTGCAAGATCCTAGTTGCTGGCAGCCTTAGTTGTGGAGGAATCCATCAAAGTTTAAAAATTTCTCACTGGGCACTGCCCTGTTGGCCAGGGCAAATGGCTGCAAAGAGAGGCCATTTTGCATGGGAAAAAGAAGTCCTTTCCCCAGGGTCTGGGTGTCAGATGAAAGGTAGCCTTTGGGGCTCTAAGGACTTGCAAGCTCCCAGTTGCTGTCAGCTTTAGTTGTGGAGGAATCCAGCAAAGTTTGCAAATTTCTCACTGGGCACTGCCCTGTTGGCCAGGGAAAATGGCTGCCAAAGGAGGCCATTTTGCATGGGACAAAGAAGTCCCATCCCCAGGGTCTGTGTATCAATGAATGGTGGCCTTTGGGGCTCGGAGGACTTGCAGGGTACTGCTTACTGGAAGCTTTAGATTTGGAGAAATCCAGCAAAGGTTGCAATCTTCTTGCTGGAGACCGCCCTATTAGTCAAGGCGAGAGGCCACAAATGGGAGGCCATTTTCCATGGGGAAAATGAAGTCATTGCCCCAGGGTCTGGGTGTCAGATGAAAGGTGGCCTTTGGGGCTCTAAGGACTTGCAAGCTCCTAGTTGCGGCTCCAAGGACTTGCAGGGTCCTCATTGCCAGCAGCTTTAGTCGTGGAGAAAATCAGCCAAGTTTGCAAATTTCACACCGGGAACGATGCAGATGGCCAGGACGAGTGGCCTCAAACTGACCCCATTTTCCATGGGGAAAATGAGGTCATGTCCCCAGGGTCTGGGTATCAATGAAAGGTGGCTTTTGGGGCCCTAAGGACTTGCAGGGACCTCATTCCCAGCAGCTTTAGTTTTGGAGAAAATCAGCCGAGTTTGCAAATATCACACAGGGAACAATGCAGATGGCCAGGGCGAGTGGCCTCAAAATGACCCCATTTTCCATTGGGAAAGTGATGTCATGTCTCCAGGGTCTGGGTATCAATCAAAGGTGGCCTTTTGGGCTCAAAGGACTTGCAAGCTCCTAGGTGCCGGCAGCTTTAGTTGTGGAGGAATCCAGCAAAGTTTGCAAATTTCTCACTGGGCACTGCCCTGTTGGCCAGGGCAAATGGCTGCAAAGAGAGGCCATTTTGCATGGGAAAAAGAAGTCCTTTCCCCAGGGTCTGGGTGTCAGATTAAAAGTGGCCTTTGGGGCTCTGAGGACTTGTAGGGTACTACTTACTGGCTATAGTAGAGGAAATGTGTTGTATTTGAATATCTGTACAGAGGCTTTGCCTCAGAAGTCCCGGTTGTCCTTGATGGGCTGCAGCTGTGACCGTTGTCGAGAATTGGGATAAAAGGGGGCGGCGTAGCCATTCAGGGAGCGCCTTGAAGGACCCCCAAACTGGGGAAGGATACCATGCAGAAGAAAGCGTCTGTGCTGTGAAGATCTGCAGCCATATGAATACACCGAGGAGGTATGGACTTTAGAAATCTGATAAGAGCATTATGGGACTCTAGAGAAATAGAACAACAACAACTGGCAGCTTTAGATTTGGAGAAATCCAGGAAAGATTGCAAAGTTCTTGCTGGGCACCACCCTATTGGTCAAGGCGTGAGGCCACAAATGGAGGCCATTTTCCGTGGTGAAAATGACGTCATGTCTCCAGGGTCCGGGTATCAATGAAAGGTGGCGTTTGGGGCCCTAAGGACTTGCAGGGTACTACTTACTCGCAGCTTTAGATTTGGAGGAAGCCAGCAAAGATTGCAAATTTCTTGCTAGGCACCACCCTATTGGTCAGGGTGAGAGGCCACAAATGGAGGCCATTTTCCATGGGGAAAATGTCGTCATCTGTCCAGGGTCTGGGTATCAGATGAAAGGTGGCTTTTGGGGCTCAAAGGACTTGCAAGCTCCTAGATGCTGGCAGCTTTAGTTGTCGAGGATTCCAGCAAAGTTTGCAAATTTCATACCGGGAACAATGCAAATGGCCAGGGCGAGTGGCCTCAAACTGACCCCATTTTCCACGGGGAAAATGAAGTCATGTCCCCAGGGCCTGGGTGTCAGATGAAAGCTGGCCTTTAGGGCTCTAAGGACTTGCAAGCTCCTTGTTGCTGAAAGCTTTAGTTGTGGAGGAATCCAGCAAAGTTTGCAAATTTCTCACTGGGGACTGCCCTGTTGGCCAGGGCAAATGGCTGCAAAGAGAGGCCATTTTGCATGGGAAAAAGAAGTCCTTTCCCCAGGGTCTGGCGATCAATGCAATGTGGCCTTTGGGTCTCTTAGGACTTGCAGGGTACTACTTACTGGCTATAGTAGAGGAAATGTATTGTATTTGAATATCTGTACAGAGGCTTTGCCCCAGAGGTCCCGGTTGTCCTTGATGGGCTGCAGCTGTGACCGTTGTCGAGAATTGGGATAAAAGGGGGCGGCGTAGCCATTCAGGGAGAGCCTTGAAGGACCCTCAAACTGGGGAAGGATACCATGCAGAAGAAAGCGTCTGTGCTATGAAGATCTGCAGCCATATGAATACACCGAGGAGGTATGGACTTTAGAAATCTGATAACAGCATTATGGGACTCTAGAGCAATAGAACAACAACAACTGGCAGCTTTAGATTGGGAGAAATCCAGCAAAGATGGCAATTTCCTTGCTGGGCCTTACTCTATTGCTCCGGGCGAGAGGCCACAAATGGAGGCCATTTTCCATGGGGAAAATGAAGTCATTGGCCCAGGGACTGGGTATCAGATGAAAGGTGGCATCTGGGGCCCTAAGGACTTGCAGGGTCCTCATTGCCCGCAGCTTTAGTTTTGGAGAAAATCAGCAAAGTTTGCAAATATCACACAGGGAACAATGCAGATGGCCAGGGCGAGTGGCCTCAAAATGACCCATTTTTCCATGGGGAAAAGAAGTCATGTCTCCAGGGTCTGGGTATCAAAGGTGGCCATTGGGGCTCCAAGGACTTGCAGGGTCCTAGTTGCTGGCAGCTATAGTTGTGGAGGAATCCAGCAAAATTTGCAAATTTCTCACTGGGTACTGCCCTGTGGGCCAGGTCAAATGGCTGCCAAGAGAGGCCATTTTGCAGGGGACAAAGAAGTCCCTTCCCCAGGGTCTGTGTATCAATGAATGGTGGCCTTTGGGGCTCGGAGGACTTGCAAGGTACTTCTTACTGGCAGCTTTAGATATGGAGAAATCCAGCAAAGATTGCAATTTCCTTGCTGGAGACCGCCCTATTAGTCAAGGCGAGAGGCCACAAATGGGAGGCCATTTTCCATGGGGAAAATGAAGTCATGTCTCCAGGGTCTGGGTATCAGATGAAACGTGGCGTTTGGGGCTCAAAGGACTTGCAGGCTCCTAGATGCTGGCCGCTTTAGTTGTCGAGGATTCCAGCAAAGTTTGCCAATTTCACACCGGAAACAATGCAGATGGCCAGGGCGAGTGGCCTCAAACTGACCCCATTTTCCATGGGGAAGTCATGTCCCCTGGGTCTGGGTGTCCGATGAAAGCTGGCCTTTGGGGCTCTAAGGACTTGCAGGGTACTTCTTACTGGTAGGTTTAGATTTGGAGAAATCCAGAAGAGATAGCAATTTTCCTGCTGAGCACCACCCTATTGGTCAGGGCGAGAGGAAACAAATGGAGGCCATTTTCCATGGGGAAAATGACATCATGTCTCCAGGGTCTGGGTATCAATGAAAGGTGGAATCTGGGGCCCTAAGGACTTGCAGGGTCCTCATTGCCAGCAGCTTTAGTTGTGGAGAAAATCAGCCTAGTTTGCAAATTTCACAGAGGGAGCAATGCAGATGGCCAGGGCGAGTGGCCTCAAACTGACCCCATTTTCCATGGGGAAAATGATGTCATGTCTCCAGGGTGTTGCTATCAATGAAAGGTGGCTTTTGGGCTTCCAAGGACTTGCAAGCTCCTAGATGCTGGCAGCTTCAGTTGTGGAGGAATCCAGCCAAGTTTGCAAATTCCACACAAGGAACAATGCAGAAGCCAGGGCGAGTGGCCCCAAACTGACCCCATTTTCCATGGGGAAAAGAAGTCATGTCTCCGGGGTCCGGGTATAAATGAAAGGTGGCTTTTGGGGCCCTAAGGACTTGCAGGGTACTACTTACTCGCAGCTTTAGATTTGGAGAAAGCCAGCAAAGATTGCAATTTCCTTGCTGGGCACCACCCTATTGGTCAAGGCGTGAGGCCTCAAATGGAGGCCATTTTCCGTGGTGAAAATGAAGTCATGTGTCCAGGGTCCGGGTATCAATGAAAGGTGGCGTTTGGGGCCCTAAGGACTTGCAGGGTACTACTTACTCGCAGCTTTAGATTTGGAGGAAGCCAGCAAAGATTGCAAATTTCTTGCTGGGCACCACCCTATTGGTCAGGGTGAGAGGCCACAAATGGAGGCCATTTTCCATGGGGAAAATGTCGTCATCTGTCCAGGGTCTGGGTATCAGATGAAAGGTGGCTTTTGGGGCTCAAAGGACTTGCAAGCTCCTAGATGCTGGCAGCTTTAGTTGTCGAGGATTCCAGCAAAGTTTGCAAATTTCATACCGGGAACAATGCAAATGGCCAGGGCGAGTGGCCTCAAACTGACCCCATTTTCCACGGGGAAAATGAAGTCATGTCCCCTGGGTCTGGGTGTCAGATGAAAGGTGGCCTTTGGGGCTCTAAGGACTTGCAAGATCCTAGTTGCTGGCAGCCTTAGTTGTGGAGGAATCCATCAAAGTTTAAAAATTTCTCACTGGGCACTGCCCTGTTGGCCAGGGCAAATGGCTGCAAAGAGAGGCCATTTTGCATGGGAAAAAGAAGTCCTTTCCCCAGGGTCTGGGTGTCAGATGAAAGGTAGCCTTTGGGGCTCTAAGGACTTGCAAGCTCCCAGTTGCTGTCAGCTTTAGTTGTGGAGGAATCCAGCAAAGTTTGCAAATTTCTCACTGGGCACTGCCCTGTTGGCCAGGGAAAATGGCTGCCAAAGGAGGCCATTTTGCATGGGACAAAGAAGTCCCATCCCCAGGGTCTGTGTATCAATGAATGGTGGCCTTTGGGGCTCGGAGGACTTGCAGGGTACTGCTTACTGGAAGCTTTAGATTTGGAGAAATCCAGCAAAGGTTGCAATCTTCTTGCTGGAGACCGCCCTATTAGTCAAGGCGAGAGGCCACAAATGGGAGGCCATTTTCCATGGGGAAAATGAAGTCATTGCCCCAGGGTCTGGGTGTCAGATGAAAGGTGGCCTTTGGGGCTCTAAGGACTTGCAAGCTCCTAGTTGCGGCTCCAAGGACTTGCAGGGTCCTCATTGCCAGCAGCTTTAGTCGTGGAGAAAATCAGCCAAGTTTGCAAATTTCACACCGGGAACGATGCAGATGGCCAGGACGAGTGGCCTCAAACTGACCCCATTTTCCATGGGGAAAATGAGGTCATGTCCCCAGGGTCTGGGTATCAATGAAAGGTGGCTTTTGGGGCCCTAAGGACTTGCAGGGACCTCATTCCCAGCAGCTTTAGTTTTGGAGAAAATCAGCCGAGTTTGCAAATATCACACAGGGAACAATGCAGATGGCCAGGGCGAGTGGCCTCAAAATGACCCCATTTTCCATTGGGAAAGTGATGTCATGTCTCCAGGGTCTGGGTATCAATCAAAGGTGGCCTTTTGGGCTCAAAGGACTTGCAAGCTCCTAGGTGCCGGCAGCTTTAGTTGTGGAGGAATCCAGCAAAGTTTGCAAATTTCTCACTGGGCACTGCCCTGTTGGCCAGGGCAAATGGCTGCAAAGAGAGGCCATTTTGCATGGGAAAAAGAAGTCCTTTCCCCAGGGTCTGGGTGTCAGATTAAAAGTGGCCTTTGGGGCTCTGAGGACTTGTAGGGTACTACTTACTGGCTATAGTAGAGGAAATGTGTTGTATTTGAATATCTGTACAGAGGCTTTGCCTCAGAAGTCCCGGTTGTCCTTGATGGGCTGCAGCTGTGACCGTTGTCGAGAATTGGGATAAAAGGGGGCGGCGTAGCCATTCAGGGAGCGCCTTGAAGGACCCCCAAACTGGGGAAGGATACCATGCAGAAGAAAGCGTCTGTGCTGTGAAGATCTGCAGCCATATGAATACACCGAGGAGGTATGGACTTTAGAAATCTGATAACAGCATTATGGGACTCTAGAGAAATAGAACAACAACAACTGGCAGCTTTAGATTTGGAGAAATCCAGGAAAGATTGCAAAGTTCTTGCTGGGCACCACCCTATTGGTCAAGGCGTGAGGCCACAAATGGAGGCCATTTTCCGTGGTGAAAATGACGTCATGTCTCCAGGGTCCGGGTATCAATGAAAGGTGGCGTTTGGGGCCCTAAGGACTTGCAGGGTACTACTTACTCGCAGCTTTAGATTTGGAGGAAGCCAGCAAAGATTGCAAATTTCTTGCTAGGCACCACCCTATTGGTCAGGGTGAGAGGCCACAAATGGAGGCCATTTTCCATGGGGAAAATGTCGTCATCTGTCCAGGGTCTGGGTATCAGATGAAAGGTGGCTTTTGGGGCTCAAAGGACTTGCAAGCTCCTAGATGCTGGCAGCTTTAGTTGTCGAGGATTCCAGCAAAGTTTGCAAATTTCATACCGGGAACAATGCAAATGGCCAGGGCGAGTGGCCTCAAACTGACCCCATTTTCCACGGGGAAAATGAAGTCATGTCCCCAGGGCCTGGGTGTCAGATGAAAGCTGGCCTTTAGGGCTCTAAGGACTTGCAAGCTCCTTGTTGCTGAAAGCTTTAGTTGTGGAGGAATCCAGCAAAGTTTGCAAATTTCTCACTGGGGACTGCCCTGTTGGCCAGGGCAAATGGCTGCAAAGAGAGGCCATTTTGCATGGGAAAAAGAAGTCCTTTCCCCAGGGTCTGGCGATCAATGCAATGTGGCCTTTGGGTCTCTTAGGACTTGCAGGGTACTACTTACTGGCTATAGTAGAGGAAATGTATTGTATTTGAATATCTGTACAGAGGCTTTGCCCCAGAGGTCCCGGTTGTCCTTGATGGGCTGCAGCTGTGACCGTTGTCGAGAATTGGGATAAAAGGGGGCGGCGTAGCCATTCAGGGAGAGCCTTGAAGGACCCTCAAACTGGGGAAGGATACCATGCAGAAGAAAGCGTCTGTGCTATGAAGATCTGCAGCCATATGAATACACCGAGGAGGTATGGACTTTAGAAATCTGATAACAGCATTATGGGACTCTAGAGCAATAGAACAACAACAACTGGCAGCTTTAGATTGGGAGAAATCCAGCAAAGATGGCAATTTCCTTGCTGGGCCTTACTCTATTGCTCCGGGCGAGAGGCCACAAATGGAGGCCATTTTCCATGGGGAAAATGAAGTCATTGGCCCAGGGACTGGGTATCAGATGAAAGGTGGCATCTGGGGCCCTAAGGACTTGCAGGGTCCTCATTGCCCGCAGCTTTAGTTTTGGAGAAAATCAGCAAAGTTTGCAAATATCACACAGGGAACAATGCAGATGGCCAGGGCGAGTGGCCTCAAAATGACCCATTTTTCCATGGGGAAAAGAAGTCATGTCTCCAGGGTCTGGGTATCAAAGGTGGCCATTGGGGCTCCAAGGACTTGCAGGGTCCTAGTTGCTGGCAGCTATAGTTGTGGAGGAATCCAGCAAAATTTGCAAATTTCTCACTGGGTACTGCCCTGTGGGCCAGGTCAAATGGCTGCCAAGAGAGGCCATTTTGCAGGGGACAAAGAAGTCCCTTCCCCAGGGTCTGTGTATCAATGAATGGTGGCCTTTGGGGCTCGGAGGACTTGCAAGGTACTTCTTACTGGCAGCTTTAGATATGGAGAAATCCAGCAAAGATTGCAATTTCCTTGCTGGAGACCGCCCTATTAGTCAAGGCGAGAGGCCACAAATGGGAGGCCATTTTCCATGGGGAAAATGAAGTCATGTCTCCAGGGTCTGGGTATCAGATGAAACGTGGCGTTTGGGGCTCAAAGGACTTGCAGGCTCCTAGATGCTGGCCGCTTTAGTTGTCGAGGATTCCAGCAAAGTTTGCCAATTTCACACCGGAAACAATGCAGATGGCCAGGGCGAGTGGCCTCAAACTGACCCCATTTTCCATGGGGAAGTCATGTCCCCTGGGTCTGGGTGTCCGATGAAAGGTGGCCTTTGGGGCTCTAAGGACTTGCAGGGTACTTCTTACTGGTAGGTTTAGATTTGGAGAAATCCAGAAGAGATAGCAATTTTCCTGCTGAGCACCACCCTATTGGTCAGGGCGAGAGGAAACAAATGGAGGCCATTTTCCATGGGGAAAATGACATCATGTCTCCAGGGTCTGGGTATCAATGAAAGGTGGAATCTGGGGCCCTAAGGACTTGCAGGGTCCTCATTGCCAGCAGCTTTAGTTGTGGAGAAAATCAGCCTAGTTTGCAAATTTCACAGAGGGAGCAATGCAGATGGCCAGGGCGAGTGGCCTCAAACTGACCCCATTTTCCATGGGGAAAATGATGTCATGTCTCCAGGGTGTTGCTATCAATGAAAGGTGGCTTTTGGGCTTCCAAGGACTTGCAAGCTCCTAGATGCTGGCAGCTTCAGTTGTGGAGGAATCCAGCCAAGTTTGCAAATTCCACACAAGGAACAATGCAGAAGCCAGGGCGAGTGGCCCCAAACTGACCCCATTTTCCATGGGGAAAAGAAGTCATGTCTCCGGGGTCCGGGTATAAATGAAAGGTGGCTTTTGGGGCCCTAAGGACTTGCAGGGTACTACTTACTCGCAGCTTTAGATTTGGAGAAAGCCAGCAAAGATTGCAATTTCCTTGCTGGGCACCACCCTATTGGTCAAGGCGTGAGGCCTCAAATGGAGGCCATTTTCCGTGGTGAAAATGAAGTCATGTGTCCAGGGTCCGGGTATCAATGAAAGGTGGCGTTTGGGGCCCTAAGGACTTGCAGGGTACTACTTACTCGCAGCTTTAGATTTGGAGGAAGCCAGCAAAGATTGCAAATTTCTTGCTGGGCACCACCCTATTGGTCAGGGTGAGAGGCCACAAATGGAGGCCATTTTCCATGGGGAAAATGTCGTCATCTGTCCAGGGTCTGGGTATCAGATGAAAGGTGGCTTTTGGGGCTCAAAGGACTTGCAAGCTCCTAGATGCTGGCAGCTTTAGTTGTCGAGGATTCCAGCAAAGTTTGCAAATTTCATACCGGGAACAATGCAAATGGCCAGGGCGAGTGGCCTCAAACTGACCCCATTTTCCACGGGGAAAATGAAGTCATGTCCCCTGGGTCTGGGTGTCAGATGAAAGGTGGCCTTTGGGGCTCTAAGGACTTGCAAGATCCTAGTTGCTGGCAGCCTTAGTTGTGGAGGAATCCATCAAAGTTTAAAAATTTCTCACTGGGCACTGCCCTGTTGGCCAGGGCAAATGGCTGCAAAGAGAGGCCATTTTGCATGGGAAAAAGAAGTCCTTTCCCCAGGGTCTGGGTGTCAGATGAAAGGTAGCCTTTGGGGCTCTAAGGACTTGCAAGCTCCCAGTTGCTGTCAGCTTTAGTTGTGGAGGAATCCAGCAAAGTTTGCAAATTTCTCACTGGGCACTGCCCTGTTGGCCAGGGAAAATGGCTGCCAAAGGAGGCCATTTTGCATGGGACAAAGAAGTCCCATCCCCAGGGTCTGTGTATCAATGAATGGTGGCCTTTGGGGCTCGGAGGACTTGCAGGGTACTGCTTACTGGAAGCTTTAGATTTGGAGAAATCCAGCAAAGGTTGCAATCTTCTTGCTGGAGACCGCCCTATTAGTCAAGGCGAGAGGCCACAAATGGGAGGCCATTTTCCATGGGGAAAATGAAGTCATTGCCCCAGGGTCTGGGTGTCAGATGAAAGGTGGCCTTTGGGGCTCTAAGGACTTGCAAGCTCCTAGTTGCGGCTCCAAGGACTTGCAGGGTCCTCATTGCCAGCAGCTTTAGTCGTGGAGAAAATCAGCCAAGTTTGCAAATTTCACACCGGGAACGATGCAGATGGCCAGGACGAGTGGCCTCAAACTGACCCCATTTTCCATGGGGAAAATGAGGTCATGTCCCCAGGGTCTGGGTATCAATGAAAGGTGGCTTTTGGGGCCCTAAGGACTTGCAGGGACCTCATTCCCAGCAGCTTTAGTTTTGGAGAAAATCAGCCGAGTTTGCAAATATCACACAGGGAACAATGCAGATGGCCAGGGCGAGTGGCCTCAAAATGACCCCATTTTCCATTGGGAAAGTGATGTCATGTCTCCAGGGTCTGGGTATCAATCAAAGGTGGCCTTTTGGGCTCGAAGGACTTGCAAGCTCCTAGGTGCCGGCAGCTTTAGTTGTGGAGGAATCCAGCAAAGTTTGCAAATTTCTCACTGGGCACTGCCCTGTTGGCCAGGGCAAATGGCTGCAAAGAGAGGCCATTTTGCATGGGAAAAAGAAGTCCTTTCCCCAGGGTCTGGGTGTCAGATTAAAAGTGGCCTTTGGGGCTCTGAGGACTTGTAGGGTACTACTTACTGGCTATAGTAGAGGAAATGTGTTGTATTTGAATATCTGTACAGAGGCTTTGCCTCAGAAGTCCCGGTTGTCCTTGATGGGCTGCAGCTGTGACCGTTGTCGAGAATTGGGATAAAAGGGGGCGGCGTAGCCATTCAGGGAGCGCCTTGAAGGACCCCCAAACTGGGGAAGGATACCATGCAGAAGAAAGCGTCTGTGCTGTGAAGATCTGCAGCCATATGAATACACCGAGGAGGTATGGACTTTAGAAATCTGATAACAGCATTATGGGACTCTAGAGAAATAGAACAACAACAACTGGCAGCTTTAGATTTGGAGAAATCCAGGAAAGATTGCAAAGTTCTTGCTGGGCACCACCCTATTGGTCAAGGCGTGAGGCCACAAATGGAGGCCATTTTCCGTGGTGAAAATGACGTCATGTCTCCAGGGTCCGGGTATCAATGAAAGGTGGCGTTTGGGGCCCTAAGGACTTGCAGGGTACTACTTACTCGCAGCTTTAGATTTGGAGGAAGCCAGCAAAGATTGCAAATTTCTTGCTAGGCACCACCCTATTGGTCAGGGTGAGAGGCCACAAATGGAGGCCATTTTCCATGGGGAAAATGTCGTCATCTGTCCAGGGTCTGGGTATCAGATGAAAGGTGGCTTTTGGGGCTCAAAGGACTTGCAAGCTCCTAGATGCTGGCAGCTTTAGTTGTCGAGGATTCCAGCAAAGTTTGCAAATTTCATACCGGGAACAATGCAAATGGCCAGGGCGAGTGGCCTCAAACTGACCCCATTTTCCACGGGGAAAATGAAGTCATGTCCCCAGGGCCTGGGTGTCAGATGAAAGCTGGCCTTTAGGGCTCTAAGGACTTGCAAGCTCCTTGTTGCTGAAAGCTTTAGTTGTGGAGGAATCCAGCAAAGTTTGCAAATTTCTCACTGGGCACTGCCCTGTTGGCCAGGGCAAATGGCTGCAAAGAGAGGCCATTTTGCATGGGAAAAAGAAGTCCTTTCCCCAGGGTCTGGCGATCAATGCAATGTGGCCTTTGGGTCTCTTAGGACTTGCAGGGTACTACTTACTGGCTATAGTAGAGGAAATGTATTGTATTTGAATATCTGTACAGAGGCTTTGCCCCAGAGGTCCCGGTTGTCCTTGATGGGCTGCAGCTGTGACCGTTGTCGAGAATTGGGATAAAAGGGGGCGGCGTAGCCATTCAGGGAGAGCCTTGAAGGACCCTCAAACTGGGGAAGGATACCATGCAGAAGAAAGCGTCTGTGCTATGAAGATCTGCAGCCATATGAATACACCGAGGAGGTATGGACTTTAGAAATCTGATAACAGCATTATGGGACTCTAGAGCAATAGAACAACAACAACTGGCAGCTTTAGATTGGGAGAAATCCAGCAAAGATGGCAATTTCCTTGCTGGGCCTTACTCTATTGCTCCGGGCGAGAGGCCACAAATGGAGGCCATTTTCCATGGGGAAAATGAAGTCATTGGCCCAGGGACTGGGTATCAGATGAAAGGTGGCATCTGGAGCCCTAAGGACTTGCAGGGTCCTCATTGCCCGCAGCTTTAGTTTTGGAGAAAATCAGCAAAGTTTGCAAATATCACACAGGGAACAATGCAGATGGCCAGGGCGAGTGGCCTCAAAATGACCCATTTTTCCATGGGGAAAAGAAGTCATGTCTCCAGGGTCTGGGTATCAAAGGTGGCCATTGGGGCTCCAAGGACTTGCAGGGTCCTAGTTGCTGGCAGCTATAGTTGTGGAGGAATCCAGCAAAATTTGCAAATTTCTCACTGGGTACTGCCCTGTGGGCCAGGTCAAATGGCTGCCAAGAGAGGCCATTTTGCAGGGGACAAAGAAGTCCCTTCCCCAGGGTCTGTGTATCAATGAATGGTGGCCTTTGGGGCTCGGAGGACTTGCAAGGTACTTCTTACTGGCAGCTTTAGATATGGAGAAATCCAGCAAAGATTGCAATTTCCTTGCTGGAGACCGCCCTATTAGTCAAGGCGAGAGGCCACAAATGGGAGGCCATTTTCCATGGGGAAAATGAAGTCATGTCTCCAGGGTCTGGGTATCAGATGAAACGTGGCGTTTGGGGCTCAAAGGACTTGCAGGCTCCTAGATGCTGGCCGCTTTAGTTGTCGAGGATTCCAGCAAAGTTTGCCAATTTCACACCGGAAACAATGCAGATGGCCAGGGCAAGTGGCCTCAAACTGACCCCATTTTCCATGGGGAAGTCATGTCCCCTGGGTCTGGGTGTCCGATGAAAGCTGGCCTTTGGGGCTCTAAGGACTTGCAGGGTACTTCTTACTGGTAGGTTTAGATTTGGAGAAATCCAGAAGAGATAGCAATTTTCCTGCTGAGCACCACCCTATTGGTCAGGGCGAGAGGAAACAAATGGAGGCCATTTTCCATGGGGAAAATGACATCATGTCTCCAGGGTCTGGGTATCAATGAAAGGTGGAATCTGGGGCCCTAAGGACTTGCAGGGTCCTCATTGCCAGCAGCTTTAGTTGTGGAGAAAATCAGCCTAGTTTGCAAATTTCACAGAGGGAGCAATGCAGATGGCCAGGGCGAGTGGCCTCAAACTGACCCCATTTTCCATGGGGAAAATGATGTCATGTCTCCAGGGTGTTGCTATCAATGAAAGGTGGCTTTTGGGCTTCCAAGGACTTGCAAGCTCCTAGATGCTGGCAGCTTCAGTTGTGGAGGAATCCAGCCAAGTTTGCAAATTCCACACAAGGAACAATGCAGAAGCCAGGGCGAGTGGCCCCAAACTGACCCCATTTTCCATGGGGAAAAGAAGTCATGTCTCCGGGGTCCGGGTATAAATGAAAGGTGGCTTTTGGGGCCCTAAGGACTTGCAGGGTACTACTTACTCGCAGCTTTAGATTTGGAGGAAGCCAGCAAAGATTGCAATTTCCTTGCTGGGCACCACCCTATTGGTCAAGGCGTGAGGCCTCAAATGGAGGCCATTTTCCGTGGTGAAAATGAAGTCATGTGTCCAGGGTCCGGGTATCAATGAAAGGTGGCGTTTGGGGCCCTAAGGACTTGCAGGGTACTACTTACTCGCAGCTTTAGATTTGGAGGAAGCCAGCAAAGATTGCAAATTTCTTGCTGGGCACCACCCTATTGGTCAGGGTGAGAGGCCACAAATGGAGGCCATTTTCCATGGGGAAAATGTCGTCATCTGTCCAGGGTCTGGGTATCAGATGAAAGGTGGCTTTTGGGGCTCAAAGGACTTGCAAGCTCCTAGATGCTGGCAGCTTTAGTTGTCGAGGATTCCAGCAAAGTTTGCAAATTTCATACCGGGAACAATGCAAATGGCCAGGGCGAGTGGCCTCAAACTGACCCCATTTTCCACGGGGAAAATGAAGTCATGTCCCCTGGGTCTGGGTGTCAGATGAAAGGTGGCCTTTGGGGCTCTAAGGACTTGCAAGATCCTAGTTGCTGGCAGCCTTAGTTGTGGAGGAATCCATCAAAGTTTAAAAATTTCTCACTGGGCACTGCCCTGTTGTCCAGGGCAAATGGCTGCAAAGAGAGGCCATTTTGCATGGGAAAAAGAAGTCCTTTCCCCAGGGTCTGGGTGTCAGATGAAAGGTAGCCTTTGGGGCTCTAAGGACTTGCAAGCTCCCAGTTGCTGTCAGCTTTAGTTGTGGAGGAATCCAGCAAAGTTTGCAAATTTCTCACTGGGCACTGCCCTGTTGGCCAGGGAAAATGGCTGCCAAAGGAGGCCATTTTGCATGGGACAAAGAAGTCCCATCCCCAGGGTCTGTGTATCAATGAATGGTGGCCTTTGGGGCTCGGAGGACTTGCAGGGTACTGCTTACTGGAAGCTTTAGATTTGGAGAAATCCAGCAAAGGTTGCAATCTTCTTGCTGGAGACCGCCCTATTAGTCAAGGCGAGAGGCCACAAATGGGAGGCCATTTTCCATGGGGAAAATGAAGTCATTGCCCCAGGGTCTGGGTGTCAGATGAAAGGTGGCCTTTGGGGCTCTAAGGACTTGCAAGCTCCTAGTTGCGGCTCCAAGGACTTGCAGGGTCCTCATTGCCAGCAGCTTTAGTCGTGGAGAAAATCAGCCAAGTTTGCAAATTTCACACCGGGAACGATGCAGATGGCCAGGACGAGTGGCCTCAAACTGACCCCATTTTCCATGGGGAAAATGAGGTCATGTCCCCAGGGTCTGGGTATCAATGAAAGGTGGCTTTTGGGGCCCTAAGGACTTGCAGGGACCTCATTCCCAGCAGCTTTAGTTTTGGAGAAAATCAGCCGAGTTTGCAAATATCACACAGGGAACAATGCAGATGGCCAGGGCGAGTGGCCTCAAAATGACCCCATTTTCCATTGGGAAAGTGATGTCATGTCTCCAGGGTCTGGGTATCAATCAAAGGTGGCCTTTTGGGCTCGAAGGACTTGCAAGCTCCTAGGTGCCGGCAGCTTTAGTTGTGGAGGAATCCAGCAAAGTTTGCAAATTTCTCACTGGGCACTGCCCTGTTGGCCAGGGCAAATGGCTGCAAAGAGAGGCCATTTTGCATGGGAAAAAGAAGTCCTTTCCCCAGGGTCTGGGTGTCAGATTAAAAGTGGCCTTTGGGGCTCTGAGGACTTGTAGGGTACTACTTACTGGCTATAGTAGAGGAAATGTGTTGTATTTGAATATCTGTACAGAGGCTTTGCCTCAGAAGTCCCGGTTGTCCTTGATGGGCTGCAGCTGTGACCGTTGTCGAGAATTGGGATAAAAGGGGGCGGCGTAGCCATTCAGGGAGCGCCTTGAAGGACCCCCAAACTGGGGAAGGATACCATGCAGAAGAAAGCGTCTGTGCTGTGAAGATCTGCAGCCATATGAATACACCGAGGAGGTATGGACTTTAGAAATCTGATAACAGCATTATGGGACTCTAGAGAAATAGAACAACAACAACTGGCAGCTTTAGATTTGGAGAAATCCAGGAAAGATTGCAAAGTTCTTGCTGGGCACCACCCTATTGGTCAAGGCGTGAGGCCACAAATGGAGGCCATTTTCCGTGGTGAAAATGACGTCATGTCTCCAGGGTCCGGGTATCAATGAAAGGTGGCGTTTGGGGCCCTAAGGACTTGCAGGGTACTACTTACTCGCAGCTTTAGATTTGGAGGAAGCCAGCAAAGATTGCAAATTTCTTGCTAGGCACCACCCTATTGGTCAGGGTGAGAGGCCACAAATGGAGGCCATTTTCCATGGGGAAAATGTCGTCATCTGTCCAGGGTCTGGGTATCAGATGAAAGGTGGCTTTTGGGGCTCAAAGGACTTGCAAGCTCCTAGATGCTGGCAGCTTTAGTTGTCGAGGATTCCAGCAAAGTTTGCAAATTTCATACCGGGAACAATGCAAATGGCCAGGGCGAGTGGCCTCAAACTGACCCCATTTTCCACGGGGAAAATGAAGTCATGTCCCCAGGGCCTGGGTGTCAGATGAAAGCTGGCCTTTAGGGCTCTAAGGACTTGCAAGCTCCTTGTTGCTGAAAGCTTTAGTTGTGGAGGAATCCAGCAAAGTTTGCAAATTTCTCACTGGGGACTGCCCTGTTGGCCAGGGCAAATGGCTGCAAAGAGAGGCCATTTTGCATGGGAAAAAGAAGTCCTTTCCCCAGGGTCTGGCGATCAATGCAATGTGGCCTTTGGGTCTCTTAGGACTTGCAGGGTACTACTTACTGGCTATAGTAGAGGAAATGTATTGTATTTGAATATCTGTACAGAGGCTTTGCCCCAGAGGTCCCGGTTGTCCTTGATGGGCTGCAGCTGTGACCGTTGTCGAGAATTGGGATAAAAGGGGGCGGCGTAGCCATTCAGGGAGAGCCTTGAAGGACCCCCAAACTGGGGAAGGATACCATGCAGAAGAAAGCGTCTGTGCTATGAAGATCTGCAGCCAAATGAATACACCGAGGAGGTATGGACTTTAGAAATCTGATAACAGCATTATGGGACTCTAGAGCAATAGAACAACAACAACTGGCAGCTTTAGATTGGGAGAAATCCAGCAAAGATGGCAATTTCCTTGCTGGGCCTTACTCTATTGCTCCGGGCGAGAGGCCACAAATGGAGGCCATTTTCCATGGGGAAAATGAAGTCATTGGCCCAGGGACTGGGTATCAGATGAAAGGTGGCATCTGGGGCCCTAAGGACTTGCAGGGTCCTCATTGCCCGCAGCTTTAGTTTTGGAGAAAATCAGCAAAGTTTGCAAATATCACACAGGGAACAATGCAGATGGCCAGGGCGAGTGGCCTCAAAATGACCCATTTTTCCATGGGGAAAAGAAGTCATGTCTCCAGGGTCTGGGTATCAAAGGTGGCCATTGGGGCTCCAAGGACTTGCAGGGTCCTAGTTGCTGGCAGCTATAGTTGTGGAGGAATCCAGCAAAATTTGCAAATTTCTCACTGGGTACTGCCCTGTTGGCCAGGTCAAATGGCTGCCAAGAGAGGCCATTTTGCAGGGGACAAAGAAGTCCCTTCCCCAGGGTCTGTGTATCAATGAATGGTGGCCTTTGGGGCTCGGAGGACTTGCAAGGTACTTCTTACTGGCAGCTTTAGATATGGAGAAATCCAGCAAAGATTGCAATTTCCTTGCTGGAGACCGCCCTATTAGTCAAGGCGAGAGGCCACAAATGGGAGGCCATTTTCCATGGGGAAAATGAAGTCATGTCTCCAGGGTCTGGGTATCAGATGAAACGTGGCGTTTGGGGCTCAAAGGACTTGCAGGCTCCTAGATGCTGGCCGCTTTAGTTGTCGAGGATTCCAGCAAAGTTTGCCAATTTCACACCGGAAACAATGCAGATGGCCAGGGCGAGTGGCCTCAAACTGACCCCATTTTCCATGGGGAAAATGAAGTCATGTCCCCTGGGTCTGGGTGTCCGATGAAAGCTGGCCTTTGGGGCTCTAAGGACTTGCAGGGTACTTCTTACTGGTAGGTTTAGATTTGGAGAAATCCAGAAGAGATAGCAATTTTCCTGCTGAGCACCACCCTATTGGTCAGGGCGAGAGGAAACAAATGGAGGCCATTTTCCATGGGGAAAATGACATCATGTCTCCAGGGTCTGGGTATCAATGAAAGGTGGAATCTGGGGCCCTAAGGACTTGCAGGGTCCTCATTGCCAGCAGCTTTAGTTGTGGAGAAAATCAGCCTAGTTTGCAAATTTCACAGAGGGAGCAATGCAGATGGCCAGGGCGAGTGGCCTCAAACTGACCCCATTTTCCATGGGGAAAATGATGTCATGTCTCCAGGGTGTTGCTATCAATGAAAGGTGGCTTTTGGGCTTCCAAGGACTTGCAAGCTCCTAGATGCTGGCAGCTTCAGTTGTGGAGGAATCCAGCCAAGTTTGCAAATTCCACACAAGGAACAATGCAGAAGCCAGGGCGAGTGGCCCCAAACTGACCCCATTTTCCATGGGGAAAAGAAGTCATGTCTCCGGGGTCCGGGTATAAATGAAAGGTGGCTTTTGGGGCCCTAAGGACTTGCAGGGTACTACTTACTCGCAGCTTTAGATTTGGAGGAAGCCAGCAAAGATTGCAATTTCCTTGCTGGGCACCACCCTATTGGTCAAGGCGTGAGGCCTCAAATGGAGGCCATTTTCCGTGGTGAAAATGAAGTCATGTGTCCAGGGTCCGGGTATCAATGAAAGGTGGCGTTTGGGGCCCTAAGGACTTGCAGGGTACTACTTACTCGCAGCTTTAGATTTGGAGGAAGCCAGCAAAGATTGCAAATTTCTTGCTGGGCACCACCCTATTGGTCAGGGTGAGAGGCCACAAATGGAGGCCATTTTCCATGGGGAAAATGTCGTCATCTGTCCAGGGTCTGGGTATCAGATGAAAGGTGGCTTTTGGGGCTCAAAGGACTTGCAAGCTCCTAGATGCTGGCAGCTTTAGTTGTCGAGGATTCCAGCAAAGTTTGCAAATTTCATACCGGGAACAATGCAAATGGCCAGGGCGAGTGGCCTCAAACTGACCCCATTTTCCACGGGGAAAATGAAGTCATGTCCCCTGGGTCTGGGTGTCAGATGAAAGGTGGCCTTTGGGGCTCTAAGGACTTGCAAGATCCTAGTTGCTGGCAGCCTTAGTTGTGGAGGAATCCATCAAAGTTTAAAAATTTCTCACTGGGCACTGCCCTGTTGGCCAGGGCAAATGGCTGCAAAGAGAGGCCATTTTGCATGGGAAAAAGAAGTCCTTTCCCCAGGGTCTGGGTGTCAGATGAAAGGTAGCCTTTGGGACTCTAAGGACTTGCAAGCTCCCAGTTGCTGTCAGCTTTAGTTGTGGAGGAATCCAGCAAAGTTTGCAAATTTCTCACTGGGGACTGCCCTGTTGGCCAGGGAAAATGGCTGCCAAAGGAGGCCATTTTGCATGGGACAAAGAAGTCCCATCCCCAGGGTCTGTGTATCAATGAATGGTGGCCTTTGGGGCTCGGAGGACTTGCAGGGTACTGCTTACTGGAAGCTTTAGATTTGGAGAAATCCAGCAAAGGTTGCAATCTTCTTGCTGGAGACCGCCCTATTAGTCAAGGCGAGAGGCCACAAATGGGAGGCCATTTTCCATGGGGAAAATGAAGTCATTGCCCCAGGGTCTGGGTGTCAGATGAAAGGTGGCCTTTGGGGCTCTAAGGACTTGCAAGCTCCTAGTTGCGGCTCCAAGGACTTGCAGGGTCCTCATTGCCAGCAGCTTTAGTCGTGGAGAAAATCAGCCAAGTTTGCAAATTTCACACCGGGAACGATGCAGATGGCCAGGACGAGTGGCCTCAAACTGACCCCATTTTCCATGGGGAAAATGAGGTCATGTCCCCAGGGTCTGGGTATCAATGAAAGGTGGCTTTTGGGGCCCTAAGGACTTGCAGGGACCTCATTCCCAGCAGCTTTAGTTTTGGAGAAAATCAGCCGAGTTTGCAAATATCACACGGGGAACAATGCAGATGGCCAGGGCGAGTGGCCTCAAAATGACCCCATTTTCCATTGGGAAAGTGATGTCATGTCTCCAGGGTCTGGGTATCAATCAAAGGTGGCCTTTTGGGCTCGAAGGACTTGCAAGCTCCTAGGTGCCGGCAGCTTTAGTTGTGGAGGAATCCAGCAAAGTTTGCAAATTTCTCACTGGGCACTGCCCTGTTGGCCAGGGCAAATGGCTGCAAAGAGAGGCCATTTTGCATGGGAAAAAGAAGTCCTTTCCCCAGGGTCTGGGTGTCAGATTAAAAGTGGCCTTTGGGGCTCTGAGGACTTGCAGGGTACTACTTACTGGCTATAGTAGAGGAAATGTGTCGTATTTGAATATCTGTACAGAGGCTTTGCCTCAGAAGTCCCGGTTGTCCTTGATGGGCTGCAGCTGTGACCGTTGTCGAGAATTGGGATAAAAGGGGGCGGCGTAGCCATTCAGGGAGAGCCTTGAAGGACCCCCAAACTGGGGAAGGATACCATGCAGAAGAAAGCGTCTGTGCTGTGAAGATCTGCAGCCATATGAATACACCGAGGAGGTATGGACTTTAGAAATCTGATAACAGCATTATGGGACTCTAGAGAAATAGAACAACAACAACTGGCAGCTTTAGATTTGGAGAAATCCAGCAAAGATTGCAAAGTTCTTGCTGGGCACCACCCTATTGGTCAAGGCGTGAGGCCACAAATGGAGGCCATTTTCCGTGGTGAAAATGACGTCATGTCTCCAGGGTCCGGGTATCAATGAAAGGTGGCGTTTGGGGCCCTAAGGACTTGCAGGGTACTACTTACTCGCAGCTTTAGATTTGGAGGAAGCCAGCAAAGATTGCAAATTTCTTGCTAGGCACCACCCTATTGGTCAGGGTGAGAGGCCACAAATGGAGGCCATTTTCCATGGGGAAAATGTCGTCATCTGTCCAGGGTCTGGGTATCAGATGAAAGGTGGCTTTTGGGGCTCAAAGGACTTGCAAGCTCCTAGATGCTGGCAGCTTTAGTTGTCGAGGATTCCAGCAAAGTTTGCAAATTTCATACCGGGAACAATGCAAATGGCCAGGGCGAGTGGCCTCAAACTGACCCCATTTTCCACGGGGAAAATGAAGTCATGTCCCCAGGGCCTGGGTGTCAGATGAAAGCTGGCCTTTAGGGCTCTAAGGACTTGCAAGCTCCTTGTTGCTGAAAGCTTTAGTTGTGGAGGAATCCAGCAAAGTTTGCAAATTTCTCACTGGGGACTGCCCTGTTGGCCAGGGCAAATGGCTGCAAAGAGAGGCCATTTTGCATGGGAAAAAGA
This sequence comes from Agelaius phoeniceus, assembly GCF_051311805.1. Classification (NCBI taxonomy): domain Eukaryota; kingdom Metazoa; phylum Chordata; class Aves; order Passeriformes; family Icteridae; genus Agelaius; species Agelaius phoeniceus. The sequence continues at coordinate 959,346 of NC_135276.1, read as the reverse complement.
AGTCCTTTCCCCAGGGTCTGGCGATCAATGCAATGTGGCCTTTGGGTCTCTTAGGACTTGCAGGGTACTACTTACTGGCTATAGTAGAGGAAATGTATTGTATTTGAATATCTGTACAGAGGCTTTGCCCCAGAGGTCCCGGTTGTCCTTGATGGGCTGCAGCTGTGACCGTTGTCGAGAATTGGGATAAAAGGGGGCGGCGTAGCCATTCAGGGAGAGCCTTGAAGGACCCCCAAACTGGGGAAGGATACCATGCAGAAGAAAGCGTCTGTGCTATGAAGATCTGCAGCCAAATGAATACACCGAGGAGGTATGGACTTTAGAAATCTGATAACAGCATTATGGGACTCTAGAGCAATAGAACAACAACAACTGGCAGCTTTAGATTGGGAGAAATCCAGCAAAGATGGCAATTTCCTTGCTGGGCCTTACTCTATTGCTCCGGGCGAGAGGCCACAAATGGAGGCCATTTTCCATGGGGAAAATGAAGTCATTGGCCCAGGGACTGGGTATCAGATGAAAGGTGGCATCTGGGGCCCTAAGGACTTGCAGGGTCCTCATTGCCCGCAGCTTTAGTTTTGGAGAAAATCAGCAAAGTTTGCAAATATCACACAGGGAACAATGCAGATGGCCAGGGCGAGTGGCCTCAAAATGACCCATTTTTCCATGGGGAAAAGAAGTCATGTCTCCAGGGTCTGGGTATCAAAGGTGGCCATTGGGGCTCCAAGGACTTGCAGGGTCCTAGTTGCTGGCAGCTATAGTTGTGGAGGAATCCAGCAAAATTTGCAAATTTCTCACTGGGTACTGCCCTGTTGGCCAGGTCAAATGGCTGCCAAGAGAGGCCATTTTGCAGGGGACAAAGAAGTCCCTTCCCCAGGGTCTGTGTATCAATGAATGGTGGCCTTTGGGGCTCGGAGGACTTGCAAGGTACTTCTTACTGGCAGCTTTAGATATGGAGAAATCCAGCAAAGATTGCAATTTCCTTGCTGGAGACCGCCCTATTAGTCAAGGCGAGAGGCCACAAATGGGAGGCCATTTTCCATGGGGAAAATGAAGTCATGTCTCCAGGGTCTGGGTATCAGATGAAACGTGGCGTTTGGGGCTCAAAGGACTTGCAGGCTCCTAGATGCTGGCCGCTTTAGTTGTCGAGGATTCCAGCAAAGTTTGCCAATTTCACACCGGAAACAATGCAGATGGCCAGGGCGAGTGGCCTCAAACTGACCCCATTTTCCATGGGGAAAATGAAGTCATGTCCCCTGGGTCTGGGTGTCCGATGAAAGCTGGCCTTTGGGGCTCTAAGGACTTGCAGGGTACTTCTTACTGGTAGGTTTAGATTTGGAGAAATCCAGAAGAGATAGCAATTTTCCTGCTGAGCACCACCCTATTGGTCAGGGCGAGAGGAAACAAATGGAGGCCATTTTCCATGGGGAAAATGACATCATGTCTCCAGGGTCTGGGTATCAATGAAAGGTGGAATCTGGGGCCCTAAGGACTTGCAGGGTCCTCATTGCCAGCAGCTTTAGTTGTGGAGAAAATCAGCCTAGTTTGCAAATTTCACAGAGGGAGCAATGCAGATGGCCAGGGCGAGTGGCCTCAAACTGACCCCATTTTCCATGGGGAAAATGATGTCATGTCTCCAGGGTGTTGCTATCAATGAAAGGTGGCTTTTGGGCTTCCAAGGACTTGCAAGCTCCTAGATGCTGGCAGCTTTAGTTGTCGAGGATTCCAGCAAAGTTTGCAAATTTCATACCGGGAACAATGCAAATGGCCAGGGCGAGTGGCCTCAAACTGACCCCATTTTCCACGGGGAAAATGAAGTCATGTCCCCTGGGTCTGGGTGTCAGATGAAAGGTGGCCTTTGGGGCTCTAAGGACTTGCAAGATCCTAGTTGCTGGCAGCCTTAGTTGTGGAGGAATCCATCAAAGTTTAAAAATTTCTCACTGGGCACTGCCCTGTTGTCCAGGGCAAATGGCTGCAAAGAGAGGCCATTTTGCATGGGAAAAAGAAGTCCTTTCCCCAGGGTCTGGGTGTCAGATGAAAGGTAGCCTTTGGGGCTCTAAGGACTTGCAAGCTCCCAGTTGCTGTCAGCTTTAGTTGTGGAGGAATCCAGCAAAGTTTGCAAATTTCTCACTGGGCACTGCCCTGTTGGCCAGGGAAAATGGCTGCCAAAGGAGGCCATTTTGCATGGGACAAAGAAGTCCCATCCCCAGGGTCTGTGTATCAATGAATGGTGGCCTTTGGGGCTCGGAGGACTTGCAGGGTACTGCTTACTGGAAGCTTTAGATTTGGAGAAATCCAGCAAAGGTTGCAATCTTCTTGCTGGAGACCGCCCTATTAGTCAAGGCGAGAGGCCACAAATGGGAGGCCATTTTCCATGGGGAAAATGAAGTCATTGCCCCAGGGTCTGGGTGTCAGATGAAAGGTGGCCTTTGGGGCTCTAAGGACTTGCAAGCTCCTAGTTGCGGCTCCAAGGACTTGCAGGGTCCTCATTGCCAGCAGCTTTAGTCGTGGAGAAAATCAGCCAAGTTTGCAAATTTCACACCGGGAACGATGCAGATGGCCAGGACGAGTGGCCTCAAACTGACCCCATTTTCCATGGGGAAAATGAGGTCATGTCCCCAGGGTCTGGGTATCAATGAAAGGTGGCTTTTGGGGCCCTAAGGACTTGCAGGGACCTCATTCCCAGCAGCTTTAGTTTTGGAGAAAATCAGCCGAGTTTGCAAATATCACACGGGGAACAATGCAGATGGCCAGGGCGAGTGGCCTCAAAATGACCCCATTTTCCATTGGGAAAGTGATGTCATGTCTCCAGGGTCTGGGTATCAATCAAAGGTGGCCTTTTGGGCTCGAAGGACTTGCAAGCTCCTAGGTGCCGGCAGCTTTAGTTGTGGAGGAATCCAGCAAAGTTTGCAAATTTCTCACTGGGCACTGCCCTGTTGGCCAGGGCAAATGGCTGCAAAGAGAGGCCATTTTGCATGGGAAAAAGAAGTCCTTTCCCCAGGGTCTGGGTGTCAGATTAAAAGTGGCCTTTGGGGCTCTGAGGACTTGTAGGGTACTACTTACTGGCTATAGTAGAGGAAATGTGTCGTATTTGAATATCTGTACAGAGGCTTTGCCTCAGAAGTCCCGGTTGTCCTTGATGGGCTGCAGCTGTGACCGTTGTCGAGAATTGGGATAAAAGGGGGCGGCGTAGCCATTCAGGGAGAGCCTTGAAGGACCCCCAAACTGGGGAAGGATACCATGCAGAAGAAAGCGTCTGTGCTGTGAAGATCTGCAGCCATATGAATACACCGAGGAGGTATGGACTTTAGAAATCTGATAACAGCATTATGGGACTCTAGAGAAATAGAACAACAACAACTGGCAGCTTTAGATTTGGAGAAATCCAGCAAAGATTGCAAAGTTCTTGCTGGGCACCACCCTATTGGTCAAGGCGTGAGGCCACAAATGGAGGCCATTTTCCGTGGTGAAAATGACGTCATGTCTCCAGGGTCCGGGTATCAATGAAAGGTGGCGTTTGGGGCCCTAAGGACTTGCAGGGTACTACTTACTCGCAGCTTTAGATTTGGAGGAAGCCAGCAAAGATTGCAAATTTCTTGCTAGGCACCACCCTATTGGTCAGGGTGAGAGGCCACAAATGGAGGCCATTTTCCATGGGGAAAATGTCGTCATCTGTCCAGGGTCTGGGTATCAGATGAAAGGTGGCTTTTGGGGCTCAAAGGACTTGCAAGCTCCTAGATGCTGGCAGCTTTAGTTGTCGAGGATTCCAGCAAAGTTTGCAAATTTCATACCGGGAACAATGCAAATGGCCAGGGCGAGTGGCCTCAAACTGACCCCATTTTCCACGGGGAAAATGAAGTCATGTCCCCAGGGCCTGGGTGTCAGATGAAAGCTGGCCTTTAGGGCTCTAAGGACTTGCAAGCTCCTTGTTGCTGAAAGCTTTAGTTGTGGAGGAATCCAGCAAAGTTTGCAAATTTCTCACTGGGGACTGCCCTGTTGGCCAGGGCAAATGGCTGCAAAGAGAGGCCATTTTGCATGGGAAAAAGAAGTCCTTTCCCCAGGGTCTGGCGATCAATGCAATGTGGCCTTTGGGTCTCTTAGGACTTGCAGGGTACTACTTACTGGCTATAGTAGAGGAAATGTATTGTATTTGAATATCTGTACAGAGGCTTTGCCCCAGAGGTCCCGGTTGTCCTTGATGGGCTGCAGCTGTGACCGTTGTCGAGAATTGGGATAAAAGGGGGCGGCGTAGCCATTCAGGGAGAGCCTTGAAGGACCCCCAAACTGGGGAAGGATACCATGCAGAAGAAAGCGTCTGTGCTATGAAGATCTGCAGCCAAATGAATACACCGAGGAGGTATGGACTTTAGAAATCTGATAACAGCATTATGGGACTCTAGAGCAATAGAACAACAACAACTGGCAGCTTTAGATTGGGAGAAATCCAGCAAAGATGGCAATTTCCTTGCTGGGCCTTACTCTATTGCTCCGGGCGAGAGGCCACAAATGGAGGCCATTTTCCATGGGGAAAATGAAGTCATTGGCCCAGGGACTGGGTATCAGATGAAAGGTGGCATCTGGGGCCCTAAGGACTTGCAGGGTCCTCATTGCCCGCAGCTTTAGTTTTGGAGAAAATCAGCAAAGTTTGCAAATATCACACAGGGAACAATGCAGATGGCCAGGGCGAGTGGCCTCAAAATGACCCATTTTTCCATGGGGAAAAGAAGTCATGTCTCCAGGGTCTGGGTATCAAAGGTGGCCATTGGGGCTCCAAGGACTTGCAGGGTCCTAGTTGCTGGCAGCTATAGTTGTGGAGGAATCCAGCAAAATTTGCAAATTTCTCACTGGGTACTGCCCTGTTGGCCAGGTCAAATGGCTGCCAAGAGAGGCCATTTTGCAGGGGACAAAGAAGTCCCTTCCCCAGGGTCTGTGTATCAATGAATGGTGGCCTTTGGGGCTCGGAGGACTTGCAAGGTACTTCTTACTGGCAGCTTTAGATATGGAGAAATCCAGCAAAGATTGCAATTTCCTTGCTGGAGACCGCCCTATTAGTCAAGGCGAGAGGCCACAAATGGGAGGCCATTTTCCATGGGGAAAATGAAGTCATGTCTCCAGGGTCTGGGTATCAGATGAAACGTGGCGTTTGGGGCTCAAAGGACTTGCAGGCTCCTAGATGCTGGCCGCTTTAGTTGTCGAGGATTCCAGCAAAGTTTGCCAATTTCACACCGGAAACAATGCAGATGGCCAGGGCGAGTGGCCTCAAACTGACCCCATTTTCCATGGGGAAAATGAAGTCATGTCCCCTGGGTCTGGGTGTCCGATGAAAGCTGGCCTTTGGGGCTCTAAGGACTTGCAGGGTACTTCTTACTGGTAGGTTTAGATTTGGAGAAATCCAGAAGAGATAGCAATTTTCCTGCTGAGCACCACCCTATTGGTCAGGGCGAGAGGAAACAAATGGAGGCCATTTTCCATGGGGAAAATGACATCATGTCTCCAGGGTCTGGGTATCAATGAAAGGTGGAATCTGGGGCCCTAAGGACTTGCAGGGTCCTCATTGCCAGCAGCTTTAGTTGTGGAGAAAATCAGCCTAGTTTGCAAATTTCACAGAGGGAGCAATGCAGATGGCCAGGGCGAGTGGCCTCAAACTGACCCCATTTTCCATGGGGAAAATGATGTCATGTCTCCAGGGTGTTGCTATCAATGAAAGGTGGCTTTTGGGCTTCCAAGGACTTGCAAGCTCCTAGATGCTGGCAGCTTTAGTTGTCGAGGATTCCAGCAAAGTTTGCAAATTTCATACCGGGAACAATGCAAATGGCCAGGGCGAGTGGCCTCAAACTGACCCCATTTTCCACGGGGAAAATGAAGTCATGTCCCCTGGGTCTGGGTGTCAGATGAAAGGTGGCCTTTGGGGCTCTAAGGACTTGCAAGATCCTAGTTGCTGGCAGCCTTAGTTGTGGAGGAATCCATCAAAGTTTAAAAATTTCTCACTGGGCACTGCCCTGTTGTCCAGGGCAAATGGCTGCAAAGAGAGGCCATTTTGCATGGGAAAAAGAAGTCCTTTCCCCAGGGTCTGGGTGTCAGATGAAAGGTAGCCTTTGGGGCTCTAAGGACTTGCAAGCTCCCAGTTGCTGTCAGCTTTAGTTGTGGAGGAATCCAGCAAAGTTTGCAAATTTCTCACTGGGCACTGCCCTGTTGGCCAGGGAAAATGGCTGCCAAAGGAGGCCATTTTGCATGGGACAAAGAAGTCCCATCCCCAGGGTCTGTGTATCAATGAATGGTGGCCTTTGGGGCTCGGAGGACTTGCAGGGTACTGCTTACTGGAAGCTTTAGATTTGGAGAAATCCAGCAAAGGTTGCAATCTTCTTGCTGGAGACCGCCCTATTAGTCAAGGCGAGAGGCCACAAATGGGAGGCCATTTTCCATGGGGAAAATGAAGTCATTGCCCCAGGGTCTGGGTGTCAGATGAAAGGTGGCCTTTGGGGCTCTAAGGACTTGCAAGCTCCTAGTTGCGGCTCCAAGGACTTGCAGGGTCCTCATTGCCAGCAGCTTTAGTCGTGGAGAAAATCAGCCAAGTTTGCAAATTTCACACCGGGAACGATGCAGATGGCCAGGACGAGTGGCCTCAAACTGACCCCATTTTCCATGGGGAAAATGAGGTCATGTCCCCAGGGTCTGGGTATCAATGAAAGGTGGCTTTTGGGGCCCTAAGGACTTGCAGGGACCTCATTCCCAGCAGCTTTAGTTTTGGAGAAAATCAGCCGAGTTTGCAAATATCACACAGGGAACAATGCAGATGGCCAGGGCGAGTGGCCTCAAAATGACCCCATTTTCCATTGGGAAAGTGATGTCATGTCTCCAGGGTCTGGGTATCAATCAAAGGTGGCCTTTTGGGCTCGAAGGACTTGCAAGCTCCTAGGTGCCGGCAGCTTTAGTTGTGGAGGAATCCAGCAAAGTTTGCAAATTTCTCACTGGGCACTGCCCTGTTGGCCAGGGCAAATGGCTGCAAAGAGAGGCCATTTTGCATGGGAAAAAGAAGTCCTTTCCCCAGGGTCTGGGTGTCAGATTAAAAGTGGCCTTTGGGGCTCTGAGGACTTGTAGGGTACTACTTACTGGCTATAGTAGAGGAAATGTGTCGTATTTGAATATCTGTACAGAGGCTTTGCCTCAGAAGTCCCGGTTGTCCTTGATGGGCTGCAGCTGTGACCGTTGTCGAGAATTGGGATAAAAGGGGGCGGCGTAGCCATTCAGGGAGAGCCTTGAAGGACCCCCAAACTGGGGAAGGATACCATGCAGAAGAAAGCGTCTGTGCTGTGAAGATCTGCAGCCATATGAATACACCGAGGAGGTATGGACTTTAGAAATCTGATAACAGCATTATGGGACTCTAGAGAAATAGAACAACAACAACTGGCAGCTTTAGATTTGGAGAAATCCAGCAAAGATTGCAAAGTTCTTGCTGGGCACCACCCTATTGGTCAAGGCGTGAGGCCACAAATGGAGGCCATTTTCCGTGGTGAAAATGACGTCATGTCTCCAGGGTCCGGGTATCAATGAAAGGTGGCGTTTGGGGCCCTAAGGACTTGCAGGGTACTACTTACTCGCAGCTTTAGATTTGGAGGAAGCCAGCAAAGATTGCAAATTTCTTGCTAGGCACCACCCTATTGGTCAGGGTGAGAGGCCACAAATGGAGGCCATTTTCCATGGGGAAAATGTCGTCATCTGTCCAGGGTCTGGGTATCAGATGAAAGGTGGCTTTTGGGGCTCAAAGGACTTGCAAGCTCCTAGATGCTGGCAGCTTTAGTTGTCGAGGATTCCAGCAAAGTTTGCAAATTTCATACCGGGAACAATGCAAATGGCCAGGGCGAGTGGCCTCAAACTGACCCCATTTTCCACGGGGAAAATGAAGTCATGTCCCCAGGGCCTGGGTGTCAGATGAAAGCTGGCCTTTAGGGCTCTAAGGACTTGCAAGCTCCTTGTTGCTGAAAGCTTTAGTTGTGGAGGAATCCAGCAAAGTTTGCAAATTTCTCACTGGGGACTGCCCTGTTGGCCAGGGCAAATGGCTGCAAAGAGAGGCCATTTTGCATGGGAAAAAGAAGTCCTTTCCCCAGGGTCTGGCGATCAATGCAATGTGGCCTTTGGGTCTCTTAGGACTTGCAGGGTACTACTTACTGGCTATAGTAGAGGAAATGTATTGTATTTGAATATCTGTACAGAGGCTTTGCCCCAGAGGTCCCGGTTGTCCTTGATGGGCTGCAGCTGTGACCGTTGTCGAGAATTGGGATAAAAGGGGGCGGCGTAGCCATTCAGGGAGAGCCTTGAAGGACCCCCAAACTGGGGAAGGATACCATGCAGAAGAAAGCGTCTGTGCTATGAAGATCTGCAGCCAAATGAATACACCGAGGAGGTATGGACTTTAGAAATCTGATAACAGCATTATGGGACTCTAGAGCAATAGAACAACAACAACTGGCAGCTTTAGATTGGGAGAAATCCAGCAAAGATGGCAATTTCCTTGCTGGGCCTTACTCTATTGCTCCGGGCGAGAGGCCACAAATGGAGGCCATTTTCCATGGGGAAAATGAAGTCATTGGCCCAGGGACTGGGTATCAGATGAAAGGTGGCATCTGGGGCCCTAAGGACTTGCAGGGTCCTCATTGCCCGCAGCTTTAGTTTTGGAGAAAATCAGCAAAGTTTGCAAATATCACACAGGGAACAATGCAGATGGCCAGGGCGAGTGGCCTCAAAATGACCCATTTTTCCATGGGGAAAAGAAGTCATGTCTCCAGGGTCTGGGTATCAAAGGTGGCCATTGGGGCTCCAAGGACTTGCAGGGTCCTAGTTGCTGGCAGCTATAGTTGTGGAGGAATCCAGCAAAATTTGCAAATTTCTCACTGGGTACTGCCCTGTTGGCCAGGTCAAATGGCTGCCAAGAGAGGCCATTTTGCAGGGGACAAAGAAGTCCCTTCCCCAGGGTCTGTGTATCAATGAATGGTGGCCTTTGGGGCTCGGAGGACTTGCAAGGTACTTCTTACTGGCAGCTTTAGATATGGAGAAATCCAGCAAAGATTGCAATTTCCTTGCTGGAGACCGCCCTATTAGTCAAGGCGAGAGGCCACAAATGGGAGGCCATTTTCCATGGGGAAAATGAAGTCATGTCTCCAGGGTCTGGGTATCAGATGAAACGTGGCGTTTGGGGCTCAAAGGACTTGCAGGCTCCTAGATGCTGGCCGCTTTAGTTGTCGAGGATTCCAGCAAAGTTTGCCAATTTCACACCGGAAACAATGCAGATGGCCAGGGCGAGTGGCCTCAAACTGACCCCATTTTCCATGGGGAAAATGAAGTCATGTCCCCTGGGTCTGGGTGTCCGATGAAAGCTGGCCTTTGGGGCTCTAAGGACTTGCAGGGTACTTCTTACTGGTAGGTTTAGATTTGGAGAAATCCAGAAGAGATAGCAATTTTCCTGCTGAGCACCACCCTATTGGTCAGGGCGAGAGGAAACAAATGGAGGCCATTTTCCATGGGGAAAATGACATCATGTCTCCAGGGTCTGGGTATCAATGAAAGGTGGAATCTGGGGCCCTAAGGACTTGCAGGGTCCTCATTGCCAGCAGCTTTAGTTGTGGAGAAAATCAGCCTAGTTTGCAAATTTCACAGAGGGAGCAATGCAGATGGCCAGGGCGAGTGGCCTCAAACTGACCCCATTTTCCATGGGGAAAATGATGTCATGTCTCCAGGGTGTTGCTATCAATGAAAGGTGGCTTTTGGGCTTCCAAGGACTTGCAAGCTCCTAGATGCTGGCAGCTTTAGTTGTCGAGGATTCCAGCAAAGTTTGCAAATTTCATACCGGGAACAATGCAAATGGCCAGGGCGAGTGGCCTCAAACTGACCCCATTTTCCACGGGGAAAATGAAGTCATGTCCCCTGGGTCTGGGTGTCAGATGAAAGGTGGCCTTTGGGGCTCTAAGGACTTGCAAGATCCTAGTTGCTGGCAGCCTTAGTTGTGGAGGAATCCATCAAAGTTTAAAAATTTCTCACTGGGCACTGCCCTGTTGTCCAGGGCAAATGGCTGCAAAGAGAGGCCATTTTGCATGGGAAAAAGAAGTCCTTTCCCCAGGGTCTGGGTGTCAGATGAAAGGTAGCCTTTGGGGCTCTAAGGACTTGCAAGCTCCCAGTTGCTGTCAGCTTTAGTTGTGGAGGAATCCAGCAAAGTTTGCAAATTTCTCACTGGGCACTGCCCTGTTGGCCAGGGAAAATGGCTGCCAAAGGAGGCCATTTTGCATGGGACAAAGAAGTCCCATCCCCAGGGTCTGTGTATCAATGAATGGTGGCCTTTGGGGCTCGGAGGACTTGCAGGGTACTGCTTACTGGAAGCTTTAGATTTGGAGAAATCCAGCAAAGGTTGCAATCTTCTTGCTGGAGACCGCCCTATTAGTCAAGGCGAGAGGCCACAAATGGGAGGCCATTTTCCATGGGGAAAATGAAGTCATTGCCCCAGGGTCTGGGTGTCAGATGAAAGGTGGCCTTTGGGGCTCTAAGGACTTGCAAGCTCCTAGTTGCGGCTCCAAGGACTTGCAGGGTCCTCATTGCCAGCAGCTTTAGTCGTGGAGAAAATCAGCCAAGTTTGCAAATTTCACACCGGGAACGATGCAGATGGCCAGGACGAGTGGCCTCAAACTGACCCCATTTTCCATGGGGAAAATGAGGTCATGTCCCCAGGGTCTGGGTATCAATGAAAGGTGGCTTTTGGGGCCCTAAGGACTTGCAGGGACCTCATTCCCAGCAGCTTTAGTTTTGGAGAAAATCAGCCGAGTTTGCAAATATCACACAGGGAACAATGCAGATGGCCAGGGCGAGTGGCCTCAAAATGACCCCATTTTCCATTGGGAAAGTGATGTCATGTCTCCAGGGTCTGGGTATCAATCAAAGGTGGCCTTTTGGGCTCAAAGGACTTGCAAGCTCCTAGGTGCCGGCAGCTTTAGTTGTGGAGGAATCCAGCAAAGTTTGCAAATTTCTCACTGGGCACTGCCCTGTTGGCCAGGGCAAATGGCTGCAAAGAGAGGCCATTTTGCATGGGAAAAAGAAGTCCTTTCCCCAGGGTCTGGGTGTCAGATTAAAAGTGGCCTTTGGGGCTCTGAGGACTTGTAGGGTACTACTTACTGGCTATAGTAGAGGAAATGTGTTGTATTTGAATATCTGTACAGAGGCTTTGCCTCAGAAGTCCCGGTTGTCCTTGATGGGCTGCAGCTGTGACCGTTGTCGAGAATTGGGATAAAAGGGGGCGGCGTAGCCATTCAGGGAGCGCCTTGAAGGACCCCCAAACTGGGGAAGGATACCATGCAGAAGAAAGCGTCTGTGCTGTGAAGATCTGCAGCCATATGAATACACCGAGGAGGTATGGACTTTAGAAATCTGATAACAGCATTATGGGACTCTAGAGAAATAGAACAACAACAACTGGCAGCTTTAGATTTGGAGAAATCCAGGAAAGATTGCAAAGTTCTTGCTGGGCACCACCCTATTGGTCAAGGCGTGAGGCCACAAATGGAGGCCATTTTCCGTGGTGAAAATGACGTCATGTCTCCAGGGTCCGGGTATCAATGAAAGGTGGCGTTTGGGGCCCTAAGGACTTGCAGGGTACTACTTACTCGCAGCTTTAGATTTGGAGGAAGCCAGCAAAGATTGCAAATTTCTTGCTGGGCACCACCCTATTGGTCAGGGTGAGAGGCCACAAATGGAGGCCATTTTCCATGGGGAAAATGTCGTCATCTGTCCAGGGTCTGGGTATCAGATGAAAGGTGGCTTTTGGGGCTCAAAGGACTTGCAAGCTCCTAGATGCTGGCAGCTTTAGTTGTCGAGGATTCCAGCAAAGTTTGCAAATTTCATACCGGGAACAATGCAAATGGCCAGGGCGAGTGGCCTCAAACTGACCCCATTTTCCACGGGGAAAATGAAGTCATGTCCCCAGGGCCTGGGTGTCAGATGAAAGCTGGCCTTTAGGGCTCTAAGGACTTGCAAGCTCCTTGTTGCTGAAAGCTTTAGTTGTGGAGGAATCAAGCAAAGTTTGCAAATTTCTCACTGGGGACTGCCCTGTTGGCCAGGGCAAATGGCTGCAAAGAGAGGCCATTTTGCATGGGAAAAAGAAGTCCTTTCCCCAGGGTCTGGCGATCAATGCAATGTGGCCTTTGGGTCTCTTAGGACTTGCAGGGTACTACTTACTGGCTATAGTAGAGGAAATGTATTGTATTTGAATATCTGTACAGAGGCTTTGCCCCAGAGGTCCCGGTTGTCCTTGATGGGCTGCAGCTGTGACCGTTGTCGAGAATTGGGATAAAAGGGGGCGGCGTAGCCATTCAGGGAGAGCCTTGAAGGACCCTCAAACTGGGGAAGGATACCATGCAGAAGAAAGCGTCTGTGCTATGAAGATCTGCAGCCATATGAATACACCGAGGAGGTATGGACTTTAGAAATCTGATAACAGCATTATGGGACTCTAGAGCAATAGAACAACAACAACTGGCAGCTTTAGATTGGGAGAAATCCAGCAAAGATGGCAATTTCCTTGCTGGGCCTTACTCTATTGCTCCGGGCGAGAGGCCACAAATGGAGGCCATTTTCCATGGGGAAAATGAAGTCATTGGCCCAGGGACTGGGTATCAGATGAAAGGTGGCATCTGGAGCCCTAAGGACTTGCAGGGTCCTCATTGCCCGCAGCTTTAGTTTTGGAGAAAATCAGCAAAGTTTGCAAATATCACACAGGGAACAATGCAGATGGCCAGGGCGAGTGGCCTCAAAATGACCCATTTTTCCATGGGGAAAAGAAGTCATGTCTCCAGGGTCTGGGTATCAAAGGTGGCCATTGGGGCTCCAAGGACTTGCAGGGTCCTAGTTGCTGGCAGCTATAGTTGTGGAGGAATCCAGCAAAATTTGCAAATTTCTCACTGGGTACTGCCCTGTGGGCCAGGTCAAATGGCTGCCAAGAGAGGCCATTTTGCAGGGGACAAAGAAGTCCCTTCCCCAGGGTCTGTGTATCAATGAATGGTGGCCTTTGGGGCTCGGAGGACTTGCAAGGTACTTCTTACTGGCAGCTTTAGATATGGAGAAATCCAGCAAAGATTGCAATTTCCTTGCTGGAGACCGCCCTATTAGTCAAGGCGAGAGGCCACAAATGGGAGGCCATTTTCCATGGGGAAAATGAAGTCATGTCTCCAGGGTCTGGGTATCAGATGAAACGTGGCGTTTGGGGCTCAAAGGACTTGCAGGCTCCTAGATGCTGGCCGCTTTAGTTGTCGAGGATTCCAGCAAAGTTTGCCAATTTCACACCGGAAACAATGCAGATGGCCAGGGCAAGTGGCCTCAAACTGACCCCATTTTCCATGGGGAAGTCATGTCCCCTGGGTCTGGGTGTCCGATGAAAGCTGGCCTTTGGGGCTCTAAGGACTTGCAGGGTACTTCTTACTGGTAGGTTTAGATTTGGAGAAATCCAGAAGAGATAGCAATTTTCCTGCTGAGCACCACCCTATTGGTCAGGGCGAGAGGAAACAAATGGAGGCCATTTTCCATGGGGAAAATGACATCATGTCTCCAGGGTCTGGGTATCAATGAAAGGTGGAATCTGGGGCCCTAAGGACTTGCAGGGTCCTCATTGCCAGCAGCTTTAGTTGTGGAGAAAATCAGCCTAGTTTGCAAATTTCACAGAGGGAGCAATGCAGATGGCCAGGGCGAGTGGCCTCAAACTGACCCCATTTTCCATGGGGAAAATGATGTCATGTCTCCAGGGTGTTGCTATCAATGAAAGGTGGCTTTTGGGCTTCCAAGGACTTGCAAGCTCCTAGATGCTGGCAGCTTCAGTTGTGGAGGAATCCAGCCAAGTTTGCAAATTCCACACAAGGAACAATGCAGAAGCCAGGGCGAGTGGCCCCAAACTGACCCCATTTTCCATGGGGAAAAGAAGTCATGTCTCCGGGGTCCGGGTATAAATGAAAGGTGGCTTTTGGGGCCCTAAGGACTTGCAGGGTACTACTTACTCGCAGCTTTAGATTTGGAGAAAGCCAGCAAAGATTGCAATTTCCTTGCTGGGCACCACCCTATTGGTCAAGGCGTGAGGCCTCAAATGGAGGCCATTTTCCGTGGTGAAAATGAAGTCATGTGTCCAGGGTCCGGGTATCAATGAAAGGTGGCGTTTGGGGCCCTAAGGACTTGCAGGGTACTACTTACTCGCAGCTTTAGATTTGGAGGAAGCCAGCAAAGATTGCAAATTTCTTGCTGGGCACCACCCTATTGGTCAGGGTGAGAGGCCACAAATGGAGGCCATTTTCCATGGGGAAAATGTCGTCATCTGTCCAGGGTCTGGGTATCAGATGAAAGGTGGCTTTTGGGGCTCAAAGGACTTGCAAGCTCCTAGATGCTGGCAGCTTTAGTTGTCGAGGATTCCAGCAAAGTTTGCAAATTTCATACCGGGAACAATGCAAATGGCCAGGGCGAGTGGCCTCAAACTGACCCCATTTTCCACGGGGAAAATGAAGTCATGTCCCCTGGGTCTGGGTGTCAGATGAAAGGTGGCCTTTGGGGCTCTAAGGACTTGCAAGATCCTAGTTGCTGGCAGCCTTAGTTGTGGAGGAATCCATCAAAGTTTAAAAATTTCTCACTGGGCACTGCCCTGTTGTCCAGGGCAAATGGCTGCAAAGAGAGGCCATTTTGCATGGGAAAAAGAAGTCCTTTCCCCAGGGTCTGGGTGTCAGATGAAAGGTAGCCTTTGGGGCTCTAAGGACTTGCAAGCTCCCAGTTGCTGTCAGCTTTAGTTGTGGAGGAATCCAGCAAAGTTTGCAAATTTCTCACTGGGCACTGCCCTGTTGGCCAGGGAAAATGGCTGCCAAAGGAGGCCATTTTGCATGGGACAAAGAAGTCCCATCCCCAGGGTCTGTGTATCAATGAATGGTGGCCTTTGGGGCTCGGAGGACTTGCAGGGTACTGCTTACTGGAAGCTTTAGATTTGGAGAAATCCAGCAAAGGTTGCAATCTTCTTGCTGGAGACCGCCCTATTAGTCAAGGCGAGAGGCCACAAATGGGAGGCCATTTTCCATGGGGAAAATGAAGTCATTGCCCCAGGGTCTGGGTGTCAGATGAAAGGTGGCCTTTGGGGCTCTAAGGACTTGCAAGCTCCTAGTTGCGGCTCCAAGGACTTGCAGGGTCCTCATTGCCAGCAGCTTTAGTCGTGGAGAAAATCAGCCAAGTTTGCAAATTTCACACCGGGAACGATGCAGATGGCCAGGACGAGTGGCCTCAAACTGACCCCATTTTCCATGGGGAAAATGAGGTCATGTCCCCAGGGTCTGGGTATCAATGAAAGGTGGCTTTTGGGGCCCTAAGGACTTGCAGGGACCTCATTCCCAGCAGCTTTAGTTTTGGAGAAAATCAGCCGAGTTTGCAAATATCACACAGGGAACAATGCAGATGGCCAGGGCGAGTGGCCTCAAAATGACCCCATTTTCCATTGGGAAAGTGATGTCATGTCTCCAGGGTCTGGGTATCAATCAAAGGTGGCCTTTTGGGCTCGAAGGACTTGCAAGCTCCTAGGTGCCGGCAGCTTTAGTTGTGGAGGAATCCAGCAAAGTTTGCAAATTTCTCACTGGGCACTGCCCTGTTGGCCAGGGCAAATGGCTGCAAAGAGAGGCCATTTTGCATGGGAAAAAGAAGTCCTTTCCCCAGGGTCTGGGTGTCAGATTAAAAGTGGCCTTTGGGTCTCTGAGGACTTGTAGGGTACTACTTACTGGCTATAGTAGAGGAAATGTGTTGTATTTGAATATCTGTACAGAGGCTTTGCCTCAGAAGTCCCGGTTGTCCTTGATGGGCTGCAGCTGTGACCGTTGTCGAGAATTGGGATAAAAGGGGGCGGCGTAGCCATTCAGGGAGCGCCTTGAAGGACCCCCAAACTGGGGAAGGATACCATGCAGAAGAAAGCGTCTGTGCTGTGAAGATCTGCAGCCATATGAATACACCGAGGAGGTATGGACTTTAGAAATCTGATAACAGCATTATGGGACTCTAGAGAAATAGAACAACAACAACTGGCAGCTTTAGATTTGGAGAAATCCAGCAAAGATTGCAAAGTTCTTGCTGGGCACCACCCTATTGGTCAAGGCGTGAGGCCACAAATGGAGGCCATTTTCCGTGGTGAAAATGACGTCATGTCTCCAGGGTCCGGGTATCAATGAAAGGTGGCGTTTGGGGCCCTAAGGACTTGCAGGGTACTACTTACTCGCAGCTTTAGATTTGGAGGAAGCCAGCAAAGATTGCAAATTTCTTGCTAGGCACCACCCTATTGGTCAGGGTGAGAGGCCACAAATGGAGGCCATTTTCCATGGGGAAAATGTCGTCATCTGTCCAGGGTCTGGGTATCAGATGAAAGGTGGCTTTTGGGGCTCAAAGGATTTGCAAGCTCCTAGATGCTGGCAGCTTTAGTTGTCGAGGATTCCAGCAAAGTTTGCAAATTTCATACCGGGAACAATGCAAATGGCCAGGGCGAGTGGCCTCAAACTGACCCCATTTTCCACGGGGAAAATGAAGTCATGTCCCCAGGGCCTGGGTGTCAGATGAAAGCTGGCCTTTAGGGCTCTAAGGACTTGCAAGCTCCTTGTTGCTGAAAGCTTTAGTTGTGGAGGAATCCAGCAAAGTTTGCAAATTTCTCACTGGGGACTGCCCTGTTGGCCAGGGCAAATGGCTGCAAAGAGAGGCCATTTTGCATGGGAAAAAGAAGTCCTTTCCCCAGGGTCTGGCGATCAATGCAATGTGGCCTTTGGGTCTCTTAGGACTTGCAGGGTACTACTTACTGGCTACAGTAGAGGAAATGTATTGTATTTGAATATCTGTACAGAGGCTTTGCCCCAGAGGTCCCGGTTGTCCTTGATGGGCTGCAGCTGTGACCGTTGTCGAGAATTGGGATAAAAGGGGGCGGCGTAGCCATTCAGGGAGAGCCTTGAAGGACCCCCAAACTGGGGAAGGATACCATGCAGAAGAAAGCGTCTGTGCTATGAAGATCTGCAGCCAAATGAATACACCGAGGAGGTATGGACTTTAGAAATCTGATAACAGCATTATGGGACTCTAGAGCAATAGAACAACAACAACTGGCAGCTTTAGATTGGGAGAAATCCAGCAAAGATGGCAATTTCCTTGCTGGGCCTTACTCTATTGCTCCGGGCGAGAGGCCACAAATGGAGGCCATTTTCCATGGGGAAAATGAAGTCATTGGCCCAGGGACTGGGTATCAGATGAAAGGTGGCATCTGGGGCCCTAAGGACTTGCAGGGTCCTCATTGCCCGCAGCTTTAGTTTTGGAGAAAATCAGCAAAGTTTGCAAATATCACACAGGGAACAATGCAGATGGCCAGGGCGAGTGGCCTCAAAATGACCCATTTTTCCATGGGGAAAAGAAGTCATGTCTCCAGGGTCTGGGTATCAAAGGTGGCCATTGGGGCTCCAAGGACTTGCAGGGTCCTAGTTGCTGGCAGCTATAGTTGTGGAGGAATCCAGCAAAATTTGCAAATTTCTCACTGGGTACTGCCCTGTTGGCCAGGTCAAATGGCTGCCAAGAGAGGCCATTTTGCAGGGGACAAAGAAGTCCCTTCCCCAGGGTCTGTGTATCAATGAATGGTGGCCTTTGGGGCTCGGAGGACTTGCAAGGTACTTCTTACTGGCAGCTTTAGATATGGAGAAATCCAGCAAAGATTGCAATTTCCTTGCTGGAGACCGCCCTATTAGTCAAGGCGAGAGGCCACAAATGGGAGGCCATTTTCCATGGGGAAAATGAAGTCATGTCTCCAGGGTCTGGGTATCAGATGAAACGTGGCGTTTGGGGCTCAAAGGACTTGCAGGCTCCTAGATGCTGGCCGCTTTAGTTGTCGAGGATTCCAGCAAAGTTTGCCAATTTCACACCGGAAACAATGCAGATGGCCAGGGCGAGTGGCCTCAAACTGACCCCATTTTCCATGGGGAAAATGAAGTCATGTCCCCTGGGTCTGGGTGTCCGATGAAAGCTGGCCTTTGGGGCTCTAAGGACTTGCAGGGTACTTCTTACTGGTAGGTTTAGATTTGGAGAAATCCAGAAGAGATAGCAATTTTCCTGCTGAGCACCACCCTATTGGTCAGGGCGAGAGGAAACAAATGGAGGCCATTTTCCATGGGGAAAATGACATCATGTCTCCAGGGTCTGGGTATCAATGAAAGGTGGAATCTGGGGCCCTAAGGACTTGCAGGGTCCTCATTGCCAGCAGCTTTAGTTGTGGAGAAAATCAGCCTAGTTTGCAAATTTCACAGAGGGAGCAATGCAGATGGCCAGGGCGAGTGGCCTCAAACTGACCCCATTTTCCATGGGGAAAATGATGTCATGTCTCCAGGGTGTTGCTATCAATGAAAGGTGGCTTTTGGGCTTCCAAGGACTTGCAAGCTCCTAGATGCTGGCAGCTTCAGTTGTGGAGGAATCCAGCCAAGTTTGCAAATTCCACACAAGGAACAATGCAGAAGCCAGGGCGAGTGGCCCCAAACTGACCCCATTTTCCATGGGGAAAAGAAGTCATGTCTCCGGGGTCCGGGTATAAATGAAAGGTGGCTTTTGGGGCCCTAAGGACTTGCAGGGTACTACTTACTCGCAGCTTTAGATTTGGAGAAAGCCAGCAAAGATTGCAATTTCCTTGCTGGGCACCACCCTATTGGTCAAGGCGTGAGGCCTCAAATGGAGGCCATTTTCCGTGGTGAAAATGAAGTCATGTGTCCAGGGTCCGGGTATCAATGAAAGGTGGCGTTTGGGGCCCTAAGGACTTGCAGGGTACTACTTACTCGCAGCTTTAGATTTGGAGGAAGCCAGCAAAGATTGCAAATTTCTTGCTGGGCACCACCCTATTGGTCAGGGTGAGAGGACACAAATGGAGGCCATTTTCCATGGGGAAAATGTCGTCATCTGTCCAGGGTCTGGGTATCAGATGAAAGGTGGCTTTTGGGGCTCAAAGGACTTGCAAGCTCCTAGATGCTGGCAGCTTTAGTTGTCGAGGATTCCAGCAAAGTTTGCAAATTTCATACCGGGAACAATGCAAATGGCCAGGGCGAGTGGCCTCAAACTGACCCCATTTTCCACGGGGAAAATGAAGTCATGTCCCCTGGGTCTGGGTGTCAGATGAAAGGTGGCCTTTGGGGCTCTAAGGACTTGCAAGATCCTAGTTGCTGGCAGCCTTAGTTGTGGAGGAATCCATCAAAGTTTAAAAATTTCTCACTGGGCACTGCCCTGTTGTCCAGGGCAAATGGCTGCAAAGAGAGGCCATTTTGCATGGGAAAAAGAAGTCCTTTCCCCAGGGTCTGGGTGTCAGATGAAAGGTAGCCTTTGGGACTCTAAGGACTTGCAAGCTCCCAGTTGCTGTCAGCTTTAGTTGTGGAGGAATCCAGCAAAGTTTGCAAATTTCTCACTGGGGACTGCCCTGTTGGCCAGGGAAAATGGCTGCCAAAGGAGGCCATTTTGCATGGGACAAAGAAGTCCCATCCCCAGGGTCTGTGTATCAATGAATGGTGGCCTTTGGGGCTCGGAGGACTTGCAGGGTACTGCTTACTGGAAGCTTTAGATTTGGAGAAATCCAGCAAAGGTTGCAATCTTCTTGCTGGAGACCGCCCTATTAGTCAAGGCGAGAGGCCACAAATGGGAGGCCATTTTCCATGGGGAAAATGAAGTCATTGCCCCAGGGTCTGGGTGTCAGATGAAAGGTGGCCTTTGGGGCTCTAAGGACTTGCAAGCTCCTAGTTGCGGCTCCAAGGACTTGCAGGGTCCTCATTGCCAGCAGCTTTAGTCGTGGAGAAAATCAGCCAAGTTTGCAAATTTCACACCGGGAACGATGCAGATGGCCAGGACGAGTGGCCTCAAACTGACCCCATTTTCCATGGGGAAAATGAGGTCATGTCCCCAGGGTCTGGGTATCAATGAAAGGTGGCTTTTGGGGCCCTAAGGACTTGCAGGGACCTCATTCCCAGCAGCTTTAGTTTTGGAGAAAATCAGCCGAGTTTGCAAATATCACACAGGGAACAATGCAGATGGCCAGGGCGAGTGGCCTCAAAATGACCCCATTTTCCATTGGGAAAGTGATGTCATGTCTCCAGGGTCTGGGTATCAATCAAAGGTGGCCTTTTGGGCTCGAAGGACTTGCAAGCTCCTAGGTGCCGGCAGCTTTAGTTGTGGAGGAATCCAGCAAAGTTTGCAAATTTCTCACTGGGCACTGCCCTGTTGGCCAGGGCAAATGGCTGCAAAGAGAGGCCATTTTGCATGGGAAAAAGAAGTCCTTTCCCCAGGGTCTGGGTGTCAGATTAAAAGTGGCCTTTGGGGCTCTGAGGACTTGTAGGGTACTACTTACTGGCTATAGTAGAGGAAATGTGTCGTATTTGAATATCTGTACAGAGGCTTTGCCTCAGAAGTCCCGGTTGTCCTTGATGGGCTGCAGCTGTGACCGTTGTCGAGAATTGGGATAAAAGGGGGCGGCGTAGCCATTCAGGGAGAGCCTTGAAGGACCCCCAAACTGGGGAAGGATACCATGCAGAAGAAAGCGTCTGTGCTGTGAAGATCTGCAGCCATATGAATACACCGAGGAGGTATGGACTTTAGAAATCTGATAACAGCATTATGGGACTCTAGAGAAATAGAACAACAACAACTGGCAGCTTTAGATTTGGAGAAATCCAGCAAAGATTGCAAAGTTCTTGCTGGGCACCACCCTATTGGTCAAGGCGTGAGGCCACAAATGGAGGCCATTTTCCGTGGTGAAAATGACGTCATGTCTCCAGGGTCCGGGTATCAATGAAAGGTGGCGTTTGGGGCCCTAAGGACTTGCAGGGTACTACTTACTCGCAGCTTTAGATTTGGAGGAAGCCAGCAAAGATTGCAAATTTCTTGCTAGGCACCACCCTATTGGTCAGGGTGAGAGGCCACAAATGGAGGCCATTTTCCATGGGGAAAATGTCGTCATCTGTCCAGGGTCTGGGTATCAGATGAAAGGTGGCTTTTGGGGCTCAAAGGACTTGCAAGCTCCTAGATGCTGGCAGCTTTAGTTGTCGAGGATTCCAGCAAAGTTTGCAAATTTCATACCGGGAACAATGCAAATGGCCAGGGCGAGTGGCCTCAAACTGACCCCATTTTCCACGGGGAAAATGAAGTCATGTCCCCAGGGCCTGGGTGTCAGATGAAAGCTGGCCTTTAGGGCTCTAAGGACTTGCAAGCTCCTTGTTGCTGAAAGCTTTAGTTGTGGAGGAATCCAGCAAAGTTTGCAAATTTCTCACTGGGGACTGCCCTGTTGGCCAGGGCAAATGGCTGCAAAGAGAGGCCATTTTGCATGGGAAAAAGAAGTCCTTTCCCCAGGGTCTGGCGATCAATGCAATGTGGCCTTTGGGTCTCTTAGGACTTGCAGGGTACTACTTACTGGCTATAGTAGAGGAAATGTATTGTATTTGAATATCTGTACAGAGGCTTTGCCCCAGAGGTCCCGGTTGTCCTTGATGGGCTGCAGCTGTGACCGTTGTCGAGAATTGGGATAAAAGGGGGCGGCGTAGCCATTCAGGGAGAGCCTTGAAGGACCCCCAAACTGGGGAAGGATACCATGCAGAAGAAAGCGTCTGTGCTATGAAGATCTGCAGCCAAATGAATACACCGAGGAGGTATGGACTTTAGAAATCTGATAACAGCATTATGGGACTCTAGAGCAATAGAACAACAACAACTGGCAGCTTTAGATTGGGAGAAATCCAGCAAAGATGGCAATTTCCTTGCTGGGCCTTACTCTATTGCTCCGGGCGAGAGGCCACAAATGGAGGCCATTTTCCATGGGGAAAATGAAGTCATTGGCCCAGGGACTGGGTATCAGATGAAAGGTGGCATCTGGGGCCCTAAGGACTTGCAGGGTCCTCATTGCCCGCAGCTTTAGTTTTGGAGAAAATCAGCAAAGTTTGCAAATATCACACAGGGAACAATGCAGATGGCCAGGGCGAGTGGCCTCAAAATGACCCATTTTTCCATGGGGAAAAGAAGTCATGTCTCCAGGGTCTGGGTATCAAAGGTGGCCATTGGGGCTCCAAGGACTTGCAGGGTCCTAGTTGCTGGCAGCTATAGTTGTGGAGGAATCCAGCAAAATTTGCAAATTTCTCACTGGGTACTGCCCTGTTGGCCAGGTCAAATGGCTGCCAAGAGAGGCCATTTTGCAGGGGACAAAGAAGTCCCTTCCCCAGGGTCTGTGTATCAATGAATGGTGGCCTTTGGGGCTCGGAGGACTTGCAAGGTACTTCTTACTGGCAGCTTTAGATATGGAGAAATCCAGCAAAGATTGCAATTTCCTTGCTGGAGACCGCCCTATTAGTCAAGGCGAGAGGCCACAAATGGGAGGCCATTTTCCATGGGGAAAATGAAGTCATGTCTCCAGGGTCTGGGTATCAGATGAAACGTGGCGTTTGGGGCTCAAAGGACTTGCAGGCTCCTAGATGCTGGCCGCTTTAGTTGTCGAGGATTCCAGCAAAGTTTGCCAATTTCACACCGGAAACAATGCAGATGGCCAGGGCGAGTGGCCTCAAACTGACCCCATTTTCCATGGGGAAAATGAAGTCATGTCCCCTGGGTCTGGGTGTCCGATGAAAGCTGGCCTTTGGGGCTCTAAGGACTTGCAGGGTACTTCTTACTGGTAGGTTTAGATTTGGAGAAATCCAGAAGAGATAGCAATTTTCCTGCTGAGCACCACCCTATTGGTCAGGGCGAGAGGAAACAAATGGAGGCCATTTTCCATGGGGAAAATGACATCATGTCTCCAGGGTCTGGGTATCAATGAAAGGTGGAATCTGGGGCCCTAAGGACTTGCAGGGTCCTCATTGCCAGCAGCTTTAGTTGTGGAGAAAATCAGCCTAGTTTGCAAATTTCACAGAGGGAGCAATGCAGATGGCCAGGGCGAGTGGCCTCAAACTGACCCCATTTTCCATGGGGAAAATGATGTCATGTCTCCAGGGTGTTGCTATCAATGAAAGGTGGCTTTTGGGCTTCCAAGGACTTGCAAGCTCCTAGATGCTGGCAGCTTTAGTTGTCGAGGATTCCAGCAAAGTTTGCAAATTTCATACCGGGAACAATGCAAATGGCCAGGGCGAGTGGCCTCAAACTGACCCCATTTTCCACGGGGAAAATGAAGTCATGTCCCCTGGGTCTGGGTGTCAGATGAAAGGTGGCCTTTGGGGCTCTAAGGACTTGCAAGATCCTAGTTGCTGGCAGCCTTAGTTGTGGAGGAATCCATCAAAGTTTAAAAATTTCTCACTGGGCACTGCCCTGTTGTCCAGGGCAAATGGCTGCAAAGAGAGGCCATTTTGCATGGGAAAAAGAAGTCCTTTCCCCAGGGTCTGGGTGTCAGATGAAAGGTAGCCTTTGGGGCTCTAAGGACTTGCAAGCTCCCAGTTGCTGTCAGCTTTAGTTGTGGAGGAATCCAGCAAAGTTTGCAAATTTCTCACTGGGCACTGCCCTGTTGGCCAGGGAAAATGGCTGCCAAAGGAGGCCATTTTGCATGGGACAAAGAAGTCCCATCCCCAGGGTCTGTGTATCAATGAATGGTGGCCTTTGGGGCTCGGAGGACTTGCAGGGTAGTGCTTACTGGAAGCTTTAGATTTGGAGAAATCCAGCAAAGGTTGCAATCTTCTTGCTGGAGACCGCCCTATTAGTCAAGGCGAGAGGCCACAAATGGGAGGCCATTTTCCATGGGGAAAATGAAGTCATTGCCCCAGGGTCTGGGTGTCAGATGAAAGGTGGCCTTTGGGGCTCTAAGGACTTGCAAGCTCCTAGTTGCGGCTCCAAGGACTTGCAGGGTCCTCATTGCCAGCAGCTTTAGTCGTGGAGAAAATCAGCCAAGTTTGCAAATTTCACACCGGGAACGATGCAGATGGCCAGGACGAGTGGCCTCAAACTGACCCCATTTTCCATGGGGAAAATGAGGTCATGTCCCCAGGGTCTGGGTATCAATGAAAGGTGGCTTTTGGGGCCCTAAGGACTTGCAGGGACCTCATTCCCAGCAGCTTTAGTTTTGGAGAAAATCAGCCGAGTTTGCAAATATCACACAGGGAACAATGCAGATGGCCAGGGCGAGTGGCCTCAAAATGACCCCATTTTCCATTGGGAAAGTGATGTCATGTCTCCAGGGTCTGGGTATCAATCAAAGGTGGCCTTTTGGGCTCGAAGGACTTGCAAGCTCCTAGGTGCCGGCAGCTTTAGTTGTGGAGGAATCCAGCAAAGTTTGCAAATTTCTCACTGGGCACTGCCCTGTTGGCCAGGGCAAATGGCTGCAAAGAGAGGCCATTTTGCATGGGAAAAAGAAGTCCTTTCCCCAGGGTCTGGGTGTCAGATTAAAAGTGGCCTTTGGGGCTCTGAGGACTTGCAGGGTACTACTTACTGGCTATAGTAGAGGAAATGTGTCGTATTTGAATATCTGTACAGAGGCTTTGCCTCAGAAGTCCCGGTTGTCCTTGATGGGCTGCAGCTGTGACCGTTGTCGAGAATTGGGATAAAAGGGGGCGGCGTAGCCATTCAGGGAGAGCCTTGAAGGACCCCCAAACTGGGGAAGGATACCATGCAGAAGAAAGCGTCTGTGCTGTGAAGATCTGCAGCCATATGAATACACCGAGGAGGTATGGACTTTAGAAATCTGATAACAGCATTATGGGACTCTAGAGAAATAGAACAACAACAACTGGCAGCTTTAGATTTGGAGAAATCCAGCAAAGATTGCAAAGTTCTTGCTGGGCACCACCCTATTGGTCAAGGCGTGAGGCCACAAATGGAGGCCATTTTCCGTGGTGAAAATGACGTCATGTCTCCAGGGTCCGGGTATCAATGAAAGGTGGCGTTTGGGGCCCTAAGGACTTGCAGGGTACTACTTACTCGCAGCTTTAGATTTGGAGGAAGCCAGCAAAGATTGCAAATTTCTTGCTAGGCACCACCCTATTGGTCAGGGTGAGAGGCCACAAATGGAGGCCATTTTCCATGGGGAAAATGTCGTCATCTGTCCAGGGTCTGGGTATCAGATGAAAGGTGGCTTTTGGGGCTCAAAGGACTTGCAAGCTCCTAGATGCTGGCAGCTTTAGTTGTCGAGGATTCCAGCAAAGTTTGCAAATTTCATACCGGGAACAATGCAAATGGCCAGGGCGAGTGGCCTCAAACTGACCCCATTTTCCACGGGGAAAATGAAGTCATGTCCCCAGGGCCTGGGTGTCAGATGAAAGCTGGCCTTTAGGGCTCTAAGGACTTGCAAGCTCCTTGTTGCTGAAAGCTTTAGTTGTGGAGGAATCCAGCAAAGTTTGCAAATTTCTCACTGGGGACTGCCCTGTTGGCCAGGGCAAATGGCTGCAAAGAGAGGCCATTTTGCATGGGAAAAAGAAGTCCTTTCCCCAGGGTCTGGCGATCAATGCAATGTGGCCTTTGGGTCTCTTAGGACTTGCAGGGTACTACTTACTGGCTATAGTAGAGGAAATGTATTGTATTTGAATATCTGTACAGAGGCTTTGCCCCAGAGGTCCCGGTTGTCCTTGATGGGCTGCAGCTGTGACCGTTGTCGAGAATTGGGATAAAAGGGGGCGGCGTAGCCATTCAGGGAGAGCCTTGAAGGACCCCCAAACTGGGGAAGGATACCATGCAGAAGAAAGCGTCTGTGCTATGAAGATCTGCAGCCAAATGAATACACCGAGGAGGTATGGACTTTAGAAATCTGATAACAGCATTATGGGACTCTAGAGCAATAGAACAACAACAACTGGCAGCTTTAGATTGGGAGAAATCCAGCAAAGATGGCAATTTCCTTGCTGGGCCTTACTCTATTGCTCCGGGCGAGAGGCCACAAATGGAGGCCATTTTCCATGGGGAAAATGAAGTCATTGGCCCAGGGACTGGGTATCAGATGAAAGGTGGCATCTGGGGCCCTAAGGACTTGCAGGGTCCTCATTGCCCGCAGCTTTAGTTTTGGAGAAAATCAGCAAAGTTTGCAAATATCACACAGGGAACAATGCAGATGGCCAGGGCGAGTGGCCTCAAAATGACCCATTTTTCCATGGGGAAAAGAAGTCATGTCTCCAGGGTCTGGGTATCAAAGGTGGCCATTGGGGCTCCAAGGACTTGCAGGGTCCTAGTTGCTGGCAGCTATAGTTGTGGAGGAATCCAGCAAAATTTGCAAATTTCTCACTGGGTACTGCCCTGTTGGCCAGGTCAAATGGCTGCCAAGAGAGGCCATTTTGCAGGGGACAAAGAAGTCCCTTCCCCAGGGTCTGTGTATCAATGAATGGTGGCCTTTGGGGCTCGGAGGACTTGCAAGGTACTTCTTACTGGCAGCTTTAGATATGGAGAAATCCAGCAAAGATTGCAATTTCCTTGCTGGAGACCGCCCTATTAGTCAAGGCGAGAGGCCACAAATGGGAGGCCATTTTCCATGGGGAAAATGAAGTCATGTCTCCAGGGTCTGGGTATCAGATGAAACGTGGCGTTTGGGGCTCAAAGGACTTGCAGGCTCCTAGATGCTGGCCGCTTTAGTTGTCGAGGATTCCAGCAAAGTTTGCCAATTTCACACCGGAAACAATGCAGATGGCCAGGGCGAGTGGCCTCAAACTGACCCCATTTTCCATGGGGAAAATGAAGTCATGTCCCCTGGGTCTGGGTGTCCGATGAAAGCTGGCCTTTGGGGCTCTAAGGACTTGCAGGGTACTTCTTACTGGTAGGTTTAGATTTGGAGAAATCCAGAAGAGATAGCAATTTTCCTGCTGAGCACCACCCTATTGGTCAGGGCGAGAGGAAACAAATGGAGGCCATTTTCCATGGGGAAAATGACATCATGTCTCCAGGGTCTGGGTATCAATGAAAGGTGGAATCTGGGGCCCTAAGGACTTGCAGGGTCCTCATTGCCAGCAGCTTTAGTTGTGGAGAAAATCAGCCTAGTTTGCAAATTTCACAGAGGGAGCAATGCAGATGGCCAGGGCGAGTGGCCTCAAACTGACCCCATTTTCCATGGGGAAAATGATGTCATGTCTCCAGGGTGTTGCTATCAATGAAAGGTGGCTTTTGGGCTTCCAAGGACTTGCAAGCTCCTAGATGCTGGCAGCTTTAGTTGTCGAGGATTCCAGCAAAGTTTGCAAATTTCATACCGGGAACAATGCAAATGGCCAGGGCGAGTGGCCTCAAACTGACCCCATTTTCCACGGGGAAAATGAAGTCATGTCCCCTGGGTCTGGGTGTCAGATGAAAGGTGGCCTTTGGGGCTCTAAGGACTTGCAAGATCCTAGTTGCTGGCAGCCTTAGTTGTGGAGGAATCCATCAAAGTTTAAAAATTTCTCACTGGGCACTGCCCTGTTGTCCAGGGCAAATGGCTGCAAAGAGAGGCCATTTTGCATGGGAAAAAGAAGTCCTTTCCCCAGGGTCTGGGTGTCAGATGAAAGGTAGCCTTTGGGGCTCTAAGGACTTGCAAGCTCCCAGTTGCTGTCAGCTTTAGTTGTGGAGGAATCCAGCAAAGTTTGCAAATTTCTCACTGGGCACTGCCCTGTTGGCCAGGGAAAATGGCTGCCAAAGGAGGCCATTTTGCATGGGACAAAGAAGTCCCATCCCCAGGGTCTGTGTATCAATGAATGGTGGCCTTTGGGGCTCGGAGGACTTGCAGGGTAGTGCTTACTGGAAGCTTTAGATTTGGAGAAATCCAGCAAAGGTTGCAATCTTCTTGCTGGAGACCGCCCTATTAGTCAAGGCGAGAGGCCACAAATGGGAGGCCATTTTCCATGGGGAAAATGAAGTCATTGCCCCAGGGTCTGGGTGTCAGATGAAAGGTGGCCTTTGGGGCTCTAAGGACTTGCAAGCTCCTAGTTGCGGCTCCAAGGACTTGCAGGGTCCTCATTGCCAGCAGCTTTAGTCGTGGAGAAAATCAGCCAAGTTTGCAAATTTCACACCGGGAACGATGCAGATGGCCAGGACGAGTGGCCTCAAACTGACCCCATTTTCCATGGGGAAAATGAGGTCATGTCCCCAGGGTCTGGGTATCAATGAAAGGTGGCTTTTGGGGCCCTAAGGACTTGCAGGGACCTCATTCCCAGCAGCTTTAGTTTTGGAGAAAATCAGCCGAGTTTGCAAATATCACACAGGGAACAATGCAGATGGCCAGGGCGAGTGGCCTCAAAATGACCCCATTTTCCATTGGGAAAGTGATGTCATGTCTCCAGGGTCTGGGTATCAATCAAAGGTGGCCTTTTGGGCTCGAAGGACTTGCAAGCTCCTAGGTGCCGGCAGCTTTAGTTGTGGAGGAATCCAGCAAAGTTTGCAAATTTCTCACTGGGCACTGCCCTGTTGGCCAGGGCAAATGGCTGCAAAGAGAGGCCATTTTGCATGGGAAAAAGAAGTCCTTTCCCCAGGGTCTGGGTGTCAGATTAAAAGTGGCCTTTGGGGCTCTGAGGACTTGTAGGGTACTACTTACTGGCTATAGTAGAGGAAATGTGTCGTATTTGAATATCTGTACAGAGGCTTTGCCTCAGAAGTCCCGGTTGTCCTTGATGGGCTGCAGCTGTGACCGTTGTCGAGAATTGGGATAAAAGGGGGCGGCGTAGCCATTCAGGGAGAGCCTTGAAGGACCCCCAAACTGGGGAAGGATACCATGCAGAAGAAAGCGTCTGTGCTGTGAAGATCTGCAGCCATATGAATACACCGAGGAGGTATGGACTTTAGAAATCTGATAACAGCATTATGGGACTCTAGAGAAATAGAACAACAACAACTGGCAGCTTTAGATTTGGAGAAATCCAGCAAAGATTGCAAAGTTCTTGCTGGGCACCACCCTATTGGTCAAGGCGTGAGGCCACAAATGGAGGCCATTTTCCGTGGTGAAAATGACGTCATGTCTCCAGGGTCCGGGTATCAATGAAAGGTGGCGTTTGGGGCCCTAAGGACTTGCAGGGTACTACTTACTCGCAGCTTTAGATTTGGAGGAAGCCAGCAAAGATTGCAAATTTCTTGCTAGGCACCACCCTATTGGTCAGGGTGAGAGGCCACAAATGGAGGCCATTTTCCATGGGGAAAATGTCGTCATCTGTCCAGGGTCTGGGTATCAGATGAAAGGTGGCTTTTGGGGCTCAAAGGACTTGCAAGCTCCTAGATGCTGGCAGCTTTAGTTGTCGAGGATTCCAGCAAAGTTTGCAAATTTCATACCGGGAACAATGCAAATGGCCAGGGCGAGTGGCCTCAAACTGACCCCATTTTCCACGGGGAAAATGAAGTCATGTCCCCAGGGCCTGGGTGTCAGATGAAAGCTGGCCTTTAGGGCTCTAAGGACTTGCAAGCTCCTTGTTGCTGAAAGCTTTAGTTGTGGAGGAATCCAGCAAAGTTTGCAAATTTCTCACTGGGGACTGCCCTGTTGGCCAGGGCAAATGGCTGCAAAGAGAGGCCATTTTGCATGGGAAAAAGAAGTCCTTTCCCCAGGGTCTGGCGATCAATGCAATGTGGCCTTTGGGTCTCTTAGGACTTGCAGGGTACTACTTACTGGCTACAGTAGAGGAAATGTATTGTATTTGAATATCTGTACAGAGGCTTTGCCCCAGAGGTCCCGGTTGTCCTTGATGGGCTGCAGCTGTGACCGTTGTCGAGAATTGGGATAAAAGGGGGCGGCGTAGCCATTCAGGGAGAGCCTTGAAGGACCCCCAAACTGGGGAAGGATACCATGCAGAAGAAAGCGTCTGTGCTATGAAGATCTGCAGCCATATGAATACACCGAGGAGGTATGGACTTTAGAAATCTGATAACAGCATTATGGGACTCTAGAGCAATAGAACAACAACAACTGGCAGCTTTAGATTGGGAGAAATCCAGCAAAGATGGCAATTTCCTTGCTGGGCCTTACTCTATTGCTCCGGGTGAGAGGCCACAAATGGAGGCCATTTTCCATGGGGAAAATGAAGTCATTGGCCCAGGGACTGGGTATCAGATGAAAGGTGGCATCTGGGGCCCTAAGGACTTGCAGGGTCCTCATTGCCCGCAGCTTTAGTTTTGGAGAAAATCAGCAAAGTTTGCAA
This sequence comes from Agelaius phoeniceus, assembly GCF_051311805.1. NCBI lineage: Eukaryota > Metazoa > Chordata > Aves > Passeriformes > Icteridae > Agelaius > Agelaius phoeniceus. The sequence continues at coordinate 929,281 of NC_135276.1, read as the reverse complement.
ATATCACACAGGGAACAATGCAGATGGCCAGGGCGAGTGGCCTCAAAATGACCCATTTTTCCATGGGGAAAAGAAGTCATGTCTCCAGGGTCTGGGTATCAAAGGTGGCCATTGGGGCTCCAAGGACTTGCAGGGTCCTAGTTGCTGGCAGCTATAGTTGTGGAGGAATCCAGCAAAATTTGCAAATTTCTCACTGGGTACTGCCCTGTGGGCCAGGTCAAATGGCTGCCAAGAGAGGCCATTTTGCAGGGGACAAAGAAGTCCCTTCCCCAGGGTCTGTGTATCAATGAATGGTGGCCTTTGGGGCTCGGAGGACTTGCAAGGTACTTCTTACTGGCAGCTTTAGATATGGAGAAATCCAGCAAAGATTGCAATTTCCTTGCTGGAGACCGCCCTATTAGTCAAGGCGAGAGGCCACAAATGGGAGGCCATTTTCCATGGGGAAAATGAAGTCATGTCTCCAGGGTCTGGGTATCAGATGAAACGTGGCGTTTGGGGCTCAAAGGACTTGCAGGCTCCTAGATGCTGGCCGCTTTAGTTGTCGAGGATTCCAGCAAAGTTTGCCAATTTCACACCGGAAACAATGCAGTTGGCCAGGGCGAGTGGCCTCAAACTGACCCCATTTTCCATGGGGAAAATGAAGTCATGTCCCCTGGGTCTGGGTGTCCGATGAAAGCTGGCCTTTGGGGCTCTAAGGACTTGCAGGGTACTTCTTACTGGTAGGTTTAGATTTGGAGAAATCCAGAAGAGATAGCAATTTTCCTGCTGAGCACCACCCTATTGGTCAGGGCGAGAGGAAACAAATGGAGGCCATTTTCCATGGGGAAAATGACATCATGTCTCCAGGGTCTGGGTATCAATGAAAGGTGGAATCTGGGGCCCTAAGGACTTGCAGGGTCCTCATTGCCAGCAGCTTTAGTTGTGGAGAAAATCAGCCTAGTTTGCAAATTTCACAGAGGGAGCAATGCAGATGGCCAGGGCGAGTGGCCTCAAACTGACCCCATTTTCCATGGGGAAAATGATGTCATGTCTCCAGGGTGTTGCTATCAATGAAAGGTGGCTTTTGGGCTTCCAAGGACTTGCAAGCTCCTAGATGCTGGCAGCTTCAGTTGTGGAGGAATCCAGCCAAGTTTGCAAATTCCACACAAGGAACAATGCAGAAGCCAGGGTGAGTGGCCCCAAACTGACCCCATTTTCCATGGGGAAAAGAAGTCATGTCTCCGGGGTCCGGGTATAAATGAAAGGTGGCTTTTGGGGCCCTAAGGACTTGCAGGGTACTACTTACTCGCAGCTTTAGATTTGGAGAAAGCCAGCAAAGATTGCAATTTCCTTGCTGGGCACCACCCTATTGGTCAAGGCGTGAGGCCTCAAATGGAGGCCATTTTCCGTGGTGAAAATGAAGTCATGTGTCCAGGGTCCGGGTATCAATGAAAGGTGGCGTTTGGGGCCCTAAGGACTTGCAGGGTACTACTTACTCGCAGCTTTAGATTTGGAGGAAGCCAGCAAAGATTGCAAATTTCTTGCTGGGCACCACCCTATTGGTCAGGGTGAGAGGCCACAAATGGAGGCCATTTTCCATGGGGAAAATGTCGTCATCTGTCCAGGGTCTGGGTATCAGATGAAAGGTGGCTTTTGGGGCTCAAAGGACTTGCAAGCTCCTAGATGCTGGCAGCTTTAGTTGTCGAGGATTCCAGCAAAGTTTGCAAATATCACACAGGGAACAATGCAGATGGCCAGGGCGAGTGGCCTCAAAATGACCCATTTTTCCATGGGGAAAAGAAGTCATGTCTCCAGGGTCTGGGTATCAAAGGTAGCCATTGGGGCTCTAAGGACTTGCAAGCTCCCAGTTGCTGTCAGCTTTAGTTGTGGAGGAATCCAGCAAAGTTTGCAAATTTCTCACTGGGGACTGCCCTGTTGGCCAGGGAAAATGGCTGCCAAAGGAGGCCATTTTGCATGGGACAAAGAAGTCCCATCCCCAGGGTCTGTGTATCAATGAATGGTGGCCTTTGGGGCTCGGAGGACTTGCAGGGTACTGCTTACTGGAAGCTTTAGATTTGGAGAAATCCAGCAAAGGTTGCAATCTTCTTGCTGGAGACCGCCCTATTAGTCAAGGCGAGAGGCCACAAATGGGAGGCCATTTTCCATGGGGAAAATGAAGTCATTGCCCCAGGGTCTGGGTGTCAGATGAAAGGTGGCCTTTGGGGCTCTAAGGACTTGCAAGCTCCTAGTTGCGGCTCCAAGGACTTGCAGGGTCCTCATTGCCAGCAGCTTTAGTCGTGGAGAAAATCAGCCAAGTTTGCAAATTTCACACCGGGAACGATGCAGATGGCCAGGACGAGTGGCCTCAAACTGACCCCATTTTCCATGGGGAAAATGAGGTCATGTCCCCAGGGTCTGGGTATCAATGAAAGGTGGCTTTTGGGGCCCTAAGGACTTGCAGGGACCTCATTCCCAGCAGCTTTAGTTTTGGAGAAAATCAGCCGAGTTTGCAAATATCACACAGGGAACAATGCAGATGGCCAGGGCGAGTGGCCTCAAAATGACCCCATTTTCCATTGGGAAAGTGATGTCATGTCTCCAGGGTCTGGGTATCAATCAAAGGTGGCCTTTTGGGCTCGAAGGACTTGCAAGCTCCTAGGTGCCGGCAGCTTTAGTTGTGGAGGAATCCAGCAAAGTTTGCAAATTTCTCACTGGGCACTGCCCTGTTGGCCAGGGCAAATGGCTGCAAAGAGAGGCCATTTTGCATGGGAAAAAGAAGTCCTTTCCCCAGGGTCTGGGTGTCAGATTAAAAGTGGCCTTTGGGGCTCTGAGGACTTGTAGGGTACTACTTACTGGCTATAGTAGAGGAAATGTGTTGTATTTGAATATCTGTACAGAGGCTTTGCCTCAGAAGTCCCGGTTGTCCTTGATGGGCTGCAGCTGTGACCGTTGTCGAGAATTGGGATAAAAGGGGGCGGCGTAGCCATTCAGGGAGAGCCTTGAAGGACCCCCAAACTGGGGAAGGATACCATGCAGAAGAAAGCGTCTGTGCTGTGAAGATCTGCAGCCATATGAATACACCGAGGAGGTATGGACTTTAGAAATCTGATAAGAGCATTATGGGACTCTAGAGAAATAGAACAACAACAACTGGCAGCTTTAGATTTGGAGAAATCCAGGAAAGATTGCAAAGTTCTTGCTGGGCACCACCCTATTGGTCAAGGCGTGAGGCCACAAATGGAGGCCATTTTCCGTGGTGAAAATGACGTCATGTCTCCAGGGTCCGGGTATCAATGAAAGGTGGCGTTTGGGGCCCTAAGGACTTGCAGGGTACTACTTACTCGCAGCTTTAGATTTGGAGGAAGCCAGCAAAGATTGCAAATTTCTTGCTAGGCACCACCCTATTGGTCAGGGTGAGAGGCCACAAATGGAGGCCATTTTCCATGGGGAAAATGTCGTCATCTGTCCAGGGTCTGGGTATCAGATGAAAGGTGGCTTTTGGGGCTCAAAGGACTTGCAAGCTCCTAGATGCTGGCAGCTTTAGTTGTCGAGGATTCCAGCAAAGTTTGCAAATTTCATACCGGGAACAATGCAAATGGCCAGGGCGAGTGGCCTCAAACTGACCCCATTTTCCACGGGGAAAATGAAGTCATGTCCCCAGGGCCTGGGTGTCAGATGAAAGCTGGCCTTTAGGGCTCTAAGGACTTGCAAGCTCCTTGTTGCTGAAAGCTTTAGTTGTGGAGGAATCCAGCAAAGTTTGCAAATTTCTCACTGGGGACTGCCCTGTTGGCCAGGGCAAATGGCTGCAAAGAGAGGCCATTTTGCATGGGAAAAAGAAGTCCTTTCCCCAGGGTCTGGCGATCAATGCAATGTGGCCTTTGGGTCTCTTAGGACTTGCAGGGTACTACTTACTGGCTACAGTAGAGGAAATGTATTGTATTTGAATATCTGTACAGAGGCTTTGCCCCAGAGGTCCCGGTTGTCCTTGATGGGCTGCAGCTGTGACCGTTGTCGAGAATTGGGATAAAAGGGGGCGGCGTAGCCATTCAGGGAGAGCCTTGAAGGACCCCCAAACTGGGGAAGGATACCATGCAGAAGAAAGCGTCTGTGCTATGAAGATCTGCAGCCATATGAATACACCGAGGAGGTATGGACTTTAGAAATCTGATAACAGCATTATGGGACTCTAGAGCAATAGAACAACAACAACTGGCAGCTTTAGATTGGGAGAAATCCAGCAAAGATGGCAATTTCCTTGCTGGGCCTTACTCTATTGCTCCGGGTGAGAGGCCACAAATGGAGGCCATTTTCCATGGGGAAAATGAAGTCATTGGCCCAGGGACTGGGTATCAGATGAAAGGTGGCATCTGGGGCCCTAAGGACTTGCAGGGTCCTCATTGCCCGCAGCTTTAGTTTTGGAGAAAATCAGCAAAGTTTGCAAATATCACACAGGGAACAATGCAGATGGCCAGGGCGAGTGGCCTCAAAATGACCCATTTTTCCATGGGGAAAAGAAGTCATGTCTCCAGGGTCTGGGTATCAAAGGTGGCCATTGGGGCTCCAAGGACTTGCAGGGTCCTAGTTGCTGGCAGCTATAGTTGTGGAGGAATCCAGCAAAATTTGCAAATTTCTCACTGGGTACTGCCCTGTGGGCCAGGTCAAATGGCTGCCAAGAGAGGCCATTTTGCAGGGGACAAAGAAGTCCCTTCCCCAGGGTCTGTGTATCAATGAATGGTGGCCTTTGGGGCTCGGAGGACTTGCAAGGTACTTCTTACTGGCAGCTTTAGATATGGAGAAATCCAGCAAAGATTGCAATTTCCTTGCTGGAGACCGCCCTATTAGTCAAGGCGAGAGGCCACAAATGGGAGGCCATTTTCCATGGGGAAAATGAAGTCATGTCTCCAGGGTCTGGGTATCAGATGAAACGTGGCGTTTGGGGCTCAAAGGACTTGCAGGCTCCTAGATGCTGGCCGCTTTAGTTGTCGAGGATTCCAGCAAAGTTTGCCAATTTCACACCGGAAACAATGCAGTTGGCCAGGGCGAGTGGCCTCAAACTGACACCATTTTCCATGGGGAAAATGAAGTCATGTCCCCTGGGTCTGGGTGTCCGATGAAAGCTGGCCTTTGGGGCTCTAAGGACTTGCAGGGTACTTCTTACTGGTAGGTTTAGATTTGGAGAAATCCAGAAGAGATAGCAATTTTCCTGCTGAGCACCACCCTATTGGTCAGGGCGAGAGGAAACAAATGGAGGCCATTTTCCATGGGGAAAATGACATCATGTCTCCAGGGTCTGGGTATCAATGAAAGGTGGAATCTGGGGCCCTAAGGACTTGCAGGGTCCTCATTGCCAGCAGCTTTAGTTGTGGAGAAAATCAGCCTAGTTTGCAAATTTCACAGAGGGAGCAATGCAGATGGCCAGGGCGAGTGGCCTCAAACTGACCCCATTTTCCATGGGGAAAATGATGTCATGTCTCCAGGGTGTTGCTATCAATGAAAGGTGGCTTTTGGGCTTCCAAGGACTTGCAAGCTCCTAGATGCTGGCAGCTTCAGTTGTGGAGGAATCCAGCCAAGTTTGCAAATTCCACACAAGGAACAATGCAGAAGCCAGGGCGAGTGGCCCCAAACTGACCCCATTTTCCATGGGGAAAAGAAGTCATGTCTCCGGGGTCCGGGTATAAATGAAAGGTGGCTTTTGGGGCCCTAAGGACTTGCAGGGTACTACTTACTCGCAGCTTTAGATTTGGAGAAAGCCAGCAAAGATTGCAATTTCCTTGCTGGGCACCACCCTATTGGTCAAGGCGTGAGGCCTCAAATGGAGGCCATTTTCCGTGGTGAAAATGAAGTCATGTGTCCAGGGTCCGGGTATCAATGAAAGGTGGCGTTTGGGGCCCTAAGGACTTGCAGGGTACTACTTACTCGCAGCTTTAGATTTGGAGGAAGCCAGCAAAGATTGCAAATTTCTTGCTGGGCACCACCCTATTGGTCAGGGTGAGAGGCCACAAATGGAGGCCATTTTCCATGGGGAAAATGTCGTCATCTGTCCAGGGTCTGGGTATCAGATGAAAGGTGGCTTTTGGGGCTCAAAGGACTTGCAAGCTCCTAGATGCTGGCAGCTTTAGTTGTCGAGGATTCCAGCAAAGTTTGCAAATTTCATACGGGGAACAATGCAAATGGCCAGGGCGAGTGGCCTCAAACTGACCCCATTTTCCACGGGGAAAATGAAGTCATGTCCCCTGGGTCTGGGTGTCAGATGAAAGGTGGCCTTTGGGGCTCTAAGGACTTGCAAGCTCCCAGTTGCTGTCAGCTTTAGTTGTGGAGGAATCCAGCAAAGTTTGCAAATTTCTCACTGGGGACTGCCCTGTTGGCCAGGGAAAATGGCTGCCAAAGGAGGCCATTTTGCATGGGACAAAGAAGTCCCATCCCCAGGGTCTGTGTATCAATGAATGGTGGCCTTTGGGGCTCGGAGGACTTGCAGGGTAGTGCTTACTGGAAGCTTTAGATTTGGAGAAATCCAGCAAAGGTTGCAATCTTCTTGCTGGAGACCGCCCTATTAGTCAAGGCGAGAGGCCACAAATGGGAGGCCATTTTCCATGGGGAAAATGAAGTCATTGCCCCAGGGTCTGGGTGTCAGATGAAAGGTGGCCTTTGGGGCTCTAAGGACTTGCAAGCTCCTAGTTGCGGCTCCAAGGACTTGCAGGGTCCTCATTGCCAGCAGCTTTAGTCGTGGAGAAAATCAGCCAAGTTTGCAAATTTCACACCGGGAACGATGCAGATGGCCAGGACGAGTGGCCTCAAACTGACCCCATTTTCCATGGGGAAAATGAGGTCATGTCCCCAGGGTCTGGGTATCAATGAAAGGTGGCTTTTGGGGCCCTAAGGACTTGCAGGGACCTCATTCCCAGCAGCTTTAGTTTTGGAGAAAATCAGCCGAGTTTGCAAATATCACACAGGGAACAATGCAGATGGCCAGGGCGAGTGGCCTCAAAATGACCCCATTTTCCATTGGGAAAGTGATGTCATGTCTCCAGGGTCTGGGTATCAATCAAAGGTGGCCTTTTGGGCTCGAAGGACTTGCAAGCTCCTAGGTGCCGGCAGCTTTAGTTGTGGAGGAATCCAGCAAAGTTTGCAAATTTCTCACTGGGCACTGCCCTGTTGGCCAGGGCAAATGGCTGCAAAGAGAGGCCATTTTGCATGGGAAAAAGAAGTCCTTTCCCCAGGGTCTGGGTGTCAGATTAAAAGTGGCCTTTGGGGCTCTGAGGACTTGTAGGGTACTACTTACTGGCTATAGTAGAGGAAATGTGTTGTATTTGAATATCTGTACAGAGGCTTTGCCTCAGAAGTCCCGGTTGTCCTTGATGGGCTGCAGCTGTGACCGTTGTCGAGAATTGGGATAAAAGGGGGCGGCGTAGCCATTCAGGGAGAGCCTTGAAGGACCCCCAAACTGGGGAAGGATACCATGCAGAAGAAAGCGTCTGTGCTGTGAAGATCTGCAGCCATATGAATACACCGAGGAGGTATGGACTTTAGAAATCTGATAAGAGCATTATGGGACTCTAGAGAAATAGAACAACAACAACTGGCAGCTTTAGATTTGGAGAAATCCAGCAAAGATTGCAAAGTTCTTGCTGGGCACCACCCTATTGGTCAAGGCGTGAGGCCACAAATGGAGGCCATTTTCCGTGGTGAAAATGACGTCATGTCTCCAGGGTCCGGGTATCAATGAAAGGTGGCGTTTGGGGCCCTAAGGACTTGCAGGGTACTACTTACTCGCAGCTTTAGATTTGGAGGAAGCCAGCAAAGATTGCAAATTTCTTGCTAGGCACCACCCTATTGGTCAGGGTGAGAGGCCACAAATGGAGGCCATTTTCCATGGGGAAAATGTCGTCATCTGTCCAGGGTCTGGGTATCAGATGAAAGGTGGCTTTTGGGGCTCAAAGGACTTGCAAGCTCCTAGATGCTGGCAGCTTTAGTTGTCGAGGATTCCAGCAAAGTTTGCAAATTTCATACCGGGAACAATGCAAATGGCCAGGGCGAGTGGCCTCAAACTGACCCCATTTTCCACGGGGAAAATGAAGTCATGTCCCCAGGGCCTGGGTGTCAGATGAAAGCTGGCCTTTAGGGCTCTAAGGACTTGCAAGCTCCTTGTTGCTGAAAGCTTTAGTTGTGGAGGAATCCAGCAAAGTTTGCAAATTTCTCACTGGGGACTGCCCTGTTGGCCAGGGCAAATGGCTGCAAAGAGAGGCCATTTTGCATGGGAAAAAGAAGTCCTTTCCCCAGGGTCTGGCGATCAATGCAATGTGGCCTTTGGGTCTCTTAGGACTTGCAGGGTACTACTTACTGGCTATAGTAGAGGAAATGTATTGTATTTGAATATCTGTACAGAGGCTTTGCCCCAGAGGTCCCGGTTGTCCTTGATGGGCTGCAGCTGTGACCGTTGTCGAGAATTGGGATAAAAGGGGGTGGCGTAGCCATTCAGGGAGAGCCTTGAAGGACCCCCAAACTGGGGAAGGATACCATGCAGAAGAAAGCGTCTGTGCTATGAAGATCTGCAGCCAAATGAATACACCGAGGAGGTATGGACTTTAGAAATCTGATAACAGCATTATGGGACTCTAGAGCAATAGAACAACAACAACTGGCAGCTTTAGATTGGGAGAAATCCAGCAAAGATGGCAATTTCCTTGCTGGGCCTTACTCTATTGCTCCGGGTGAGAGGCCACAAATGGAGGCCATTTTCCATGGGGAAAATGAAGTCATTGGCCCAGGGACTGGGTATCAGATGAAAGGTGGCATCTGGGGCCCTAAGGACTTGCAGGGTCCTCATTGCCCGCAGCTTTAGTTTTGGAGAAAATCAGCAAAGTTTGCAAATATCACACAGGGAACAATGCAGATGGCCAGGGCGAGTGGCCTCAAAATGACCCATTTTTCCATGGGGAAAAGAAGTCATGTCTCCAGGGTCTGGGTATCAAAGGTGGCCATTGGGGCTCCAAGGACTTGCAGGGTCCTAGTTGCTGGCAGCTATAGTTGTGGAGGAATCCAGCAAAATTTGCAAATTTCTCACTGGGTACTGCCCTGTGGGCCAGGTCAAATGGCTGCCAAGAGAGGCCATTTTGCAGGGGACAAAGAAGTCCCTTCCCCAGGGTCTGTGTATCAATGAATGGTGGCCTTTGGGGCTCGGAGGACTTGCAAGGTACTTCTTACTGGCAGCTTTAGATATGGAGAAATCCAGCAAAGATTGCAATTTCCTTGCTGGAGACCGCCCTATTAGTCAAGGCGAGAGGCCACAAATGGGAGGCCATTTTCCATGGGGAAAATGAAGTCATGTCTCCAGGGTCTGGGTATCAGATGAAACGTGGCGTTTGGGGCTCAAAGGACTTGCAGGCTCCTAGATGCTGGCCGCTTTAGTTGTCGAGGATTCCAGCAAAGTTTGCCAATTTCACACCGGAAACAATGCAGATGGCCAGGGCGAGTGGCCTCAAACTGACCCCATTTTCCATGGGGAAAATGAAGTCATGTCCCCTGGGTCTGGGTGTCCGATGAAAGCTGGCCTTTGGGGCTCTAAGGACTTGCAAGATCCTAGTTGCTGGCAGCCTTAGTTGTGGAGGAATCCATCAAAGTTTAAAAATTTCTCACTGGGCACTGCCCTGTTGTCCAGGGCAAATGGCTGCAAAGAGAGGCCATTTTGCATGGGAAAAAGAAGTCCTTTCCCCAGGGTCTGGGTGTCAGATGAAAGGTAGCCTTTGGGGCTCTAAGGACTTGCAAGCTCCCAGTTGCTGTCAGCTTTAGTTGTGGAGGAATCCAGCAAAGTTTGCAAATTTCTCACTGGGCACTGCCCTGTTGGCCAGGGAAAATGGCTGCCAAAGGAGGCCATTTTGCATGGGACAAAGAAGTCCCATCCCCAGGGTCTGTGTATCAATGAATGGTGGCCTTTGGGGCTCGGAGGACTTGCAGGGTACTGCTTACTGGAAGCTTTAGATTTGGAGAAATCCAGCAAAGGTTGCAATCTTCTTGCTGGAGACCGCCCTATTAGTCAAGGCGAGAGGCCACAAATGGGAGGCCATTTTCCATGGGGAAAATGAAGTCATTGCCCCAGGGTCTGGGTGTCAGATGAAAGGTGGCCTTTGGGGCTCTAAGGACTTGCAAGCTCCTAGTTGCGGCTCCAAGGACTTGCAGGGTCCTCATTGCCAGCAGCTTTAGTCGTGGAGAAAATCAGCCAAGTTTGCAAATTTCACACCGGGAACGATGCAGATGGCCAGGACGAGTGGCCTCAAACTGACCCCATTTTCCATGGGGAAAATGAGGTCATGTCCCCAGGGTCTGGGTATCAATGAAAGGTGGCTTTTGGGGCCCTAAGGACTTGCAGGGACCTCATTCCCAGCAGCTTTAGTTTTGGAGAAAATCAGCCGAGTTTGCAAATATCACACAGGGAACAATGCAGATGGCCAGGGCGAGTGGCCTCAAAATGACCCCATTTTCCATTGGGAAAGTGATGTCATGTCTCCAGGGTCTGGGTATCAATCAAAGGTGGCCTTTTGGGCTCGAAGGACTTGCAAGCTCCTAGGTGCCGGCAGCTTTAGTTGTGGAGGAATCCAGCAAAGTTTGCAAATTTCTCACTGGGCACTGCCCTGTTGGCCAGGGCAAATGGCTGCAAAGAGAGGCCATTTTGCATGGGAAAAAGAAGTCCTTTCCCCAGGGTCTGGGTGTCAGATTAAAAGTGGCCTTTGGGGCTCTGAGGACTTGTAGGGTACTACTTACTGGCTATAGTAGAGGAAATGTGTTGTATTTGAATATCTGTACAGAGGCTTTGCCTCAGAAGTCCCGGTTGTCCTTGATGGGCTGCAGCTGTGACCGTTGTCGAGAATTGGGATAAAAGGGGGCGGCGTAGCCATTCAGGGAGAGCCTTGAAGGACCCCCAAACTGGGGAAGGATACCATGCAGAAGAAAGCGTCTGTGCTGTGAAGATCTGCAGCCATATGAATACACCGAGGAGGTATGGACTTTAGAAATCTGATAAGAGCATTATGGGACTCTAGAGAAATAGAACAACAACAACTGGCAGCTTTAGATTTGGAGAAATCCAGGAAAGATTGCAAAGTTCTTGCTGGGCACCACCCTATTGGTCAAGGCGTGAGGCCACAAATGGAGGCCATTTTCCGTGGTGAAAATGACGTCATGTCTCCAGGGTCCGGGTATCAATGAAAGGTGGCGTTTGGGGCCCTAAGGACTTGCAGGGTACTACTTACTCGCAGCTTTAGATTTGGAGGAAGCCAGCAAAGATTGCAAATTTCTTGCTAGGCACCACCCTATTGGTCAGGGTGAGAGGCCACAAATGGAGGCCATTTTCCATGGGGAAAATGTCGTCATCTGTCCAGGGTCTGGGTATCAGATGAAAGGTGGCTTTTGGGGCTCAAAGGACTTGCAAGCTCCTAGATGCTGGCAGCTTTAGTTGTCGAGGATTCCAGCAAAGTTTGCAAATTTCATACCGGGAACAATGCAAATGGCCAGGGCGAGTGGCCTCAAACTGACCCCATTTTCCACGGGGAAAATGAAGTCATGTCCCCAGGGCCTGGGTGTCAGATGAAAGCTGGCCTTTAGGGCTCTAAGGACTTGCAAGCTCCTTGTTGCTGAAAGCTTTAGTTGTGGAGGAATCCAGCAAAGTTTGCAAATTTCTCACTGGGGACTGCCCTGTTGGCCAGGGCAAATGGCTGCAAAGAGAGGCCATTTTGCATGGGAAAAAGAAGTCCTTTCCCCAGGGTCTGGCGATCAATGCAATGTGGCCTTTGGGTCTCTTAGGACTTGCAGGGTACTACTTACTGGCTACAGTAGAGGAAATGTATTGTATTTGAATATCTGTACAGAGGCTTTGCCCCAGAGGTCCCGGTTGTCCTTGATGGGCTGCAGCTGTGACCGTTGTCGAGAATTGGGATAAAAGGGGGCGGCGTAGCCATTCAGGGAGAGCCTTGAAGGACCCCCAAACTGGGGAAGGATACCATGCAGAAGAAAGCGTCTGTGCTATGAAGATCTGCAGCCATATGAATACACCGAGGAGGTATGGACTTTAGAAATCTGATAACAGCATTATGGGACTCTAGAGCAATAGAACAACAACAACTGGCAGCTTTAGATTGGGAGAAATCCAGCAAAGATGGCAATTTCCTTGCTGGGCCTTACTCTATTGCTCCGGGTGAGAGGCCACAAATGGAGGCCATTTTCCATGGGGAAAATGAAGTCATTGGCCCAGGGACTGGGTATCAGATGAAAGGTGGCATCTGGGGCCCTAAGGACTTGCAGGGTCCTCATTGCCCGCAGCTTTAGTTTTGGAGAAAATCAGCAAAGTTTGCAAATATCACACAGGGAACAATGCAGATGGCCAGGGCGAGTGGCCTCAAAATGACCCATTTTTCCATGGGGAAAAGAAGTCATGTCTCCAGGGTCTGGGTATCAAAGGTGGCCATTGGGGCTCCAAGGACTTGCAGGGTCCTAGTTGCTGGCAGCTATAGTTGTGGAGGAATCCAGCAAAATTTGCAAATTTCTCACTGGGTACTGCCCTGTGGGCCAGGTCAAATGGCTGCCAAGAGAGGCCATTTTGCAGGGGACAAAGAAGTCCCTTCCCCAGGGTCTGTGTATCAATGAATGGTGGCCTTTGGGGCTCGGAGGACTTGCAAGGTACTTCTTACTGGCAGCTTTAGATATGGAGAAATCCAGCAAAGATTGCAATTTCCTTGCTGGAGACCGCCCTATTAGTCAAGGCGAGAGGCCACAAATGGGAGGCCATTTTCCATGGGGAAAATGAAGTCATGTCTCCAGGGTCTGGGTATCAGATGAAACGTGGCGTTTGGGGCTCAAAGGACTTGCAGGCTCCTAGATGCTGGCCGCTTTAGTTGTCGAGGATTCCAGCAAAGTTTGCCAATTTCACACCGGAAACAATGCAGATGGCCAGGGCGAGTGGCCTCAAACTGACCCCATTTTCCATGGGGAAGTCATGTCCCCTGGGTCTGGGTGTCCGATGAAAGCTGGCCTTTGGGGCTCTAAGGACTTGCAGGGTACTTCTTACTGGTAGGTTTAGATTTGGAGAAATCCAGAAGAGATAGCAATTTTCCTGCTGAGCACCACCCTATTGGTCAGGGCGAGAGGAAACAAATGGAGGCCATTTTCCATGGGGAAAATGACATCATGTCTCCAGGGTCTGGGTATCAATGAAAGGTGGAATCTGGGGCCCTAAGGACTTGCAGGGTCCTCATTGCCAGCAGCTTTAGTTGTGGAGAAAATCAGCCTAGTTTGCAAATTTCACAGAGGGAGCAATGCAGATGGCCAGGGCGAGTGGCCTCAAACTGACCCCATTTTCCATGGGGAAAATGATGTCATGTCTCCAGGGTGTTGCTATCAATGAAAGGTGGCTTTTGGGCTTCCAAGGACTTGCAAGCTCCTAGATGCTGGCAGCTTCAGTTGTGGAGGAATCCAGCCAAGTTTGCAAATTCCACACAAGGAACAATGCAGAAGCCAGGGCGAGTGGCCCCAAACTGACCCCATTTTCCATGGGGAAAAGAAGTCATGTCTCCGGGGTCCGGGTATAAATGAAAGGTGGCTTTTGGGGCCCTAAGGACTTGCAGGGTACTACTTACTCGCAGCTTTAGATTTGGAGAAAGCCAGCAAAGATTGCAATTTCCTTGCTGGGCACCACCCTATTGGTCAAGGCGTGAGGCCTCAAATGGAGGCCATTTTCCGTGGTGAAAATGAAGTCATGTGTCCAGGGTCCGGGTATCAATGAAAGGTGGCGTTTGGGGCCCTAAAGACTTGCAGGGTACTACTTACTCGCAGCTTTAGATTTGGAGGAAGCCAGCAAAGATTGCAAATTTCTTGCTGGGCACCACCCTATTGGTCAGGGTGAGAGGCCACAAATGGAGGCCATTTTCCATGGGGAAAATGTCGTCATCTGTCCAGGGTCTGGGTATCAGATGAAAGGTGGCTTTTGGGGCTCAAAGGACTTGCAAGCTCCTAGATGCTGGCAGCTTTAGTTGTCGAGGATTCCAGCAAAGTTTGCAAATTTCATACCGGGAACAATGCAAATGGCCAGGGCGAGTGGCCTCAAACTGACCCCATTTTCCACGGGGAAAATGAAGTCATGTCCCCTGGGTCTGGGTGTCAGATGAAAGGTGGCCTTTGGGGCTCTAAGGACTTGCAAGCTCCCAGTTGCTGTCAGCTTTAGTTGTGGAGGAATCCAGCAAAGTTTGCAAATTTCTCACTGGGGACTGCCCTGTTGGCCAGGGAAAATGGCTGCCAAAGGAGGCCATTTTGCATGGGACAAAGAAGTCCCATCCCCAGGGTCTGTGTATCAATGAATGGTGGCCTTTGGGGCTCGGAGGACTTGCAGGGTACTGCTTACTGGAAGCTTTAGATTTGGAGAAATCCAGCAAAGGTTGCAATCTTCTTGCTGGAGACCGCCCTATTAGTCAAGGCGAGAGGCCACAAATGGGAGGCCATTTTCCATGGGGAAAATGAAGTCATTGCCCCAGGGTCTGGGTGTCAGATGAAAGGTGGCCTTTGGGGCTCTAAGGACTTGCAAGCTCCTAGTTGCGGCTCCAAGGACTTGCAGGGTCCTCATTGCCAGCAGCTTTAGTCGTGGAGAAAATCAGCCAAGTTTGCAAATTTCACACCGGGAACGATGCAGATGGCCAGGACGAGTGGCCTCAAACTGACCCCATTTTCCATGGGGAAAATGAGGTCATGTCCCCAGGGTCTGGGTATCAATGAAAGGTGGCTTTTGGGGCCCTAAGGACTTGCAGGGACCTCATTCCCAGCAGCTTTAGTTTTGGAGAAAATCAGCCGAGTTTGCAAATATCACACAGGGAACAATGCAGATGGCCAGGGCGAGTGGCCTCAAAATGACCCCATTTTCCATTGGGAAAGTGATGTCATGTCTCCAGGGTCTGGGTATCAATCAAAGGTGGCCTTTTGGGCTCGAAGGACTTGCAAGCTCCTAGGTGCCGGCAGCTTTAGTTGTGGAGGAATCCAGCAAAGTTTGCAAATTTCTCACTGGGCACTGCCCTGTTGGCCAGGGCAAATGGCTGCAAAGAGAGGCCATTTTGCATGGGAAAAAGAAGTCCTTTCCCCAGGGTCTGGGTGTCAGATTAAAAGTGGCCTTTGGGGCTCTGAGGACTTGTAGGGTACTACTTACTGGCTATAGTAGAGGAAATGTGTCGTATTTGAATATCTGTACAGAGGCTTTGCCTCAGAAGTCCCGGTTGTCCTTGATGGGCTGCAGCTGTGACCGTTGTCGAGAATTGGGATAAAAGGGGGCGGCGTAGCCATTCAGGGAGAGCCTTGAAGGACCCCCAAACTGGGGAAGGATACCATGCAGAAGAAAGCGTCTGTGCTGTGAAGATCTGCAGCCATATGAATACACCGAGGAGGTATGGACTTTAGAAATCTGATAAGAGCATTATGGGACTCTAGAGAAATAGAACAACAACAACTGGCAGCTTTAGATTTGGAGAAATCCAGCAAAGATTGCAAAGTTCTTGCTGGGCACCACCCTATTGGTCAAGGCGTGAGGCCACAAATGGAGGCCATTTTCCGTGGTGAAAATGACGTCATGTCTCCAGGGTCCGGGTATCAATGAAAGGTGGCGTTTGGGGCCCTAAGGACTTGCAGGGTACTACTTACTCGCAGCTTTAGATTTGGAGGAAGCCAGCAAAGATTGCAAATTTCTTGCTAGGCACCACCCTATTGGTCAGGGTGAGAGGCCACAAATGGAGGCCATTTTCCATGGGGAAAATGTCGTCATCTGTCCAGGGTCTGGGTATCAGATGAAAGGTGGCTTTTGGGGCTCAAAGGACTTGCAAGCTCCTAGATGCTGGCAGCTTTAGTTGTCGAGGATTCCAGCAAAGTTTGCAAATTTCATACCGGGAACAATGCAAATGGCCAGGGCGAGTGGCCTCAAACTGACCCCATTTTCCACGGGGAAAATGAAGTCATGTCCCCAGGGCCTGGGTGTCAGATGAAAGCTGGCCTTTAGGGCTCTAAGGACTTGCAAGCTCCTTGTTGCTGAAAGCTTTAGTTGTGGAGGAATCCAGCAAAGTTTGCAAATTTCTCACTGGGGACTGCCCTGTTGGCCAGGGCAAATGGCTGCAAAGAGAGGCCATTTTGCATGGGAAAAAGAAGTCCTTTCCCCAGGGTCTGGCGATCAATGCAATGTGGCCTTTGGGTCTCTTAGGACTTGCAGGGTACTACTTACTGGCTATAGTAGAGGAAATGTATTGTATTTGAATATCTGTACAGAGGCTTTGCCCCAGAGGTCCCGGTTGTCCTTGATGGGCTGCAGCTGTGACCGTTGTCGAGAATTGGGATAAAAGGGGGTGGCGTAGCCATTCAGGGAGAGCCTTGAAGGACCCCCAAACTGGGGAAGGATACCATGCAGAAGAAAGCGTCTGTGCTATGAAGATCTGCAGCCAAATGAATACACCGAGGAGGTATGGACTTTAGAAATCTGATAACAGCATTATGGGACTCTAGAGCAATAGAACAACAACAACTGGCAGCTTTAGATTGGGAGAAATCCAGCAAAGATGGCAATTTCCTTGCTGGGCCTTACTCTATTGCTCCGGGTGAGAGGCCACAAATGGAGGCCATTTTCCATGGGGAAAATGAAGTCATTGGCCCAGGGACTGGGTATCAGATGAAAGGTGGCATCTGGGGCCCTAAGGACTTGCAGGGTCCTCATTGCCCGCAGCTTTAGTTTTGGAGAAAATCAGCAAAGTTTGCAAATATCACACAGGGAACAATGCAGATGGCCAGGGCGAGTGGCCTCAAAATGACCCATTTTTCCATGGGGAAAAGAAGTCATGTCTCCAGGGTCTGGGTATCAAAGGTGGCCATTGGGGCTCCAAGGACTTGCAGGGTCCTAGTTGCTGGCAGCTATAGTTGTGGAGGAATCCAGCAAAATTTGCAAATTTCTCACTGGGTACTGCCCTGTGGGCCAGGTCAAATGGCTGCCAAGAGAGGCCATTTTGCAGGGGACAAAGAAGTCCCTTCCCCAGGGTCTGTGTATCAATGAATGGTGGCCTTTGGGGCTCGGAGGACTTGCAAGGTACTTCTTACTGGCAGCTTTAGATATGGAGAAATCCAGCAAAGATTGCAATTTCCTTGCTGGAGACCGCCCTATTAGTCAAGGCGAGAGGCCACAAATGGGAGGCCATTTTCCATGGGGAAAATGAAGTCATGTCTCCAGGGTCTGGGTATCAGATGAAACGTGGCGTTTGGGGCTCAAAGGACTTGCAGGCTCCTAGATGCTGGCCGCTTTAGTTGTCGAGGATTCCAGCAAAGTTTGCCAATTTCACACCGGAAACAATGCAGATGGCCAGGGCGAGTGGCCTCAAACTGACCCCATTTTCCATGGGGAAAATGAAGTCATGTCCCCTGGGTCTGGGTGTCCGATGAAAGCTGGCCTTTGGGGCTCTAAGGACTTGCAGGGTACTTCTTACTGGTAGGTTTAGATTTGGAGAAATCCAGAAGAGATAGCAATTTTCCTGCTGAGCACCACCCTATTGGTCAGGGCGAGAGGAAACAAATGGAGGCCATTTTCCATGGGGAAAATGACATCATGTCTCCAGGGTCTGGGTATCAATGAAAGGTGGAATCTGGGGCCCTAAGGACTTGCAGGGTCCTCATTGCCAGCAGCTTTAGTTGTGGAGAAAATCAGCCTAGTTTGCAAATTTCACAGAGGGAGCAATGCAGATGGCCAGGGCGAGTGGCCTCAAACTGACCCCATTTTCCATGGGGAAAATGATGTCATGTCTCCAGGGTGTTGCTATCAATGAAAGGTGGCTTTTGGGCTTCCAAGGACTTGCAAGCTCCTAGATGCTGGCAGCTTCAGTTGTGGAGGAATCCAGCCAAGTTTGCAAATTCCACACAAGGAACAATGCAGAAGCCAGGGCGAGTGGCCCCAAACTGACCCCATTTTCCATGGGGAAAAGAAGTCATGTCTCCGGGGTCCGGGTATAAATGAAAGGTGGCTTTTGGGGCCCTAAGGACTTGCAGGGTACTACTTACTCGCAGCTTTAGATTTGGAGGAAGCCAGCAAAGATTGCAAATTTCTTGCTGGGCACCACCCTATTGGTCAGGGTGAGAGGCCACAAATGGAGGCCATTTTCCATGGGGAAAATGTCGTCATCTGTCCAGGGTCTGGGTATCAGATGAAAGGTGGCTTTTGGGGCTCAAAGGACTTGCAAGCTCCTAGATGCTGGCAGCTTTAGTTGTCGAGGATTCCAGCAAAGTTTGCAAATTTCATACGGGGAACAATGCAAATGGCCAGGGCGAGTGGCCTCAAACTGACCCCATTTTCCACGGGGAAAATGAAGTCATGTCCCCTGGGTCTGGGTGTCAGATGAAAGGTGGCCTTTGGGGCTCTAAGGACTTGCAAGCTCCCAGTTGCTGTCAGCTTTAGTTGTGGAGGAATCCAGCAAAGTTTGCAAATTTCTCACTGGGGACTGCCCTGTTGGCCAGGGAAAATGGCTGCCAAAGGAGGCCATTTTGCATGGGACAAAGAAGTCCCATCCCCAGGGTCTGTGTATCAATGAATGGTGGCCTTTGGGGCTCGGAGGACTTGCAGGGTACTGCTTACTGGAAGCTTTAGATTTGGAGAAATCCAGCAAAGGTTGCAATCTTCTTGCTGGAGACCGCCCTATTAGTCAAGGCGAGAGGCCACAAATGGGAGGCCATTTTCCATGGGGAAAATGAAGTCATTGCCCCAGGGTCTGGGTGTCAGATGAAAGGTGGCCTTTGGGGCTCTAAGGACTTGCAAGCTCCTAGTTGCGGCTCCAAGGACTTGCAGGGTCCTCATTGCCAGCAGCTTTAGTCGTGGAGAAAATCAGCCAAGTTTGCAAATTTCACACCGGGAACGATGCAGATGGCCAGGACGAGTGGCCTCAAACTGACCCCATTTTCCATGGGGAAAATGAGGTCATGTCCCCAGGGTCTGGGTATCAATGAAAGGTGGCTTTTGGGGCCCTAAGGACTTGCAGGGACCTCATTCCCAGCAGCTTTAGTTTTGGAGAAAATCAGCCGAGTTTGCAAATATCACACAGGGAACAATGCAGATGGCCAGGGCGAGTGGCCTCAAAATGACCCCATTTTCCATTGGGAAAGTGATGTCATGTCTCCAGGGTCTGGGTATCAATCAAAGGTGGCCTTTTGGGCTCGAAGGACTTGCAAGCTCCTAGGTGCCGGCAGCTTTAGTTGTGGAGGAATCCAGCAAAGTTTGCAAATTTCTCACTGGGCACTGCCCTGTTGGCCAGGGCAAATGGCTGCAAAGAGAGGCCATTTTGCATGGGAAAAAGAAGTCCTTTCCCCAGGGTCTGGGTGTCAGATTAAAAGTGGCCTTTGGGGCTCTGAGGACTTGTAGGGTACTACTTACTGGCTATAGTAGAGGAAATGTGTCGTATTTGAATATCTGTACAGAGGCTTTGCCTCAGAAGTCCCGGTTGTCCTTGATGGGCTGCAGCTGTGACCGTTGTCGAGAATTGGGATAAAAGGGGGCGGCGTAGCCATTCAGGGAGAGCCTTGAAGGACCCCCAAACTGGGGAAGGATACCATGCAGAAGAAAGCGTCTGTGCTGTGAAGATCTGCAGCCATATGAATACACCGAGGAGGTATGGACTTTAGAAATCTGATAAGAGCATTATGGGACTCTAGAGAAATAGAACAACAACAACTGGCAGCTTTAGATTTGGAGAAATCCAGCAAAGATTGCAAAGTTCTTGCTGGGCACCACCCTATTGGTCAAGGCGTGAGGCCACAAATGGAGGCCATTTTCCGTGGTGAAAATGACGTCATGTCTCCAGGGTCCGGGTATCAATGAAAGGTGGCGTTTGGGGCCCTAAGGACTTGCAGGGTACTACTTACTCGCAGCTTTAGATTTGGAGGAAGCCAGCAAAGATTGCAAATTTCTTGCTGGGCACCACCCTATTGGTCAGGGTGAGAGGCCACAAATGGAGGCCATTTTCCATGGGGAAAATGTCGTCATCTGTCCAGGGTCTGGGTATCAGATGAAAGGTGGCTTTTGGGGCTCAAAGGACTTGCAAGCTCCTAGATGCTGGCAGCTTTAGTTGTCGAGGATTCCAGCAAAGTTTGCAAATTTCATACCGGGAACAATGCAAATGGCCAGGGCGAGTGGCCTCAAACTGACCCCATTTTCCACGGGGAAAATGAAGTCATGTCCCCAGGGCCTGGGTGTCAGATGAAAGCTGGCCTTTAGGGCTCTAAGGACTTGCAAGCTCCTTGTTGCTGAAAGCTTTAGTTGTGGAGGAATCCAGCAAAGTTTGCAAATTTCTCACTGGGGACTGCCCTGTTGGCCAGGGCAAATGGCTGCAAAGAGAGGCCATTTTGCATGGGAAAAAGAAGTCCTTTCCCCAGGGTCTGGCGATCAATGCAATGTGGCCTTTGGGTCTCTTAGGACTTGCAGGGTACTACTTACTGGCTATAGTAGAGGAAATGTATTGTATTTGAATATCTGTACAGAGGCTTTGCCCCAGAGGTCCCGGTTGTCCTTGATGGGCTGCAGCTGTGACCGTTGTCGAGAATTGGGATAAAAGGGGGTGGCGTAGCCATTCAGGGAGAGCCTTGAAGGACCCCCAAACTGGGGAAGGATACCATGCAGAAGAAAGCGTCTGTGCTATGAAGATCTGCAGCCAAATGAATACACCGAGGAGGTATGGACTTTAGAAATCTGATAACAGCATTATGGGACTCTAGAGCAATAGAACAACAACAACTGGCAGCTTTAGATTGGGAGAAATCCAGCAAAGATGGCAATTTCCTTGCTGGGCCTTACTCTATTGCTCCGGGTGAGAGGCCACAAATGGAGGCCATTTTCCATGGGGAAAATGAAGTCATTGGCCCAGGGACTGGGTATCAGATGAAAGGTGGCATCTGGGGCCCTAAGGACTTGCAGGGTCCTCATTGCCCGCAGCTTTAGTTTTGGAGAAAATCAGCAAAGTTTGCAAATATCACACAGGGAACAATGCAGATGGCCAGGGCGAGTGGCCTCAAAATGACCCATTTTTCCATGGGGAAAAGAAGTCATGTCTCCAGGGTCTGGGTATCAAAGGTGGCCATTGGGGCTCCAAGGACTTGCAGGGTCCTAGTTGCTGGCAGCTATAGTTGTGGAGGAATCCAGCAAAATTTGCAAATTTCTCACTGGGTACTGCCCTGTGGGCCAGGTCAAATGGCTGCCAAGAGAGGCCATTTTGCAGGGGACAAAGAAGTCCCTTCCCCAGGGTCTGTGTATCAATGAATGGTGGCCTTTGGGGCTCGGAGGACTTGCAAGGTACTTCTTACTGGCAGCTTTAGATATGGAGAAATCCAGCAAAGATTGCAATTTCCTTGCTGGAGACCGCCCTATTAGTCAAGGCGAGAGGCCACAAATGGGAGGCCATTTTCCATGGGGAAAATGAAGTCATGTCTCCAGGGTCTGGGTATCAGATGAAACGTGGCGTTTGGGGCTCAAAGGACTTGCAGGCTCCTAGATGCTGGCCGCTTTAGTTGTCGAGGATTCCAGCAAAGTTTGCCAATTTCACACCGGAAACAATGCAGATGGCCAGGGCGAGTGGCCTCAAACTGACCCCATTTTCCATGGGGAAAATGAAGTCATGTCCCCTGGGTCTGGGTGTCCGATGAAAGCTGGCCTTTGGGGCTCTAAGGACTTGCAGGGTACTTCTTACTGGTAGGTTTAGATTTGGAGAAATCCAGAAGAGATAGCAATTTTCCTGCTGAGCACCACCCTATTGGTCAGGGCGAGAGGAAACAAATGGAGGCCATTTTCCATGGGGAAAATGACATCATGTCTCCAGGGTCTGGGTATCAATGAAAGGTGGAATCTGGGGCCCTAAGGACTTGCAGGGTCCTCATTGCCAGCAGCTTTAGTTGTGGAGAAAATCAGCCTAGTTTGCAAATTTCACAGAGGGAGCAATGCAGATGGCCAGGGCGAGTGGCCTCAAACTGACCCCATTTTCCATGGGGAAAATGATGTCATGTCTCCAGGGTGTTGCTATCAATGAAAGGTGGCTTTTGGGCTTCCAAGGACTTGCAAGCTCCTAGATGCTGGCAGCTTCAGTTGTGGAGGAATCCAGCCAAGTTTGCAAATTCCACACAAGGAACAATGCAGAAGCCAGGGCGAGTGGCCCCAAACTGACCCCATTTTCCATGGGGAAAAGAAGTCATGTCTCCGGGGTCCGGGTATAAATGAAAGGTGGCTTTTGGGGCCCTAAGGACTTGCAGGGTACTACTTACTCGCAGCTTTAGATTTGGAGGAAGCCAGCAAAGATTGCAAATTTCTTGCTGGGCACCACCCTATTGGTCAGGGTGAGAGGCCACAAATGGAGGCCATTTTCCATGGGGAAAATGTCGTCATCTGTCCAGGGTCTGGGTATCAGATGAAAGGTGGCTTTTGGGGCTCAAAGGACTTGCAAGCTCCTAGATGCTGGCAGCTTTAGTTGTCGAGGATTCCAGCAAAGTTTGCAAATTTCATACCGGGAACAATGCAAATGGCCAGGGCGAGTGGCCTCAAACTGACCCCATTTTCCACGGGGAAAATGAAGTCATGTCCCCTGGGTCTGGGTGTCAGATGAAAGGTGGCCTTTGGGGCTCTAAGGACTTGCAAGATCCTAGTTGCTGGCAGCCTTAGTTGTGGAGGAATCCATCAAAGTTTAAAAATTTCTCACTGGGCACTGCCCTGTTGGCCAGGGCAAATGGCTGCAAAGAGAGGCCATTTTGCATGGGAAAAAGAAGTCCTTTCCCCAGGGTCTGGGTGTCAGATGAAAGGTAGCCTTTGGGGCTCTAAGGACTTGCAAGCTCCCAGTTGCTGTCAGCTTTAGTTGTGGAGGAATCCAGCAAAGTTTGCAAATTTCTCACTGGGGACTGCCCTGTTGGCCAGGGAAAAAGGCTGCCAAAGGAGGCCATTTTGCATGGGACAAAGAAGTCCCATCCCCCTGGTCTGTGTATCAATGAATGGTGGCCTTTGGGGCTCGGAGGACTTGCAGGGTACTGCTTACTGGAAGCTTTAGATTTGGAGAAATCCAGCAAAGGTTGCAATCTTCTTGCTGGAGACCGCCCTATTAGTCAAGGCGAGAGGCCACAAATGGGAGGCCATTTTCCATGGGGAAAATGAAGTCATTGCCCCAGGGTCTGGGTGTCAGATGAAAGGTGGCCTTTGGGGCTCTAAGGACTTGCAAGCTCCTAGTTGCGGCTCCAAGGACTTGCAGGGTCCTCATTGCCAGCAGCTTTAGTCGTGGAGAAAATCAGCCAAGTTTGCAAATTTCACACCGGGAACGATGCAGATGGCCAGGACGAGTGGCCTCAAACTGACCCCATTTTCCATGGGGAAAATGAGGTCATGTCCCCAGGGTCTGGGTATCAATGAAAGGTGGCTTTTGGGGCCCTAAGGACTTGCAGGGACCTCATTCCCAGCAGCTTTAGTTTTGGAGAAAATCAGCCGAGTTTGCAAATATCACACAGGGAACAATGCAGATGGCCAGGGCGAGTGGCCTCAAAATGACCCCATTTTCCATTGGGAAAGTGATGTCATGTCTCCAGGGTCTGGGTATCAATCAAAGGTGGCCTTTTGGGCTCGAAGGACTTGCAAGCTCCTAGGTGCCGGCAGCTTTAGTTGTGGAGGAATCCAGCAAAGTTTGCAAATTTCTCACTGGGCACTGCCCTGTTGGCCAGGGCAAATGGCTGCAAAGAGAGGCCATTTTGCATGGGAAAAAGAAGTCCTTTCCCCAGGGTCTGGGTGTCAGATTAAAAGTGGCCTTTGGGGCTCTGAGGACTTGTAGGGTACTACTTACTGGCTATAGTAGAGGAAATGTGTTGTATTTGAATATCTGTACAGAGGCTTTGCCTCAGAAGTCCCGGTTGTCCTTGATGGGCTGCAGCTGTGACCGTTGTCGAGAATTGGGATAAAAGGGGGCGGCGTAGCCATTCAGGGAGAGCCTTGAAGGACCCCCAAACTGGGGAAGGATACCATGCAGAAGAAAGCGTCTGTGCTGTGAAGATCTGCAGCCATATGAATACACCGAGGAGGTATGGACTTTAGAAATCTGATAACAGCATTATGGGACTCTAGAGAAATAGAACAACAACAACTGGCAGCTTTAGATTTGGAGAAATCCAGGAAAGATTGCAAAGTTCTTGCTGGGCACCACCCTATTGGTCAAGGTGTGAGGCCACAAATGGAGGCCATTTTCCGTGGTGAAAATGACGTCATGTCTCCAGGGTCCGGGTATCAATGAAAGGTGGCGTTTGGGGCCCTAAGGACTTGCAGGGTACTACTTACTCGCAGCTTTAGATTTGGAGGAAGCCAGCAAAGATTGCAAATTTCTTGCTAGGCACCACCCTATTGGTCAGGGTGAGAGGCCACAAATGGAGGCCATTTTCCATGGGGAAAATGTCGTCATCTGTCCAGGGTCTGGGTATCAGATGAAAGGTGGCTTTTGGGGCTCAAAGGACTTGCAAGCTCCTAGATGCTGGCAGCTTTAGTTGTCGAGGATTCCAGCAAAGTTTGCAAATTTCATACCGGGAACAATGCAAATGGCCAGGGCGAGTGGCCTCAAACTGACCCCATTTTCCACGGGGAAAATGAAGTCATGTCCCCAGGGCCTGGGTGTCAGATGAAAGCTGGCCTTTAGGGCTCTAAGGACTTGCAAGCTCCTTGTTGCTGAAAGCTTTAGTTGTGGAGGAATCCAGCAAAGTTTGCAAATTTCTCACTGGGCACTGCCCTGTTGGCCAGGGCAAATGGCTGCAAAGAGAGGCCATTTTGCATGGGAAAAAGAAGTCCTTTCCCCAGGGTCTGGCGATCAATGCAATGTGGCCTTTGGGTCTCTTAGGACTTGCAGGGTACTACTTACTGGCTACAGTAGAGGAAATGTATTGTATTTGAATATCTGTACAGAGGCTTTGCCCCAGAGGTCCCGGTTGTCCTTGATGGGCTGCAGCTGTGACCGTTGTCGAGAATTGGGATAAAAGGGGGCGGCGTAGCCATTCAGGGAGAGCCTTGAAGGACCCCCAAACTGGGGAAGGATACCATGCAGAAGAAAGCGTCTGTGCTATGAAGATCTGCAGCCATATGAATACACCGAGGAGGTATGGACTTTAGAAATCTGATAAGAGCATTATGGGACTCTAGAGCAATAGAACAACAACAACTGGCAGCTTTAGATTGGGAGAAATCCAGCAAAGATGGCAATTTCCTTGCTGGGCCTTACTCTATTGCTCCGGGCGAGAGGCCACAAATGGAGGCCATTTTCCATGGGGAAAATGAAGTCATTGGCCCAGGGACTGGGTATCAGATGAAAGGTGGCATCTGGGGCCCTAAGGACTTGCAGGGTCCTCATTGCCCGCAGCTTTAGTTTTGGAGAAAATCAGCAAAGTTTGCAAATATCACACAGGGAACAATGCAGATGGCCAGGGCGAGTGGCCTCAAAATGACCCATTTTTCCATGGGGAAAAGAAGTCATGTCTCCAGGGTCTGGGTATCAAAGGTGGCCATTGGGGCTCCAAGGACTTGCAGGGTCCTAGTTGCTGGCAGCTATAGTTGTGGAGGAATCCAGCAAAATTTGCAAATTTCTCACTGGGTACTGCCCTGTGGGCCAGGTCAAATGGCTGCCAAGAGAGGCCATTTTGCAGGGGACAAAGAAGTCCCTTCCCCAGGGTCTGTGTATCAATGAATGGTGGCCTTTGGGGCTCGGAGGACTTGCAAGGTACTTCTTACTGGCAGCTTTAGATATGGAGAAATCCAGCAAAGATTGCAATTTCCTTGCTGGAGACCGCCCTATTAGTCAAGGCGAGAGGCCACAAATGGGAGGCCATTTTCCATGGGGAAAATGAAGTCATGTCTCCAGGGTCTGGGTATCAGATGAAACGTGGCGTTTGGGGCTCAAAGGACTTGCAGGCTCCTAGATGCTGGCCGCTTTAGTTGTCGAGGATTCCAGCAAAGTTTGCCAATTTCACACCGGAAACAATGCAGATGGCCAGGGCGAGTGGCCTCAAACTGACCCCATTTTCCATGGGGAAAATGAAGTCATGTCCCCTGGGTCTGGGTGTCCGATGAAAGCTGGCCTTTGGGGCTCTAAGGACTTGCAGGGTACTTCTTACTGGTAGGTTTAGATTTGGAGAAATCCAGAAGAGATAGCAATTTTCCTGCTGAGCACCACCCTATTGGTCAGGGCGAGAGGAAACAAATGGAGGCCATTTTCCATGGGGAAAATGACATCATGTCTCCAGGGTCTGGGTATCAATGAAAGGTGGAATCTGGGGCCCTAAGGACTTGCAGGGTCCTCATTGCCAGCAGCTTTAGTTGTGGAGAAAATCAGCCTAGTTTGCAAATTTCACAGAGGGAGCAATGCAGATGGCCAGGGCGAGTGGCCTCAAACTGACCCCATTTTCCATGGGGAAAATGATGTCATGTCTCCAGGGTGTTGCTATCAATGAAAGGTGGCTTTTGGGCTTCCAAGGACTTGCAAGCTCCTAGATGCTGGCAGCTTCAGTTGTGGAGGAATCCAGCCAAGTTTGCAAATTCCACACAAGGAACAATGCAGAAGCCAGGGCGAGTGGCCCCAAACTGACCCCATTTTCCATGGGGAAAAGAAGTCATGTCTCCGGGGTCCGGGTATAAATGAAAGGTGGCTTTTGGGGCCCTAAGGACTTGCAGGGTACTACTTACTCGCAGCTTTAGATTTGGAGAAAGCCAGCAAAGATTGCAATTTCCTTGCTGGGCACCACCCTATTGGTCAAGGCGTGAGGCCTCAAATGGAGGCCATTTTCCGTGGTGAAAATGAAGTCATGTGTCCAGGGTCCGGGTATCAATGAAAGGTGGCGTTTGGGGCCCTAAGGACTTGCAGGGTACTACTTACTGGCAGCTTTAGATTTGGAGGAAGCCAGCAAAGATTGCAAATTTCTTGCTAGGCACCACCCTATTGGTCAGGGTGAGAGGCCACAAATGGAGGCCATTTTCCATGGGGAAAATGTCGTCATCTGTCCAGGGTCTGGGTATCAGATGAAAGGTGGCTTTTGGGGCTCAAAGGACTTGCAAGCTCCTAGATGCTGGCAGCTTTAGTTGTCGAGGATTCCAGCAAAGTTTGCAAATTTCATACCGGGAACAATGCAAATGGCCAGGGCGAGTGGCCTCAAACTGACCCCATTTTCCACGGGGAAAATGAAGTCATGTCCCCTGGGTCTGGGTGTCAGATGAAAGGTGGCCTTTGGGGCTCTAAGGACTTGCAAGATCCTAGTTGCTGGCAGCCTTAGTTGTGGAGGAATCCATCAAAGTTTGCAAATTTCTCACTGGGCACTGCCCTGTTGGCCAGGGCAAATGGCTGCAAAGAGAGGCCATTTTGCATGGGAAAAAGAAGTCCTTTCCCCAGGGTCTGGGTGTCAGATGAAAGGTAGCCTTTGGGGCTCTAAGGACTTGCAAGCTCCCAGTTGCTGTCAGCTTTAGTTGTGGAGGAATCCAGCAAAGTTTGCAAATTTCTCACTGGGCACTGCCCTGTTGGCCAGGGAAAATGGCTGCCAAAGGAGGCCATTTTGCATGGGACAAAGAAGTCCCATCCCCAGGGTCTGTGTATCAATGAATGGTGGCCTTTGGGGCTCGGAGGACTTGCAGGGTACTGCTTACTGGAAGCTTTAGATTTGGAGAAATCCAGCAAAGGTTGCAATCTTCTTGCTGGAGACCGCCCTATTAGTCAAGGCGAGAGGCCACAAATGGGAGGCCATTTTCCATGGGGAAAATGAAGTCATTGCCCCAGGGTCTGGGTGTCAGATGAAAGGTGGCCTTTGGGGCTCTGAGGACTTGCAAGCTCCTAGTTGCGGCTCCAAGGACTTGCAGGGTCCTCATTGCCAGCAGCTTTAGTCGTGGAGAAAATCAGCCAAGTTTGCAAATTTCACACCGGGAACGATGCAGATGGCCAGGACGAGTGGCCTCAAACTGACCCCATTTTCCATGGGGAAAATGAGGTCATGTCCCCAGGGTCTGGGTATCAATGAAAGGTGGCTTTTGGGGCCCTAAGGACTTGCAGGGACCTCATTCCCAGCAGCTTTAGTTTTGGAGAAAATCAGCCGAGTTTGCAAATATCACACAGGGAACAATGCAGATGGCCAGGGCGAGTGGCCTCAAAATGACCCCATTTTCCATTGGGAAAGTGATGTCATGTCTCCAGGGTCTGGGTATCAATCAAAGGTGGCCTTTTGGGCTCGAAGGACTTGCAAGCTCCTAGGTGCCGGCAGCTTTAGTTGTGGAGGAATCCAGCAAAGTTTGCAAATTTCTCACTGGGCACTGCCCTGTTGGCCAGGGCAAATGGCTGCAAAGAGAGGCCATTTTGCATGGGAAAAAGAAGTCCTTTCCCCAGGGTCTGGGTGTCAGATTAAAAGTGGCCTTTGGGGCTCTGAGGACTTGTAGGGTACTACTTACTGGCTATAGTAGAGGAAATGTGTTGTATTTGAATATCTGTACAGAGGCTTTGCCTCAGAAGTCCCGGTTGTCCTTGATGGGCTGCAGCTGTGACCGTTGTCGAGAATTGGGATAAAAGGGGGCGGCGTAGCCATTCAGGGAGAGCCTTGAAGGACCCCCAAACTGGGGAAGGATACCATGCAGAAGAAAGCGTCTGTGCTGTGAAGATCTGCAGCCATATGAATACACCGAGGAGGTATGGACTTTAGAAATCTGATAACAGCATTATGGGACTCTAGAGAAATAGAACAACAACAACTGGCAGCTTTAGATTTGGAGAAATCCAGGAAAGATTGCAAAGTTCTTGCTGGGCACCACCCTATTGGTCAAGGCGTGAGGCCACAAATGGAGGCCATTTTCCGTGGTGAAAATGACGTCATGTCTCCAGGGTCCGGGTATCAATGAAAGGTGGCGTTTGGGGCCCTAAGGACTTGCAGGGTACTACTTACTCGCAGCTTTAGATTTGGAGGAAGCCAGCAAAGATTGCAAATTTCTTGCTAGGCACCACCCTATTGGTCAGGGTGAGAGGCCACAAATGGAGGCCATTTTCCATGGGGAAAATGTCGTCATCTGTCCAGGGTCTGGGTATCAGATGAAAGGTGGCTTTTGGGGCTCAAAGGACTTGCAAGCTCCTAGATGCTGGCAGCTTTAGTTGTCGAGGATTCCAGCAAAGTTTGCAAATTTCATACCGGGAACAATGCAAATGGCCAGGGCGAGTGGCCTCAAACTGACCCCATTTTCCACGGGGAAAATGAAGTCATGTCCCCAGGGCCTGGGTGTCAGATGAAAGCTGGCCTTTAGGGCTCTAAGGACTTGCAAGCTCCTTGTTGCTGAAAGCTTTAGTTGTGGAGGAATCCAGCAAAGTTTGCAAATTTCTCACTGGGGACTGCCCTGTTGGCCAGGGCAAATGGCTGCAAAGAGAGGCCATTTTGCATGGGAAAAAGAAGTCCTTTCCCCAGGGTCTGGCGATCAATGCAATGTGGCCTTTGGGTCTCTTAGGACTTGCAGGGTACTACTTACTGGCTATAGTAGAGGAAATGTATTGTATTTGAATATCTGTACAGAGGCTTTGCCCCAGAGGTCCCGGTTGTCCTTGATGGGCTGCAGCTGTGACCGTTGTCGAGAATTGGGATAAAAGGGGGTGGCGTAGCCATTCAGGGAGAGCCTTGAAGGACCCCCAAACTGGGGAAGGATACCATGCAGAAGAAAGCGTCTGTGCTATGAAGATCTGCAGCCAAATGAATACACCGAGGAGGTATGGACTTTAGAAATCTGATAACAGCATTATGGGACTCTAGAGCAATAGAACAACAACAACTGGCAGCTTTAGATTGGGAGAAATCCAGCAAAGATGGCAATTTCCTTGCTGGGCCTTACTCTATTGCTCCGGGTGAGAGGCCACAAATGGAGGCCATTTTCCATGGGGAAAATGAAGTCATTGGCCCAGGGACTGGGTATCAGATGAAAGGTGGCATCTGGGGCCCTAAGGACTTGCAGGGTCCTCATTGCCCGCAGCTTTAGTTTTGGAGAAAATCAGCAAAGTTTGCAAATATCACACAGGGAACAATGCAGATGGCCAGGGCGAGTGGCCTCAAAATGACCCATTTTTCCATGGGGAAAAGAAGTCATGTCTCCAGGGTCTGGGTATCAAAGGTGGCCATTGGGGCTCCAAGGACTTGCAGGGTCCTAGTTGCTGGCAGCTATAGTTGTGGAGGAATCCAGCAAAATTTGCAAATTTCTCACTGGGTACTGCCCTGTGGGCCAGGTCAAATGGCTGCCAAGAGAGGCCATTTTGCAGGGGACAAAGAAGTCCCTTCCCCAGGGTCTGTGTATCAATGAATGGTGGCCTTTGGGGCTCGGAGGACTTGCAAGGTACTTCTTACTGGCAGCTTTAGATATGGAGAAATCCAGCAAAGATTGCAATTTCCTTGCTGGAGACCGCCCTATTAGTCAAGGCGAGAGGCCACAAATGGGAGGCCATTTTCCATGGGGAAAATGAAGTCATGTCTCCAGGGTCTGGGTATCAGATGAAACGTGGCGTTTGGGGCTCAAAGGACTTGCAGGCTCCTAGATGCTGGCCGCTTTAGTTGTCGAGGATTCCAGCAAAGTTTGCCAATTTCACACCGGAAACAATGCAGATGGCCAGGGCGAGTGGCCTCAAACTGACCCCATTTTCCATGGGGAAAATGAAGTCATGTCCCCTGGGTCTGGGTGTCCGATGAAAGCTGGCCTTTGGGGCTCTAAGGACTTGCAGGGTACTTCTTACTGGTAGGTTTAGATTTGGAGAAATCCAGAAGAGATAGCAATTTTCCTGCTGAGCACCACCCTATTGGTCAGGGCGAGAGGAAACAAATGGAGGCCATTTTCCATGGGGAAAATGACATCATGTCTCCAGGGTCTGGGTATCAATGAAAGGTGGAATCTGGGGCCCTAAGGACTTGCAGGGTCCTCATTGCCAGCAGCTTTAGTTGTGGAGAAAATCAGCCTAGTTTGCAAATTTCACAGAGGGAGCAATGCAGATGGCCAGGGCGAGTGGCCTCAAACTGACCCCATTTTCCATGGGGAAAATGATGTCATGTCTCCAGGGTGTTGCTATCAATGAAAGGTGGCTTTTGGGCTTCCAAGGACTTGCAAGCTCCTAGATGCTGGCAGCTTCAGTTGTGGAGGAATCCAGCCAAGTTTGCAAATTCCACACAAGGAACAATGCAGAAGCCAGGGCGAGTGGCCCCAAACTGACCCCATTTTCCATGGGGAAAAGAAGTCATGTCTCCGGGGTCCGGGTATAAATGAAAGGTGGCTTTTGGGGCCCTAAGGACTTGCAGGGTACTACTTACTCGCAGCTTTAGATTTGGAGAAAGCCAGCAAAGATTGCAATTTCCTTGCTGGGCACCACCCTATTGGTCAAGGCGTGAGGCCTCAAATGGAGGCCATTTTCCGTGGTGAAAATGAAGTCATGTGTCCAGGGTCCGGGTATCAATGAAAGGTGGCTTTTGGGGCTCAAAGGACTTGCAAGCTCCTAGATGCTGGCAGCTTTAGTTGTCGAGGATTCCAGCAAAGTTTGCAAATTTCATACCGGGAACAATGCAAATGGCCAGGGCGAGTGGCCTCAAACTGACCCCATTTTCCACGGGGAAAATGAAGTCATGTCCCCTGGGTCTGGGTGTCAGATGAAAGGTGGCCTTTGGGGCTCTAAGGACTTGCAAGATCCTAGTTGCTGGCAGCCTTAGTTGTGGAGGAATCCATCAAAGTTTAAAAATTTCTCACTGGGCACTGCCCTGTTGGCCAGGGCAAATGGCTGCAAAGAGAGGCCATTTTGCATGGGAAAAAGAAGTCCTTTCCCCAGGGTCTGGGTGTCAGATGAAAGGTAGCCTTTGGGGCTCTAAGGACTTGCAAGCTCCCAGTTGCTGTCAGCTTTAGTTGTGGAGGAATCCAGCAAAGTTTGCAAATTTCTCACTGGGGACTGCCCTGTTGGCCAGGGAAAAAGGCTGCCAAAGGAGGCCATTTTGCATGGGACAAAGAAGTCCCATCCCCCTGGTCTGTGTATCAATGAATGGTGGCCTTTGGGGCTCGGAGGACTTGCAGGGTACTGCTTACTGGAAGCTTTAGATTTGGAGAAATCCAGCAAAGGTTGCAATCTTCTTGCTGGAGACCGCCCTATTAGTCAAGGCGAGAGGCCACAAATGGGAGGCCATTTTCCATGGGGAAAATGAAGTCATTGCCCCAGGGTCTGGGTGTCAGATGAAAGGTGGCCTTTGGGGCTCTAAGGACTTGCAAGCTCCTAGTTGCGGCTCCAAGGACTTGCAGGGTCCTCATTGCCAGCAGCTTTAGTCGTGGAGAAAATCAGCCAAGTTTGCAAATTTCACACCGGGAACGATGCAGATGGCCAGGACGAGTGGCCTCAAACTGACCCCATTTTCCATGGGGAAAATGAGGTCATGTCCCCAGGGTCTGGGTATCAATGAAAGGTGGCTTTTGGGGCCCTAAGGACTTGCAGGGACCTCATTCCCAGCAGCTTTAGTTTTGGAGAAAATCAGCCGAGTTTGCAAATATCACACAGGGAACAATGCAGATGGCCAGGGCGAGTGGCCTCAAAATGACCCCATTTTCCATTGGGAAAGTGATGTCATGTCTCCAGGGTCTGGGTATCAATTAAAGGTGGCCTTTTGGGCTCGAAGGACTTGCAAGCTCCTAGGTGCCGGCAGCTTTAGTTGTGGAGGAATCCAGCAAAGTTTGCAAATTTCTCACTGGGCACTGCCCTGTTGGCCAGGGCAAATGGCTGCAAAGAGAGGCCATTTTGCATGGGAAAAAGAAGTCCTTTCCCCAGGGTCTGGGTGTCAGATTAAAAGTGGCCTTTGGGGCTCTGAGGACTTGTAGGGTACTACTTACTGGCTATAGTAGAGGAAATGTGTTGTATTTGAATATCTGTCTAGAGGCTTTGCCTCAGAAGTCCCGGTTGTCCTTGATGGGCTGCAGCTGTGACCGTTGTCGAGAATTGGGATAAAAGGGGGCGGCGTAGCCATTCAGGGAGAGCCTTGAAGGACCCCCAAACTGGGGAAGGATACCATGCAGAAGAAAGCGTCTGTGCTGTGAAGATCTGCAGCCATATGAATACACCGAGGAGGTATGGACTTTAGAAATCTGATAACAGCATTATGGGACTCTAGAGAAATAGAACAACAACAACTGGCAGCTTTAGATTTGGAGAAATCCAGGAAAGATTGCAAAGTTCTTGCTGGGCACCACCCTATTGGTCAAGGTGTGAGGCCACAAATGGAGGCCATTTTCCGTGGTGAAAATGACGTCATGTCTCCAGGGTCCGGGTATCAATGAAAGGTGGCGTTTGGGGCCCTAAGGACTTGCAGGGTACTACTTACTCGCAGCTTTAGATTTGGAGGAAGCCAGCAAAGATTGCAAATTTCTTGCTAGGCACCACCCTATTGGTCAGGGTGAGAGGCCACAAATGGAGGCCATTTTCCATGGGGAAAATGTCGTCATCTGTCCAGGGTCTGGGTATCAGATGAAAGGTGGCTTTTGGGGCTCAAAGGACTTGCAAGCTCCTAGATGCTGGCAGCTTTAGTTGTCGAGGATTCCAGCAAAGTTTGCAAATTTCATACCGGGAACAATGCAAATGGCCAGGGCGAGTGGCCTCAAACTGACCCCATTTTCCACGGGGAAAATGAAGTCATGTCCCCAGGGCCTGGGTGTCAGATGAAAGCTGGCCTTTAGGGCTCTAAGGACTTGCAAGCTCCTTGTTGCTGAAAGCTTTAGTTGTGGAGGAATCCAGCAAAGTTTGCAAATTTCTCACTGGGCACTGCCCTGTTGGCCAGGGCAAATGGCTGCAAAGAGAGGCCATTTTGCATGGGAAAAAGAAGTCCTTTCCCCAGGGTCTGGCGATCAATGCAATGTGGCCTTTGGGTCTCTTAGGACTTGCAGGGTACTACTTACTGGCTACAGTAGAGGAAATGTATTGTATTTGAATATCTGTACAGAGGCTTTGCCCCAGAGGTCCCGGTTGTCCTTGATGGGCTGCAGCTGTGACCGTTGTCGAGAATTGGGATAAAAGGGGGCGGCGTAGCCATTCAGGGAGAGCCTTGAAGGACCCCCAAACTGGGGAAGGATACCATGCAGAAGAAAGCGTCTGTGCTATGAAGATCTGCAGCCATATGAATACACCGAGGAGGTATGGACTTTAGAAATCTGATAAGAGCATTATGGGACTCTAGAGCAATAGAACAACAACAACTGGCAGCTTTAGATTGGGAGAAATCCAGCAAAGATGGCAATTTCCTTGCTGGGCCTTACTCTATTGCTCCGGGCGAGAGGCCACAAATGGAGGCCATTTTCCATGGGGAAAATGAAGTCATTGGCCCAGGGACTGGGTATCAGATGAAAGGTGGCATCTGGGGCCCTAAGGACTTGCAGGGTCCTCATTGCCCGCAGCTTTAGTTTTGGAGAAAATCAGCAAAGTTTGCAAATATCACACAGGGAACAATGCAGATGGCCAGGGCGAGTGGCCTCAAAATGACCCATTTTTCCATGGGGAAAAGAAGTCATGTCTCCAGGGTCTGGGTATCAAAGGTGGCCATTGGGGCTCCAAGGACTTGCAGGGTCCTAGTTGCTGGCAGCTATAGTTGTGGAGGAATCCAGCAAAATTTGCAAATTTCTCACTGGGTACTGCCCTGTGGGCCAGGTCAAATGGCTGCCAAGAGAGGCCATTTTGCAGGGGACAAAGAAGTCCCTTCCCCAGGGTCTGTGTATCAATGAATGGTGGCCTTTGGGGCTCGGAGGACTTGCAAGGTACTTCTTACTGGCAGCTTTAGATATGGAGAAATCCAGCAAAGATTGCAATTTCCTTGCTGGAGACCGCCCTATTAGTCAAGGCGAGAGGCCACAAATGGGAGGCCATTTTCCATGGGGAAAATGAAGTCATGTCTCCAGGGTCTGGGTATCAGATGAAACGTGGCGTTTGGGGCTCAAAGGACTTGCAGGCTCCTAGATGCTGGCCGCTTTAGTTGTCGAGGATTCCAGCAAAGTTTGCCAATTTCACACCGGAAACAATGCAGATGGCCAGGGCGAGTGGCCTCAAACTGACCCCATTTTCCATGGGGAAAATGAAGTCATGTCCCCTGGGTCTGGGTGTCCGATGAAAGCTGGCCTTTGGGGCTCTAAGGACTTGCAGGGTACTTCTTACTGGTAGGTTTAGATTTGGAGAAATCCAGAAGAGATAGCAATTTTCCTGCTGAGCACCACCCTATTGGTCAGGGCGAGAGGAAACAAATGGAGGCCATTTTCCATGGGGAAAATGACATCATGTCTCCAGGGTCTGGGTATCAATGAAAGGTGGAATCTGGGGCCCTAAGGACTTGCAGGGTCCTCATTGCCAGCAGCTTTAGTTGTGGAGAAAATCAGCCTAGTTTGCAAATTTCACAGAGGGAGCAATGCAGATGGCCAGGGCGAGTGGCCTCAAACTGACCCCATTTTCCATGGGGAAAATGATGTCATGTCTCCAGGGTGTTGCTATCAATGAAAGGTGGCTTTTGGGCTTCCAAGGACTTGCAAGCTCCTAGATGCTGGCAGCTTCAGTTGTGGAGGAATCCAGCCAAGTTTGCAAATTCCACACAAGGAACAATGCAGAAGCCAGGGCGAGTGGCCCCAAACTGACCCCATTTTCCATGGGGAAAAGAAGTCATGTCTCCGGGGTCCGGGTATAAATGAAAGGTGGCTTTTGGGGCCCTAAGGACTTGCAGGGTACTACTTACTCGCAGCTTTAGATTTGGAGAAAGCCAGCAAAGATTGCAATTTCCTTGCTGGGCACCACCCTATTGGTCAAGGCGTGAGGCCTCAAATGGAGGCCATTTTCCGTGGTGAAAATGAAGTCATGTGTCCAGGGTCCGGGTATCAATGAAAGGTGGCGTTTGGGGCCCTAAGGACTTGCAGGGTACTACTTACTCGCAGCTTTAGATTTGGAGGAAGCCAGCAAAGATTGCAAATTTCTTGCTAGGCACCACCCTATTGGTCAGGGTGAGAGGCCACAAATGGAGGCCATTTTCCATGGGGAAAATGTCGTCATCTGTCCAGGGTCTGGGTATCAGATGAAAGGTGGCTTTTGGGGCTCAAAGGACTTGCAAGCTCCTAGATGCTGGCAGCTTTAGTTGTCGAGGATTCCAGCAAAGTTTGCAAATTTCATACCGGGAACAATGCAAATGGCCAGGGCGAGTGGCCTCAAACTGACCCCATTTTCCACGGGGAAAATGAAGTCATGTCCCCTGGGTCTGGGTGTCAGATGAAAGGTGGCCTTTGGGGCTCTAAGGACTTGCAAGATCCTAGTTGCTGGCAGCCTTAGTTGTGGAGGAATCCATCAAAGTTTGCAAATTTCTCACTGGGCACTGCCCTGTTGGCCAGGGCAAATGGCTGCAAAGAGAGGCCATTTTGCATGGGAAAAAGAAGTCCTTTCCCCAGGGTCTGGGTGTCAGATGAAAGGTAGCCTTTGGGGCTCTAAGGACTTGCAAGCTCCCAGTTGCTGTCAGCTTTAGTTGTGGAGGAATCCAGCAAAGTTTGCAAATTTCTCACTGGGCACTGCCCTGTTGGCCAGGGAAAATGGCTGCCAAAGGAGGCCATTTTGCATGGGACAAAGAAGTCCCATCCCCAGGGTCTGTGTATCAATGAATGGTGGCCTTTGGGGCTCGGAGGACTTGCAGGGTACTGCTTACTGGAAGCTTTAGATTTGGAGAAATCCAGCAAAGGTTGCAATCTTCTTGCTGGAGACCGCCCTATTAGTCAAGGCGAGAGGCCACAAATGGGAGGCCATTTTCCATGGGGAAAATGAAGTCATTGCCCCAGGGTCTGGGTGTCAGATGAAAGGTGGCCTTTGGGGCTCTGAGGACTTGCAAGCTCCTAGTTGCGGCTCCAAGGACTTGCAGGGTCCTCATTGCCAGCAGCTTTAGTCGTGGAGAAAATCAGCCAAGTTTGCAAATTTCACACCGGGAACGATGCAGATGGCCAGGACGAGTGGCCTCAAACTGACCCCATTTTCCATGGGGAAAATGAGGTCA
Source organism: Agelaius phoeniceus (assembly GCF_051311805.1). Taxonomy (NCBI): domain Eukaryota; kingdom Metazoa; phylum Chordata; class Aves; order Passeriformes; family Icteridae; genus Agelaius; species Agelaius phoeniceus. Next base: position 892,258 of record NC_135276.1, on the reverse strand, counting down.
TGTCCCCAGGGTCTGGGTATCAATGAAAGGTGGCTTTTGGGGCCCTAAGGACTTGCAGGGACCTCATTCCCAGCAGCTTTAGTTTTGGAGAAAATCAGCCGAGTTTGCAAATATCACACAGGGAACAATGCAGATGGCCAGGGCGAGTGGCCTCAAAATGACCCCATTTTCCATTGGGAAAGTGATGTCATGTCTCCAGGGTCTGGGTATCAATCAAAGGTGTCCTTTTGGGCTCGAAGGACTTGCAAGCTCCTAGGTGCCGGCAGCTTTAGTTGTGGAGGAATCCAGCAAAGTTTGCAAATTTCTCACTGGGCACTGCCCTGTTGGCCAGGGCAAATGGCTGCAAAGAGAGGCCATTTTGCATGGGAAAAAGAAGTCCTTTCCCCAGGGTCTGGGTGTCAGATTAAAAGTGGCCTTTGGGGCTCTGAGGACTTGTAGGGTACTACTTACTGGCTATAGTAGAGGAAATGTGTTGTATTTGAATATCTGTACAGAGGCTTTGCCTCAGAAGTCCCGGTTGTCCTTGATGGGCTGCAGCTGTGACCGTTGTCGAGAATTGGGATAAAAGGGGGCGGCGTAGCCATTCAGGGAGAGCCTTGAAGGACCCCCAAACTGGGGAAGGATACCATGCAGAAGAAAGCGTCTGTGCTGTGAAGATCTGCAGCCATATGAATACACCGAGGAGGTATGGACTTTAGAAATCTGATAACAGCATTATGGGACTCTAGAGAAATAGAACAACAACAACTGGCAGCTTTAGATTTGGAGAAATCCAGGAAAGATTGCAAAGTTCTTGCTGGGCACCACCCTATTGGTCAAGGCGTGAGGCCACAAATGGAGGCCATTTTCCGTGGTGAAAATGACGTCATGTCTCCAGGGTCCGGGTATCAATGAAAGGTGGCGTTTGGGGCCCTAAGGACTTGCAGGGTACTACTTACTCGCAGCTTTAGATTTGGAGGAAGCCAGCAAAGATTGCAAATTTCTTGCTAGGCACCACCCTATTGGTCAGGGTGAGAGGCCACAAATGGAGGCCATTTTCCATGGGGAAAATGTCGTCATCTGTCCAGGGTCTGGGTATCAGATGAAAGGTGGCTTTTGGGGCTCAAAGGACTTGCAAGCTCCTAGATGCTGGCAGCTTTAGTTGTCGAGGATTCCAGCAAAGTTTGCAAATTTCATACCGGGAACAATGCAAATGGCCAGGGCGAGTGGCCTCAAACTGACCCCATTTTCCACGGGGAAAATGAAGTCATGTCCCCAGGGCCTGGGTGTCAGATGAAAGCTGGCCTTTAGGGCTCTAAGGACTTGCAAGCTCCTTGTTGCTGAAAGCTTTAGTTGTGGAGGAATCCAGCAAAGTTTGCAAATTTCTCACTGGGGACTGCCCTGTTGGCCAGGGCAAATGGCTGCAAAGAGAGGCCATTTTGCATGGGAAAAAGAAGTCCTTTCCCCAGGGTCTGGCGATCAATGCAATGTGGCCTTTGGGTCTCTTAGGACTTGCAGGGTACTACTTACTGGCTATAGTAGAGGAAATGTATTGTATTTGAATATCTGTACAGAGGCTTTGCCCCAGAGGTCCCGGTTGTCCTTGATGGGCTGCAGCTGTGACCGTTGTCGAGAATTGGGATAAAAGGGGGTGGCGTAGCCATTCAGGGAGAGCCTTGAAGGACCCCCAAACTGGGGAAGGATACCATGCAGAAGAAAGCGTCTGTGCTATGAAGATCTGCAGCCAAATGAATACACCGAGGAGGTATGGACTTTAGAAATCTGATAACAGCATTATGGGACTCTAGAGCAATAGAACAACAACAACTGGCAGCTTTAGATTGGGAGAAATCCAGCAAAGATGGCAATTTCCTTGCTGGGCCTTACTCTATTGCTCCGGGTGAGAGGCCACAAATGGAGGCCATTTTCCATGGGGAAAATGAAGTCATTGGCCCAGGGACTGGGTATCAGATGAAAGGTGGCATCTGGGGCCCTAAGGACTTGCAGGGTCCTCATTGCCCGCAGCTTTAGTTTTGGAGAAAATCAGCAAAGTTTGCAAATATCACACAGGGAACAATGCAGATGGCCAGGGCGAGTGGCCTCAAAATGACCCATTTTTCCATGGGGAAAAGAAGTCATGTCTCCAGGGTCTGGGTATCAAAGGTGGCCATTGGGGCTCCAAGGACTTGCAGGGTCCTAGTTGCTGGCAGCTATAGTTGTGGAGGAATCCAGCAAAATTTGCAAATTTCTCACTGGGTACTGCCCTGTGGGCCAGGTCAAATGGCTGCCAAGAGAGGCCATTTTGCAGGGGACAAAGAAGTCCCTTCCCCAGGGTCTGTGTATCAATGAATGGTGGCCTTTGGGGCTCGGAGGACTTGCAAGGTACTTCTTACTGGCAGCTTTAGATATGGAGAAATCCAGCAAAGATTGCAATTTCCTTGCTGGAGACCGCCCTATTAGTCAAGGCGAGAGGCCACAAATGGGAGGCCATTTTCCATGGGGAAAATGAAGTCATGTCTCCAGGGTCTGGGTATCAGATGAAACGTGGCGTTTGGGGCTCAAAGGACTTGCAGGCTCCTAGATGCTGGCCGCTTTAGTTGTCGAGGATTCCAGCAAAGTTTGCCAATTTCACACCGGAAACAATGCAGATGGCCAGGGCGAGTGGCCTCAAACTGACCCCATTTTCCATGGGGAAAATGAAGTCATGTCCCCTGGGTCTGGGTGTCCGATGAAAGCTGGCCTTTGGGGCTCTAAGGACTTGCAGGGTACTTCTTACTGGTAGGTTTAGATTTGGAGAAATCCAGAAGAGATAGCAATTTTCCTGCTGAGCACCACCCTATTGGTCAGGGCGAGAGGAAACAAATGGAGGCCATTTTCCATGGGGAAAATGACATCATGTCTCCAGGGTCTGGGTATCAATGAAAGGTGGAATCTGGGGCCCTAAGGACTTGCAGGGTCCTCATTGCCAGCAGCTTTAGTTGTGGAGAAAATCAGCCTAGTTTGCAAATTTCACAGAGGGAGCAATGCAGATGGCCAGGGCGAGTGGCCTCAAACTGACCCCATTTTCCATGGGGAAAATGATGTCATGTCTCCAGGGTGTTGCTATCAATGAAAGGTGGCTTTTGGGCTTCCAAGGACTTGCAAGCTCCTAGATGCTGGCAGCTTCAGTTGTGGAGGAATCCAGCCAAGTTTGCAAATTCCACACAAGGAACAATGCAGAAGCCAGGGCGAGTGGCCCCAAACTGACCCCATTTTCCATGGGGAAAAGAAGTCATGTCTCCGGGGTCCGGGTATAAATGAAAGGTGGCTTTTGGGGCCCTAAGGACTTGCAGGGTACTACTTACTCGCAGCTTTAGATTTGGAGAAAGCCAGCAAAGATTGCAATTTCCTTGCTGGGCACCACCCTATTGGTCAAGGCGTGAGGCCTCAAATGGAGGCCATTTTCCGTGGTGAAAATGAAGTCATGTGTCCAGGGTCCGGGTATCAATGAAAGGTGGCGTTTGGGGCCCTAAGGACTTGCAGGGTACTACTTACTCGCAGCTTTAGATTTGGAGGAAGCCAGCAAAGATTGCAAATTTCTTGCTGGGCACCACCCTATTGGTCAGGGTGAGAGGCCACAAATGGAGGCCATTTTCCATGGGGAAAATGTCGTCATCTGTCCAGGGTCTGGGTATCAGATGAAAGGTGGCTTTTGGGGCTCAAAGGACTTGCAAGCTCCTAGATGCTGGCAGCTTTAGTTGTCGAGGATTCCAGCAAAGTTTGCAAATTTCATACCGGGAACAATGCAAATGGCCAGGGCGAGTGGCCTCAAACTGACCCCATTTTCCACGGGGAAAATGAAGTCATGTCCCCTGGGTCTGGGTGTCAGATGAAAGGTGGCCTTTGGGGCTCTAAGGACTTGCAAGCTCCCAGTTGCTGTCAGCTTTAGTTGTGGAGGAATCCATCAAAGTTTAAAAATTTCTCACTGGGGACTGCCCTGTTGGCCAGGGAAAATGGCTGCCAAAGGAGGCCATTTTGCATGGGACAAAGAAGTCCCATCCCCAGGGTCTGTGTATCAATGAATGGTGGCCTTTGGGGCTCGGAGGACTTGCAGGGTACTGCTTACTGGAAGCTTTAGATTTGGAGAAATCCAGCAAAGGTTGCAATCTTCTTGCTGGAGACCGCCCTATTAGTCAAGGCGAGAGGCCACAAATGGGAGGCCATTTTCCATGGGGAAAATGAAGTCATTGGCCCAGGGTCTGGGTGTCAGATGAAAGGTGGCCTTTGGGGCTCTAAGGACTTGCAAGCTCCTAGTTGCGGCTCCAAGGACTTGCAGGGTCCTCATTGCCAGCAGCTTTAGTCGTGGAGAAAATCAGCCAAGTTTGCAAATTTCACACCGGGAACGATGCAGATGGCCAGGACGAGTGGCCTCAAACTGACCCCATTTTCCATGGGGAAAATGAGGTCATGTCCCCAGGGTCTGGGTATCAATGAAAGGTGGCTTTTGGGGCCCTAAGGACTTGCAGGGACCTCATTCCCAGCAGCTTTAGTTTTGGAGAAAATCAGCCGAGTTTGCAAATATCACACAGGGAACAATGCAGATGGCCAGGGCGAGTGGCCTCAAAATGACCCCATTTTCCATTGGGAAAGTGATGTCATGTCTCCAGGGTCTGGGTATCAATCAAAGGTGGCCTTTTGGGCTCGAAGGACTTGCAAGCTCCTAGGTGCCGGCAGCTTTAGCTGTGGAGGAATCCAGCAAAGTTTGCAAATTTCTCACTGGGCACTGCCCTGTTGGCCAGGGCAAATGGCTGCAAAGAGAGGCCATTTTGCATGGGAAAAAGAAGTCCTTTCCCCAGGGTCTGGGTGTCAGATTAAAAGTGGCCTTTGGGGCTCTGAGGACTTGTAGGGTACTACTTACTGGCTATAGTAGAGGAAATGTGTTGTATTTGAATATCTGTACAGAGGCTTTGCCTCAGAAGTCCCGGTTGTCCTTGATGGGCTGCAGCTGTGACCGTTGTCGAGAATTGGGATAAAAGGGGGCGGCGTAGCCATTCAGGGAGAGCCTTGAAGGACCCCCAAACTGGGGAAGGATACCATGCAGAAGAAAGCGTCTGTGCTGTGAAGATCTGCAGCCATATGAATACACCGAGGAGGTATGGACTTTAGAAATCTGATAACAGCATTATGGGACTCTAGAGAAATAGAACAACAACAACTGGCAGCTTTAGATTTGGAGAAATCCAGCAAAGATTGCAAAGTTCTTGCTGGGCACCACCCTATTGGTCAAGGCGTGAGGCCACAAATGGAGGCCATTTTCCGTGGTGAAAATGACGTCATGTCTCCAGGGTCCGGGTATCAATGAAAGGTGGCGTTTGGGGCCCTAAGGACTTGCAGGGTACTACTTACTCGCAGCTTTAGATTTGGAGGAAGCCAGCAAAGATTGCAAATTTCTTGCTAGGCACCACCCTATTGGTCAGGGTGAGAGGCCACAAATGGAGGCCATTTTCCATGGGGAAAATGTCGTCATCTGTCCAGGGTCTGGGTATCAGATGAAAGGTGGCTTTTGGGGCTCAAAGGACTTGCAAGCTCCTAGATGCTGGCAGCTTTAGTTGTCGAGGATTCCAGCAAAGTTTGCAAATTTCATACCGGGAACAATGCAAATGGCCAGGGCGAGTGGCCTCAAACTGACCCCATTTTCCACGGGGAAAATGAAGTCATGTCCCCAGGGCCTGGGTGTCAGATGAAAGCTGGCCTTTAGGGCTCTAAGGACTTGCAAGATCCTTGTTGCTGAAAGCTTTAGTTGTGGAGGAATCCAGCAAAGTTTTCAAATTTCTCACTGGGGACTGCCCTGTTGGCCAGGGCAAATGGCTGCAAAGAGAGGCCATTTTGCATGGGAAAAAGAAGTCCTTTCCCCAGGGTCTGGCGATCAATGCAATGTGGCCTTTGGGTCTCTTAGGACTTGCAGGGTACTACTTACTGGCTATAGTAGAGGAAATGTATTGTATTTGAATATCTGTACAGAGGCTTTGCCCCAGAGGTCCCGGTTGTCCTTGATGGGCTGCAGCTGTGACCGTTGTCGAGAATTGGGATAAAAGGGGGCGGCGTAGCCATTCAGGGAGAGCCTTGAAGGACCCCCAAACTGGGGAAGGATACCATGCAGAAGAAAGCGTCTGTGCTATGAAGATCTGCAGCCAAATGAATACACCGAGGAGGTATGGACTTTAGAAATCTGAGAACAGCATTATGGGACTCTAGAGAAATAGAACAACAACAACTGGCAGCTTTAGATTGGGAGAAATCCAGCAAAGATGGCAATTTCCTTGCTGGGCCTTACTCTATTGCTCCGGGCGAGAGGCCACAAATGGAGGCCATTTTCCATGGGGAAAATGAAGTCATTGGCCCAGGGACTGGGTATCAGATGAAAGGTGGCATCTGGGGCCCTAAGGACTTGCAGGGTCCTCATTGCCCGCAGCTTTAGTTTTGGAGAAAATCAGCAAAGTTTGCAAATATCACACAGGGAACAATGCAGATGGCCAGGGCGAGTGGCCTCAAAATGACCCATTTTTCCATGGGGAAAAGAAGTCATGTCTCCAGGGTCTGGGTATCAAAGGTGGCCATTGGGGCTCCAAGGACTTGCAGGGTCCTAGTTGCTGGCAGCTATAGTTGTGGAGGAATCCAGCAAAATTTGCAAATTTCTCACTGGGTACTGCCCTGTGGGCCAGGTCAAATGGCTGCCAAGAGAGGCCATTTTGCAGGGGACAAAGAAGTCCCTTCCCCAGGGTCTGTGTATCAATGAATGGTGGCCTTTGGGGCTCGGAGGACTTGCAAGGTACTTCTTACTGGCAGCTTTAGATATGGAGAAATCCAGCAAAGATTGCAATTTCCTTGCTGGAGACCGCCCTATTAGTCAAGGCGAGAGGCCACAAATGGGAGGCCATTTTCCATGGGGAAAATGAAGTCATGTCTCAAGGGTCTGGGTATCAGATGAAACGTGGCGTTTGGGGCTCAAAGGACTTGCAGGCTCCTAGATGCTGGCCGCTTTAGTTGTCGAGGATTCCAGCAAAGTTTGCCAATTTCACACCGGAAACAATGCAGATGGCCAGGGCGAGTGGCCTCAAACTGACCCCATTTTCCATGGGGAAAATGAAGTCATGTCCCCTGGGTCTGGGTGTCCGATGAAAGCTGGCCTTTGGGGCTCTAAGGACTTGCAGGGTACTTCTTACTGGTAGGTTTAGATTTGGAGAAATCCAGAAGAGATAGCAATTTTCCTGCTGAGCACCACCCTATTGGTCAGGGCGAGAGGAAACAAATGGAGGCCATTTTCCATGGGGAAAATGACATCATGTCTCCAGGGTCTGGGTATCAATGAAAGGTGGAATCTGGGGCCCTAAGGACTTGCAGGGTCCTCATTGCCAGCAGCTTTAGTTGTGGAGAAAATCAGCCTAGTTTGCAAATTTCACAGAGGGAGCAATGCAGATGGCCAGGGCGAGTGGCCTCAAACTGACCCCATTTTCCATGGGGAAAATGATGTCATGTCTCCAGGGTGTTGCTATCAATGAAAGGTGGCTTTTGGGCTTCCAAGGACTTGCAAGCTCCTAGATGCTGGCAGCTTCAGTTGTGGAGGAATCCAGCCAAGTTTGCAAATTCCACACAAGGAACAATGCAGAAGCCAGGGCGAGTGGCCCCAAACTGACCCCATTTTCCATGGGGAAAAGAAGTCATGTCTCCGGGGTCCGGGTATAAATGAAAGGTGGCTTTTGGGGCCCTAAGGACTTGCAGGGTACTACTTACTCGCAGCTTTAGATTTGGAGAAAGCCAGCAAAGATTGCAATTTCCTTGCTGGGCACCACCCTATTGGTCAAGGCGTGAGGCCTCAAATGGAGGCCATTTTCCGTGGTGAAAATGAAGTCATGTGTCCAGGGTCCGGGTATCAATGAAAGGTGGCGTTTGGGGCCCTAAGGACTTGCAGGGTACTACTTACTCGCAGCTTTAGATTTGGAGGAAGCCAGCAAAGATTGCAAATTTCTTGCTGGGCACCACCCTATTGGTCAGGGTGAGAGGCCACAAATGGAGGCCATTTTCCATGGGGAAAATGTCGTCATCTGTCCAGGGTCTGGGTATCAGATGAAAGGTGGCTTTTGGGGCTCAAAGGACTTGCAAGCTCCTAGATGCTGGCAGCTTTAGTTGTCGAGGATTCCAGCAAAGTTTGCAAATTTCATACCGGGAACAATGCAAATGGCCAGGGCGAGTGGCCTCAAACTGACCCCATTTTCCACAGGGAAAATGAAGTCATGTCCCCTGGGTCTGGGTGTCAGATGAAAGGTGGCCTTTGGGGCTCTAAGGACTTGCAAGCTCCCAGTTGCTGTCAGCTTTAGTTGTGGAGGAATCCAGCAAAGTTTGCAAATTTCTCACTGGGGACTGCCCTGTTGGCCAGGGAAAATGGCTGCCAAAGGAGGCCATTTTGCATGGGACAAAGAAGTCCCATCCCCAGGGTCTGTGTATCAATGAATGGTGGCCTTTGGGGCTCGGAGGACTTGCAGGGTACTACTTACTGGAAGCTTTAGATTTGGAGAAATCCAGCAAAGGTTGCAATCTTCTTGCTGGAGACCGCCCTATTAGTCAAGGCGAGAGGCCACAAATGGGAGGCCATTTTCCATGGGGAAAATGAAGTCATTGCCCCAGGGTCTGGGTGTCAGATGAAAGGTGGCCTTTGGGGCTCTAAGGACTTGCAAGCTCCTAGTTGCGGCTCCAAGGACTTGCAGGGTCCTCATTGCCAGCAGCTTTAGTCGTGGAGAAAATCAGCCAAGTTTGCAAATTTCACACCGGGAACGATGCAGATGGCCAGGACGAGTGGCCTCAAACTGACCCCATTTTCCATGGGGAAAATGAGGTCATGTCCCCAGGGTCTGGGTATCAATGAAAGGTGGCTTTTGGGGCCCTAAGGACTTGCAGGGACCTCATTCCCAGCAGCTTTAGTTTTGGAGAAAATCAGCCGAGTTTGCAAATATCACACAGGGAACAATGCAGATGGCCAGGGCGAGTGGCCTCAAAATGACCCCATTTTCCATTGGGAAAGTGATGTCATGTCTCCAGGGTCTGGGTATCAATCAAAGGTGGCCTTTTGGGCTCGAAGGACTTGCAAGCTCCTAGGTGCCGGCAGCTTTAGTTGTGGAGGAATCCAGCAAAGTTTGCAAATTTCTCACTGGGCACTGCCCTGTTGGCCAGGGCAAATGGCTGCAAAGAGAGGCCATTTTGCATGGGAAAAAGAAGTCCTTTCCCCAGGGTCTGGGTGTCAGATTAAAAGTGGCCTTTGGGGCTCTGAGGACTTGTAGGGTACTACTTACTGGCTATAGTAGAGGAAATGTGTTGTATTTGAATATCTGTACAGAGGCTTTGCCTCAGAAGTCCCGGTTGTCCTTGATGGGCTGCAGCTGTGACCGTTGTCGAGAATTGGGATAAAAGGGGGTGGCGTAGCCATTCAGGGAGAGCCTTGAAGGACCCCCAAACTGGGGAAGGATACCATGCAGAAGAAAGCGTCTGTGCTGTGAAGATCTGCAGCCATATGAATACACCGAGGAGGTATGGACTTTAGAAATCTGATAACAGCATTATGGGACTCTAGAGAAATAGAACAACAACAACTGGCAGCTTTAGATTTGGAGAAATCCAGCAAAGATTGCAAAGTTCTTGCTGGGCACCACCCTATTGGTCAAGGCGTGAGGCCACAAATGGAGGCCATTTTCCGTGGTGAAAATGACGTCATGTGTCCAGGGTCCGGGTATCAATGAAAGGTGGCGTTTGGGGCCCTAAGGACTTGTAGGGTACTACTTACTGGCAGCTTTAGATTTGGAGGAAGCCAGCAAAGATTGCAAATTTCTTGCTAGGCACCACCCTATTGGTCAGGGTGAGAGGCCACAAATGGAGGCCATTTTCCATGGGGAAAATGTCGTCATCTGTCCAGGGTCTGGGTATCAGATGAAAGGTGGCTTTTGGGGCTCAAAGGACTTGCAAGCTCCTAGATGCTGGCAGCTTTAGTTGTCGAGGATTCCAGCAAAGTTTGCAAATTTCATACCGGGAACAATGCAAATGGCCAGGGCGAGTGGCCTCAAACTGACCCCATTTTCCACGGGGAAAATGAAGTCATGTCCCCAGGGCCTGGGTGTCAGATGAAAGCTGGCCTTTAGGGCTCTAAGGACTTGCAAGCTCCTTGTTGCTGAAAGCTTTAGTTGTGGAGGAATCCAGCAAAGTTTGCAAATTTCTCACTGGGGACTGCCCTGTTGGCCAGGGCAAATGGCTGCAAAGAGAGGCCATTTTGCATGGGAAAAAGAAGTCCTTTCCCCAGGGTCTGGCGATCAATGCAATGTGGCCTTTGGGTCTCTTAGGACTTGCAGGGTACTACTTACTGGCTATAGTAGAGGAAATGTATTGTATTTGAATATCTGTACAGAGGCTTTGCCCCAGAGGTCCCGGTTGTCCTTGATGGGCTGCAGCTGTGACCGTTGTCGAGAATTGGGATAAAAGGGGGCGGCGTAGCCATTCAGGGAGAGCCTTGAAGGACCCTCAAACTGGGGAAGGATACCATGCAGAAGAAAGCGTCTGTGCTATGAAGATCTGCAGCCATATGAATACACCGAGGAGGTATGGACTTTAGAAATCTGATAACAGCATTATGGGACTCTAGAGCAATAGAACAACAACAACTGGCAGCTTTAGATTGGGAGAAATCCAGCAAAGATGGCAATTTCCTTGCTGGGCCTTACTCTATTGCTCCGGGCGAGAGGCCACAAATGGAGGCCATTTTCCATGGGGAAAATGAAGTCATTGGCCCAGGGACTGGGTATCAGATGAAAGGTGGCATCTGGGGCCCTAAGGACTTGCAGGGTCCTCATTGCCCGCAGCTTTAGTTTTGGAGAAAATCAGCAAAGTTTGCAAATATCACACAGGGAACAATGCAGATGGCCAGGGCGAGTGGCCTCAAAATGACCCATTTTTCCATGGGGAAAAGAAGTCATGTCTCCAGGGTCTGGGTATCAAAGGTGGCCATTGGGGCTCCAAGGACTTGCAGGGTCCTAGTTGCTGGCAGCTATAGTTGTGGAGGAATCCAGCAAAATTTGCAAATTTCTCACTGGGTACTGCCCTGTGGGCCAGGTCAAATGGCTGCCAAGAGAGGCCATTTTGCAGGGGACAAAGAAGTCCCTTCCCCAGGGTCTGTGTATCAATGAATGGTGGCCTTTGGGGCTCGGAGGACTTGCAAGGTACTTCTTACTGGCAGCTTTAGATATGGAGAAATCCAGCAAAGATTGCAATTTCCTTGCTGGAGACCGCCCTATTAGTCAAGGCGAGAGGCCACAAATGGGAGGCCATTTTCCATGGGGAAAATGAAGTCATGTCTCCAGGGTCTGGGTATCAGATGAAACGTGGCGTTTGGGGCTCAAAGGACTTGCAGGCTCCTAGATGCTGGCCGCTTTAGTTGTCGAGGATTCCAGCAAAGTTTGCCAATTTCACACCGGAAACAATGCAGATGGCCAGGGCGAGTGGCCTCAAACTGACCCCATTTTCCATGGGGAAAATGAAGTCATGTCCCCTGGGTCTGGGTGTCCGATGAAAGCTGGCCTTTGGGGCTCTAAGGACTTGCAGGGTACTTCTTACTGGTAGGTTTAGATTTGGAGAAATCCAGAAGAGATAGCAATTTTCCTGCTGAGCACCACCCTATTGGTCAGGGCGAGAGGAAACAAATGGAGGCCATTTTCCATGGGGAAAATGACATCATGTCTCCAGGGTCTGGGTATCAATGAAAGGTGGAATCTGGGGCCCTAAGGACTTGCAGGGTCCTCATTGCCAGCAGCTTTAGTTGTGGAGAAAATCAGCCTAGTTTGCAAATTTCACAGAGGGAGCAATGCAGATGGCCAGGGCGAGTGGCCTCAAACTGACCCCATTTTCCATGGGGAAAATGATGTCATGTCTCCAGGGTGTTGCTATCAATGAAAGGTGGCTTTTGGGCTTCCAAGGACTTGCAAGCTCCTAGATGCTGGCAGCTTCAGTTGTGGAGGAATCCAGCCAAGTTTGCAAATTCCACACAAGGAACAATGCAGAAGCCAGGGCGAGTGGCCCCAAACTGACCCCATTTTCCATGGGGAAAAGAAGTCATGTCTCCGGGGTCCGGGTATAAATGAAAGGTGGCTTTTGGGGCCCTAAGGACTTGCAGGGTACTACTTACTCGCAGCTTTAGATTTGGAGAAAGCCAGCAAAGATTGCAATTTCCTTGCTGGGCACCACCCTATTGGTCAAGGCGTGAGGCCTCAAATGGAGGCCATTTTCCGTGGTGAAAATGAAGTCATGTGTCCAGGGTCCGGGTATCAATGAAAGGTGGCGTTTGGGGCCCTAAGGACTTGCAGGGTACTACTTACTCGCAGCTTTAGATTTGGAGGAAGCCAGCAAAGATTGCAAATTTCTTGCTGGGCACCACCCTATTGGTCAGGGTGAGAGGCCACAAATGGAGGCCATTTTCCATGGGGAAAATGTCGTCATCTGTCCAGGGTCTGGGTATCAGATGAAAGGTGGCTTTTGGGGCTCAAAGGACTTGCAAGCTCCTAGATGCTGGCAGCTTTAGTTGTCGAGGATTCCAGCAAAGTTTGCAAATTTCATACCGGGAACAATGCAAATGGCCAGGGCGAGTGGCCTCAAACTGACCCCATTTTCCACGGGGAAAATGAAGTCATGTCCCCTGGGTCTGGGTGTCAGATGAAAGGTGGCCTTTGGGGCTCTAAGGACTTGCAAGCTCCCAGTTGCTGTCAGCTTTAGTTGTGGAGGAATCCAGCAAAGTTTGCAAATTTCTCACTGGGGACTGCCCTGTTGGCCAGGGAAAATGGCTGCCAAAGGAGGCCATTTTGCATGGGACAAAGAAGTCCCATCCCCAGGGTCTGTGTATCAATGAATGGTGGCCTTTGGGGCTCGGAGGACTTGCAGGGTACTGCTTACTGGAAGCTTTAGATTTGGAGAAATCCAGCAAAGGTTGCAATCTTCTTGCTGGAGACCGCCCTATTAGTCAAGGCGAGAGGCCACAAATGGGAGGCCATTTTCCATGGGGAAAATGAAGTCATTGCCCCAGGGTCTGGGTGTCAGATGAAAGGTGGCCTTTGGGGCTCTAAGGACTTGCAAGCTCCTAGTTGCGGCTCCAAGGACTTGCAGGGTCCTCATTGCCAGCAGCTTTAGTCGTGGAGAAAATCAGCCAAGTTTGCAAATTTCACACCGGGAACGATGCAGATGGCCAGGGCGAGTGGCCTCAAACTGACCCCATTTTCCATGGGGAAAATGAAGTCATGTCCCCTGGGTCTGGGTATCAATGAAAGGTGGCTTTTGGGGCCCTAAGGACTTGCAGGGACCTCATTCCCAGCAGCTTTAGTTTTGGAGAAAATCAGCAAAGTTTGCAAATATCACACAGGGAACAATGCAGATGGCCAGGGCGAGTGGCCTCAAAATGACCCATTTTTCCATGGGGAAAAGAAGTCATGTCTCCAGGGTCTGGGTATCAAAGGTGGCCATTGGGGCTCCAAGGACTTGCAGGGTCCTAGTTGCTGGCAGCTATAGTTGTGGAGGAATCCAGCAAAATTTGCAAATTTCTCACTGGGTACTGCCCTGTGGGCCAGGTCAAATGGCTGCCAAGAGAGGCCATTTTGCAGGGGACAAAGAAGTCCCTTCCCCAGGGTCTGTGTATCAATGAATGGTGGCCTTTGGGGCTCGGAGGACTTGCAAGGTACTTCTTACTGGCAGCTTTAGATATGGAGAAATCCAGCAAAGATTGCAATTTCCTTGCTGGAGACCGCCCTATTAGTCAAGGCGAGAGGCCACAAATGGGAGGCCATTTTCCATGGGGAAAATGAAGTCATGTCTCCAGGGTCTGGGTATCAGATGAAACGTGGCGTTTGGGGCTCAAAGGACTTGCAGGCTCCTAGATGCTGGCCGCTTTAGTTGTCGAGGATTCCAGCAAAGTTTGCCAATTTCACACCGGAAACAATGCAGATGGCCAGGGCGAGTGGCCTCAAACTGACCCCATTTTCCATGGGGAAAATGAAGTCATGTCCCCTGGGTCTGGGTGTCCGATGAAAGCTGGCCTTTGGGGCTCTAAGGACTTGCAGGGTACTTCTTACTGGTAGGTTTAGATTTGGAGAAATCCAGAAGAGATAGCAATTTTCCTGCTGAGCACCACCCTATTGGTCAGGGCGAGAGGAAACAAATGGAGGCCATTTTCCATGGGGAAAATGACATCATGTCTCCAGGGTCTGGGTATCAATGAAAGGTGGAATCTGGGGCCCTAAGGAGTTGCAGGGTCCTCATTGCCAGCAGCTTTAGTTGTGGAGAAAATCAGCCTAGTTTGCAAATTTCACAGAGGGAGCAATGCAGATGGCCAGGGCGAGTGGCCTCAAACTGACCCCATTTTCCATGGGGAAAATGAAGTCATGTCCCCTGGGTCTGGGTATCAATGAAAGGTGGCTTTTGGGGCCCTAAGGACTTGCAGGGACCTCATTCCCAGCAGCTTTAGTTTTGGAGAAAATCAGCCGAGTTTGCAAATATCACACAGGGAACAATGCAGATGGCCAGGGCGAGTGGCCTCAAAATGACCCCATTTTCCATTGGGAAAGTGATGTCATGTCTCCAGGGTCTGGGTATCAATCAAAGGTGGCCTTTTGGGCTCGAAGGACTTGCAAGCTCCTAGGTGCCGGCAGCTTTAGCTGTGGAGGAATCCAGCAAAGTTTGCAAATTTCTCACTGGGCACTGCCCTGTTGGCCAGGGCAAATGGCTGCAAAGAGAGGCCATTTTGCATGGGAAAAAGAAGTCCTTTCCCCAGGGTCTGGGTGTCAGATTAAAAGTGGCCTTTGGGGCTCTGAGGACTTGTAGGGTACTACTTACTGGCTATAGTAGAGGAAATGTGTTGTATTTGAATATCTGTACAGAGGCTTTGCCTCAGAAGTCCCGGTTGTCCTTGATGGGCTGCAGCTGTGACCGTTGTCGAGAATTGGGATAAAAGGGGGCGGCGTAGCCATTCAGGGAGAGCCTTGAAGGACCCCCAAACTGGGGAAGGATACCATGCAGAAGAAAGCGTCTGTGCTGTGAAGATCTGCAGCCATATGAATACACCGAGGAGGTATGGACTTTAGAAATCTGATAACAGCATTATGGGACTCTAGAGCAATAGAACAACAACAACTGGCAGCTTTAGATTTGGAGAAATCCAGCAAAGATTGCAAAGTTCTTGCTGGGCACCACCCTATTGGTCAAGGCGTGAGGCCACAAATGGAGGCCATTTTCCGTGGTGAAAATGACGTCATGTCTCCAGGGTCCGGGTATCAATGAAAGGTGGCGTTTGGGGCCCTAAGGACTTGCAGGGTACTACTTACTGGCAGCTTTAGATTTGGAGGAAGCCAGCAAAGATTGCAAATTTCTTGCTAGGCACCACCCTATTGGTCAGGGTGAGAGGCCACAAATGGAGGCCATTTTCCATGGGGAAAATGTCGTCATCTGTCCAGGGTCTGGGTATCAGATGAAAGGTGGCTTTTGGGGCTCAAAGGACTTGCAAGCTCCTAGATGCTGGCAGCTTTAGTTGTCGAGGATTCCAGCAAAGTTTGCAAATTTCATACCGGGAACAATGCAAATGGCCAGGGCGAGTGGCCTCAAACTGACCCCATTTTCCACGGGGAAAATGAAGTCATGTCCCCAGGGCCTGGGTGTCAGATGAAAGCTGGCCTTTAGGGCTCTAAGGACTTGCAAGCTCCTTGTTGCTGAAAGCTTTAGTTGTGGAGGAATCCAGCAAAGTTTGCAAATTTCTCACTGGGGACTGCCCTGTTGGCCAGGGCAAATGGCTGCAAAGAGAGGCCATTTTGCATGGGAAAAAGAAGTCCTTTCCCCAGGGTCTGGCGATCAATGCAATGTGGCCTTTGGGTCTCTTAGGACTTGCAGGGTACTACTTACTGGCTATAGTAGAGGAAATGTATTGTATTTGAATATCTGTACAGAGGCTTTGCCCCAGAGGTCCCGGTTGTCCTTGATGGGCTGCAGCTGTGACCGTTGTCGAGAATTGGGATAAAAGGGGGCGGCGTAGCCATTCAGGGAGAGCCTTGAAGGACCCTCAAACTGGGGAAGGATACCATGCAGAAGAAAGCGTCTGTGCTATGAAGATCTGCAGCCATATGAATACACCGAGGAGGTATGGACTTTAGAAATCTGATAAGAGCATTATGGGACTCTAGAGCAATAGAACAACAACAACTGGCAGCTTTAGATTGGGAGAAATCCAGCAAAGATGGCAATTTCCTTGCTGGGCCTTACTCTATTGCTCCGGGCGAGAGGCCACAAATGGAGGCCATTTTCCATGGGGAAAATGAAGTCATTGGCCCAGGGACTGGGTATCAGATGAAAGGTGGCATCTGGGGCCCTAAGGACTTGCAGGGTCCTCATTGCCCGCAGCTTTAGTTTTGGAGAAAATCAGCAAAGTTTGCAAATATCACACAGGGAACAATGCAGATGGCCAGGGCGAGTGGCCTCAAAATGACCCATTTTTCCATGGGGAAAAGAAGTCATGTCTCCAGGGTCTGGGTATCAAAGGTGGCCGTTGGGGCTCCAAGGACTTGCAGGGTCCTAGTTGCTGGCAGCTATAGTTGTGGAGGAATCCAGCAAAATTTGCAAATTTCTCACTGGGTACTGCCCTGTGGGCCAGGTCAAATGGCTGCCAAGAGAGGCCATTTTGCAGGGGACAAAGAAGTCCCTTCCCCAGGGTCTGTGTATCAATGAATGGTGGCCTTTGGGGCTCGGAGGACTTGCAAGGTACTTCTTACTGGCAGCTTTAGATATGGAGAAATCCAGCAAAGATTGCAATTTCCTTGCTGGAGACCGCCCTATTAGTCAAGGCGAGAGGCCACAAATGGGAGGCCATTTTCCATGGGGAAAATGAAGTCATGTCTCCAGGGTCTGGGTATCAGATGAAACGTGGCGTTTGGGGCTCAAAGGACTTGCAGGCTCCTAGATGCTGGCCGCTTTAGTTGTCGAGGATTCCAGCAAAGTTTGCCAATTTCACACCGGAAACAATGCAGATGGCCAGGGCGAGTGGCCTCAAACTGACCCCATTTTCCATGGGGAAAATGAAGTCATGTCCCCTGGGTCTGGGTGTCCGATGAAAGCTGGCCTTTGGGGCTCTAAGGACTTGCAGGGTACTTCTTACTGGTAGGTTTAGATTTGGAGAAATCCAGAAGAGATAGCAATTTTCCTGCTGAGCACCACCCTATTGGTCAGGGCGAGAGGAAACAAATGGAGGCCATTTTCCATGGGGAAAATGACATCATGTCTCCAGGGTCTGGGTATCAATGAAAGGTGGAATCTGGGGCCCTAAGGACTTGCAGGGTCCTCATTGCCAGCAGCTTTAGTTGTGGAGAAAATCAGCCTAGTTTGCAAATTTCACAGAGGGAGCAATGCAGATGGCCAGGGCGAGTGGCCTCAAACTGACCCCATTTTCCATGGGGAAAATGATGTCATGTCTCCAGGGTGTTGCTATCAATGAAAGGTGGCTTTTGGGCTTCCAAGGACTTGCAAGCTCCTAGATGCTGGCAGCTTCAGTTGTGGAGGAATCCAGCCAAGTTTGCAAATTCCACACAAGGAACAATGCAGAAGCCAGGGCGAGTGGCCCCAAACTGACCCCATTTTCCATGGGGAAAAGAAGTCATGTCTCCGGGGTCCGGGTATAAATGAAAGGTGGCTTTTGGGGCCCTAAGGACTTGCAGGGTACTACTTACTCGCAGCTTTAGATTTGGAGAAAGCCAGCAAAGATTGCAATTTCCTTGCTGGGCACCACCCTATTGGTCAAGGCGTGAGGCCTCAAATGGAGGCCATTTTCCGTGGTGAAAATGAAGTCATGTGTCCAGGGTCCGGGTATCAATGAAAGGTGGCGTTTGGGGCCCTAAGGACTTGCAGGGTACTACTTACTCGCAGCTTTAGATTTGGAGGAAGCCAGCAAAGATTGCAAATTTCTTGCTGGGCACCACCCTATTGGTCAGGGTGAGAGGCCACAAATGGAGGCCATTTTCCATGGGGAAAATGTCGTCATCTGTCCAGGGTCTGGGTATCAGATGAAAGGTGGCTTTTGGGGCTCAAAGGACTTGCAAGCTCCTAGATGCTGGCAGCTTTAGTTGTCGAGGATTCCAGCAAAGTTTGCAAATTTCATACCGGGAACAATGCAAATGGCCAGGGCGAGTGGCCTCAAACTGACCCCATTTTCCACGGGGAAAATGAAGTCATGTCCCCTGGGTCTGGGTGTCAGATGAAAGGTGGCCTTTGGGGCTCTAAGGACTTGCAAGATCCTAGTTGCTGGCAGCCTTAGTTGTGGAGGAATCCATCAAAGTTTAAAAATTTCTCACTGGGCACTGCCCTGTTGTCCAGGGCAAATGGCTGCAAAGAGAGGCCATTTTGCATGGGAAAAAGAAGTCCTTTGCCCAGGGTCGGGGTGTCAGATGAAAGGTGGCCTTTGGGGCTCTAAGGACGTGCAGGGTACTACCTTTTGGCAGCTTTAGATATGGAGAAATCCAGCAAAGATTGCAAATTTCTTGCTGGGCACCACCCTATTGGTCAGGGCGAGAGGCCAGAAATGGAGGCCATTTTCCATGGGGAAAATGAAGTCATTGGCCCAGGGTCTGGGTGTCAGATGAAAGGTGGCCTTTGGGGCTCTAAGGACTTCCAGGGTCCTCACTGCCCTCAGCTTTAGTTTAGGAGAAAATCAGCCAAGAGTGCAAATTTCACACAGAGAACAATGCAGATGGCCAGGGCGAGTGGCCTCAAACTGACCCCAATTTCCTTGGGGAAAAATGAAGTCATGTCCCCAGGGTCTGGGTGTCAGATGAAAGGTGGCCTTTGGGGCTCTAAGGACTTGCAAGCTCCCAGATGCTGGCAGCTTTAGTTGTGGAGGAATCCAGCAAAGTTTGCAAATTTCTCACTGGGCACTGCCCTGTTGGCCAGGGCAAATGGCTGCAAAGAGAGGCCATTTTGCATGGGGAAAAAGAAGTCATGTCCCCAGGGTCTGGGTGTCAGATGAAAGGTGGCCTTTGGGGCTCTAAGGACTTGCAGGGTACTACCTATTGGCAGCTTTAGATTTGAGAAATCCAGCAAAGATTGCAAATCTCTTGCTGGGCACCACCCTATTGGTCAGGGCGACAGGCCGAAATGGAGGCCATTTTCCCTGGGCAAAATGAAGTCATTGGCCCAGGGTCTGGGTATGAGATGAAAGGTGGCATCTGGGACCCTAAGGAGTGTCAGGGTCCTCGTTGCCAGCAGCTTTAGTTTTGGAGAAAATCAGCCAGGTTTGCAAATTTCACACCGGGCACGATGCCGATGGCCAGGGAGATTGGCCTCAAACTGATGCGATTTTCCACGGGGAAAATGAAGTCATGTCCCCAGGGTCTGGGTGTCAGATGAAAGGTGGCCTTTGGGGCTCTAAGGACTTGCAAGCTCCTAGTTGCTGGCAGCTTTAGTTTGGGAGGAATCCAGCAAAGTTTGCAAATTTCTCACTGGGCACTGCCCTGTTGGCAAGGGCAAATGGCTGCAAAGAGAGGCCATTTTGCATGGGAAAAAGAAGACCTTTGCCCAGGGTCTGGGTGTCAGATGAAAGGTGGCCTTTGGGGCTCTAAGGACTTGCAGGGTACTTCTTACTGGCAGCTTTAGATTTGGATAAAACCAGCAAAGATTGAAAATTTCTTGCTGGACACCACCCTATTGCCCAGGGCGAGAGACCAGAAATGGAGGCCATTTTCCATGGGGAAAATGTCGTCATGTGTCCAGGGTCTGGGTATCAGATGAAAGGTGGCTTTGGGGCCCCAAGGAGTTTCAGGGTCCTCGTTGCCAGCAGCTTTAGTTTTGGAGAGAATCAGCCATGATTGCAAATTTCACACCGGGAACGATGCAGATGGCCAGGGCCAGTGGCCTCAAACTGACCCCATTTTCCCTGGGGAAAATGAAGTCCAGTCCCCAGGGTCTGCGTGTCAGATAAGAGCTGGCCTTTGGGGCTCTAAGGACTTCAAACTCCTAGTTGCTGGAAGCTTTAGTTGTGGAGGAATCCAGCAAAGTTTTCAAATTTCTCACTGGGAACTGCCCTGTTGCCTAGGGCAAATGGCTGCAAAGAGAGGCCATTTTGCATGGGAATAAGAAGTCCTTTCCCCAGGGTCTAGGTGTCAGATGAAAGGTGGCCTTTGGGGCTCTAAGGACTTCCAGGGTCCTCATTGCCAGCAGCTTTACTTTTGGAGAAAATCAGCCAAGTTTCCAAATATCACACCGGGAACGATGCAGATGGCCTTGCTGAGTGGCCTCAGACTGACCCCAATTTCCATGGGGAAAATGAAGTCATGTCCCCAGGGTCTGGGTGTCAGATG
This sequence comes from Agelaius phoeniceus, assembly GCF_051311805.1. Classification (NCBI taxonomy): domain Eukaryota; kingdom Metazoa; phylum Chordata; class Aves; order Passeriformes; family Icteridae; genus Agelaius; species Agelaius phoeniceus. The sequence goes on along the minus strand of NC_135276.1, from coordinate 871,898 downwards.
AAAGGTGGCCTTTGGGGCTCTATGGACTTGCAAGATCTTAGTTGCTGGCAGCCTTAGTTGTGGAGGAATCCATCAAAGTTTAAAAATTTCTCACTGGGCACTGCCCTGTTGTCCAGGGCAAATGGCTGCAAAGAGAGGCCATTTTGCATGGGAAAAAGAAGTCCTTTGCCCAGGGTCGGGGTGTCAGATGAAAGGTGGCCTTTGGGGCTCTAAGGACTTGCAAGCTCCCAGTTGCTGTCAGCTTTAGTTGTGGAGGAATCCAGCAAAGTTTGCAAATTTCTCACTGGGGACTGCCCTGTTGGCCAGGGAAAATGGCTGCCAAAGGAGGCCATTTTGCATGGGACAAAGAAGTCCCATCCCCAGGGTCTGTGTAGCAATGAATGGTGGCCTTTGGGGCTCGGAGGACTTGCAGGGTACTGCTTACTGGAAGCTTTAGATTTGGAGAAATCCAGCAAAGGTTGCAATCTTCTTGCTGGAGACCGCCCTATTAGTCAAGGCGAGAGGCCACAAATGGGAGGCCATTTTCCATGGGGAAAATGAAGTCATTGCCCCAGGGTCTGGGTGTCAGATGAAAGGTGGCCTTTGGGGCTCTAAGGACTTGCAAGCTCCTAGTTGCGGCTCCAAGGACTTGCAGGGTCCTCATTGCCAGCAGCTTTAGTCGTGGAGAAAATCAGCCAAGTTTGCAAATTTCACACCGGGAACGATGCAGATGGCCAGGACGAGTGGCCTCAAACTGACCCCATTTTCCATGGGGAAAATGAGGTCATGTCCCCAGGGTCTGGGTATCAATGAAAGGTGGCTTTTGGGGCCCTAAGGACTTGCAGGGACCTCATTCCCAGCAGCTTTAGTTTTGGAGAAAATCAGCCGAGTTTGCAAATATCACACAGGGAACAATGCAGATGGCCAGGGCGAGTGGCCTCAAAATGACCCCATTTTCCATTGGGAAAGTGATGTCATGTCTCCAGGGTCTGGGTATCAATCAAAGGTGGCCTTTTGGGCTCGAAGGACTTGCAAGCTCCTAGGTGCCGGCAGCTTTAGTTGTGGAGGAATCCAGCAAAGTTTGCAAATTTCTCACTGGGCACTGCCCTGTTGGCCAGGGCAAATGGCTGCAAAGAGAGGCCATTTTGCATGGGAAAAAGAAGTCCTTTCCCCAGGGTCTGGGTGTCAGATTAAAAGTGGCCTTTGGGGCTCTGAGGACTTGTAGGGTACTACTTACTGGCTATAGTAGAGGAAATGTGTTGTATTTGAATATCTGTACAGAGGCTTTGCCTCAGAAGTCCCGGTTGTCCTTGATGGGCTGCAGCTGTGACCGTTGTCGAGAATTGGGATAAAAGGGGGCGGCGTAGCCATTCAGGGAGCGCCTTGAAGGACCCCCAAACTGGGGAAGGATACCATGCAGAAGAAAGCGTCTGTGCTGTGAAGATCTGCAGCCATATGAATACACCGAGGAGGTATGGACTTTAGAAATCTGATAACAGCATTATGGGACTCTAGAGAAATAGAACAACAACAACTGGCAGCTTTAGATTTGGAGAAATCCAGGAAAGATTGCAAAGTTCTTGCTGGGCACCACCCTATTGGTCAAGGCGTGAGGCCACAAATGGAGGCCATTTTCCGTGGTGAAAATGACGTCATGTCTCCAGGGTCCGGGTATCAATGAAAGGTGGCGTTTGGGGCCCTAAGGACTTGCAGGGTACTACTTACTCGCAGCTTTAGATTTGGAGGAAGCCAGCAAAGATTGCAAATTTCTTGCTAGGCACCACCCTATTGGTCAGGGTGAGAGGCCACAAATGGAGGCCATTTTCCATGGGGAAAATGTCGTCATCTGTCCAGGGTCTGGGTATCAGATGAAAGGTGGCTTTTGGGGCTCAAAGGACTTGCAAGCTCCTAGATGCTGGCAGCTTTAGTTGTCGAGGATTCCAGCAAAGTTTGCAAATTTCATACGGGGAACAATGCAAATGGCCAGGGCGAGTGGCCTCAAACTGACCCCATTTTCCACGGGGAAAATGAAGTCATGTCCCCAGGGCCTGGGTGTCAGATGAAAGCTGGCCTTTTGGGCTCGAAGGACTTGCAAGCTCCTTGTTGCTGAAAGCTTTAGTTGTGGAGGAATCCATCAAAGTTTGCAAATTTCTCACTGGGGACTGCCCTGTTGGCCAGGGCAAATGGCTGCAAAGAGAGGCCATTTTGCATGGGAAAAAGAAGTCTTTCCCCAGGGTCTGGCGATCAATGCAATGTGGCCTTTGGGTCTCTTAGGACTTGCAGGGTACTACTTACTGGCTACAGTAGAGGAAATGTATTGTATTTGAATATCTGTACAGAGGCTTTGCCCCAGAGGTCCCGGTTGTCCTTGATGGGCTGCAGCTGTGACCGTTGTCGAGAATTGGGATAAAAGGGGGCGGCGTAGCCATTCAGGGAGAGCCTTGAAGGACCCTCAAACTGGGGAAGGATACCATGCAGAAGAAAGCGTCTGTGCTAGAAGATCTGCAGCCATATGAATACACCGAGGAGGTATGGACTTTAGAAATCTGATAAGAGCATTATGGGACTCTAGAGAAATAGAACAACAACAACTGGCAGCTTTAGATTTGGAGAAATCCAGCAAAGATGGCAATTTCCTTGCTGGGCCTTACTCTATTGCTCCGGGCGAGAGGCCACAAATGGAGGCCATTTTCCATGGGGAAAATGAAGTCATTGGCCCAGGGACTGGGTATCAGATGAAAGGTGGCATCTGGGGCCCTAAGGACTTGCAGGGTCCTCATTGCCCGCAGCTTTAGTTTTGGAGAAAATCAGCAAAGTTTGCAAATATCACACAGGGAACAATGCAGATGGCCAGGGCGAGTGGCCTCAAAATGACCCATTTTTCCATGGGGAAAAGAAGTCATGTCTCCAGGGTCTGGGTATCAAAGGTGGCCATTGGGGCTCCAAGGACTTGCAGGGTCCTAGTTGCTGGCAGCTATAGTTGTGGAGGAATCCAGCAAAATTTGCAAATTTCTCACTGGGTACTGCCCTGTGGGCCAGGTCAAATGGCTGCCAAGAGAGGCCATTTTGCAGGGGACAAAGAAGTCCCTTCCCCAGGGTCTGTGTATCAATGAATGGTGGCCTTTGGGGCTCGGAGGACTTGCAAGGTACTTCTTACTGGCAGCTTTAGATATGGAGAAATCCAGCAAAGATTGCAATTTCCTTGCTGGAGACCGCCCTATTAGTCAAGGCGAGAGGCCACAAATGGGAGGCCATTTTCCATGGGGAAAATGAAGTCATGTCTCCAGGGTCTGGGTATCAGATGAAACGTGGCGTTTGGGGCTCAAAGGACTTGCAGGCTCCTAGATGCTGGCCGCTTTAGTTGTCGAGGATTCCAGCAAAGTTTGCCAATTTCACACCGGAAACAATGCAGATGGCCAGGGCGAGTGGCCTCAAACTGACCCCATTTTCCATGGGGAAAATGAAGTCATGTCCCCTGGGTCTGGGTGTCCGATGAAAGCTGGCCTTTGGGGCTCTAAGGACTTGCAGGGTACTTCTTACTGGTAGGTTTAGATTTGGAGAAATCCAGAAGAGATAGCAATTTTCCTGCTGAGCACCACCCTATTGGTCAGGGCGAGAGGAAACAAATGGAGGCCATTTTCCATGGGGAAAATGACGTCATGTCTCCAGGGTCTGGGTATCAATGAAAGGTGGAATCTGGGGCCCTAAGGACTTGCAGGGTCCTCATTGCCAGCAGCTTTAGTTGTGGAGAAAATCAGCCTAGTTTGCAAATTTCACAGAGGGAGCAATGCAGATGGCCAGGGCGAGTGGCCTCAAACTGACCCCATTTTCCATGGGGAAAATGATGTCATGTCTCCAGGGTGTTGCTATCAATGAAAGGTGGCTTTTGGGCTTCCAAGGACTTGCAAGCTCCTAGATGCTGGCAGCTTCAGTTGTGGAGGAATCCAGCCAAGTTTGCAAATTCCACACAAGGAACAATGCAGAAGCCAGGGCGAGTGGCCCCAAACTGACCCCATTTTCCATGGGGAAAAGAAGTCATGTCTCCGGGGTCCGGGTATAAATGAAAGGTGGCTTTTGGGGCCCTAAGGACTTGCAGGGTACTACTTACTCGCAGCTTTAGATTTGGAGAAAGCCAGCAAAGATTGCAATTTCCTTGCTGGGCACCACCCTATTGGTCAAGGCGTGAGGCCTCAAATGGAGGCCATTTTCCGTGGTGAAAATGAAGTCATGTGTCCAGGGTCCGGGTATCAATGAAAGGTGGCGTTTGGGGCCCTAAGGACTTGCAGGGTACTACTTACTCGCAGCTTTAGATTTGGAGGAAGCCAGCAAAGATTGCAAATTTCTTGCTGGGCACCACCCTATTGGTCAGGGTGAGAGGCCACAAATGGAGGCCATTTTCCATGGGGAAAATGTCGTCATCTGTCCAGGGTCTGGGTATCAGATGAAAGGTGGCTTTTGGGGCTCAAAGGACTTGCAAGCTCCTAGATGCTGGCAGCTTTAGTTGTCGAGGATTCCAGCAAAGTTTGCAAATTTCATACCGGGAACAATGCAAATGGCCAGGGCGAGTGGCCTCAAACTGACCCCATTTTCCACGGGGAAAATGAAGTCATGTCCCCTGGGTCTGGGTGTCAGATGAAAGGTGGCCTTTGGGGCTCTAAGGACTTGCAAGATCCTAGTTGCTGGCAGCCTTAGTTGTGGAGGAATCCATCAAAGTTTAAAAATTTCTCACTGGGCACTGCCCTGTTGTCCAGGGCAAATGGCTGCAAAGAGAGGCCATTTTGCATGGGAAAAAGAAGTCCTTTGCCCAGGGTCGGGGTGTCAGATGAAAGGTGGCCTTTGGGGCTCTAAGGACGTGCAGGGTACTACCTTTTGGCAGCTTTAGATATGGAGAAATCCAGCAAAGATTGCAAATTTCTTGCTGGGCACCACCCTATTGGTCAGGGCGAGAGGCCAGAAATGGAGGCCATTTTCCATGGGGAAAATGAAGTCATTGGCCCAGGGTCTGGGTGTCAGATGAAAGGTGGCCTTTGGGGCTCTAAGGACTTCCAGGGTCCTCACTGCCCTCAGCTTTAGTTTAGGAGAAAATCAGCCAAGAGTGCAAATTTCACACAGAGAACAATGCAGATGGCCAGGGCGAGTGGCCTCAAACTGACCCCAATTTCCTTGGGGAAAAATGAAGTCATGTCCCCAGGGTCTGGGTGTCAGATGAAAGGTGGCCTTTGGGGCTCTAAGGACTTGCAAGCTCCCAGATGCTGGCAGCTTTAGTTGTGGAGGAATCCAGCAAAGTTTGCAAATTTCTCACTGGGCACTGCCCTGTTGGCCAGGGCAAATGGCTGCAAAGAGAGGCCATTTTGCATGGGGAAAAAGAAGTCATGTCCCCAGGGTCTGGGTGTCAGATGAAAGGTGGCCTTTGGGGCTCTAAGGACTTGCAGGGTACTACCTATTGGCAGCTTTAGATTTGAGAAATCCAGCAAAGATTGCAAATCTCTTGCTGGGCACCACCCTATTGGTCAGGGCGACAGGCCGAAATGGAGGCCATTTTCCCTGGGCAAAATGAAGTCATTGGCCCAGGGTCTGGGTATGAGATGAAAGGTGGCATCTGGGACCCTAAGGAGTGTCAGGGTCCTCGTTGCCAGCAGCTTTAGTTTTGGAGAAAATCAGCCAGGTTTGCAAATTTCACACCGGGCACGATGCCGATGGCCAGGGAGATTGGCCTCAAACTGATGCGATTTTCCACGGGGAAAATGAAGTCATGTCCCCAGGGTCTGGGTGTCAGATGAAAGGTGGCCTTTGGGGCTCTAAGGACTTGCAAGCTCCTAGTTGCTGGCAGCTTTAGTTTGGGAGGAATCCAGCAAAGTTTGCAAATTTCTCACTGGGCACTGCCCTGTTGGCCAGGGCAAATGGCTGCAAAGAGAGGCCATTTTGCATGGGAAAAAGAAGACCTTTGCCCAGGGTCTGGGTGTCAGATGAAAGGTGGCCTTTGGGGCTCTAAGGACTTGCAGGGTACTTCTTACTGGCAGCTTTAGATTTGGATAAAACCAGCAAAGATTGAAAATTTCTTGCTGGACACCACCCTATTGCCCAGGGCGAGAGACCAGAAATGGAGGCCATTTTCCATGGGGAAAATGTCGTCATGTGTCCAGGGTCTGGGTATCAGATGAAAGGTGGCTTTGGGGCCCCAAGGAGTTTCAGGGTCCTCGTTGCCAGCAGCTTTAGTTTTGGAGAGAATCAGCCATGATTGCAAATTTCACACCGGGAACGATGCAGATGGCCAGGGCCAGTGGCCTCAAACTGACCCCATTTTCCCTGGGGAAAATGAAGTCCAGTCCCCAGGGTCTGGGTGTCAGATAAGAGCTGGCCTTTGGGGCTCTAAGGACTTCAAACTCCTAGTTGCTGGAAGCTTTAGTTGTGGAGGAATCCAGCAAAGTTTTCAAATTTCTCACTGGGGACTGCCCTGTTGCCTAGGGCAAATGGCTGCAAAGAGAGGCCATTTTGCATGGGAATAAGAAGTCCTTTCCCCAGGGTCTAGGTGTCAGATGAAAGGTGGCCTTTGGGGCTCTAAGGACTTGCAAGCTCCCAGTTGCTGTCAGCTTTAGTTGTGGAGGAATCCAGCAAAGTTTGCAAATTTCTCACTGGGGACTGCCCTGTTGGCCAGGGAAAATGGCTGCCAAAGGAGGCCATTTTTCATGGGACAAAGAAGTCCCATCCCCAGGGTCTGTGTATCAATGAATGGTGGCCTTTGGGGCTCGGAGGACTTGCAGGGTACTGCTTACTGGAAGCTTTAGATTTGGAGAAATCCAGCAAAGGTTGCAATCTTCTTGCTGGAGACCGCCCTATTAGTCAAGGCGAGAGGCCACAAATGGGAGGCCATTTTCCATGGGGAAAATGAAGTCATTGGCCCAGGGTCTGGGTGTCAGATGAAAGGTGGCCTTTGGGGCTCTAAGGACTTGCAAGCTCCTAGTTGCGGCTCCAAGGACTTGCAGGGTCCTCATTGCCAGCAGCTTTAGTCGTGGAGAAAATCAGCCAAGTTTGCAAATTTCACACCGGGAACGATGCAGATGGCCAGGACGAGTGGCCTCAAACTGACCCCATTTTCCATGGGGAAAATGAGGTCATGTCCCCAGGGTCTGGGTATCAATGAAAGGTGGCTTTTGGGGCCCTAAGGACTTGCAGGGACCTCATTCCCAGCAGCTTTAGTTTTGGAGAAAATCAGCCGAGTTTGCAAATATCACACAGGGAACAATGCAGATGGCCAGGGCGAGTGGCCTCAAAATGACCCCATTTTCCATTGGGAAAGTGATGTCATGTCTCCAGGGTCTGGGTATCAATCAAAGGTGGCCTTTTGGGCTCGAAGGACTTGCAAGCTCCTAGATGCTGGCAGCTTTAGTTGTCGAGGATTCCAGCAAAGTTTGCAAATTTCATACCGGGAACAATGCAAATGGCCAGGGCGAGTGGCCTCAAACTGACCCCATTTTCCACGGGGAAAATGAAGTCATGTCCCCTGGGTCTGGGTGTCAGATGAAAGGTGGCCTTTGGGGCTCTAAGGACTTGCAAGATCCTAGTTGCTGGCAGCCTTAGTTGTGGAGGAATCCATCAAAGTTTGCAAATTTCTCACTGGGCACTGCCCTGTTGTCCAGGGCAAATGGCTGCAAAGAGAGGCCATTTTGCATGGGAAAAAGAAGTCCTTTGCCCAGGGTCGGGGTGTCAGATGAAAGGTGGCCTTTGGGGCTCTAAGGACGTGCAGGGTTCTTCTTACTGGCAGCTTTAGATTTGGATAAAACCAGCAAAGATTGAAAATTTCTTGCTGGACACCACCCTATTGCCCAGGGCGAGAGACCAGAAATGGAGGCCATTTTCCATGGGGAAAATGTCGTCATGTGTCCAGGGTCTGGGTATCAGATGAAAGGTGGCATCTGGGGCCCTAAGGACTTGCAGGGTCCTCATTGCCCGCAGCTTTAGTTTTGGAGAAAATCAGCAAAGTTTGCAAATATCACACAGGGAACAATGCAGATGGCCAGGGCGAGTGGCCTCAAAATGACCCATTTTTCCATGGGGAAAAGAAGTCATGTCTCCAGGGTCTGGGTATCAAAGGTGGCCATTGGGGCTCCAAGGACTTGCAGGGTCCTAGTTGCTGGCAGCTATAGTTGTGGAGGAATCCAGCAAAATTTGCAAATTTCTCACTGGGTACTGCCCTGTGGGCCAGGTCAAATGGCTGCCAAGAGAGGCCATTTTGCAGGGGACAAAGAAGTCCCTTCCCCAGGGTCTGTGTATCAATGAATGGTGGCCTTTGGGGCTCGGAGGACTTGCAAGGTACTTCTTACTGGCAGCTTTAGATATGGAGAAATCCAGCAAAGATTGCAATTTCCTTGCTGGAGACCGCCCTATTAGTCAAGGCGAGAGGCCACAAATGGGAGGCCATTTTCCATGGGGAAAATGAAGTCATGTCTCCAGGGTCTGGGTATCAGATGAAACGTGGCGTTTGGGGCTCAAAGGACTTGCAGGCTCCTAGATGCTGGCCGCTTTAGTTGTCGAGGATTCCAGCAAAGTTTGCCAATTTCACACCGGAAACAATGCAGATGGCCAGGGCGAGTGGCCTCAAACTGACCCCATTTTCCATGGGGAAAATGAAGTCATGTCCCCTGGGTCTGGGTGTCCGATGAAAGCTGGCCTTTGGGGCTCTAAGGACTTGCAGGGTACTTCTTACTGGTAGGTTTAGATTTGGAGAAATCCAGAAGAGATAGCAATTTTCCTGCTGAGCACCACCCTATTGGTCAGGGCGAGAGGAAACAAATGGAGGCCATTTTCCATGGGGAAAATGACATCATGTCTCCAGGGTCTGGGTATCAATGAAAGGTGGAATCTGGGGCCCTAAGGACTTGCAGGGTCCTCATTGCCAGCAGCTTTAGTTGTGGAGAAAATCAGCCTAGTTTGCAAATTTCACAGAGGGAGCAATGCAGATGGCCAGGGCGAGTGGCCTCAAACTGACCCCATTTTCCATGGGGAAAATGATGTCATGTCTCCAGGGTGTTGCTATCAATGAAAGGTGGCTTTTGGGCTTCCAAGGACTTGCAAGCTCCTAGATGCTGGCAGCTTCAGTTGTGGAGGAATCCAGCCAAGTTTGCAAATTCCACACAAGGAACAATGCAGAAGCCAGGGCGAGTGGCCCCAAACTGACCCCATTTTCCATGGGGAAAAGAAGTCATGTCTCCGGGGTCCGGGTATAAATGAAAGGTGGCTTTTGGGGCCCTAAGGACTTGCAGGGTACTACTTACTCGCAGCTTTAGATTTGGAGAAAGCCAGCAAAGATTGCAATTTCCTTGCTGGGCACCACCCTATTGGTCAAGGCGTGAGGCCTCAAATGGAGGCCATTTTCCGTGGTGAAAATGAAGTCATGTGTCCAGGGTCCGGGTATCAATGAAAGGTGGCGTTTGGGGCCCTAAGGACTTGCAGGGTACTACTTACTCGCAGCTTTAGATTTGGAGGAAGCCAGCAAAGATTGCAAATTTCTTGCTGGGCACCACCCTATTGGTCAGGGTGAGAGGCCACAAATGGAGGCCATTTTCCATGGGGAAAATGTCGTCATCTGTCCAGGGTCTGGGTATCAGATGAAAGGTGGCTTTTGGGGCTCAAAGGACTTGCAAGCTCCTAGATGCTGGCAGCTTTAGTTGTCGAGGATTCCAGCAAAGTTTGCAAATTTCATACCGGGAACAATGCAAATGGCCAGGGCGAGTGGCCTCAAACTGACCCCATTTTCCACGGGGAAAATGAAGTCATGTCCCCTGGGTCTGGGTGTCAGATGAAAGGTGGCCTTTGGGGCTCTAAGGACTTGCAAGATCCTAGTTGCTGGCAGCCTTAGTTGTGGAGGAATCCATCAAAGTTTAAAAATTTCTCACTGGGCACTGCCCTGTTGTCCAGGGCAAATGGCTGCAAAGAGAGGCCATTTTGCATGGGAAAAAGAAGTCCTTTGCCCAGGGTCGGGGTGTCAGATGAAAGGTGGCCTTTGGGGCTCTAAGGACGTGCAGGGTACTACCTTTTGGCAGCTTTAGATATGGAGAAATCCAGCAAAGATTGCAAATTTCTTGCTGGGCACCACCCTATTGGTCAGGGCGAGAGGCCAGAAATGGAGGCCATTTTCCATGGGGAAAATGAAGTCATTGGCCCAGGGTCTGGGTGTCAGATGAAAGGTGGCCTTTGGGGCTCTAAGGACTTCCAGGGTCCTCACTGCCCTCAGCTTTAGTTTAGGAGAAAATCAGCCAAGAGTGCAAATTTCACACAGAGAACAATGCAGATGGCCAGGGCGAGTGGCCTCAAACTGACCCCAATTTCCTTGGGGAAAAATGAAGTCATGTCCCCAGGGTCTGGGTGTCAGATGAAAGGTGGCCTTTGGGGCTCTAAGGACTTGCAAGCTCCCAGATGCTGGCAGCTTTAGTTGTGGAGGAATCCAGCAAAGTTTGCAAATTTCTCACTGGGCACTGCCCTGTTGGCCAGGGCAAATGGCTGCAAAGAGAGGCCATTTTGCATGGGGAAAAAGAAGTCATGTCCCCAGGGTCTGGGTGTCAGATGAAAGGTGGCCTTTGGGGCTCTAAGGACTTGCAGGGTACTACCTATTGGCAGCTTTAGATTTGAGAAATCCAGCAAAGATTGCAAATCTCTTGCTGGGCACCACCCTATTGGTCAGGGCGACAGGCCGAAATGGAGGCCATTTTCCCTGGGCAAAATGAAGTCATTGGCCCAGGGTCTGGGTATGAGATGAAAGGTGGCATCTGGGACCCTAAGGAGTGTCAGGGTCCTCGTTGCCAGCAGCTTTAGTTTTGGAGAAAATCAGCCAGGTTTGCAAATTTCACACCGGGCACGATGCCGATGGCCAGGGAGATTGGCCTCAAACTGATGCGATTTTCCACGGGGAAAATGAAGTCATGTCCCCAGGGTCTGGGTGTCAGATGAAAGGTGGCCTTTGGGGCTCTAAGGACTTGCAAGCTCCTAGTTGCTGGCAGCTTTAGTTTGGGAGGAATCCAGCAAAGTTTGCAAATTTCTCACTGGGCACTGCCCTGTTGGCAAGGGCAAATGGCTGCAAAGAGAGGCCATTTTGCATGGGAAAAAGAAGACCTTTGCCCAGGGTCTGGGTGTCAGATGAAAGGTGGCCTTTGGGGCTCTAAGGACTTGCAGGGTACTTCTTACTGGCAGCTTTAGATTTGGATAAAACCAGCAAAGATTGAAAATTTCTTGCTGGACACCACCCTATTGCCCAGGGCGAGAGACCAGAAATGGAGGCCATTTTCCATGGGGAAAATGTCGTCATGTGTCCAGGGTCTGGGTATCAGATGAAAGGTGGCTTTGGGGCCCCAAGGAGTTTCAGGGTCCTCGTTGCCAGCAGCTTTAGTTTTGGAGAGAATCAGCCATGATTGCAAATTTCACACCGGGAACGATGCAGATGGCCAGGGCCAGTGGCCTCAAACTGACCCCATTTTCCCTGGGGAAAATGAAGTCCAGTCCCCAGGGTCTGGGTGTCAGATAAGAGCTGGCCTTTGGGGCTCTAAGGACTTCAAACTCCTAGTTGCTGGAAGCTTTAGTTGTGGAGGAATCCAGCAAAGTTTTCAAATTTCTCACTGGGAACTGCCCTGTTGCCTAGGGCAAATGGCTGCAAAGAGAGGCCATTTTGCATGGGAATAAGAAGTCCTTTCCCCAGGGTCTAGGTGTCAGATGAAAGGTGGCCTTTGGGGCTCTAAGGACTTCCAGGGTCCTCATTGCCAGCAGCTTTACTTTTGGAGAAAATCAGCCAAGTTTCCAAATATCACACCGGGAACGATGCAGATGGCCTTGCTGAGTGGCCTCAGACTGACCCCAATTTCCATGGGGAAAATGAAGTCATGTCCCCAGGGTCTGGGTGTCAGATGAAAGGTGGCCTTTGGGGCTCTATGGACTTGCAAGATCTTAGTTGCTGGCAGCCTTAGTTGTGGAGGAATCCATCAAAGTTTAAAAATTTCTCACTGGGCACTGCCCTGTTGTCCAGGGCAAATGGCTGCAAAGAGAGGCCATTTTGCATGGGAAAAAGAAGTCCTTTGCCCAGGGTCGGGGTGTCAGATGAAAGGTGGCCTTTGGGGCTCTAAGGACTTGCAAGCTCCCAGTTGCTGTCAGCTTTAGTTGTGGAGGAATCCAGCAAAGTTTGCAAATTTCTCACTGGGCACTGCCCTGTTGGCCAGGGAAAATGGCTGCCAAAGGAGGCCATTTTGCATGGGACAAAGAAGTCCCATCCCCAGGGTCTGTGTAGCAATGAATGGTGGCCTTTGGGGCTCGGAGGACTTGCAGGGTACTGCTTACTGGAAGCTTTAGATTTGGAGAAATCCAGCAAAGGTTGCAATCTTCTTGCTGGAGACCGCCCTATTAGTCAAGGCGAGAGGCCACAAATGGGAGGCCATTTTCCATGGGGAAAATGAAGTCATTGCCCCAGGGTCTGGGTGTCAGATGAAAGGTGGCCTTTGGGGCTCTAAGGACTTGCAAGCTCCTAGTTGCGGCTCCAAGGACTTGCAGGGTCCTCATTGCCAGCAGCTTTAGTCGTGGAGAAAATCAGCCAAGTTTGCAAATTTCACACCGGGAACGATGCAGATGGCCAGGACGAGTGGCCTCAAACTGACCCCATTTTCCATGGGGAAAATGAGGTCATGTCCCCAGGGTCTGGGTATCAATGAAAGGTGGCTTTTGGGGCCCTAAGGACTTGCAGGGACCTCATTCCCAGCAGCTTTAGTTTTGGAGAAAATCAGCCGAGTTTGCAAATATCACACAGGGAACAATGCAGATGGCCAGGGCGAGTGGCCTCAAAATGACCCCATTTTCCATTGGGAAAGTGATGTCATGTCTCCAGGGTCTGGGTATCAATCAAAGGTGGCCTTTTGGGCTCGAAGGACTTGCAAGCTCCTAGGTGCCGGCAGCTTTAGTTGTGGAGGAATCCAGCAAAGTTTGCAAATTTCTCACTGGGCACTGCCCTGTTGGCCAGGGCAAATGGCTGCAAAGAGAGGCCATTTTGCATGGGAAAAAGAAGTCCTTTCCCCAGGGTCTGGGTGTCAGATTAAAAGTGGCCTTTGGGGCTCTGAGGACTTGTAGGGTACTACTTACTGGCTATAGTAGAGGAAATGTGTTGTATTTGAATATCTGTACAGAGGCTTTGCCTCAGAAGTCCCGGTTGTCCTTGATGGGCTGCAGCTGTGACCGTTGTCGAGAATTGGGATAAAAGGGGGCGGCGTAGCCATTCAGGGAGCGCCTTGAAGGACCCCCAAACTGGGGAAGGATACCATGCAGAAGAAAGCGTCTGTGCTGTGAAGATCTGCAGCCATATGAATACACCGAGGAGGTATGGACTTTAGAAATCTGATAACAGCATTATGGGACTCTAGAGAAATAGAACAACAACAACTGGCAGCTTTAGATTTGGAGAAATCCAGGAAAGATTGCAAAGTTCTTGCTGGGCACCACCCTATTGGTCAAGGCGTGAGGCCACAAATGGAGGCCATTTTCCGTGGTGAAAATGACGTCATGTCTCCAGGGTCCGGGTATCAATGAAAGGTGGCGTTTGGGGCCCTAAGGACTTGCAGGGTACTACTTACTCGCAGCTTTAGATTTGGAGGAAGCCAGCAAAGATTGCAAATTTCTTGCTAGGCACCACCCTATTGGTCAGGGTGAGAGGCCACAAATGGAGGCCATTTTCCATGGGGAAAATGTCGTCATCTGTCCAGGGTCTGGGTATCAGATGAAAGGTGGCTTTTGGGGCTCAAAGGACTTGCAAGCTCCTAGATGCTGGCAGCTTTAGTTGTCGAGGATTCCAGCAAAGTTTGCAAATTTCATACGGGGAACAATGCAAATGGCCAGGGCGAGTGGCCTCAAACTGACCCCATTTTCCACGGGGAAAATGAAGTCATGTCCCCAGGGCCTGGGTGTCAGATGAAAGCTGGCCTTTAGGGCTCTAAGGACTTGCAAGCTCCTTGTTGCTGAAAGCTTTAGTTGTGGAGGAATCCATCAAAGTTTGCAAATTTCTCACTGGGGACTGCCCTGTTGGCCAGGGCAAATGGCTGCAAAGAGAGGCCATTTTGCATGGGAAAAAGAAGTCTTTCCCCAGGGTCTGGCGATCAATGCAATGTGGCCTTTGGGTCTCTTAGGACTTGCAGGGTACTACTTACTGGCTACAGTAGAGGAAATGTATTGTATTTGAATATCTGTACAGAGGCTTTGCCCCAGAGGTCCCGGTTGTCCTTGATGGGCTGCAGCTGTGACCGTTGTCGAGAATTGGGATAAAAGGGGGCGGCGTAGCCATTCAGGGAGAGCCTTGAAGGACCCTCAAACTGGGGAAGGATACCATGCAGAAGAAAGCGTCTGTGCTAGAAGATCTGCAGCCATATGAATACACCGAGGAGGTATGGACTTTAGAAATCTGATAACAGCATTATGGGACTCTAGAGAAATAGAACAACAACAACTGGCAGCTTTAGATTTGGAGAAATCCAGCAAAGATGGCAATTTCCTTGCTGGGCCTTACTCTATTGCTCCGGGCGAGAGGCCACAAATGGAGGCCATTTTCCATGGGGAAAATGAAGTCATTGGCCCAGGGACTGGGTATCAGATGAAAGGTGGCATCTGGGGCCCTAAGGACTTGCAGGGTCCTCATTGCCCGCAGCTTTAGTTTTGGAGAAAATCAGCAAAGTTTGCAAATATCACACAGGGAACAATGCAGATGGCCAGGGCGAGTGGCCTCAAAATGACCCATTTTTCCATGGGGAAAAGAAGTCATGTCTCCAGGGTCTGGGTATCAAAGGTGGCCATTGGGGCTCCAAGGACTTGCAGGGTCCTAGTTGCTGGCAGCTATAGTTGTGGAGGAATCCAGCAAAATTTGCAAATTTCTCACTGGGTACTGCCCTGTGGGCCAGGTCAAATGGCTGCCAAGAGAGGCCATTTTGCAGGGGACAAAGAAGTCCCTTCCCCAGGGTCTGTGTATCAATGAATGGTGGCCTTTGGGGCTCGGAGGACTTGCAAGGTACTTCTTACTGGCAGCTTTAGATATGGAGAAATCCAGCAAAGATTGCAATTTCCTTGCTGGAGACCGCCCTATTAGTCAAGGCGAGAGGCCACAAATGGGAGGCCATTTTCCATGGGGAAAATGAAGTCATGTCTCCAGGGTCTGGGTATCAGATGAAACGTGGCGTTTGGGGCTCAAAGGACTTGCAGGCTCCTAGATGCTGGCCGCTTTAGTTGTCGAGGATTCCAGCAAAGTTTGCCAATTTCACACCGGAAACAATGCAGATGGCCAGGGCGAGTGGCCTCAAACTGACCCCATTTTCCATGGGGAAAATGAAGTCATGTCCCCTGGGTCTGGGTGTCCGATGAAAGCTGGCCTTTGGGGCTCTAAGGACTTGCAGGGTACTTCTTACTGGTAGGTTTAGATTTGGAGAAATCCAGAAGAGATAGCAATTTTCCTGCTGAGCACCACCCTATTGGTCAGGGCGAGAGGAAACAAATGGAGGCCATTTTCCATGGGGAAAATGACATCATGTCTCCAGGGTCTGGGTATCAATGAAAGGTGGAATCTGGGGCCCTAAGGACTTGCAGGGTCCTCATTGCCAGCAGCTTTAGTTGTGGAGAAAATCAGCCTAGTTTGCAAATTTCACAGAGGGAGCAATGCAGATGGCCAGGGCGAGTGGCCTCAAACTGACCCCATTTTCCATGGGGAAAATGATGTCATGTCTCCAGGGTGTTGCTATCAATGAAAGGTGGCTTTTGGGCTTCCAAGGACTTGCAAGCTCCTAGATGCTGGCAGCTTCAGTTGTGGAGGAATCCAGCCAAGTTTGCAAATTCCACACAAGGAACAATGCAGAAGCCAGGGCGAGTGGCCCCAAACTGACCCCATTTTCCATGGGGAAAAGAAGTCATGTCTCCGGGGTCCGGGTATAAATGAAAGGTGGCTTTTGGGGCCCTAAGGACTTGCAGGGTACTACTTACTCGCAGCTTTAGATTTGGAGAAAGCCAGCAAAGATTGCAATTTCCTTGCTGGGCACCACCCTATTGGTCAAGGCGTGAGGCCTCAAATGGAGGCCATTTTCCGTGGTGAAAATGAAGTCATGTGTCCAGGGTCCGGGTATCAATGAAAGGTGGCGTTTGGGGCCCTAAGGACTTGCAGGGTACTACTTACTCGCAGCTTTAGATTTGGAGGAAGCCAGCAAAGATTGCAAATTTCTTGCTGGGCACCACCCTATTGGTCAGGGTGAGAGGCCACAAATGGAGGCCATTTTCCATGGGGAAAATGTCGTCATCTGTCCAGGGTCTGGGTATCAGATGAAAGGTGGCTTTTGGGGCTCAAAGGACTTGCAAGCTCCTAGATGCTGGCAGCTTTAGTTGTCGAGGATTCCAGCAAAGTTTGCAAATTTCATACCGGGAACAATGCAAATGGCCAGGGCGAGTGGCCTCAAACTGACCCCATTTTCCACGGGGAAAATGAAGTCATGTCCCCTGGGTCTGGGTGTCAGATGAAAGGTGGCCTTTGGGGCTCTAAGGACTTGCAAGATCCTAGTTGCTGGCAGCCTTAGTTGTGGAGGAATCCATCAAAGTTTAAAAATTTCTCACTGGGCACTGCCCTGTTGTCCAGGGCAAATGGCTGCAAAGAGAGGCCATTTTGCATGGGAAAAAGAAGTCCTTTGCCCAGGGTCGGGGTGTCAGATGAAAGGTGGCCGTTGGGGCTCTAAGGACGTGCAGGGTACTACCTTTTGGCAGCTTTAGATATGGAGAAATCCAGCAAAGATTGCAAATTTCTTGCTGGGCACCACCCTATTGGTCAGGGCGAGAGGCCACAAATGGAGGCCATTTTCCATGGGGAAAATGAAGTCATTGGCCCAGGGTCTGGGTGTCAGATGAAAGGTGGCCTTTGGGGCTCTAAGGACTTCCAGGGTCCTCACTGCCCTCAGCTTTAGTTTAGGAGAAAATCAGCCAAGAGTGCAAATTTCACACAGAGAACAATGCAGATGGCCAGGGCGAGTGGCCTCAAACTGACCCCAATTTCCTTGGGGAAAAATGAAGTCATGTCCCCAGGGTCTGGGTGTCAGATGAAAGGTGGCCTTTGGGGCTCTAAGGACTTGCAAGCTCCCAGATGCTGGCAGCTTTAGTTGTGGAGGAATCCAGCAAAGTTTGCAAATTTCTCACTGGGCACTGCCCTGTTGGCCAGGGCAAATGGCTGCAAAGAGAGGCCATTTTGCATGGGGAAAAAGAAGTCATGTCCCCAGGGTCTGGGTGTCAGATGAAAGGTGGCCTTTGGGGCTCTAAGGACTTGCAGGGTACTACCTATTGGCAGCTTTAGATTTGAGAAATCCAGCAAAGATTGCAAATCTCTTGCTGGGCACCACCCTATTGGTCAGGGCGACAGGCCGAAATGGAGGCCATTTTCCCTGGGCAAAATGAAGTCATTGGCCCAGGGTCTGGGTATCAGATGAAAGGTGGCATCTGGGACCCTAAGGAGTGTCAGGGTCCTCGTTGCCAGCAGCTTTAGTTTTGGAGAAAATCAGCCAGGTTTGCAAATTTCACACCGGGCACGATGCCGATGGCCAGGGAGATTGGCCTCAAACTGATGCGATTTTCCACGGGGAAAATGAAGTCATGTCCCCAGGGTCTGGGTGTCAGATGAAAGGTGGCCTTTGGGGCTCTAAGGACTTGCAAGCTCCTAGTTGCTGGCAGCTTTAGTTTGGGAGGAATCCAGCAAAGTTTGCAAATTTCTCACTGGGCACTGCCCTGTTGGCCAGGGCAAATGGCTGCAAAGAGAGGCCATTTTGCATGGGAAAAAGAAGACCTTTGCCCAGGGTCTGGGTGTCAGATGAAAGGTGGCCTTTGGGGCTCTAAGGACTTGCAGGGTACTTCTTACAGGCAGCTTTAGATTTGGATAAATCCAGCAAAGATTGCAAATTTCTTGCTGGACACCACCCTATTGCCCAGGGCGAGAGACCAGAAATGGAGGCCATTTTCCATGGGGAAAATGTCGTCATGTGTCCAGGGTCTGGGTATCAGATGAAAGGTGGCTTTGGGGCCCCAAGGAGTTTCAGGGTCCTCGTTGCCAGCAGCTTTAGTTTTGGAGAGAATCAGCCATGATTGCAAATTTCACACCGGGAACGATGCAGATGGCCAGGGCCAGTGGCCTCAAACTGACCCCATTTTCCCTGGGGAAAATGAAGTCCAGTCCCCAGGGTCTGGGTGTCAGATAAGAGCTGGCCTTTGGGGCTCTAAGGACTTCAAACTCCTAGTTGCTGGAAGCTTTAGTTGTGGAGGAATCCAGCAAAGTTTTCAAATTTCTCACTGGGAACTGCCCTGTTGCCTAGGGCAAATGGCTGCAAAGAGAGGCCATTTTGCATGGGAATAAGAAGTCCTTTCCCCAGGGTCTGGCGATCAATGCAATGTGGCCTTTGGGTCTCTTAGGACTTGCAGGGTACTACTTACTGGCTATAGTAGAGGAAATGTATTGTATTTGAATATCTGTACAGAGGCTTTGCCCCAGAGGTCCCGGTTGTCCTTGATGGGCTGCAGCTGTGACCGTTGTCGAGAATTGGGATAAAAGGGGGCGGCGTAGCCATTCAGGGAGAGCCTTGAAGGACCCTCAAACTGGGGAAGGATACCATGCAGAAGAAAGCGTCTGTGCTATGAAGATCTGCAGCCATATGAATACACCGAGGAGGTATGGACTTTAGAAATCTGATAACAGCATTATGGGACTCTAGAGCAATAGAACAACAACAACTGGCAGCTTTAGATTGGGAGAAATCCAGCAAAGATGGCAATTTCCTTGCTGGGCCTTACTCTATTGCTCCGGGCGAGAGGCCACAAATGGAGGCCATTTTCCATGGGGAAAATGAAGTCATTGGCCCAGGGACTGGGTATCAGATGAAAGGTGGCATCTGGGGCCCTAAGGACTTGCAGGGTCCTCATTGCCCGCAGCTTTAGTTTTGGAGAAAATCAGCAAAGTTTGCAAATATCACACAGGGAACAATGCAGATGGCCAGGGCGAGTGGCCTCAAAATGACCCATTTTTCCATGGGGAAAAGAAGTCATGTCTCCAGGGTCTGGGTATCAAAGGTGGCCATTGGGGCTCCAAGGACTTGCAGGGTCCTAGTTGCTGGCAGCTATAGTTGTGGAGGAATCCAGCAAAATTTGCAAATTTCTCACTGGGTACTGCCCTGTGGGCCAGGTCAAATGGCTGCCAAGAGAGGCCATTTTGCAGGGGACAAAGAAGTCCCTTCCCCAGGGTCTGTGTATCAATGAATGGTGGCCTTTGGGGCTCGGAGGACTTGCAAGGTACTTCTTACTGGCAGCTTTAGATATGGAGAAATCCAGCAAAGATTGCAATTTCCTTGCTGGAGACCGCCCTATTAGTCAAGGCGAGAGGCCACAAATGGGAGGCCATTTTCCATGGGGAAAATGAAGTCATGTCTCCAGGGTCTGGGTATCAGATGAAACGTGGCGTTTGGGGCTCAAAGGACTTGCAGGCTCCTAGATGCTGGCCGCTTTAGTTGTCGAGGATTCCAGCAAAGTTTGCCAATTTCACACCGGAAACAATGCAGATGGCCAGGGCGAGTGGCCTCAAACTGACCCCATTTTCCATGGGGAAAATGAAGTCATGTCCCCTGGGTCTGGGTGTCCGATGAAAGCTGGCCTTTGGGGCTCTAAGGACTTGCAGGGTACTTCTTACTGGTAGGTTTAGATTTGGAGAAATCCAGAAGAGATAGCAATTTTCCTGCTGAGCACCACCCTATTGGTCAGGGCGAGAGGAAACAAATGGAGGCCATTTTCCATGGGGAAAATGACATCATGTCTCCAGGGTCTGGGTATCAATGAAAGGTGGAATCTGGGGCCCTAAGGACTTGCAGGGTCCTCATTGCCAGCAGCTTTAGTTGTGGAGAAAATCAGCCTAGTTTGCAAATTTCACAGAGGGAGCAATGCAGATGGCCAGGGCGAGTGGCCTCAAACTGACCCCATTTTCCATGGGGAAAATGATGTCATGTCTCCAGGGTGTTGCTATCAATGAAAGGTGGCTTTTGGGCTTCCAAGGACTTGCAAGCTCCTAGATGCTGGCAGCTTCAGTTGTGGAGGAATCCAGCCAAGTTTGCAAATTCCACACAAGGAACAATGCAGAAGCCAGGGCGAGTGGCCCCAAACTGACCCCATTTTCCATGGGGAAAAGAAGTCATGTCTCCGGGGTCCGGGTATAAATGAAAGGTGGCTTTTGGGGCCCTAAGGACTTGCAGGGTACTACTTACTCGCAGCTTTAGATTTGGAGAAAGCCAGCAAAGATTGCAATTTCCTTGCTGGGCACCACCCTATTGGTCAAGGCGTGAGGCCTCAAATGGAGGCCATTTTCCGTGGTGAAAATGAAGTCATGTGTCCAGGGTCCGGGTATCAATGAAAGGTGGCGTTTGGGGCCCTAAGGACTTGCAGGGTACTACTTACTCGCAGCTTTAGATTTGGAGGAAGCCAGCAAAGATTGCAAATTTCTTGCTGGGCACCACCCTATTGGTCAGGGTGAGAGGCCACAAATGGAGGCCATTTTCCATGGGGAAAATGTCGTCATCTGTCCAGGGTCTGGGTATCAGATGAAAGGTGGCTTTTGGGGCTCAAAGGACTTGCAAGCTCCTAGATGCTGGCAGCTTTAGTTGTCGAGGATTCCAGCAAAGTTTGCAAATTTCATACCGGGAACAATGCAAATGGCCAGGGCGAGTGGCCTCAAACTGACCCCATTTTCCACGGGGAAAATGAAGTCATGTCCCCTGGGTCTGGGTGTCAGATGAAAGGTGGCCTTTGGGGCTCTAAGGACTTGCAAGATCCTAGTTGCTGGCAGCCTTAGTTGTGGAGGAATCCATCAAAGTTTAAAAATTTCTCACTGGGCACTGCCCTGTTGGCCAGGGAAAATGGCTGCCAAAGGAGGCCATTTTGCATGGGAAAAAGAAGTCCTTTGCCCAGGGTCGGGGTGTCAGATGAAAGGTGGCCTTTGGGGCTCTAAGGACGTGCAGGGTACTACCTTTTGGCAGCTTTAGATTTGGAGAAATCCAGCAAAGATTGCAAATTTCTTGCTGGGCACCCCCCTATTGGTCAGGGCGAGAGGCCAGAAATGGAGGCCATTTTCCATGGGGAAAATGAAGTCATTGGCCCAGGGTCTGGGTGTCAGATGAAAGGTGGCCTTTGGGGCTCTAAGGACTTCCAGGGTCCTCACTGCCCTCAGCTTTAGTTTAGGAGAAAATCAGCCAAGAGTGCAAATTTCACACAGAGAACAATGCAGATGGCCAGGGCGAGTGGCCTCAAACTGACCCCAATTTCCTTGGGGAAAAATGAAGTCATGTCCCCAGGGTCTGGGTGTCAGATGAAAGGCGGCCTTTGGGGCTCTAAGGACTTGCAAGCTCCCAGATGCTGGCAGCTTTAGTTGTGGAGGAATCCAGCAAAGTTTGCAAATTTCTCACTGGGCACTGCCCTGTTGGCCAGGGCAAATGGCTGCAAAGAGAGGCCATTTTGCATGGGGAAAAAGAAGTCATGTCCCCAGGGTCTGGGTGTCAGATGAAAGGTGGCCTTTGGGGCTCTAAGGACTTGCAGGGTACTACCTATTGGCAGCTTTAGATTTGAGAAATCCAGCAAAGATTGCAAATCTCTTGCTGGGCACCACCCTATTGGTCAGGGCGACAGGCCGAAATGGAGGCCATTTTCCCTGGGCAAAATGAAGTCATTGGCCCAGGGTCTGGGTATGAGATGAAAGGTGGCATCTGGGACCCTAAGGAGTGTCAGGGTCCTCGTTGCCAGCAGCTTTAGTTTTGGAGAAAATCAGCCAGGTTTGCAAATTTCACACCGGGCACGATGCCGATGGCCAGGGAGATTGGCCTCAAACTGATGCGATTTTCCACGGGGAAAATGAAGTCATGTCCCCAGGGTCTGGGTGTCAGATGAAAGGTGGCCTTTGGGGCTCTAAGGACTTGCAAGCTCCTAGTTGCTGGCAGCTTTAGTTTGGGAGGAATCCAGCAAAGTTTGCAAATTTCTCACTGGGCACTGCCCTGTTGGCCAGGGCAAATGGCTGCAAAGAGAGGCCATTTTGCATGGGAAAAAGAAGACCTTTGCCCAGGGTCTGGGTGTCAGATGAAAGGTGGCCTTTGGGGCTCTAAGGACTTGCAGGGTACTTCTTACTGGCAGCTTTAGATTTGGATAAATCCAGCAAAGATTGAAAATTTCTTGCTGGACACCACCCTATTGCCCAGGGCGAGAGACCAGAAATGGAGGCCATTTTCCATGGGGAAAATGTCGTCATGTGTCCAGGGTCTGGGTATCAGATGAAAGGTGGCTTTGGGGCCCCAAGGAGTTTCAGGGTCCTCGTTGCCAGCAGCTTTAGTTTTGGAGAGAATCAGCCATGATTGCAAATTTCACACCGGGAACGATGCAGATGGCCAGGGCCAGTGGCCTCAAACTGACCCCATTTTCCCTGGGGAAAATGAAGTCCAGTCCCCAGGGTCTGGGTGTCAGATAAGAGCTGGCCTTTGGGGCTCTAAGGACTTCAAACTCCTAGTTGCTGGAAGCTTTAGTTGTGGAGGAATCCAGCAAAGTTTTCAAATTTCTCACTGGGAACTGCCCTGTTGCCTAGGGCAAATGGCTGCAAAGAGAGGCCATTTTGCATGGGAATAAGAAGTCCTTTCCCCAGGGTCTAGGTGTCAGATGAAAGGTGGCCTTTGGGGCTCTAAGGACTTCCAGGGTCCTCATTGCCAGCAGCTTTACTTTTGGAGAAAATCAGCCAAGTTTCCAAATATCACACCGGGAACGATGCAGATGGCCTTGCTGAGTGGCCTCAGACTGACCCCAATTTCCATGGGGAAAATGAAGTCATGTCCCCAGGGTCTGGGTGTCAGATGAAAGGTGGCCTTTGGGGCTCTATGGACTTGCAAGATCTTAGTTGCTGGCAGCCTTAGTTGTGGAGGAATCCATCAAAGTTTAAAAATTTCTCACTGGGCACTGCCCTGTTGTCCAGGGCAAATGGCTGCAAAGAGAGGCCATTTTGCATGGGAAAAAGAAGTCCTTTCCCCAGGGTCTGGGTGTCAGATGAAAGGTAGCCTTTGGGGCTCTAAGGACTTGCAAGCTCCCAGTTGCTGTCAGCTTTAGTTGTGGAGGAATCCAGCAAAGTTTGCAAATTTCTCACTGGGCACTGCCCTGTTGGCCAGGGAAAATGGCTGCCAAAGGAGGCCATTTTGCATGGGACAAAGAAGTCCCATCCCCAGGGTCTGTGTATCAATGAATGGTGGCCTTTGGGGCTCGGAGGACTTGCAGGGTACTGCTTACTGGAAGCTTTAGATTTGGAGAAATCCAGCAAAGGTTGCAATCTTCTTGCTGGAGACCGCCCTATTAGTCAAGGCGAGAGGCCACAAATGGGAGGCCATTTTCCATGGGGAAAATGAAGTCATTGGCCCAGGGTCTGGGTGTCAGATGAAAGGTGGCCTTTGGGGCTCTAAGGACTTGCAAGCTCCTAGTTGCGGCTCCAAGGACTTGCAGGGTCCTCATTGCCAGCAGCTTTAGTCGTGGAGAAAATCAGCCAAGTTTGCAAATTTCACACCGGGAACGATGCAGATGGCCAGGACGAGTGGCCTCAAACTGACCCCATTTTCCATGGGGAAAATGAGGTCATGTCCCCAGGGTCTGGGTATCAATGAAAGGTGGCTTTTGGGGCCCTAAGGACTTGCAGGGACCTCATTCCCAGCAGCTTTAGTTTTGGAGAAAATCAGCCGAGTTTGCAAATATCACACAGGGAACAATGCAGATGGCCAGGGCGAGTGGCCTCAAAATGACCCCATTTTCCATTGGGAAAGTGATGTCATGTCTCCAGGGTCTGGGTATCAATCAAAGGTGGCCTTTTGGGCTCGAAGGACTTGCAAGCTCCTAGGTGCCGGCAGCTTTAGTTGTGGAGGAATCCAGCAAAGTTTGCAAATTTCTCACTGGGCACTGCCCTGTTGGCCAGGGCAAATGGCTGCAAAGAGAGGCCATTTTGCATGGGAAAAAGAAGTCCTTTCCCCAGGGTCTGGGTGTCAGATTAAAAGTGGCCTTTGGGGCTCTGAGGACTTGTAGGGTACTACTTACTGGCTATAGTAGAGGAAATGTGTTGTATTTGAATATCTGTACAGAGGCTTTGCCTCAGAAGTCCCGGTTGTCCTTGATGGGCTGCAGCTGTGACCGTTGTCGAGAATTGGGATAAAAGGGGGCGGCGTAGCCATTCAGGGAGAGCCTTGAAGGACCCCCAAACTGGGGAAGGATACCATGCAGAAGAAAGCGTCTGTGCTGTGAAGATCTGCAGCCATATGAATACACCGAGGAGGTATGGACTTTAGAAATCTGATAACAGCATTATGGGACTCTAGAGAAATAGAACAACAACAACTGGCAGCTTTAGATTTGGAGAAATCCAGCAAAGATTGCAAAGTTCTTGCTGGGCACCACCCTATTGGTCAAGGCGTGAGGCCACAAATGGAGGCCATTTTCCGTGGTGAAAATGACGTCATGTCTCCAGGGTCCGGGTATCAATGAAAGGTGGCGTTTGGGGCCCTAAGGACTTGCAGGGTACTACTTACTCGCAGCTTTAGATTTGGAGGAAGCCAGCAAAGATTGCAAATTTCTTGCTAGGCACCACCCTATTGGTCAGGGTGAGAGGCCACAAATGGAGGCCATTTTCCATGGGGAAAATGTCGTCATCTGTCCAGGGTCTGGGTATCAGATGAAAGGTGGCTTTTGGGGCTCAAAGGACTTGCAAGCTCCTAGATGCTGGCAGCTTTAGTTGTCGAGGATTCCAGCAAAGTTTGCAAATTTCATACCGGGAACAATGCAAATGGCCAGGGCGAGTGGCCTCAAACTGACCCCATTTTCCACGGGGAAAATGAAGTCATGTCCCCAGGGCCTGGGTGTCAGATGAAAGCTGGCCTTTAGGGCTCTAAGGACTTGCAAGCTCCTTGTTGCTGAAAGCTTTAGTTGTGGAGGAATCCAGCAAAGTTTGCAAATTTCTCACTGGGGACTGCCCTGTTGTCCAGGGCAAATGGCTGCAAAGAGAGGCCATTTTGCATGGGAAAAAGAAGTCCTTTCCCCAGGGTCTGGCGATCAATGCAATGTGGCCTTTGGGTCTCTTAGGACTTGCAGGGTACTACTTACTGGCTATAGTAGAGGAAATGTATTGTATTTGAATATCTGTACAGAGGCTTTGCCCCAGAGGTCCCGGTTGTCCTTGATGGGCTGCAGCTGTGACCGTTGTCGAGAATTGGGATAAAAGGGGGCGGCGTAGCCATTCAGGGAGAGCCTTGAAGGACCCTCAAACTGGGGAAGGATACCATGCAGAAGAAAGCGTCTGTGCTATGAAGATCTGCAGCCATATGAATACACCGAGGAGGTATGGACTTTAGAAATCTGATAACAGCATTATGGGACTCTAGAGCAATAGAACAACAACAACTGGCAGCTTTAGATTGGGAGAAATCCAGCAAAGATGGCAATTTCCTTGCTGGGCCTTACTCTATTGCTCCGGGCGAGAGGCCACAAATGGAGGCCATTTTCCATGGGGAAAATGAAGTCATTGGCCCAGGGACTGGGTATCAGATGAAAGGTGGCATCTGGGGCCCTAAGGACTTGCAGGGTCCTCATTGCCCGCAGCTTTAGTTTTGGAGAAAATCAGCAAAGTTTGCAAATATCACACAGGGAACAATGCAGATGGCCAGGGCGAGTGGCCTCAAAATGACCCATTTTTCCATGGGGAAAAGAAGTCATGTCTCCAGGGTCTGGGTATCAAAGGTGGCCATTGGGGCTCCAAGGACTTGCAGGGTCCTAGTTGCTGGCAGCTATAGTTGTGGAGGAATCCAGCAAAATTTGCAAATTTCTCACTGGGTACTGCCCTGTGGGCCAGGTCAAATGGCTGCCAAGAGAGGCCATTTTGCAGGGGACAAAGAAGTCCCTTCCCCAGGGTCTGTGTATCAATGAATGGTGGCCTTTGGGGCTCGGAGGACTTGCAAGGTACTTCTTACTGGCAGCTTTAGATATGGAGAAATCCAGCAAAGATTGCAATTTCCTTGCTGGAGACCGCCCTATTAGTCAAGGCGAGAGGCCACAAATGGGAGGCCATTTTCCATGGGGAAAATGAAGTCATGTCTCCAGGGTCTGGGTATCAGATGAAACGTGGCGTTTGGGGCTCAAAGGACTTGCAGGCTCCTAGATGCTGGCCGCTTTAGTTGTCGAGGATTCCAGCAAAGTTTGCCAATTTCACACCGGAAACAATGCAGATGGCCAGGGCGAGTGGCCTCAAACTGACCCCATTTTCCATGGGGAAAATGAAGTCATGTCCCCTGGGTCTGGGTGTCCGATGAAAGCTGGCCTTTGGGGCTCTAAGGACTTGCAGGGTACTTCTTACTGGTAGGTTTAGATTTGGAGAAATCCAGAAGAGATAGCAATTTTCCTGCTGAGCACCACCCTATTGGTCAGGGCGAGAGGAAACAAATGGAGGCCATTTTCCATGGGGAAAATGACGTCATGTCTCCAGGGTCTGGGTATCAATGAAAGGTGGAATCTGGGGCCCTAAGGACTTGCAGGGTCCTCATTGCCAGCAGCTTTAGTTGTGGAGAAAATCAGCCTAGTTTGCAAATTTCACAGAGGGAGCAATGCAGATGGCCAGGGCGAGTGGCCTCAAACTGACCCCATTTTCCATGGGGAAAATGATGTCATGTCTCCAGGGTGTTGCTATCAATGAAAGGTGGCTTTTGGGCTTCCAAGGACTTGCAAGCTCCTAGATGCTGGCAGCTTCAGTTGTGGAGGAATCCAGCCAAGTTTGCAAATTCCACACAAGGAACAATGCAGAAGCCAGGGCGAGTGGCCCCAAACTGACCCCATTTTCCATGGGGAAAAGAAGTCATGTCTCCGGGGTCCGGGTATAAATGAAAGGTGGCTTTTGGGGCCCTAAGGACTTGCAGGGTACTACTTACTCGCAGCTTTAGATTTGGAGAAAGCCAGCAAAGATTGCAATTTCCTTGCTGGGCACCACCCTATTGGTCAAGGCGTGAGGCCTCAAATGGAGGCCATTTTCCGTGGTGAAAATGAAGTCATGTGTCCAGGGTCCGGGTATCAATGAAAGGTGGCGTTTGGGGCCCTAAGGACTTGCAGGGTACTACTTACTCGCAGCTTTAGATTTGGAGGAAGCCAGCAAAGATTGCAAATTTCTTGCTGGGCACCACCCTATTGGTCAGGGTGAGAGGCCACAAATGGAGGCCATTTTCCATGGGGAAAATGTCGTCATCTGTCCAGGGTCTGGGTATCAGATGAAAGGTGGCTTTTGGGGCTCAAAGGACTTGCAAGCTCCTAGATGCTGGCAGCTTTAGTTGTCGAGGATTCCAGCAAAGTTTGCAAATTTCATACCGGGAACAATGCAAATGGCCAGGGCGAGTGGCCTCAAACTGACCCCATTTTCCACGGGGAAAATGAAGTCATGTCCCCTGGGTCTGGGTGTCAGATGAAAGGTGGCCTTTGGGGCTCTAAGGACTTGCAAGATCCTAGTTGCTGGCAGCCTTAGTTGTGGAGGAATCCATCAAAGTTTAAAAATTTCTCACTGGGCACTGCCCTGTTGTCCAGGGAAAATGGCTGCCAAAGGAGGCCATTTTGCATGGGAAAAAGAAGTCCTTTGCCCAGGGTCGGGGTGTCAGATGAAAGGTGGCCTTTGGGGCTCTAAGGACGTGCAGGGTACTACCTTTTGGCAGCTTTAGATATGGAGAAATCCAGCAAAGATTGCAAATTTCTTGCTGGGCACCCCCCTATTGGTCAGGGCGAGAGGCCAGAAATGGAGGCCATTTTCCATGGGGAAAATGAAGTCATTGGCCCAGGGTCTGGGTGTCAGATGAAAGGTGGCCTTTGGGGCTCTAAGGACTTCCAGGGTCCTCACTGCCCTCAGCTTTAGTTTAGGAGAAAATCAGCCAAGAGTGCAAATTTCACACAGAGAACAATGCAGATGGCCAGGGCGAGTGGCCTCAAACTGACCCCAATTTCCTTGGGGAAAAATGAAGTCATGTCCCCAGGGTCTGGGTGTCAGATGAAAGGCGGCCTTTGGGGCTCTAAGGACTTGCAAGCTCCCAGATGCTGGCAGCTTTAGTTGTGGAGGAATCCAGCAAAGTTTGCAAATTTCTCACTGGGCACTGCCCTGTTGGCCAGGGCAAATGGCTGCAAAGAGAGGCCATTTTGCATGGGGAAAAAGAAGTCATGTCCCCAGGGTCTGGGTGTCAGATGAAAGGTGGCCTTTGGGGCTCTAAGGACTTGCAGGGTACTACCTATTGGCAGCTTTAGATTTGAGAAATCCAGCAAAGATTGCAAATCTCTTGCTGGGCACCACCCTATTGGTCAGGGCGACAGGCCGAAATGGAGGCCATTTTCCCTGGGCAAAATGAAGTCATTGGCCCAGGGTCTGGGTATCAGATGAAAGGTGGCATCTGGGACCCTAAGGAGTGTCAGGGTCCTCGTTGCCAGCAGCTTTAGTTTTGGAGAAAATCAGCCAGGTTTGCAAATTTCACACCGGGCACGATGCCGATGGCCAGGGAGATTGGCCTCAAACTGATGCGATTTTCCACGGGGAAAATGAAGTCATGTCCCCAGGGTCTGGGTGTCAGATGAAAGGTGGCCTTTGGGGCTCTAAGGACTTGCAAGCTCCTAGTTGCTGGCAGCTTTAGTTTGGGAGGAATCCAGCAAAGTTTGCAAATTTCTCACTGGGCACTGCCCTGTTGGCCAGGGCAAATGGCTGCAAAGAGAGGCCATTTTGCATGGGAAAAAGAAGACCTTTGCCCAGGGTCTGGGTGTCAGATGAAAGGTGGCCTTTGGGGCTCTAAGGACTTGCAGGGTACTTCTTACTGGCAGCTTTAGATTTGGATAAATCCAGCAAAGATTGAAAATTTCTTGCTGGACACCACCCTATTGCCCAGGGCGAGAGACCAGAAATGGAGGCCATTTTCCATGGGGAAAATGTCGTCATGTGTCCAGGGTCTGGGTATCAGATGAAAGGTGGCTTTGGGGCCCCAAGGAGTTTCAGGGTCCTCGTTGCCAGCAGCTTTAGTTTTGGAGAGAATCAGCCATGATTGCAAATTTCACACCGGGAACGATGCAGATGGCCAGGGCCAGTGGCCTCAAACTGACCCCATTTTCCCTGGGGAAAATGAAGTCCAGTCCCCAGGGTCTGGGTGTCAGATAAGAGCTGGCCTTTGGGGCTCTAAGGACTTCAAACTCCTAGTTGCTGGAAGCTTTAGTTGTGGAGGAATCCAGCAAAGTTTTCAAATTTCTCACTGGGAACTGCCCTGTTGCCTAGGGCAAATGGCTGCAAAGAGAGGCCATTTTGCATGGGAATAAGAAGTCCTTTCCCCAGGGTCTAGGTGTCAGATGAAAGGTGGCCTTTGGGGCTCTAAGGACTTCCAGGGTCCTCATTGCCAGCAGCTTTACTTTTGGAGAAAATCAGCCAAGTTTCCAAATATCACACCGGGAACGATGCAGATGGCCTTGCTGAGTGGCCTCAGACTGACCCCAATTTCCATGGGGAAAATGAAGTCATGTCCCCAGGGTCTGGGTGTCAGATGAAAGGTGGCCTTTGGGGCTCTATGGACTTGCAAGATCTTAGTTGCTGGCAGCCTTAGTTGTGGAGGAATCCATCAAAGTTTAAAAATTTCTCACTGGGCACTGCCCTGTTGTCCAGGGCAAATGGCTGCAAAGAGAGGCCATTTTGCATGGGAAAAAGAAGTCCTTTCCCCAGGGTCTGGGTGTCAGATGAAAGGTAGCCTTTGGGGCTCTAAGGACTTGCAAGCTCCCAGTTGCTGTCAGCTTTAGTTGTGGAGGAATCCAGCAAAGTTTGCAAATTTCTCACTGGGCACTGCCCTGTTGGCCAGGGAAAATGGCTGCCAAAGGAGGCCATTTTGCATGGGACAAAGAAGTCCCATCCCCAGGGTCTGTGTATCAATGAATGGTGGCCTTTGGGGCTCGGAGGACTTGCAGGGTACTGCTTACTGGAAGCTTTAGATTTGGAGAAATCCAGCAAAGGTTGCAATCTTCTTGCTGGAGACCGCCCTATTAGTCAAGGCGAGAGGCCACAAATGGGAGGCCATTTTCCATGGGGAAAATGAAGTCATTGGCCCAGGGTCTGGGTGTCAGATGAAAGGTGGCCTTTGGGGCTCTAAGGACTTGCAAGCTCCTAGTTGCGGCTCCAAGGACTTGCAGGGTCCTCATTGCCAGCAGCTTTAGTCGTGGAGAAAATCAGCCAAGTTTGCAAATTTCACACCGGGAACGATGCAGATGGCCAGGACGAGTGGCCTCAAACTGACCCCATTTTCCATGGGGAAAATGAGGTCATGTCCCCAGGGTCTGGGTATCAATGAAAGGTGGCTTTTGGGGCCCTAAGGACTTGCAGGGACCTCATTCCCAGCAGCTTTAGTTTTGGAGAAAATCAGCCGAGTTTGCAAATATCACACAGGGAACAATGCAGATGGCCAGGGCGAGTGGCCTCAAAATGACCCCATTTTCCATTGGGAAAGTGATGTCATGTCTCCAGGGTCTGGGTATCAATCAAAGGTGGCCTTTTGGGCTCGAAGGACTTGCAAGCTCCTAGGTGCCGGCAGCTTTAGTTGTGGAGGAATCCAGCAAAGTTTGCAAATTTCTCACTGGGCACTGCCCTGTTGGCCAGGGCAAATGGCTGCAAAGAGAGGCCATTTTGCATGGGAAAAAGAAGTCCTTTCCCCAGGGTCTGGGTGTCAGATTAAAAGTGGCCTTTGGGGCTCTGAGGACTTGTAGGGTACTACTTACTGGCTATAGTAGAGGAAATGTGTTGTATTTGAATATCTGTACAGAGGCTTTGCCTCAGAAGTCCCGGTTGTCCTTGATGGGCTGCAGCTGTGACCGTTGTCGAGAATTGGGATAAAAGGGGGCGGCGTAGCCATTCAGGGAGAGCCTTGAAGGACCCCCAAACTGGGGAAGGATACCATGCAGAAGAAAGCGTCTGTGCTGTGAAGATCTGCAGCCATATGAATACACCGAGGAGGTATGGACTTTAGAAATCTGATAACAGCATTATGGGACTCTAGAGAAATAGAACAACAACAACTGGCAGCTTTAGATTTGGAGAAATCCAGCAAAGATTGCAAAGTTCTTGCTGGGCACCACCCTATTGGTCAAGGCGTGAGGCCACAAATGGAGGCCATTTTCCGTGGTGAAAATGACGTCATGTCTCCAGGGTCCGGGTATCAATGAAAGGTGGCGTTTGGGGCCCTAAGGACTTGCAGGGTACTACTTACTCGCAGCTTTAGATTTGGAGGAAGCCAGCAAAGATTGCAAATTTCTTGCTAGGCACCACCCTATTGGTCAGGGTGAGAGGCCACAAATGGAGGCCATTTTCCATGGGGAAAATGTCGTCATCTGTCCAGGGTCTGGGTATCAGATGAAAGGTGGCTTTTGGGGCTCAAAGGACTTGCAAGCTCCTAGATGCTGGCAGCTTTAGTTGTCGAGGATTCCAGCAAAGTTTGCAAATTTCATACCGGGAACAATGCAAATGGCCAGGGCGAGTGGCCTCAAACTGACCCCATTTTCCACGGGGAAAATGAAGTCATGTCCCCAGGGCCTGGGTGTCAGATGAAAGCTGGCCTTTAGGGCTCTAAGGACTTGCAAGCTCCTTGTTGCTGAAAGCTTTAGTTGTGGAGGAATCCAGCAAAGTTTGCAAATTTCTCACTGGGGACTGCCCTGTTGTCCAGGGCAAATGGCTGCAAAGAGAGGCCATTTTGCATGGGAAAAAGAAGTCCTTTCCCCAGGGTCTGGCGATCAATGCAATGTGGCCTTTGGGTCTCTTAGGACTTGCAGGGTACTACTTACTGGCTATAGTAGAGGAAATGTATTGTATTTGAATATCTGTACAGAGGCTTTGCCCCAGAGGTCCCGGTTGTCCTTGATGGGCTGCAGCTGTGACCGTTGTCGAGAATTGGGATAAAAGGGGGCAGCGTAGCCATTCAGGGAGAGCCTTGAAGGACCCTCAAACTGGGGAAGGATACCATGCAGAAGAAAGCGTCTGTGCTATGAAGATCTGCAGCCATATGAATACACCGAGGAGGTATGGACTTTAGAAATCTGATAAGAGCATTATGGGACTCTAGAGCAATAGAACAACAACAACTGGCAGCTTTAGATTGGGAGAAATCCAGCAAAGATGGCAATTTCCTTGCTGGGCCTTACTCTATTGCTCCGGGCGAGAGGCCACAAATGGAGGCCATTTTCCATGGGGAAAATGAAGTCATTGGCCCAGGGACTGGGTATCAGATGAAAGGTGGCATCTGGGGCCCTAAGGACTTGCAGGGTCCTCATTGCCCGCAGCTTTAGTTTTGGAGAAAATCAGCAAAGTTTGCAAATATCACACAGGGAACAATGCAGATGGCCAGGGCGAGTGGCCTCAAAATGACCCATTTTTCCATGGGGAAAAGAAGTCATGTCTCCAGGGTCTGGGTATCAAAGGTGGCCATTGGGGCTCCAAGGACTTGCAGGGTCCTAGTTGCTGGCAGCTATAGTTGTGGAGGAATCCAGCAAAATTTGCAAATTTCTCACTGGGTACTGCCCTGTGGGCCAGGTCAAATGGCTGCCAAGAGAGGCCATTTTGCAGGGGACAAAGAAGTCCCTTCCCCAGGGTCTGTGTATCAATGAATGGTGGCCTTTGGGGCTCGGAGGACTTGCAAGGTACTTCTTACTGGCAGCTTTAGATATGGAGAAATCCAGCAAAGATTGCAATTTCCTTGCTGGAGACCGCCCTATTAGTCAAGGCGAGAGGCCACAAATGGGAGGCCATTTTCCATGGGGAAAATGAAGTCATGTCTCCAGGGTCTGGGTATCAGATGAAACGTGGCGTTTGGGGCTCAAAGGACTTGCAGGCTCCTAGATGCTGGCCGCTTTAGTTGTCGAGGATTCCAGCAAAGTTTGCCAATTTCACACCGGAAACAATGCAGATGGCCAGGGCGAGTGGCCTCAAACTGACCCCATTTTCCATGGGGAAAATGAAGTCATGTCCCCTGGGTCTGGGTGTCCGATGAAAGCTGGCCTTTGGGGCTCTAAGGACTTGCAGGGTACTTCTTACTGGTAGGTTTAGATTTGGAGAAATCCAGAAGAGATAGCAATTTTCCTGCTGAGCACCACCCTATTGGTCAGGGCGAGAGGAAACAAATGGAGGCCATTTTCCATGGGGAAAATGACGTCATGTCTCCAGGGTCTGGGTATCAATGAAAGGTGGAATCTGGGGCCCTAAGGACTTGCAGGGTCCTCATTGCCAGCAGCTTTAGTTGTGGAGAAAATCAGCCTAGTTTGCAAATTTCACAGAGGGAGCAATGCAGATGGCCAGGGCGAGTGGCCTCAAACTGACCCCATTTTCCATGGGGAAAATGATGTCATGTCTCCAGGGTGTTGCTATCAATGAAAGGTGGCTTTTGGGCTTCCAAGGACTTGCAAGCTCCTAGATGCTGGCAGCTTCAGTTGTGGAGGAATCCAGCCAAGTTTGCAAATTCCACACAAGGAACAATGCAGAAGCCAGGGCGAGTGGCCCCAAACTGACCCCATTTTCCATGGGGAAAAGAAGTCATGTCTCCGGGGTCCGGGTATAAATGAAAGGTGGCTTTTGGGGCCCTAAGGACTTGCAGGGTACTACTTACTCGCAGCTTTAGATTTGGAGAAAGCCAGCAAAGATTGCAATTTCCTTGCTGGGCACCACCCTATTGGTCAAGGCGTGAGGCCTCAAATGGAGGCCATTTTCCGTGGTGAAAATGAAGTCATGTGTCCAGGGTCCGGGTATCAATGAAAGGTGGCGTTTGGGGCCCTAAGGACTTGCAGGGTACTACTTACTCGCAGCTTTAGATTTGGAGGAAGCCAGCAAAGATTGCAAATTTCTTGCTGGGCACCACCCTATTGGTCAGGGTGAGAGGCCACAAATGGAGGCCATTTTCCATGGGGAAAATGTCGTCATCTGTCCAGGGTCTGGGTATCAGATGAAAGGTGGCTTTTGGGGCTCAAAGGACTTGCAAGCTCCTAGATGCTGGCAGCTTTAGTTGTCGAGGATTCCAGCAAAGTTTGCAAATTTCATACCGGGAACAATGCAAATGGCCAGGGCAAGTGGCCTCAAACTGACCCCATTTTCCACGGGGAAAATGAAGTCATGTCCCCTGGGTCTGGGTGTCAGATGAAAGGTGGCCTTTGGGGCTCTAAGGACTTGCAAGATCCTAGTTGCTGGCAGCCTTAGTTGTGGAGGAATCCATCAAAGTTTAAAAATTTCTCACTGGGCACTGCCCTGTTGTCCAGGGCAAATGGCTGCAAAGAGAGGCCATTTTGCATGGGAAAAAGAAGTCCTTTCCCCAGGGTCTGGGTGTCAGATGAAAGGTAGCCTTTGGGGCTCTAAGGACTTGCAAGCTCCCAGTTGCTGTCAGCTTTAGTTGTGGAGGAATCCAGCAAAGTTTGCAAATTTCTCACTGGGCACTGCCCTGTTGGCCAGGGAAAATGGCTGCCAAAGGAGGCCATTTTGCATGGGACAAAGAAGTCCCATCCCCAGGGTCTGTGTATCAATGAATGGTGGCCTTTGGGGCTCGGAGGACTTGCAGGGTACTGCTTACTGGAAGCTTTAGATTTGGAGAAATCCAGCAAAGGTTGCAATCTTCTTGCTGGAGACCGCCCTATTAGTCAAGGCGAGAGGCCACAAATGGGAGGCCATTTTCCATGGGGAAAATGAAGTCATTGCCCCAGGGTCTGGGTGTCAGATGAAAGGTGGCCTTTGGGGCTCTAAGGACTTGCAAGCTCCTAGTTGCGGCTCCAAGGACTTGCAGGGTCCTCATTGCCAGCAGCTTTAGTCGTGGAGAAAATCAGCCAAGTTTGCAAATTTCACACCGGGAACGATGCAGATGGCCAGGACGAGTGGCCTCAAACTGACCCCATTTTCCATGGGGAAAATGAGGTCATGTCCCCAGGGTCTGGGTATCAATGAAAGGTGGCTTTTGGGGCCCTAAGGACTTGCAGGGACCTCATTCCCAGCAGCTTTAGTTTTGGAGAAAATCAGCCGAGTTTGCAAATATCACACAGGGAACAATGCAGATGGCCAGGGCGAGTGGCCTCAAAATGACCCCATTTTCCATTGGGAAAGTGATGTCATGTCTCCAGGGTCTGGGTATCAATCAAAGGTGGCCTTTTGGGCTCGAAGGACTTGCAAGCTCCTAGGTGCCGGCAGCTTTAGTTGTGGAGGAATCCAGCAAAGTTTGCAAATTTCTCACTGGGCACTGCCCTGTTGGCCAGGGCAAATGGCTGCAAAGAGAGGCCATTTTGCATGGGAAAAAGAAGTCCTTTCCCCAGGGTCTGGGTGTCAGATTAAAAGTGGCCTTTGGGGCTCTGAGGACTTGTAGGGTACTACTTACTGGCTATAGTAGAGGAAATGTGTTGTATTTGAATATCTGTCTAGAGGCTTTGCCTCAGAAGTCCCGGTTGTCCTTGATGGGCTGCAGCTGTGACCGTTGTCGAGAATTGGGATAAAAGGGGGCGGCGTAGCCATTCAGGGAGAGCCTTGAAGGACCCCCAAACTGGGGAAGGATACCATGCAGAAGAAAGCGTCTGTGCTGTGAAGATCTGCAGCCATATGAATACACCGAGGAGGTATGGACTTTAGAAATCTGATAACAGCATTATGGGACTCTAGAGAAATAGAACAACAACAACTGGCAGCTTTAGATTTGGAGAAATCCAGCAAAGATTGCAAAGTTCTTGCTGGGCACCACCCTATTGGTCAAGGCGTGAGGCCACAAATGGAGGCCATTTTCCGTGGTGAAAATGACGTCATGTCTCCAGGGTCCGGGTATCAATGAAAGGTGGCGTTTGGGGCCCTAAGGACTTGCAGGGTACTACTTACTCGCAGCTTTAGATTTGGAGGAAGCCAGCAAAGATGGCAATTTCCTTGCTGGGCCTTACTCTATTGCTCCGGGCGAGAGGCCACAAATGGAGGCCATTTTCCATGGGGAAAATGAAGTCATTGGCCCAGGGACTGGGTATCAGATGAAAGGTGGCATCTGGGGCCCTAAGGACTTGCAGGGTCCTCATTGCCCGCAGCTTTAGTTTTGGAGAAAATCAGCAAAGTTTGCAAATATCACACAGGGAACAATGCAGATGGCCAGGGCGAGTGGCCTCAAAATGACCCATTTTTCCATGGGGAAAAGAAGTCATGTCTCCAGGGTCTGGGTATCAAAGGTGGCCATTGGGGCTCCAAGGACTTGCAGGGTCCTAGTTGCTGGCAGCTATAGTTGTGGAGGAATCCAGCAAAATTTGCAAATTTCTCACTGGGTACTGCCCTGTGGGCCAGGTCAAATGGCTGCCAAGAGAGGCCATTTTGCAGGGGACAAAGAAGTCCCTTCCCCAGGGTCTGTGTATCAATGAATGGTGGCCTTTGGGGCTCGGAGGACTTGCAAGGTACTTCTTACTGGCAGCTTTAGATATGGAGAAATCCAGCAAAGATTGCAATTTCCTTGCTGGAGACCGCCCTATTAGTCAAGGCGAGAGGCCACAAATGGGAGGCCATTTTCCATGGGGAAAATGAAGTCATGTCTCCAGGGTCTGGGTATCAGATGAAACGTGGCGTTTGGGGCTCAAAGGACTTGCAGGCTCCTAGATGCTGGCCGCTTTAGTTGTCGAGGATTCCAGCAAAGTTTGCCAATTTCACACCGGAAACAATGCAGATGGCCAGGGCGAGTGGCCTCAAACTGACCCCATTTTCCATGGGGAAAATGAAGTCATGTCCCCTGGGTCTGGGTGTCCGATGAAAGCTGGCCTTTGGGGCTCTAAGGACTTGCAGGGTACTTCTTACTGGTAGGTTTAGATTTGGAGAAATCCAGAAGAGATAGCAATTTTCCTGCTGAGCACCACCCTATTGGTCAGGGCGAGAGGAAACAAATGGAGGCCATTTTCCATGGGGAAAATGACATCATGTCTCCAGGGTCTGGGTATCAATGAAAGGTGGAATCTGGGGCCCTAAGGACATGCAGGGTCCTCATTGCCAGCAGCTTTAGTTGTGGAGAAAATCAACCTAGTTTGCAAATTTCACAGAGGGAGCAATGCAGATGGCCAGGGCGAGTGGCCTCAAACTGACCCCATTTTCCATGGGGAAAATGATGTCATGTCTCCAGGGTGTTGCTATCAATGAAAGGTGGCTTTTGGGCTTCCAAGGACTTGCAAGCTCCTAGATGCTGGCAGCTTCAGTTGTGGAGGAATCCAGCCAAGTTTGCAAATTCCACACAAGGAACAATGCAGAAGCCAGGGCGAGTGGCCCCAAACTGACCCCATTTTCCATGGGGAAAAGAAGTCATGTCTCCGGGGTCCGGGTATAAATGAAAGGTGGCTTTTGGGGCCCTAAGGACTTGCAGGGTACTACTTACTCGCAGCTTTAGATTTGGAGAAAGCCAGCAAAGATTGCAATTTCCTTGCTGGGCACCACCCTATTGGTCAAGGCGTGAGGCCTCAAATGGAGGCCATTTTCCGTGGTGAAAATGAAGTCATGTGTCCAGGGTCCGGGTATCAATGAAAGGTGGCGTTTGGGGCCCTAAGGACTTGCAGGGTACTACTTACTCGCAGCTTTAGATTTGGAGGAAGCCAGCAAAGATTGCAAATTTCTTGCTGGGCACCACCCTATTGGTCAGGGTGAGAGGCCACAAATGGGAGGCCATTTTCCATGGGGAAAATGAAGTCATTGCCCCAGGGTCTGGGTGTCAGATGAAAGGTGGCCTTTGGGGCTCTAAGGACTTGCAAGCTCCTAGTTGCGGCTCCAAGGACTTGCAGGGTCCTCATTGCCAGCAGCTTTAGTCGTGGAGAAAATCAGCCAAGTTTGCAAATTTCACACCGGGAACGATGCAGATGGCCAGGACGAGTGGCCTCAAACTGACCCCATTTTCCATGGGGAAAATGAGGTCATGTCCCCAGGGTCTGGGTATCAATGAAAGGTGGCTTTTGGGGCCCTAAGGACTTGCAGGGACCTCATTCCCAGCAGCTTTAGTTTTGGAGAAAATCAGCCGAGTTTGCAAATATCACACAGGGAACAATGCAGATGGCCAGGGCGAGTGGCCTCAAAATGACCCCATTTTCCATTGGGAAAGTGATGTCATGTCTCCAGGGTCTGGGTGTCAGATGAAAGGTGGCCTTTTGGGCTCGAAGGACTTGCAAGCTCCTAGGTGCCGGCAGCTTTAGTTGTGGAGGAATCCAGCAAAGTTTGCAAATTTCTCACTGGGCACTGCCCTGTTGGCCAGGGCAAATGGCTGCAAAGAGAGGCCATTTTGCATGGGAAAAAGAAGTCCTTTCCCCAGGGTCTGGGTGTCAGATTAAAAGTGGCCTTTGGGGCTCTGAGGACTTGTAGGGTACTACTTACTGGCTATAGTAGAGGAAATGTGTTGTATTTGAATATCTGTCTAGAGGCTTTGCCTCAGAAGTCCCGGTTGTCCTTGATGGGCTGCAGCTGTGACCGTTGTCGAGAATTGGGATAAAAGGGGGCGGCGTAGCCATTCAGGGAGAGCCTTGAAGGACCCCCAAACTGGGGAAGGATACCATGCAGAAGAAAGCGTCTGTGCTGTGAAGATCTGCAGCCATATGAATACACCGAGGAGGTATGGACTTTAGAAATCTGATAAGAGCATTATGGGACTCTAGAGAAATAGAACAACAACAACTGGCAGCTTTAGATTTGGAGAAATCCAGCAAAGATTGCAAAGTTCTTGCTGGGCACCACCCTATTGGTCAAGGCGTGAGGCCACAAATGGAGGCCATTTTCCGTGGTGAAAATGACGTCATGTCTCCAGGGTCCGGGTATCAATGAAAGGTGGCGTTTGGGGCCCTAAGGACTTGCAGGGTACTACTTACTCGCAGCTTTAGATTTGGAGGAAGCCAGCAAAGATGGCAATTTCCTTGCTGGGCCTTACTCTATTGCTCCGGGCGAGAGGCCACAAATGGAGGCCATTTTCCATGGGGAAAATGTCGTCATCTGTCCAGGGTCTGGGTATCAGATGAAAGGTGGCTTTTGGGGCTCAAAGGACTTGCAAGCTCCTAGATGCTGGCAGCTTTAGTTGTCGAGGATTCCAGCAAAGTTTGCAAATTTCATACCGGGAACAATGCAAATGGCCAGGGCGAGTGGCCTCAAATTGACCCCATTTTCCACGGGGAAAATGAAGTCATGTCCCCAGGGCCTGGGTGTCAGATGAAAGCTGGCCTTTAGGGCTCTAAGGACTTGCAAGCTCCTTGTTGCTGAAAGCTTTAGTTGTGGAGGAATCCAGCAAAGTTTGCAAATTTCTCACTGGGGACTGCCCTGTTGTCCAGGGCAAATGGCTGCAAAGAGAGGCCATTTTGCATGGGAAAAAGAAGTCCTTTCCCCAGGGTCTGGCGATCAATGCAATGTGGCCTTTGGGTCTCTTAGGACTTGCAGGGTACTACTTACTGGCTATAGTAGAGGAAATGTATTGTATTTGAATATCTGTACAGAGGCTTTGCCCCAGAGGTCCCGGTTGTCCTTGATGGGCTGCAGCTGTGACCGTTGTCGAGAATTGGGATAAAAGGGGGCGGCGTAGCCATTCAGGGAGAGCCTTGAAGGACCCTCAAACTGGGGAAGGATACCATGCAGAAGAAAGCGTCTGTGCTATGAAGATCTGCAGCCATATGAATACACCGAGGAGGTATGGACTTTAGAAATCTGATAAGAGCATTATGGGACTCTAGAGCAATAGAACAACAACAACTGGCAGCTTTAGATTGGGAGAAATCCAGCAAAGATGGCAATTTCCTTGCTGGGCCTTACTCTATTGCTCCGGGCGAGAGGCCACAAATGGAGGCCATTTTCCATGGGGAAAATGAAGTCATTGGCCCAGGGACTGGGTATCAGATGAAAGGTGGCATCTGGGGCCCTAAGGACTTGCAGGGTCCTCATTGCCCGCAGCTTTAGTTTTGGAGAAAATCAGCAAAGTTTGCAAATATCACACAGGGAACAATGCAGATGGCCAGGGCGAGTGGCCTCAAAATGACCCATTTTTCCATGGGGAAAAGAAGTCATGTCTCCAGGGTCTGGGTATCAAAGGTGGCCATTGGGGCTCCAAGGACTTGCAGGGTCCTAGTTGCTGGCAGCTATAGTTGTGGAGGAATCCAGCAAAATTTGCAAATTTCTCACTGGGTACTGCCCTGTGGGCCAGGTCAAATGGCTGCCAAGAGAGGCCATTTTGCAGGGGACAAAGAAGTCCCTTCCCCAGGGTCTGTGTATCAATGAATGGTGGCCTTTGGGGCTCGGAGGACTTGCAAGGTACTTCTTACTGGCAGCTTTAGATATGGAGAAATCCAGCAAAGATTGCAATTTCCTTGCTGGAGACCGCCCTATTAGTCAAGGCGAGAGGCCACAAATGGGAGGCCATTTTCCATGGGGAAAATGAAGTCATGTCTCCAGGGTCTGGGTATCAGATGAAACGTGGCGTTTGGGGCTCAAAGGACTTGCAGGCTCCTAGATGCTGGCCGCTTTAGTTGTCGAGGATTCCAGCAAAGTTTGCCAATTTCACACCGGAAACAATGCAGATGGCCAGGGCGAGTGGCCTCAAACTGACCCCATTTTCCATGGGGAAAATGAAGTCATGTCCCCTGGGTCTGGGTGTCCGATGAAAGCTGGCCTTTGGGGCTCTAAGGACTTGCAGGGTACTTCTTACTGGTAGGTTTAGATTTGGAGAAATCCAGAAGAGATAGCAATTTTCCTGCTGAGCACCACCCTATTGGTCAGGGCGAGAGGAAACAAATGGAGGCCATTTTCCATGGGGAAAATGACGTCATGTCTCCAGGGTCTGGGTATCAATGAAAGGTGGAATCTGGGGCCCTAAGGACTTGCAGGGTCCTCATTGCCAGCAGCTTTAGTTGTGGAGAAAATCAGCCTAGTTTGCAAATTTCACAGAGGGAGCAATGCAGATGGCCAGGGCGAGTGGCCTCAAACTGACCCCATTTTCCATGGGGAAAATGATGTCATGTCTCCAGGGTGTTGCTATCAATGAAAGGTGGCTTTTGGGCTTCCAAGGACTTGCAAGCTCCTAGATGCTGGCAGCTTCAGTTGTGGAGGAATCCAGCCAAGTTTGCAAATTCCACACAAGGAACAATGCAGAAGCCAGGGCGAGTGGCCCCAAACTGACCCCATTTTCCATGGGGAAAAGAAGTCATGTCTCCGGGGTCCGGGTATAAATGAAAGGTGGCTTTTGGGGCCCTAAGGACTTGCAGGGTACTACTTACTCGCAGCTTTAGATTTGGAGAAAGCCAGCAAAGATTGCAATTTCCTTGCTGGGCACCACCCTATTGGTCAAGGCGTGAGGCCTCAAATGGAGGCCATTTTCCGTGGTGAAAATGAAGTCATGTGTCCAGGGTCCGGGTATCAATGAAAGGTGGCGTTTGGGGCCCTAAGGACTTGCAGGGTACTACTTACTCGCAGCTTTAGATTTGGAGGAAGCCAGCAAAGATTGCAAATTTCTTGCTGGGCACCACCCTATTGGTCAGGGTGAGAGGCCACAAATGGAGGCCATTTTCCATGGGGAAAATGTCGTCATCTGTCCAGGGTCTGGGTATCAGATGAAAGGTGGCTTTTGGGGCTCAAAGGACTTGCAAGCTCCTAGATGCTGGCAGCTTTAGTTGTCGAGGATTCCAGCAAAGTTTGCAAATTTCATACCGGGAACAATGCAAATGGCCAGGGCAAGTGGCCTCAAACTGACCCCATTTTCCACGGGGAAAATGAAGTCATGTCCCCTGGGTCTGGGTGTCAGATGAAAGGTGGCCTTTGGGGCTCTAAGGACTTGCAAGATCCTAGTTGCTGGCAGCCTTAGTTGTGGAGGAATCCATCAAAGTTTAAAAATTTCTCACTGGGCACTGCCCTGTTGTCCAGGGCAAATGGCTGCAAAGAGAGGCCATTTTGCATGGGAAAAAGAAGTCCTTTCCCCAGGGTCTGGGTGTCAGATGAAAGGTAGCCTTTGGGGCTCTAAGGACTTGCAAGCTCCCAGTTGCTGTCAGCTTTAGTTGTGGAGGAATCCAGCAAAGTTTGCAAATTTCTCACTGGGCACTGCCCTGTTGGCCAGGGAAAATGGCTGCCAAAGGAGGCCATTTTGCATGGGACAAAGAAGTCCCATCCCCAGGGTCTGTGTATCAATGAATGGTGGCCTTTGGGGCTCGGAGGACTTGCAGGGTACTGCTTACTGGA
This sequence comes from Agelaius phoeniceus, assembly GCF_051311805.1. NCBI lineage: Eukaryota > Metazoa > Chordata > Aves > Passeriformes > Icteridae > Agelaius > Agelaius phoeniceus. Next base: position 829,669 of record NC_135276.1, on the reverse strand, counting down.
AGCTTTAGATTTGGAGAAATCCAGCAAAGGTTGCAATCTTCTTGCTGGAGACCGCCCTATTAGTCAAGGCGAGAGGCCACAAATGGGAGGCCATTTTCCATGGGGAAAATGAAGTCATTGGCCCAGGGTCTGGGTGTCAGATGAAAGGTGGCCTTTGGGGCTCTAAGGACTTGCAAGCTCCTAGTTGCGGCTCCAAGGACTTGCAGGGTCCTCATTGCCAGCAGCTTTAGTCGTGGAGAAAATCAGCCAAGTTTGCAAATTTCACACCGGGAACGATGCAGATGGCCAGGACGAGTGGCCTCAAACTGACCCCATTTTCCATGGGGAAAATGAGGTCATGTCCCCAGGGTCTGGGTATCAATGAAAGGTGGCTTTTGGGGCCCTAAGGACTTGCAGGGACCTCATTCCCAGCAGCTTTAGTTTTGGAGAAAATCAGCCGAGTTTGCAAATATCACACAGGGAACAATGCAGATGGCCAGGGCGAGTGGCCTCAAAATGACCCCATTTTCCATTGGGAAAGTGATGTCATGTCTCCAGGGTCTGGGTATCAATCAAAGGTGGCCTTTTGGGCTCGAAGGACTTGCAAGCTCCTAGGTGCCGGCAGCTTTAGTTGTGGAGGAATCCAGCAAAGTTTGCAAATTTCTCACTGGGCACTGCCCTGTTGGCCAGGGCAAATGGCTGCAAAGAGAGGCCATTTTGCATGGGAAAAAGAAGTCCTTTCCCCAGGGTCTGGGTGTCAGATTAAAAGTGGCCTTTGGGGCTCTGAGGACTTGTAGGGTACTACTTACTGGCTATAGTAGAGGAAATGTGTTGTATTTGAATATCTGTCTAGAGGCTTTGCCTCAGAAGTCCCGGTTGTCCTTGATGGGCTGCAGCTGTGACCGTTGTCGAGAATTGGGATAAAAGGGGGCGGCGTAGCCATTCAGGGAGAGCCTTGAAGGACCCCCAAACTGGGGAAGGATACCATGCAGAAGAAAGCGTCTGTGCTGTGAAGATCTGCAGCCATATGAATACACCGAGGAGGTATGGACTTTAGAAATCTGATAACAGCATTATGGGACTCTAGAGAAATAGAACAACAACAACTGGCAGCTTTAGATTTGGAGAAATCCAGCAAAGATTGCAAAGTTCTTGCTGGGCACCACCCTCTTGGTCAAGGCGTGAGGCCACAAATGGAGGCCATTTTCCGTGGTGAAAATGACGTCATGTCTCCAGGGTCCGGGTATCAATGAAAGGTGGCGTTTGGGGCCCTAAGGACTTGCAGGGTACTACTTACTCGCAGCTTTAGATTTGGAGGAAGCCAGCAAAGATGGCAATTTCCTTGCTGGGCCTTACTCTATTGCTCCGGGCGAGAGGCCACAAATGGAGGCCATTTTCCATGGGGAAAATGAAGTCATTGGCCCAGGGACTGGGTATCAGATGAAAGGTGGCATCTGGGGCCCTAAGGACTTGCAGGGTCCTCATTGCCCGCAGCTTTAGTTTTGGAGAAAATCAGCAAAGTTTGCAAATATCACACAGGGAACAATGCAGATGGCCAGGGCGAGTGGCCTCAAAATGACCCATTTTTCCATGGGGAAAAGAAGTCATGTCTCCAGGGTCTGGGTATCAAAGGTGGCCATTGGGGCTCCAAGGACTTGCAGGGTCCTAGTTGCTGGCAGCTATAGTTGTGGAGGAATCCAGCAAAATTTGCAAATTTCTCACTGGGTACTGCCCTGTGGGCCAGGTCAAATGGCTGCCAAGAGAGGCCATTTTGCAGGGGACAAAGAAGTCCCTTCCCCAGGGTCTGTGTATCAATGAATGGTGGCCTTTGGGGCTCGGAGGACTTGCAAGGTACTTCTTACTGGCAGCTTTAGATATGGAGAAATCCAGCAAAGATTGCAATTTCCTTGCTGGAGACCGCCCTATTAGTCAAGGCGAGAGGCCACAAATGGGAGGCCATTTTCCATGGGGAAAATGAAGTCATGTCTCCAGGGTCTGGGTATCAGATGAAACGTGGCGTTTGGGGCTCAAAGGACTTGCAGGCTCCTAGATGCTGGCCGCTTTAGTTGTCGAGGATTCCAGCAAAGTTTGCCAATTTCACACCGGAAACAATGCAGATGGCCAGGGCGAGTGGCCTCAAACTGACCCCATTTTCCATGGGGAAAATGAAGTCATGTCCCCTGGGTCTGGGTGTCCGATGAAAGCTGGCCTTTGGGGCTCTAAGGACTTGCAGGGTACTTCTTACTGGTAGGTTTAGATTTGGAGAAATCCAGAAGAGATAGCAATTTTCCTGCTGAGCACCACCCTATTGGTCAGGGCGAGAGGAAACAAATGGAGGCCATTTTCCATGGGGAAAATGACATCATGTCTCCAGGGTCTGGGTATCAATGAAAGGTGGAATCTGGGGCCCTAAGGACATGCAGGGTCCTCATTGCCAGCAGCTTTAGTTGTGGAGAAAATCAGCCTAGTTTGCAAATTTCACAGAGGGAGCAATGCAGATGGCCAGGGCGAGTGGCCTCAAACTGACCCCATTTTCCATGGGGAAAATGATGTCATGTCTCCAGGGTGTTGCTATCAATGAAAGGTGGCTTTTGGGCTTCCAAGGACTTGCAAGCTCCTAGATGCTGGCAGCTTCAGTTGTGGAGGAATCCAGCCAAGTTTGCAAATTCCACACAAGGAACAATGCAGAAGCCAGGGCGAGTGGCCCCAAACTGACCCCATTTTCCATGGGGAAAAGAAGTCATGTCTCCGGGGTCCGGGTATAAATGAAAGGTGGCTTTTGGGGCCCTAAGGACTTGCAGGGTACTACTTACTCGCAGCTTTAGATTTGGAGAAAGCCAGCAAAGATTGCAATTTCCTTGCTGGGCACCACCCTATTGGTCAAGGCGTGAGGCCTCAAATGGAGGCCATTTTCCGTGGTGAAAATGAAGTCATGTGTCCAGGGTCCGGGTATCAATGAAAGGTGGCGTTTGGGGCCCTAAGGACTTGCAGGGTACTACTTACTCGCAGCTTTAGATTTGGAGGAAGCCAGCAAAGATTGCAAATTTCTTGCTGGGCACCACCCTATTGGTCAGGGTGAGAGGCCACAAATGGGAGGCCATTTTCCATGGGGAAAATGAAGTCATTGCCCCAGGGTCTGGGTGTCAGATGAAAGGTGGCCTTTGGGGCTCTAAGGACTTGCAAGCTCCTAGTTGCGGCTCCAAGGACTTGCAGGGTCCTCATTGCCAGCAGCTTTAGTCGTGGAGAAAATCAGCCAAGTTTGCAAATTTCACACCGGGAACGATGCAGATGGCCAGGACAAGTGGCCTCAAACTGACCCCATTTTCCATGGGGAAAATGAGGTCATGTCCCCAGGGTCTGGGTATCAATGAAAGGTGGCTTTTGGGGCCCTAAGGACTTGCAGGGACCTCATTCCCAGCAGCTTTAGTTTTGGAGAAAATCAGCCGAGTTTGCAAATATCACACAGGGAACAATGCAGATGGCCAGGGCGAGTGGCCTCAAAATGACCCCATTTTCCATTGGGAAAGTGATGTCATGTCTCCAGGGTCTGGGTATCAATCAAAGGTGGCCTTTTGGGCTCGAAGGACTTGCAAGCTCCTAGGTGCCGGCAGCTTTAGTTGTGGAGGAATCCAGCAAAGTTTGCAAATTTCTCACTGGGCACTGCCCTGTTGGCCAGGGCAAATGGCTGCAAAGAGAGGCCATTTTGCATGGGAAAAAGAAGTCCTTTCCCCAGGGTCTGGGTGTCAGATTAAAAGTGGCCTTTGGGGCTCTGAGGACTTGTAGGGTACTACTTACTGGCTATAGTAGAGGAAATGTGTTGTATTTGAATATCTGTCTAGAGGCTTTGCCTCAGAAGTCCCGGTTGTCCTTGATGGGCTGCAGCTGTGACCGTTGTCGAGAATTGGGATAAAAGGGGGCGGCGTAGCCATTCAGGGAGAGCCTTGAAGGACCCCCAAACTGGGGAAGGATACCATGCAGAAGAAAGCGTCTGTGCTGTGAAGATCTGCAGCCATATGAATACACCGAGGAGGTATGGACTTTAGAAATCTGATAAGAGCATTATGGGACTCTAGAGAAATAGAACAACAACAACTGGCAGCTTTAGATTTGGAGAAATCCAGCAAAGATTGCAAAGTTCTTGCTGGGCACCACCCTATTGGTCAAGGCGTGAGGCCACAAATGGAGGCCATTTTCCGTGGTGAAAATGACGTCATGTCTCCAGGGTCCGGGTATCAATGAAAGGTGGCGTTTGGGGCCCTAAGGACTTGCAGGGTACTACTTACTCGCAGCTTTAGATTTGGAGGAAGCCAGCAAAGATGGCAATTTCCTTGCTGGGCCTTACTCTATTGCTCCGGGCGAGAGGCCACAAATGGAGGCCATTTTCCATGGGGAAAATGTCGTCATCTGTCCAGGGTCTGGGTATCAGATGAAAGGTGGCTTTTGGGGCTCAAAGGACTTGCAAGCTCCTAGATGCTGGCAGCTTTAGTTGTCGAGGATTCCAGCAAAGTTTGCAAATTTCATACCGGGAACAATGCAAATGGCCAGGGCGAGTGGCCTCAAATTGACCCCATTTTCCACGGGGAAAATGAAGTCATGTCCCCAGGGCCTGGGTGTCAGATGAAAGCTGGCCTTTAGGGCTCTAAGGACTTGCAAGCTCCTTGTTGCTGAAAGCTTTAGTTGTGGAGGAATCCAGCAAAGTTTGCAAATTTCTCACTGGGGACTGCCCTGTTGTCCAGGGCAAATGGCTGCAAAGAGAGGCCATTTTGCATGGGAAAAAGAAGTCCTTTCCCCAGGGTCTGGCGATCAATGCAATGTGGCCTTTGGGTCTCTTAGGACTTGCAGGGTACTACTTACTGGCTATAGTAGAGGAAATGTATTGTATTTGAATATCTGTACAGAGGCTTTGCCCCAGAGGTCCCGGTTGTCCTTGATGGGCTGCAGCTGTGACCGTTGTCGAGAATTGGGATAAAAGGGGGCGGCGTAGCCATTCAGGGAGAGCCTTGAAGGACCCTCAAACTGGGGAAGGATACCATGCAGAAGAAAGCGTCTGTGCTATGAAGATCTGCAGCCATATGAATACACCGAGGAGGTATGGACTTTAGAAATCTGATAAGAGCATTATGGGACTCTAGAGCAATAGAACAACAACAACTGGCAGCTTTAGATTGGGAGAAATCCAGCAAAGATGGCAATTTCCTTGCTGGGCCTTACTCTATTGCTCCGGGCGAGAGGCCACAAATGGAGGCCATTTTCCATGGGGAAAATGAAGTCATTGGCCCAGGGACTGGGTATCAGATGAAAGGTGGCATCTGGGGCCCTAAGGACTTGCAGGGTCCTCATTGCCCGCAGCTTTAGTTTTGGAGAAAATCAGCAAAGTTTGCAAATATCACACAGGGAACAATGCAGATGGCCAGGGCGAGTGGCCTCAAAATGACCCATTTTTCCATGGGGAAAAGAAGTCATGTCTCCAGGGTCTGGGTATCAAAGGTGGCCATTGGGGCTCCAAGGACTTGCAGGGTCCTAGTTGCTGGCAGCTATAGTTGTGGAGGAATCCAGCAAAATTTGCAAATTTCTCACTGGGTACTGCCCTGTGGGCCAGGTCAAATGGCTGCCAAGAGAGGCCATTTTGCAGGGGACAAAGAAGTCCCTTCCCCAGGGTCTGTGTATCAATGAATGGTGGCCTTTGGGGCTCGGAGGACTTGCAAGGTACTTCTTACTGGCAGCTTTAGATATGGAGAAATCCAGCAAAGATTGCAATTTCCTTGCTGGAGACCGCCCTATTAGTCAAGGCGAGAGGCCACAAATGGGAGGCCATTTTCCATGGGGAAAATGAAGTCATGTCTCCAGGGTCTGGGTATCAGATGAAACGTGGCGTTTGGGGCTCAAAGGACTTGCAGGCTCCTAGATGCTGGCCGCTTTAGTTGTCGAGGATTCCAGCAAAGTTTGCCAATTTCACACCGGAAACAATGCAGATGGCCAGGGCGAGTGGCCTCAAACTGACCCCATTTTCCATGGGGAAAATGAAGTCATGTCCCCTGGGTCTGGGTGTCCGATGAAAGCTGGCCTTTGGGGCTCTAAGGACTTGCAGGGTACTTCTTACTGGTAGGTTTAGATTTGGAGAAATCCAGAAGAGATAGCAATTTTCCTGCTGAGCACCACCCTATTGGTCAGGGCGAGAGGAAACAAATGGAGGCCATTTTCCATGGGGAAAATGACGTCATGTCTCCAGGGTCTGGGTATCAATGAAAGGTGGAATCTGGGGCCCTAAGGACTTGCAGGGTCCTCATTGCCAGCAGCTTTAGTTGTGGAGAAAATCAGCCTAGTTTGCAAATTTCACAGAGGGAGCAATGCAGATGGCCAGGGCGAGTGGCCTCAAACTGACCCCATTTTCCATGGGGAAAATGATGTCATGTCTCCAGGGTGTTGCTATCAATGAAAGGTGGCTTTTGGGCTTCCAAGGACTTGCAAGCTCCTAGATGCTGGCAGCTTCAGTTGTGGAGGAATCCAGCCAAGTTTGCAAATTCCACACAAGGAACAATGCAGAAGCCAGGGCGAGTGGCCCCAAACTGACCCCATTTTCCATGGGGAAAAGAAGTCATGTCTCCGGGGTCCGGGTATAAATGAAAGGTGGCTTTTGGGGCCCTAAGGACTTGCAGGGTACTACTTACTCGCAGCTTTAGATTTGGAGAAAGCCAGCAAAGATTGCAATTTCCTTGCTGGGCACCACCCTATTGGTCAAGGCGTGAGGCCTCAAATGGAGGCCATTTTCCGTGGTGAAAATGAAGTCATGTGTCCAGGGTCCGGGTATCAATGAAAGGTGGCGTTTGGGGCCCTAAGGACTTGCAGGGTACTACTTACTCGCAGCTTTAGATTTGGAGGAAGCCAGCAAAGATTGCAAATTTCTTGCTGGGCACCACCCTATTGGTCAGGGTGAGAGGCCACAAATGGAGGCCATTTTCCATGGGGAAAATGTCGTCATCTGTCCAGGGTCTGGGTATCAGATGAAAGGTGGCTTTTGGGGCTCAAAGGACTTGCAAGCTCCTAGATGCTGGCAGCTTTAGTTGTCGAGGATTCCAGCAAAGTTTGCAAATTTCATACCGGGAACAATGCAAATGGCCAGGGCAAGTGGCCTCAAACTGACCCCATTTTCCACGGGGAAAATGAAGTCATGTCCCCTGGGTCTGGGTGTCAGATGAAAGGTGGCCTTTGGGGCTCTAAGGACTTGCAAGATCCTAGTTGCTGGCAGCCTTAGTTGTGGAGGAATCCATCAAAGTTTAAAAATTTCTCACTGGGCACTGCCCTGTTGTCCAGGGCAAATGGCTGCAAAGAGAGGCCATTTTGCATGGGAAAAAGAAGTCCTTTCCCCAGGGTCTGGGTGTCAGATGAAAGGTAGCCTTTGGGGCTCTAAGGACTTGCAAGCTCCCAGTTGCTGTCAGCTTTAGTTGTGGAGGAATCCAGCAAAGTTTGCAAATTTCTCACTGGGCACTGCCCTGTTGGCCAGGGAAAATGGCTGCCAAAGGAGGCCATTTTGCATGGGACAAAGAAGTCCCATCCCCAGGGTCTGTGTATCAATGAATGGTGGCCTTTGGGGCTCGGAGGACTTGCAGGGTACTGCTTACTGGAAGCTTTAGATTTGGAGAAATCCAGCAAAGGTTGCAATCTTCTTGCTGGAGACCGCCCTATTAGTCAAGGCGAGAGGCCACAAATGGGAGGCCATTTTCCATGGGGAAAATGAAGTCATTGGCCCAGGGTCTGGGTGTCAGATGAAAGGTGGCCTTTGGGGCTCTAAGGACTTGCAAGCTCCTAGTTGCGGCTCCAAGGACTTGCAGGGTCCTCATTGCCAGCAGCTTTAGTCGTGGAGAAAATCAGCCAAGTTTGCAAATTTCACACCGGGAACGATGCAGATGGCCAGGACGAGTGGCCTCAAACTGACCCCATTTTCCATGGGGAAAATGAGGTCATGTCCCCAGGGTCTGGGTATCAATGAAAGGTGGCTTTTGGGGCCCTAAGGACTTGCAGGGACCTCATTCCCAGCAGCTTTAGTTTTGGAGAAAATCAGCCGAGTTTGCAAATATCACACAGGGAACAATGCAGATGGCCAGGGCGAGTGGCCTCAAAATGACCCCATTTTCCATTGGGAAAGTGATGTCATGTCTCCAGGGTCTGGGTATCAATCAAAGGTGGCCTTTTGGGCTCGAAGGACTTGCAAGCTCCTAGGTGCCGGCAGCTTTAGTTGTGGAGGAATCCAGCAAAGTTTGCAAATTTCTCACTGGGCACTGCCCTGTTGGCCAGGGCAAATGGCTGCAAAGAGAGGCCATTTTGCATGGGAAAAAGAAGTCCTTTCCCCAGGGTCTGGGTGTCAGATTAAAAGTGGCCTTTGGGGCTCTGAGGACTTGTAGGGTACTACTTACTGGCTATAGTAGAGGAAATGTGTTGTATTTGAATATCTGTCTAGAGGCTTTGCCTCAGAAGTCCCGGTTGTCCTTGATGGGCTGCAGCTGTGACCGTTGTCGAGAATTGGGATAAAAGGGGGCGGCGTAGCCATTCAGGGAGAGCCTTGAAGGACCCCCAAACTGGGGAAGGATACCATGCAGAAGAAAGCGTCTGTGCTGTGAAGATCTGCAGCCATATGAATACACCGAGGAGGTATGGACTTTAGAAATCTGATAACAGCATTATGGGACTCTAGAGAAATAGAACAACAACAACTGGCAGCTTTAGATTTGGAGAAATCCAGCAAAGATTGCAAAGTTCTTGCTGGGCACCACCCTATTGGTCAAGGCGTGAGGCCACAAATGGAGGCCATTTTCCGTGGTGAAAATGACGTCATGTCTCCAGGGTCCGGGTATCAATGAAAGGTGGCGTTTGGGGCCCTAAGGACTTGCAGGGTACTACTTACTCGCAGCTTTAGATTTGGAGGAAGCCAGCAAAGATGGCAATTTCCTTGCTGGGCCTTACTCTATTGCTCCGGGTGAGAGGCCACAAATGGAGGCCATTTTCCATGGGGAAAATGAAGTCATTGGCCCAGGGACTGGGTATCAGATGAAAGGTGGCATCTGGGGCCCTAAGGACTTGCAGGGTCCTCATTGCCCGCAGCTTTAGTTTTGGAGAAAATCAGCAAAGTTTGCAAATATCACACAGGGAACAATGCAGATGGCCAGGGCGAGTGGCCTCAAAATGACCCATTTTTCCATGGGGAAAAGAAGTCATGTCTCCAGGGTCTGGGTATCAAAGGTGGCCATTGGGGCTCCAAGGACTTGCAGGGTCCTAGTTGCTGGCAGCTATAGTTGTGGAGGAATCCAGCAAAATTTGCAAATTTCTCACTGGGTACTGCCCTGTGGGCCAGGTCAAATGGCTGCCAAGAGAGGCCATTTTGCAGGGGACAAAGAAGTCCCTTCCCCAGGGTCTGTGTATCAATGAATGGTGGCCTTTGGGGCTCGGAGGACTTGCAAGGTACTTCTTACTGGCAGCTTTAGATATGGAGAAATCCAGCAAAGATTGCAATTTCCTTGCTGGAGACCGCCCTATTAGTCAAGGCGAGAGGCCACAAATGGGAGGCCATTTTCCATGGGGAAAATGAAGTCATGTCTCCAGGGTCTGGGTATCAGATGAAACGTGGCGTTTGGGGCTCAAAGGACTTGCAGGCTCCTAGATGCTGGCCGCTTTAGTTGTCGAGGATTCCAGCAAAGTTTGCCAATTTCACACCGGAAACAATGCAGATGGCCAGGGCGAGTGGCCTCAAACTGACCCCATTTTCCATGGGGAAAATGAAGTCATGTCCCCTGGGTCTGGGTGTCCGATGAAAGCTGGCCTTTGGGGCTCTAAGGACTTGCAGGGTACTTCTTACTGGTAGGTTTAGATTTGGAGAAATCCAGAAGAGATAGCAATTTTCCTGCTGAGCACCACCCTATTGGTCAGGGCGAGAGGAAACAAATGGAGGCCATTTTCCATGGGGAAAATGACATCATGTCTCCAGGGTCTGGGTATCAATGAAAGGTGGAATCTGGGGCCCTAAGGACATGCAGGGTCCTCATTGCCAGCAGCTTTAGTTGTGGAGAAAATCAGCCTAGTTTGCAAATTTCACAGAGGGAGCAATGCAGATGGCCAGGGCGAGTGGCCTCAAACTGACCCCATTTTCCATGGGGAAAATGATGTCATGTCTCCAGGGTGTTGCTATCAATGAAAGGTGGCTTTTGGGCTTCCAAGGACTTGCAAGCTCCTAGATGCTGGCAGCTTCAGTTGTGGAGGAATCCAGCCAAGTTTGCAAATTCCACACAAGGAACAATGCAGAAGCCAGGGCGAGTGGCCCCAAACTGACCCCATTTTCCATGGGGAAAAGAAGTCATGTCTCCGGGGTCCGGGTATAAATGAAAGGTGGCTTTTGGGGCCCTAAGGACTTGCAGGGTACTACTTACTCGCAGCTTTAGATTTGGAGAAAGCCAGCAAAGATTGCAATTTCCTTGCTGGGCACCACCCTATTGGTCAAGGCGTGAGGCCTCAAATGGAGGCCATTTTCCGTGGTGAAAATGAAGTCATGTGTCCAGGGTCCGGGTATCAATGAAAGGTGGCGTTTGGGGCCCTAAGGACTTGCAGGGTACTACTTACTCGCAGCTTTAGATTTGGAGGAAGCCAGCAAAGATTGCAAATTTCTTGCTGGGCACCACCCTATTGGTCAGGGTGAGAGGCCACAAATGGGAGGCCATTTTCCATGGGGAAAATGAAGTCATTGCCCCAGGGTCTGGGTGTCAGATGAAAGGTGGCCTTTGGGGCTCTAAGGACTTGCAAGCTCCTAGTTGCGGCTCCAAGGACTTGCAGGGTCCTCATTGCCAGCAGCTTTAGTCGTGGAGAAAATCAGCCAAGTTTGCAAATTTCACACCGGGAACGATGCAGATGGCCAGGACGAGTGGCCTCAAACTGACCCCATTTTCCATGGGGAAAATGAGGTCATGTCCCCAGGGTCTGGGTATCAATGAAAGGTGGCTTTTGGGGCCCTAAGGACTTGCAGGGACCTCATTCCCAGCAGCTTTAGTTTTGGAGAAAATCAGCCGAGTTTGCAAATATCACACAGGGAACAATGCAGATGGCCAGGGCGAGTGGCCTCAAAATGACCCCATTTTCCATTGGGAAAGTGATGTCATGTCTCCAGGGTCTGGGTATCAATCAAAGGTGGCCTTTTGGGCTCGAAGGACTTGCAAGCTCCTAGGTGCCGGCAGCTTTAGTTGTGGAGGAATCCAGCAAAGTTTGCAAATTTCTCACTGGGCACTGCCCTGTTGGCCAGGGCAAATGGCTGCAAAGAGAGGCCATTTTGCATGGGAAAAAGAAGTCCTTTCCCCAGGGTCTGGGTGTCAGATTAAAAGTGGCCTTTGGGGCTCTGAGGACTTGTAGGGTACTACTTACTGGCTATAGTAGAGGAAATGTGTTGTATTTGAATATCTGTCTAGAGGCTTTGCCTCAGAAGTCCCGGTTGTCCTTGATGGGCTGCAGCTGTGACCGTTGTCGAGAATTGGGATAAAAGGGGGCGGCGTAGCCATTCAGGGAGAGCCTTGAAGGACCCCCAAACTGGGGAAGGATACCATGCAGAAGAAAGCGTCTGTGCTGTGAAGATCTGCAGCCATATGAATACACCGAGGAGGTATGGACTTTAGAAATCTGATAACAGCATTATGGGACTCTAGAGAAATAGAACAACAACAACTGGCAGCTTTAGATTTGGAGAAATCCAGCAAAGATTGCAAAGTTCTTGCTGGGCACCACCCTATTGGTCAAGGCGTGAGGCCACAAATGGAGGCCATTTTCCGTGGTGAAAATGACGTCATGTCTCCAGGGTCCGGGTATCAATGAAAGGTGGCGTTTGGGGCCCTAAGGACTTGCAGGGTACTACTTACTCGCAGCTTTAGATTTGGAGGAAGCCAGCAAAGATGGCAATTTCCTTGCTGGGCCTTACTCTATTGCTCCGGGCGAGAGGCCACAAATGGAGGCCATTTTCCATGGGGAAAATGTCGTCATCTGTCCAGGGTCTGGGTATCAGATGAAAGGTGGCTTTTGGGGCTCAAAGGACTTGCAAGCTCCTAGATGCTGGCAGCTTTAGTTGTCGAGGATTCCAGCAAAGTTTGCAAATTTCATACCGGGAACAATGCAAATGGCCAGGGCGAGTGGCCTCAAATTGACCCCATTTTCCACGGGGAAAATGAAGTCATGTCCCCAGGGCCTGGGTGTCAGATGAAAGCTGGCCTTTAGGGCTCTAAGGACTTGCAAGCTCCTTGTTGCTGAAAGCTTTAGTTGTGGAGGAATCCAGCAAAGTTTGCAAATTTCTCACTGGGGACTGCCCTGTTGTCCAGGGCAAATGGCTGCAAAGAGAGGCCATTTTGCATGGGAAAAAGAAGTCCTTTCCCCAGGGTCTGGCGATCAATGCAATGTGGCCTTTGGGTCTCTTAGGACTTGCAGGGTACTACTTACTGGCTATAGTAGAGGAAATGTATTGTATTTGAATATCTGTACAGAGGCTTTGCCCCAGAGGTCCCGGTTGTCCTTGATGGGCTGCAGCTGTGACCGTTGTCGAGAATTGGGATAAAAGGGGGCGGCGTAGCCATTCAGGGAGAGCCTTGAAGGACCCTCAAACTGGGGAAGGATACCATGCAGAAGAAAGCGTCTGTGCTATGAAGATCTGCAGCCATATGAATACACCGAGGAGGTATGGACTTTAGAAATCTGATAAGAGCATTATGGGACTCTAGAGCAATAGAACAACAACAACTGGCAGCTTTAGATTGGGAGAAATCCAGCAAAGATGGCAATTTCCTTGCTGGGCCTTACTCTATTGCTCCGGGCGAGAGGCCACAAATGGAGGCCATTTTCCATGGGGAAAATGAAGTCATTGGCCCAGGGACTGGGTATCAGATGAAAGGTGGCATCTGGGGCCCTAAGGACTTGCAGGGTCCTCATTGCCCGCAGCTTTAGTTTTGGAGAAAATCAGCAAAGTTTGCAAATATCACACAGGGAACAATGCAGATGGCCAGGGCGAGTGGCCTCAAAATGACCCATTTTTCCATGGGGAAAAGAAGTCATGTCTCCAGGGTCTGGGTATCAAAGGTGGCCATTGGGGCTCCAAGGACTTGCAGGGTCCTAGTTGCTGGCAGCTATAGTTGTGGAGGAATCCAGCAAAATTTGCAAATTTCTCACTGGGTACTGCCCTGTGGGCCAGGTCAAATGGCTGCCAAGAGAGGCCATTTTGCAGGGGACAAAGAAGTCCCTTCCCCAGGGTCTGTGTATCAATGAATGGTGGCCTTTGGGGCTCGGAGGACTTGCAAGGTACTTCTTACTGGCAGCTTTAGATATGGAGAAATCCAGCAAAGATTGCAATTTCCTTGCTGGAGACCGCCCTATTAGTCAAGGCGAGAGGCCACAAATGGGAGGCCATTTTCCATGGGGAAAATGAAGTCATGTCTCCAGGGTCTGGGTATCAGATGAAACGTGGCGTTTGGGGCTCAAAGGACTTGCAGGCTCCTAGATGCTGGCCGCTTTAGTTGTCGAGGATTCCAGCAAAGTTTGCCAATTTCACACCGGAAACAATGCAGATGGCCAGGGCGAGTGGCCTCAAACTGACCCCATTTTCCATGGGGAAAATGAAGTCATGTCCCCTGGGTCTGGGTGTCCGATGAAAGCTGGCCTTTGGGGCTCTAAGGACTTGCAGGGTACTTCTTACTGGTAGGTTTAGATTTGGAGAAATCCAGAAGAGATAGCAATTTTCCTGCTGAGCACCACCCTATTGGTCAGGGCGAGAGGAAACAAATGGAGGCCATTTTCCATGGGGAAAATGACGTCATGTCTCCAGGGTCTGGGTATCAATGAAAGGTGGAATCTGGGGCCCTAAGGACTTGCAGGGTCCTCATTGCCAGCAGCTTTAGTTGTGGAGAAAATCAGCCTAGTTTGCAAATTTCACAGAGGGAGCAATGCAGATGGCCAGGGCGAGTGGCCTCAAACTGACCCCATTTTCCATGGGGAAAATGATGTCATGTCTCCAGGGTGTTGCTATCAATGAAAGGTGGCTTTTGGGCTTCCAAGGACTTGCAAGCTCCTAGATGCTGGCAGCTTCAGTTGTGGAGGAATCCAGCCAAGTTTGCAAATTCCACACAAGGAACAATGCAGAAGCCAGGGCGAGTGGCCCCAAACTGACCCCATTTTCCATGGGGAAAAGAAGTCATGTCTCCGGGGTCCGGGTATAAATGAAAGGTGGCTTTTGGGGCCCTAAGGACTTGCAGGGTACTACTTACTCGCAGCTTTAGATTTGGAGAAAGCCAGCAAAGATTGCAATTTCCTTGCTGGGCACCACCCTATTGGTCAAGGCGTGAGGCCTCAAATGGAGGCCATTTTCCGTGGTGAAAATGAAGTCATGTGTCCAGGGTCCGGGTATCAATGAAAGGTGGCGTTTGGGGCCCTAAGGACTTGCAGGGTACTACTTACTCGCAGCTTTAGATTTGGAGGAAGCCAGCAAAGATTGCAAATTTCTTGCTGGGCACCACCCTATTGGTCAGGGTGAGAGGCCACAAATGGAGGCCATTTTCCATGGGGAAAATGTCGTCATCTGTCCAGGGTCTGGGTATCAGATGAAAGGTGGCTTTTGGGGCTCAAAGGACTTGCAAGCTCCTAGATGCTGGCAGCTTTAGTTGTCGAGGATTCCAGCAAAGTTTGCAAATTTCATACCGGGAACAATGCAAATGGCCAGGGCAAGTGGCCTCAAACTGACCCCATTTTCCACGGGGAAAATGAAGTCATGTCCCCTGGGTCTGGGTGTCAGATGAAAGGTGGCCTTTGGGGCTCTAAGGACTTGCAAGATCCTAGTTGCTGGCAGCCTTAGTTGTGGAGGAATCCATCAAAGTTTAAAAATTTCTCACTGGGCACTGCCCTGTTGTCCAGGGCAAATGGCTGCAAAGAGAGGCCATTTTGCATGGGAAAAAGAAGTCCTTTCCCCAGGGTCTGGGTGTCAGATGAAAGGTAGCCTTTGGGGCTCTAAGGACTTGCAAGCTCCCAGTTGCTGTCAGCTTTAGTTGTGGAGGAATCCAGCAAAGTTTGCAAATTTCTCACTGGGCACTGCCCTGTTGGCCAGGGAAAATGGCTGCCAAAGGAGGCCATTTTGCATGGGACAAAGAAGTCCCATCCCCAGGGTCTGTGTATCAATGAATGGTGGCCTTTGGGGCTCGGAGGACTTGCAGGGTACTGCTTACTGGAAGCTTTAGATTTGGAGAAATCCAGCAAAGGTTGCAATCTTCTTGCTGGAGACCGCCCTATTAGTCAAGGCGAGAGGCCACAAATGGGAGGCCATTTTCCATGGGGAAAATGAAGTCATTGGCCCAGGGTCTGGGTGTCAGATGAAAGGTGGCCTTTGGGGCTCTAAGGACTTGCAAGCTCCTAGTTGCGGCTCCAAGGACTTGCAGGGTCCTCATTGCCAGCAGCTTTAGTCGTGGAGAAAATCAGCCAAGTTTGCAAATTTCACACCGGGAACGATGCAGATGGCCAGGACGAGTGGCCTCAAACTGACCCCATTTTCCATGGGGAAAATGAGGTCATGTCCCCAGGGTCTGGGTATCAATGAAAGGTGGCTTTTGGGGCCCTAAGGACTTGCAGGGACCTCATTCCCAGCAGCTTTAGTTTTGGAGAAAATCAGCCGAGTTTGCAAATATCACACAGGGAACAATGCAGATGGCCAGGGCGAGTGGCCTCAAAATGACCCCATTTTCCATTGGGAAAGTGATGTCATGTCTCCAGGGTCTGGGTGTCAGATGAAAGGTGGCCTTTTGGGCTCGAAGGACTTGCAAGCTCCTAGGTGCCGGCAGCTTTAGTTGTGGAGGAATCCAGCAAAGTTTGCAAATTTCTCACTGGGCACTGCCCTGTTGGCCAGGGCAAATGGCTGCAAAGAGAGGCCATTTTGCATGGGAAAAAGAAGTCCTTTCCCCAGGGTCTGGGTGTCAGATTAAAAGTGGCCTTTGGGGCTCTGAGGACTTGTAGGGTACTACTTACTGGCTATAGTAGAGGAAATGTGTTGTATTTGAATATCTGTCTAGAGGCTTTGCCTCAGAAGTCCCGGTTGTCCTTGATGGGCTGCAGCTGTGACCGTTGTCGAGAATTGGGATAAAAGGGGGCGGCGTAGCCATTCAGGGAGAGCCTTGAAGGACCCCCAAACTGGGGAAGGATACCATGCAGAAGAAAGCGTCTGTGCTGTGAAGATCTGCAGCCATATGAATACACCGAGGAGGTATGGACTTTAGAAATCTGATAACAGCATTATGGGACTCTAGAGAAATAGAACAACAACAACTGGCAGCTTTAGATTTGGAGAAATCCAGCAAAGATTGCAAAGTTCTTGCTGGGCACCACCCTCTTGGTCAAGGCGTGAGGCCACAAATGGAGGCCATTTTCCGTGGTGAAAATGACGTCATGTCTCCAGGGTCCGGGTATCAATGAAAGGTGGCGTTTGGGGCCCTAAGGACTTGCAGGGTACTACTTACTCGCAGCTTTAGATTTGGAGGAAGCCAGCAAAGATGGCAATTTCCTTGCTGGGCCTTACTCTATTGCTCCGGGCGAGAGGCCACAAATGGAGGCCATTTTCCATGGGGAAAATGAAGTCATTGGCCCAGGGACTGGGTATCAGATGAAAGGTGGCATCTGGGGCCCTAAGGACTTGCAGGGTCCTCATTGCCCGCAGCTTTAGTTTTGGAGAAAATCAGCAAAGTTTGCAAATATCACACAGGGAACAATGCAGATGGCCAGGGCGAGTGGCCTCAAAATGACCCATTTTTCCATGGGGAAAAGAAGTCATGTCTCCAGGGTCTGGGTATCAAAGGTGGCCATTGGGGCTCCAAGGACTTGCAGGGTCCTAGTTGCTGGCAGCTATAGTTGTGGAGGAATCCAGCAAAATTTGCAAATTTCTCACTGGGTACTGCCCTGTGGGCCAGGTCAAATGGCTGCCAAGAGAGGCCATTTTGCAGGGGACAAAGAAGTCCCTTCCCCAGGGTCTGTGTATCAATGAATGGTGGCCTTTGGGGCTCGGAGGACTTGCAAGGTACTTCTTACTGGCAGCTTTAGATATGGAGAAATCCAGCAAAGATTGCAATTTCCTTGCTGGAGACCGCCCTATTAGTCAAGGCGAGAGGCCACAAATGGGAGGCCATTTTCCATGGGGAAAATGAAGTCATGTCTCCAGGGTCTGGGTATCAGATGAAACGTGGCGTTTGGGGCTCAAAGGACTTGCAGGCTCCTAGATGCTGGCCGCTTTAGTTGTCGAGGATTCCAGCAAAGTTTGCCAATTTCACACCGGAAACAATGCAGATGGCCAGGGCGAGTGGCCTCAAACTGACCCCATTTTCCATGGGGAAAATGAAGTCATGTCCCCTGGGTCTGGGTGTCCGATGAAAGCTGGCCTTTGGGGCTCTAAGGACTTGCAGGGTACTTCTTACTGGTAGGTTTAGATTTGGAGAAATCCAGAAGAGATAGCAATTTTCCTGCTGAGCACCACCCTATTGGTCAGGGCGAGAGGAAACAAATGGAGGCCATTTTCCATGGGGAAAATGACATCATGTCTCCAGGGTCTGGGTATCAATGAAAGGTGGAATCTGGGGCCCTAAGGACATGCAGGGTCCTCATTGCCAGCAGCTTTAGTTGTGGAGAAAATCAGCCTAGTTTGCAAATTTCACAGAGGGAGCAATGCAGATGGCCAGGGCGAGTGGCCTCAAACTGACCCCATTTTCCATGGGGAAAATGATGTCATGTCTCCAGGGTGTTGCTATCAATGAAAGGTGGCTTTTGGGCTTCCAAGGACTTGCAAGCTCCTAGATGCTGGCAGCTTCAGTTGTGGAGGAATCCAGCCAAGTTTGCAAATTCCACACAAGGAACAATGCAGAAGCCAGGGCGAGTGGCCCCAAACTGACCCCATTTTCCATGGGGAAAAGAAGTCATGTCTCCGGGGTCCGGGTATAAATGAAAGGTGGCTTTTGGGGCCCTAAGGACTTGCAGGGTACTACTTACTCGCAGCTTTAGATTTGGAGAAAGCCAGCAAAGATTGCAATTTCCTTGCTGGGCACCACCCTATTGGTCAAGGCGTGAGGCCTCAAATGGAGGCCATTTTCCGTGGTGAAAATGAAGTCATGTGTCCAGGGTCCGGGTATCAATGAAAGGTGGCGTTTGGGGCCCTAAGGACTTGCAGGGTACTACTTACTCGCAGCTTTAGATTTGGAGGAAGCCAGCAAAGATTGCAAATTTCTTGCTGGGCACCACCCTATTGGTCAGGGTGAGAGGCCACAAATGGGAGGCCATTTTCCATGGGGAAAATGAAGTCATTGCCCCAGGGTCTGGGTGTCAGATGAAAGGTGGCCTTTGGGGCTCTAAGGACTTGCAAGCTCCTAGTTGCGGCTCCAAGGACTTGCAGGGTCCTCATTGCCAGCAGCTTTAGTCGTGGAGAAAATCAGCCAAGTTTGCAAATTTCACACCGGGAACGATGCAGATGGCCAGGACGAGTGGCCTCAAACTGACCCCATTTTCCATGGGGAAAATGAGGTCATGTCCCCAGGGTCTGGGTATCAATGAAAGGTGGCTTTTGGGGCCCTAAGGACTTGCAGGGACCTCATTCCCAGCAGCTTTAGTTTTGGAGAAAATCAGCCGAGTTTGCAAATATCACACAGGGAACAATGCAGATGGCCAGGGCGAGTGGCCTCAAAATGACCCCATTTTCCATTGGGAAAGTGATGTCATGTCTCCAGGGTCTGGGTATCAATCAAAGGTGGCCTTTTGGGCTCGAAGGACTTGCAAGCTCCTAGGTGCCGGCAGCTTTAGTTGTGGAGGAATCCAGCAAAGTTTGCAAATTTCTCACTGGGCACTGCCCTGTTGGCCAGGGCAAATGGCTGCAAAGAGAGGCCATTTTGCATGGGAAAAAGAAGTCCTTTCCCCAGGGTCTGGGTGTCAGATTAAAAGTGGCCTTTGGGGCTCTGAGGACTTGTAGGGTACTACTTACTGGCTATAGTAGAGGAAATGTGTTGTATTTGAATATCTGTCTAGAGGCTTTGCCTCAGAAGTCCCGGTTGTCCTTGATGGGCTGCAGCTGTGACCGTTGTCGAGAATTGGGATAAAAGGGGGCGGCGTAGCCATTCAGGGAGAGCCTTGAAGGACCCCCAAACTGGGGAAGGATACCATGCAGAAGAAAGCGTCTGTGCTGTGAAGATCTGCAGCCATATGAATACACCGAGGAGGTATGGACTTTAGAAATCTGATAACAGCATTATGGGACTCTAGAGAAATAGAACAACAACAACTGGCAGCTTTAGATTTGGAGAAATCCAGCAAAGATTGCAAAGTTCTTGCTGGGCACCACCCTATTGGTCAAGGCGTGAGGCCACAAATGGAGGCCATTTTCCGTGGTGAAAATGACGTCATGTCTCCAGGGTCCGGGTATCAATGAAAGGTGGCGTTTGGGGCCCTAAGGACTTGCAGGGTACTACTTACTCGCAGCTTTAGATTTGGAGGAAGCCAGCAAAGATGGCAATTTCCTTGCTGGGCCTTACTCTATTGCTCCGGGCGAGAGGCCACAAATGGAGGCCATTTTCCATGGGGAAAATGAAGTCATTGGCCCAGGGACTGGGTATCAGATGAAAGGTGGCATCTGGGGCCCTAAGGACTTGCAGGGTCCTCATTGCCCGCAGCTTTAGTTTTGGAGAAAATCAGCAAAGTTTGCAAATATCACACAGGGAACAATGCAGATGGCCAGGGCGAGTGGCCTCAAAATGACCCATTTTTCCATGGGGAAAAGAAGTCATGTCTCCAGGGTCTGGGTATCAAAGGTGGCCATTGGGGCTCCAAGGACTTGCAGGGTCCTAGTTGCTGGCAGCTATAGTTGTGGAGGAATCCAGCAAAATTTGCAAATTTCTCACTGGGTACTGCCCTGTGGGCCAGGTCAAATGGCTGCCAAGAGAGGCCATTTTGCAGGGGACAAAGAAGTCCCTTCCCCAGGGTCTGTGTATCAATGAATGGTGGCCTTTGGGGCTCGGAGGACTTGCAAGGTACTTCTTACTGGCAGCTTTAGATATGGAGAAATCCAGCAAAGATTGCAATTTCCTTGCTGGAGACCGCCCTATTAGTCAAGGCGAGAGGCCACAAATGGGAGGCCATTTTCCATGGGGAAAATGAAGTCATGTCTCCAGGGTCTGGGTATCAGATGAAACGTGGCGTTTGGGGCTCAAAGGACTTGCAGGCTCCTAGATGCTGGCCGCTTTAGTTGTCGAGGATTCCAGCAAAGTTTGCCAATTTCACACCGGAAACAATGCAGATGGCCAGGGCGAGTGGCCTCAAACTGACCCCATTTTCCATGGGGAAAATGAAGTCATGTCCCCTGGGTCTGGGTGTCCGATGAAAGCTGGCCTTTGGGGCTCTAAGGACTTGCAGGGTACTTCTTACTGGTAGGTTTAGATTTGGAGAAATCCAGAAGAGATAGCAATTTTCCTGCTGAGCACCACCCTATTGGTCAGGGCGAGAGGAAACAAATGGAGGCCATTTTCCATGGGGAAAATGACATCATGTCTCCAGGGTCTGGGTATCAATGAAAGGTGGAATCTGGGGCCCTAAGGACTTGCAGGGTCCTCATTGCCAGCAGCTTTAGTTGTGGAGAAAATCAGCCTAGTTTGCAAATTTCACAGAGGGAGCAATGCAGATGGCCAGGGCGAGTGGCCTCAAACTGACCCCATTTTCCATGGGGAAAATGATGTCATGTCTCCAGGGTGTTGCTATCAATGAAAGGTGGCTTTTGGGCTTCCAAGGACTTGCAAGCTCCTAGATGCTGGCAGCTTCAGTTGTGGAGGAATCCAGCCAAGTTTGCAAATTCCACACAAGGAACAATGCAGAAGCCAGGGCGAGTGGCCCCAAACTGACCCCATTTTCCATGGGGAAAAGAAGTCATGTCTCCGGGGTCCGGGTATAAATGAAAGGTGGCTTTTGGGGCCCTAAGGACTTGCAGGGTACTACTTACTCGCAGCTTTAGATTTGGAGAAAGCCAGCAAAGATTGCAATTTCCTTGCTGGGCACCACCCTATTGGTCAAGGCGTGAGGCCTCAAATGGAGGCCATTTTCCGTGGTGAAAATGAAGTCATGTGTCCAGGGTCCGGGTATCAATGAAAGGTGGCGTTTGGGGCTCTAAGGACTTGCAGGGTACTACTTACTCGCAGCTTTAGATTTGGAGGAAGCCAGCAAAGATTGCAAATTTCTTGCTGGGCACCACCCTATTGGTCAGGGTGAGAGGCCACAAATGGGAGGCCATTTTCCATGGGGAAAATGAAGTCATTGCCCCAGGGTCTGGGTGTCAGATGAAAGGTGGCCTTTGGGGCTCTAAGGACTTGCAAGCTCCTAGTTGCGGCTCCAAGGACTTGCAGGGTCCTCATTGCCAGCAGCTTTAGTCGTGGAGAAAATCAGCCAAGTTTGCAAATTTCACACCGGGAACGATGCAGATGGCCAGGACGAGTGGCCTCAAACTGACCCCATTTTCCATGGGGAAAATGAGGTCATGTCCCCAGGGTCTGGGTATCAATGAAAGGTGGCTTTTGGGGCCCTAAGGACTTGCAGGGACCTCATTCCCAGCAGCTTTAGTTTTGGAGAAAATCAGCCGAGTTTGCAAATATCACACAGGGAACAATGCAGATGGCCAGGGCGAGTGGCCTCAAAATGACCCCATTTTCCATTGGGAAAGTGATGTCATGTCTCCAGGGTCTGGGTATCAATCAAAGGTGGCCTTTTGGGCTCGAAGGACTTGCAAGCTCCTAGGTGCCGGCAGCTTTAGTTGTGGAGGAATCCAGCAAAGTTTGCAAATTTCTCACTGGGCACTGCCCTGTTGGCCAGGGCAAATGGCTGCAAAGAGAGGCCATTTTGCATGGGAAAAAGAAGTCCTTTCCCCAGGGTCTGGGTGTCAGATTAAAAGTGGCCTTTGGGGCTCTGAGGACTTGTAGGGTACTACTTACTGGCTATAGTAGAGGAAATGTGTTGTATTTGAATATCTGTCTAGAGGCTTTGCCTCAGAAGTCCCGGTTGTCCTTGATGGGCTGCAGCTGTGACCGTTGTCGAGAATTGGGATAAAAGGGGGCGGCGTAGCCATTCAGGGAGAGCCTTGAAGGACCCCCAAACTGGGGAAGGATACCATGCAGAAGAAAGCGTCTGTGCTGTGAAGATCTGCAGCCATATGAATACACCGAGGAGGTATGGACTTTAGAAATCTGATAACAGCATTATGGGACTCTAGAGAAATAGAACAACAACAACTGGCAGCTTTAGATTTGGAGAAATCCAGCAAAGATTGCAAAGTTCTTGCTGGGCACCACCCTCTTGGTCAAGGCGTGAGGCCACAAATGGAGGCCATTTTCCGTGGTGAAAATGACGTCATGTCTCCAGGGTCCGGGTATCAATGAAAGGTGGCGTTTGGGGCCCTAAGGACTTGCAGGGTACTACTTACTCGCAGCTTTAGATTTGGAGGAAGCCAGCAAAGATGGCAATTTCCTTGCTGGGCCTTACTCTATTGCTCCGGGCGAGAGGCCACAAATGGAGGCCATTTTCCATGGGGAAAATGAAGTCATTGGCCCAGGGACTGGGTATCAGATGAAAGGTGGCATCTGGGGCCCTAAGGACTTGCAGGGTCCTCATTGCCCGCAGCTTTAGTTTTGGAGAAAATCAGCAAAGTTTGCAAATATCACACAGGGAACAATGCAGATGGCCAGGGCGAGTGGCCTCAAAATGACCCATTTTTCCATGGGGAAAAGAAGTCATGTCTCCAGGGTCTGGGTATCAAAGGTGGCCATTGGGGCTCCAAGGACTTGCAGGGTCCTAGTTGCTGGCAGCTATAGTTGTGGAGGAATCCAGCAAAATTTGCAAATTTCTCACTGGGTACTGCCCTGTGGGCCAGGTCAAATGGCTGCCAAGAGAGGCCATTTTGCAGGGGACAAAGAAGTCCCTTCCCCAGGGTCTGTGTATCAATGAATGGTGGCCTTTGGGGCTCGGAGGACTTGCAAGGTACTTCTTACTGGCAGCTTTAGATATGGAGAAATCCAGCAAAGATTGCAATTTCCTTGCTGGAGACCGCCCTATTAGTCAAGGCGAGAGGCCACAAATGGGAGGCCATTTTCCATGGGGAAAATGAAGTCATGTCTCCAGGGTCTGGGTATCAGATGAAACGTGGCGTTTGGGGCTCAAAGGACTTGCAGGCTCCTAGATGCTGGCCGCTTTAGTTGTCGAGGATTCCAGCAAAGTTTGCCAATTTCACACCGGAAACAATGCAGATGGCCAGGGCGAGTGGCCTCAAACTGACCCCATTTTCCATGGGGAAAATGAAGTCATGTCCCCTGGGTCTGGGTGTCCGATGAAAGCTGGCCTTTGGGGCTCTAAGGACTTGCAGGGTACTTCTTACTGGTAGGTTTAGATTTGGAGAAATCCAGAAGAGATAGCAATTTTCCTGCTGAGCACCACCCTATTGGTCAGGGCGAGAGGAAACAAATGGAGGCCATTTTCCATGGGGAAAATGACATCATGTCTCCAGGGTCTGGGTATCAATGAAAGGTGGAATCTGGGGCCCTAAGGACTTGCAGGGTCCTCATTGCCAGCAGCTTTAGTTGTGGAGAAAATCAGCCTAGTTTGCAAATTTCACAGAGGGAGCAATGCAGATGGCCAGGGCGAGTGGCCTCAAACTGACCCCATTTTCCATGGGGAAAATGATGTCATGTCTCCAGGGTGTTGCTATCAATGAAAGGTGGCTTTTGGGCTTCCAAGGACTTGCAAGCTCCTAGATGCTGGCAGCTTCAGTTGTGGAGGAATCCAGCCAAGTTTGCAAATTCCACACAAGGAACAATGCAGAAGCCAGGGCGAGTGGCCCCAAACTGACCCCATTTTCCATGGGGAAAAGAAGTCATGTCTCCGGGGTCCGGGTATAAATGAAAGGTGGCTTTTGGGGCCCTAAGGACTTGCAGGGTACTACTTACTCGCAGCTTTAGATTTGGAGAAAGCCAGCAAAGATTGCAATTTCCTTGCTGGGCACCACCCTATTGGTCAAGGCGTGAGGCCTCAAATGGAGGCCATTTTCCGTGGTGAAAATGACGTCATGTCTCCAGGGTCCGGGTATCAATGAAAGGTGGCGTTTGGGGCCCTAAGGACTTGCAGGGTACTACTTACTCGCAGCTTTAGATTTGGAGGAAGCCAGCAAAGATTGCAAATTTCTTGCTGGGCACCACCCTATTGGTCAGGGTGAGAGGCCACAAATGGAGGCCATTTTCCATGGGGAAAATGTCGTCATCTGTCCAGGGTCTGGGTATCAGATGAAAGGTGGCTTTTGGGGCTCAAAGGACTTGCAAGCTCCTAGATGCTGGCAGCTTTAGTTGTCGAGGATTCCAGCAAAGTTTGCAAATTTCATACCGGGAACAATGCAAATGGCCAGGGCGAGTGGCCTCAAACTGACCCCATTTTCCACGGGGAAAATGAAGTCATGTCCCCTGGGTCTGGGTGTCAGATGAAAGGTGGCCTTTGGGGCTCTAAGGACTTGCAAGATCCTAGTTGCTGGCAGCCTTAGTTGTGGAGGAATCCATCAAAGTTTAAAAATTTCTCACTGGGCACTGCCCTGTTGTCCAGGGCAAATGGCTGCAAAGAGAGGCCATTTTGCATGGGAAAAAGAAGTCCTTTGCCCAGGGTCGGGGTGTCAGATGAAAGGTGGCCTTTGGGGCTCTAAGGACGTGCAGGGTACTACCTTTTGGCAGCTTTAGATATGGAGAAATCCAGCAAAGATTGCAAATTTCTTGCTGGGCACCCCCCTATTGGTCAGGGCGAGAGGCCAGAAATGGAGGCCATTTTCCATGGGGAAAATGAAGTCATTGGCCCAGGGTCTGGGTGTCAGATGAAAGGTGGCCTTTGGGGCTCTAAGGACTTCCAGGGTCCTCACTGCCCTCAGCTTTAGTTTAGGAGAAAATCAGCCAAGTTTGCAAATTTCACACCGGGAACGATGCAGATGGCCAGGACGAGTGGCCTCAAACTGACCCCATTTTCCATGGGGAAAATGAGGTCATGTCCCCAGGGTCTGGGTATCAATGAAAGGTGGCTTTTGGGGCCCTAAGGACTTGCAGGGACCTCATTCCCAGCAGCTTTAGTTTTGGAGAAAATCAGCCGAGTTTGCAAATATCACACAGGGAACAATGCAGATGGCCAGGGCGAGTGGCCTCAAAATGACCCCATTTTCCATTGGGAAAGTGATGTCATGTCTCCAGGGTCTGGGTATCAATCAAAGGTGGCCTTTTGGGCTCGAAGGACTTGCAAGCTCCTAGGTGCCGGCAGCTTTAGTTGTGGAGGAATCCAGCAAAGTTTGCAAATTTCTCACTGGGCACTGCCCTGTTGGCCAGGGCAAATGGCTGCAAAGAGAGGCCATTTTGCATGGGAAAAAGAAGTCCTTTCCCCAGGGTCTGGGTGTCAGATTAAAAGTGGCCTTTGGGGCTCTGAGGACTTGTAGGGTACTACTTACTGGCTATAGTAGAGGAAATGTGTTGTATTTGAATATCTGTCTAGAGGCTTTGCCTCAGAAGTCCCGGTTGTCCTTGATGGGCTGCAGCTGTGACCGTTGTCGAGAATTGGGATAAAAGGGGGCGGCGTAGCCATTCAGGGAGAGCCTTGAAGGACCCCCAAACTGGGGAAGGATACCATGCAGAAGAAAGCGTCTGTGCTGTGAAGATCTGCAGCCATATGAATACACCGAGGAGGTATGGACTTTAGAAATCTGATAACAGCATTATGGGACTCTAGAGAAATAGAACAACAACAACTGGCAGCTTTAGATTTGGAGAAATCCAGCAAAGATTGCAAAGTTCTTGCTGGGCACCACCCTCTTGGTCAAGGCGTGAGGCCACAAATGGAGGCCATTTTCCGTGGTGAAAATGACGTCATGTCTCCAGGGTCCGGGTATCAATGAAAGGTGGCGTTTGGGGCCCTAAGGACTTGCAGGGTACTACTTACTCGCAGCTTTAGATTTGGAGGAAGCCAGCAAAGATGGCAATTTCCTTGCTGGGCCTTACTCTATTGCTCCGGGCGAGAGGCCACAAATGGAGGCCATTTTCCATGGGGAAAATGAAGTCATTGGCCCAGGGACTGGGTATCAGATGAAAGGTGGCATCTGGGGCCCTAAGGACTTGCAGGGTCCTCATTGCCCGCAGCTTTAGTTTTGGAGAAAATCAGCAAAGTTTGCAAATATCACACAGGGAACAATGCAGATGGCCAGGGCGAGTGGCCTCAAAATGACCCATTTTTCCATGGGGAAAAGAAGTCATGTCTCCAGGGTCTGGGTATCAAAGGTGGCCATTGGGGCTCCAAGGACTTGCAGGGTCCTAGTTGCTGGCAGCTATAGTTGTGGAGGAATCCAGCAAAATTTGCAAATTTCTCACTGGGTACTGCCCTGTGGGCCAGGTCAAATGGCTGCCAAGAGAGGCCATTTTGCAGGGGACAAAGAAGTCCCTTCCCCAGGGTCTGTGTATCAATGAATGGTGGCCTTTGGGGCTCGGAGGACTTGCAAGGTACTTCTTACTGGCAGCTTTAGATATGGAGAAATCCAGCAAAGATTGCAATTTCCTTGCTGGAGACCGCCCTATTAGTCAAGGCGAGAGGCCACAAATGGGAGGCCATTTTCCATGGGGAAAATGAAGTCATGTCTCCAGGGTCTGGGTATCAGATGAAACGTGGCGTTTGGGGCTCAAAGGACTTGCAGGCTCCTAGATGCTGGCCGCTTTAGTTGTCGAGGATTCCAGCAAAGTTTGCCAATTTCACACCGGAAACAATGCAGATGGCCAGGGCGAGTGGCCTCAAACTGACCCCATTTTCCATGGGGAAAATGAAGTCATGTCCCCTGGGTCTGGGTGTCCGATGAAAGCTGGCCTTTGGGGCTCTAAGGACTTGCAGGGTACTTCTTACTGGTAGGTTTAGATTTGGAGAAATCCAGAAGAGATAGCAATTTTCCTGCTGAGCACCACCCTATTGGTCAGGGCGAGAGGAAACAAATGGAGGCCATTTTCCATGGGGAAAATGACATCATGTCTCCAGGGTCTGGGTATCAATGAAAGGTGGAATCTGGGGCCCTAAGGACTTGCAGGGTCCTCATTGCCAGCAGCTTTAGTTGTGGAGAAAATCAGCCTAGTTTGCAAATTTCACAGAGGGAGCAATGCAGATGGCCAGGGCGAGTGGCCTCAAACTGACCCCATTTTCCATGGGGAAAATGATGTCATGTCTCCAGGGTGTTGCTATCAATGAAAGGTGGCTTTTGGGCTTCCAAGGACTTGCAAGCTCCTAGATGCTGGCAGCTTCAGTTGTGGAGGAATCCAGCCAAGTTTGCAAATTCCACACAAGGAACAATGCAGAAGCCAGGGCGAGTGGCCCCAAACTGACCCCATTTTCCATGGGGAAAAGAAGTCATGTCTCCGGGGTCCGGGTATAAATGAAAGGTGGCTTTTGGGGCCCTAAGGACTTGCAGGGTACTACTTACTCGCAGCTTTAGATTTGGAGAAAGCCAGCAAAGATTGCAATTTCCTTGCTGGGCACCACCCTATTGGTCAAGGCGTGAGGCCTCAAATGGAGGCCATTTTCCGTGGTGAAAATGAAGTCATGTGTCCAGGGTCCGGGTATCAATGAAAGGTGGCGTTTGGGGCCCTAAGGACTTGCAGGGTACTACTTACTCGCAGCTTTAGATTTGGAGGAAGCCAGCAAAGATTGCAAATTTCTTGCTGGGCACCACCCTATTGGTCAGGGTGAGAGGCCACAAATGGAGGCCATTTTCCATGGGGAAAATGTCGTCATCTGTCCAGGGTCTGGGTATCAGATGAAAGGTGGCTTTTGGGGCTCAAAGGACTTGCAAGCTCCTAGATGCTGGCAGCTTTAGTTGTCGAGGATTCCAGCAAAGTTTGCAAATTTCATACCGGGAACAATGCAAATGGCCAGGGCGAGTGGCCTCAAACTGACCCCATTTTCCACGGGGAAAATGAAGTCATGTCCCCTGGGTCTGGGTGTCAGATGAAAGGTGGCCTTTGGGGCTCTAAGGACTTGCAAGATCCTAGTTGCTGGCAGCCTTAGTTGTGGAGGAATCCATCAAAGTTTAAAAATTTCTCACTGGGCACTGCCCTGTTGTCCAGGGCAAATGGCTGCAAAGAGAGGCCATTTTGCATGGGAAAAAGAAGTCCTTTGCCCAGGGTCGGGGTGTCAGATGAAAGGTGGCCTTTGGGGCTCTAAGGACTTGCAGGGTACTACCTTTTGGCAGCTTTAGATATGGAGAAATCCAGCAAAGATTGCAAATTTCTTGCTGGGCACCCCCCTATTTGTCAGGGCGAGAGGCCAGAAATGGAGGCCATTTTCCATGGGGAAAATGAAGTCATTGGCCCAGGGTCTGGGTGTCAGATGAAAGGTGGCCTTTGGGGCTCTAAGGACTTCCAGGGTCCTCACTGCCCTCAGCTTTAGTTTAGGAGAAAATCAGCCAAGAGTGCAAATTTCACACAGAGAACAATGCAGATGGCCAGGGCGAGTGGCCTCAAACTGACCCCAATTTCCTTGGGGAAAAATGAAGTCATGTCCCCAGGGTCTGGGTGTCAGATGAAAGGTGGCCTTTGGGGCTCTAAGGACTTGCAAGCTCCCAGATGCTGGCAGCTTTAGTTGTGGAGGAATCCAGCAAAGTTTGCAAATTTCTCACTGGGCACTGCCCTGTTGGCCAGGGCAAATGGCTGCAAAGAGAGGCCATTTTGCATGGGGAAAAAGAAGTCATGTCCCCAGGGTCTGGGTGTCAGATGAAAGGTGGCCTTTGGGGCTCTAAGGACTTGCAGGGTACTACCTATTGGCAGCTTTAGATTTGAGAAATCCAGCAAAGATTGCAAATCTCTTGCTGGGCACCACCCTATTGGTCAGGGCGACAGGCCGAAATGGAGGCCATTTTCCCTGGGCAAAATGAAGTCATTGGCCCAGGGTCTGGGTATCAGATGAAAGGTGGCATCTGGGACCCTAAGGAGTGTCAGGGTCCTCGTTGCCAGCAGCTTTAGTTTTGGAGAAAATCAGCCAGGTTTGCAAATTTCACACCGGGCACGATGCCGATGGCCAGGGAGATTGGCCTCAAACTGATGCGATTTTCCACGGGGAAAATGAAGTCATGTCCCCAGGGTCTGGGTGTCAGATGAAAGGTGGCCTTTGGGGCTCTAAGGACTTGCAAGCTCCTAGTTGCTGGCAGCTTTAGTTTGGGAGGAATCCAGCAAAGTTTGCAAATTTCTCACTGGGCACTGCCCTGTTGGCCAGGGCAAATGGCTGCAAAGAGAGGCCATTTTGCATGGGAAAAAGAAGACCTTTGCCCAGGGTCTGGGTGTCAGATGAAAGGTGGCCTTTGGGGCTCTAAGGACTTGCAGGGTACTTCTTACTGGCAGCTTTAGATTTGGATAAATCCAGCAAAGATTGAAAATTTCTTGCTGGACACCACCCTATTGCCCAGGGCGAGAGACCAGAAATGGAGGCCATTTTCCATGGGGAAAATGTCGTCATGTGTCCAGGGTCTGGGTATCAGATGAAAGGTGGCTTTGGGGCCCCAAGGAGTTTCAGGGTCCTCGTTGCCAGCAGCTTTAGTTTTGGAGAGAATCAGCCATGATTGCAAATTTCACACCGGGAACGATGCAGATGGCCAGGGCCAGTGGCCTCAAGCTGACCCCATTTTCCCTGGGGAAAATGAAGTCCAGTCCCCAGGGTCTGGGTGTCAGATAAGAGCTGGCCTTTGGGGCTCTAAGGACTTCAAACTCCTAGTTGCTGGAAGCTTTAATTGTGGAGGAATCCAGCAAAGTTTTCAAATTTCTCACTGGGAACTGCCCTGTTGCCTAGGGCAAATGGCTGCAAAGAGAGGCCATTTTGCATGGGAATAAGAAGTCCTTTCCCCAGGGTCTAGGTGTCAGATGAAAGGTGGCCTTTGGGGCTCTAAGGACTTCCAGGGTCCTCATTGCCAGCAGCTTTACTTTTGGAGAAAATCAGCCAAGTTTCCAAATATCACACCGGGAACGATGCAGATGGCCTTGCTGAGTGGCCTCAGACTGACCCCAATTTCCATGGGGAAAATGAAGTCATGTCCCCAGGGTCTGGGTGTCAGATGAAAGGTGGCCTTTGGGGCTCTATGGACTTGCAAGATCTTAGTTGCTGGAAGCCTTAGTTGTGGAGGAATCCATCAAAGTTTAAAAATTTCTCACTGGGCACTGCCCTGTTGTCCAGGGCAAATGGCTGCAAAGAGAGGCCATTTTGCATGGGAAAAAGAAGTCCTTTCCCCAGGGTCTGGGTGTCAGATGAAAGGTAGCCTTTGGGGCTCTAAGGACTTGCAAGCTCCCAGTTGCTGTCAGCTTTAGTTGTGGAGGAATCCAGCAAAGTTTGCAAATTTCTCACTGGGGACTGCCCTGTTGGCCAGGGAAAATGGCTGCCAAAGGAGGCCATTTTGCATGGGACAAAGAAGTCCCATCCCCAGGGTCTGTGTATCAATGAATGGTGGCCTTTGGGGCTCGGAGGACTTGCAGGGTACTGCTTACTGGAAGCTTTAGATTTGGAGAAATCCAGCAAAGGTTGCAATCTTCTTGCTGGAGACCGCCCTATTAGTCAAGGCGAGAGGCCACAAATGGGAGGCCATTTTCCATGGGGAAAATGAAGTCATTGCCCCAGGGTCTGGGTGTCAGATGAAAGGTGGCCTTTGGGGCTCTAAGGACTTGCAAGCTCCTAGTTGCGGCTCCAAGGACTTGCAGGGTCCTCATTGCCAGCAGCTTTAGTCGTGGAGAAAATCAGCCAAGTTTGCAAATTTCACACCGGGAACGATGCAGATGGCCAGGACGAGTGGCCTCAAACTGACCCCATTTTCCATGGGGAAAATGAGGTCATGTCCCCAGGGTCTGGGTATCAATGAAAGGTGGCTTTTGGGGCCCTAAGGACTTGCAGGGACCTCATTCCCAGCAGCTTTAGTTTTGGAGAAAATCAGCCGAGTTTGCAAATATCACACAGGGAACAATGCAGATGGCCAGGGCGAGTGGCCTCAAAATGACCCCATTTTCCATTGGGAAAGTGATGTCATGTCTCCAGGGTCTGGGTATCAATCAAAGGTGGCCTTTTGGGCTCGAAGGACTTGCAAGCTCCTAGGTGCCGGCAGCTTTAGTTGTGGAGGAATCCAGCAAAGTTTGCAAATTTCTCACTGGGCACTGCCCTGTTGGCCAGGGCAAATGGCTGCAAAGAGAGGCCATTTTGCATGGGAAAAAGAAGTCCTTTCCCCAGGGTCTGGGTGTCAGATTAAAAGTGGCCTTTGGGGCTCTGAGGACTTGTAGGGTACTACTTACTGGCTATAGTAGAGGAAATGTGTTGTATTTGAATATCTGTACAGAGGCTTTGCCTCAGAAGTCCCGGTTGTCCTTGATGGGCTGCAGCTGTGACCGTTGTCGAGAATTGGGATAAAAGGGGGCGGCGTAGCCATTCAGGGAGAGCCTTGAAGGACCCCCAAACTGGGGAAGGATACCATGCAGAAGAAAGTGTCTGTGCTGTGAAGATCTGCAGCCATATGAATACACCGAGGAGGTATGGACTTTAGAAATCTGATAACAGCATTATGGGACTCTAGAGAAATAGAACAACAACAACTGGCAGCTTTAGATTTGGAGAAATCCAGCAAAGATTGCAAAGTTCTTGCTGGGCACCACCCTATTGGTCAAGGCGTGAGGCCACAAATGGAGGCCATTTTCCGTGGTGAAAATGAAGTCATGTGTCCAGGGTCCGGGTATCAATGAAAGGTGGCGTTTGGGGCCCTAAGGACTTGCAGGGTACTACTTACTCGCAGCTTTAGATTTGGAGGAAGCCAGCAAAGATTGCAAATTTCTTGCTGGGCACCACCCTATTGGTCAGGGTGAGAGGCCACAAATGGAGGCCATTTTCCATGGGGAAAATGTCGTCATCTGTCCAGGGTCTGGGTATCAGATGAAAGGTGGCTTTTGGGGCTCAAAGGACTTGCAAGCTCCTAGATGCTGGCAGCTTTAGTTGTCGAGGATTCCAGCAAAGTTTGCAAATTTCATACCGGGAACAATGCAAATGGCCAGGGCGAGTGGCCTCAAACTGACCCCATTTTCCACGGGGAAAATGAAGTCATGTCCCCTGGGTCTGGGTGTCAGATGAAAGGTGGCCTTTGGGGCTCTAAGGACTTGCAAGATCCTAGTTGCTGGCAGCCTTAGTTGTGGAGGAATCCATCAAAGTTTAAAAATTTCTCACTGGGCACTGCCCTGTTGTCCAGGGCAAATGGCTGCAAAGAGAGGCCATTTTGCATGGGAAAAAGAAGTCCTTTGCCCAGGGTCGGGGTGTCAGATGAAAGGTGGCCTTTGGGGCTCTAAGGACGTGCAGGGTACTACCTTTTGGCAGCTTTAGATATGGAGAAATCCAGCAAAGATTGCAAATTTCTTGCTGGGCACCCCCCTATTGGTCAGGGCGAGAGGCCAGAAATGGAGGCCATTTTCCATGGGGAAAATGAAGTCATTGGCCCAGGGTCTGGGTGTCAGATGAAAGGTGGCCTTTGGGGCTCTAAGGACTTCCAGGGTCCTCACTGCCCTCAGCTTTAGTTTAGGAGAAAATCAGCCAAGTTTGCAAATTTCACACCGGGAACGATGCAGATGGCCAGGACGAGTGGCCTCAAACTGACCCCATTTTCCATGGGGAAAATGAGGTCATGTCCCCAGGGTCTGGGTATCAATGAAAGGTGGCTTTTGGGGCCCTAAGGACTTGCAGGGACCTCATTCCCAGCAGCTTTAGTTTTGGAGAAAATCAGCCGAGTTTGCAAATATCACACAGGGAACAATGCAGATGGCCAGGGCGAGTGGCCTCAAAATGACCCCATTTTCCATTGGGAAAGTGATGTCATGTCTCCAGGGTCTGGGTATCAATCAAAGGTGGCCTTTTGGGCTCGAAGGACTTGCAAGCTCCTAGGTGCCGGCAGCTTTAGTTGTGGAGGAATCCAGCAAAGTTTGCAAATTTCTCACTGGGCACTGCCCTGTTGGCCAGGGCAAATGGCTGCAAAGAGAGGCCATTTTGCATGGGAAAAAGAAGTCCTTTCCCCAGGGTCTGGGTGTCAGATTAAAAGTGGCCTTTGGGGCTCTGAGGACTTGTAGGGTACTACTTACTGGCTATAGTAGAGGAAATGTGTTGTATTTGAATATCTGTCTAGAGGCTTTGCCTCAGAAGTCCCGGTTGTCCTTGATGGGCTGCAGCTGTGACCGTTGTCGAGAATTGGGATAAAAGGGGGCGGCGTAGCCATTCAGGGAGAGCCTTGAAGGACCCCCAAACTGGGGAAGGATACCATGCAGAAGAAAGCGTCTGTGCTGTGAAGATCTGCAGCCATATGAATACACCGAGGAGGTATGGACTTTAGAAATCTGATAAGAGCATTATGGGACTCTAGAGAAATAGAACAACAACAACTGGCAGCTTTAGATTTGGAGAAATCCAGCAAAGATTGCAAAGTTCTTGCTGGGCACCACCCTATTGGTCAAGGCGTGAGGCCACAAATGGAGGCCATTTTCCGTGGTGAAAATGACGTCATGTCTCCAGGGTCCGGGTATCAATGAAAGGTGGCGTTTGGGGCCCTAAGGACTTGCAGGGTACTACTTACTCGCAGCTTTAGATTTGGAGGAAGCCAGCAAAGATGGCAATTTCCTTGCTGGGCCTTACTCTATTGCTCCGGGCGAGAGGCCACAAATGGAGGCCATTTTCCATGGGGAAAATGAAGTCATTGGCCCAGGGACTGGGTATCAGATGAAAGGTGGCATCTGGGGCCCTAAGGACTTGCAGGGTCCTCATTGCCCGCAGCTTTAGTTTTGGAGAAAATCAGCAAAGTTTGCAAATATCACACAGGGAACAATGCAGATGGCCAGGGCGAGTGGCCTCAAAATGACCCATTTTTCCATGGGGAAAAGAAGTCATGTCTCCAGGGTCTGGGTATCAAAGGTGGCCATTGGGGCTCCAAGGACTTGCAGGGTCCTAGTTGCTGGCAGCTATAGTTGTGGAGGAATCCAGCAAAATTTGCAAATTTCTCACTGGGTACTGCCCTGTGGGCCAGGTCAAATGGCTGCCAAGAGAGGCCATTTTGCAGGGGACAAAGAAGTCCCTTCCCCAGGGTCTGTGTATCAATGAATGGTGGCCTTTGGGGCTCGGAGGACTTGCAAGGTACTTCTTACTGGCAGCTTTAGATATGGAGAAATCCAGCAAAGATTGCAATTTCCTTGCTGGAGACCGCCCTATTAGTCAAGGCGAGAGGCCACAAATGGGAGGCCATTTTCCATGGGGAAAATGAAGTCATGTCTCCAGGGTCTGGGTATCAGATGAAACGTGGCGTTTGGGGCTCAAAGGACTTGCAGGCTCCTAGATGCTGGCCGCTTTAGTTGTCGAGGATTCCAGCAAAGTTTGCCAATTTCACACCGGAAACAATGCAGATGGCCAGGGCGAGTGGCCTCAAACTGACCCCATTTTCCATGGGGAAAATGAAGTCATGTCCCCTGGGTCTGGGTGTCCGATGAAAGCTGGCCTTTGGGGCTCTAAGGACTTGCAGGGTACTTCTTACTGGTAGGTTTAGATTTGGAGAAATCCAGAAGAGATAGCAATTTTCCTGCTGAGCACCACCCTATTGGTCAGGGCGAGAGGAAACAAATGGAGGCCATTTTCCATGGGGAAAATGACATCATGTCTCCAGGGTCTGGGTATCAATGAAAGGTGGAATCTGGGGCCCTAAGGACTTGCAGGGTCCTCATTGCCAGCAGCTTTAGTTGTGGAGAAAATCAGCCTAGTTTGCAAATTTCACAGAGGGAGCAATGCAGATGGCCAGGGCGAGTGGCCTCAAACTGACCCCATTTTCCATGGGGAAAATGATGTCATGTCTCCAGGGTGTTGCTATCAATGAAAGGTGGCTTTTGGGCTTCCAAGGACTTGCAAGCTCCTAGATGCTGGCAGCTTCAGTTGTGGAGGAATCCAGCCAAGTTTGCAAATTCCACACAAGGAACAATGCAGAAGCCAGGGCGAGTGGCCCCAAACTGACCCCATTTTCCATGGGGAAAAGAAGTCATGTCTCCGGGGTCCGGGTATAAATGAAAGGTGGCTTTTGGGGCCCTAAGGACTTGCAGGGTACTACTTACTCGCAGCTTTAGATTTGGAGAAAGCCAGCAAAGATTGCAATTTCCTTGCTGGGCACCACCCTATTGGTCAAGGCGTGAGGCCTCAAATGGAGGCCATTTTCCGTGGTGAAAATGAAGTCATGTGTCCAGGGTCCGGGTATCAATGAAAGGTGGCGTTTGGGGCCCTAAGGACTTGCAGGGTACTACTTACTCGCAGCTTTAGATTTGGAGGAAGCCAGCAAAGATTGCAAATTTCTTGCTGGGCACCACCCTATTGGTCAGGGTGAGAGGCCACAAATGGAGGCCATTTTCCATGGGGAAAATGTCGTCATCTGTCCAGGGTCTGGGTATCAGATGAAAGGTGGCTTTTGGGGCTCAAAGGACTTGCAAGCTCCTAGATGCTGGCAGCTTTAGTTGTCGAGGATTCCAGCAAAGTTTGCAAATTTCATACCGGGAACAATGCAAATGGCCAGGGCGAGTGGCCTCAAACTGACCCCATTTTCCACGGGGAAAATGAAGTCATGTCCCCTGGGTCTGGGTGTCAGATGAAAGGTGGCCTTTGGGGCTCTAAGGACTTGCAAGATCCTAGTTGCTGGCAGCCTTAGTTGTGGAGGAATCCATCAAAGTTTAAAAATTTCTCACTGGGCACTGCCCTGTTGTCCAGGGCAAATGGCTGCAAAGAGAGGCCATTTTGCATGGGAAAAAGAAGTCCTTTGCCCAGGGTCGGGGTGTCAGATGAAAGGTGGCCTTTGGGGCTCTAAGGACTTGCAGGGTACTACCTTTTGGCAGCTTTAGATATGGAGAAATCCAGCAAAGATTGCAAATTTCTTGCTGGGCACCCCCCTATTTGTCAGGGCGAGAGGCCAGAAATGGAGGCCATTTTCCATGGGGAAAATGAAGTCATTGGCCCAGGGTCTGGGTGTCAGATGAAAGGTGGCCTTTGGGGCTCTAAGGACTTCCAGGGTCCTCACTGCCCTCAGCTTTAGTTTAGGAGAAAATCAGCCAAGAGTGCAAATTTCACACAGAGAACAATGCAGATGGCCAGGGCGAGTGGCCTCAAACTGACCCCAATTTCCTTGGGGAAAAATGAAGTCATGTCCCCAGGGTCTGGGTGTCAGATGAAAGGTGGCCTTTGGGGCTCTAAGGACTTGCAAGCTCCCAGATGCTGGCAGCTTTAGTTGTGGAGGAATCCAGCAAAGTTTGCAAATTTCTCACTGGGCACTGCCCTGTTGGCCAGGGCAAATGGCTGCAAAGAGAGGCCATTTTGCATGGGGAAAAAGAAGTCATGTCCCCAGGGTCTGGGTGTCAGATGAAAGGTGGCCTTTGGGGCTCTAAGGACTTGCAGGGTACTACCTATTGGCAGCTTTAGATTTGAGAAATCCAGCAAAGATTGCAAATCTCTTGCTGGGCACCACCCTATTGGTCAGGGCGACAGGCCGAAATGGAGGCCATTTTCCCTGGGCAAAATGAAGTCATTGGCCCAGGGTCTGGGTATCAGATGAAAGGTGGCATCTGGGACCCTAAGGAGTGTCAGGGTCCTCGTTGCCAGCAGCTTTAGTTTTGGAGAAAATCAGCCAGGTTTGCAAATTTCACACCGGGCACGATGCCGATGGCCAGGGAGATTGGCCTCAAACTGATGCGATTTTCCACGGGGAAAATGAAGTCATGTCCCCAGGGTCTGGGTGTCAGATGAAAGGTGGCCTTTGGGGCTCTAAGGACTTGCAAGCTCCTAGTTGCTGGCAGCTTTAGTTTGGGAGGAATCCAGCAAAGTTTGCAAATTTCTCACTGGGCACTGCCCTGTTGGCCAGGGCAAATGGCTGCAAAGAGAGGCCATTTTGCATGGGAAAAAGAAGACCTTTGCCCAGGGTCTGGGTGTCAGATGAAAGGTGGCCTTTGGGGCTCTAAGGACTTGCAGGGTACTTCTTACTGGCAGCTTTAGATTTGGATAAATCCAGCAAAGATTGAAAATTTCTTGCTGGACACCACCCTATTGCCCAGGGCGAGAGACCAGAAATGGAGGCCATTTTCCATGGGGAAAATGTCGTCATGTGTCCAGGGTCTGGGTATCAGATGAAAGGTGGCTTTGGGGCCCCAAGGAGTTTCAGGGTCCTCGTTGCCAGCAGCTTTAGTTTTGGAGAGAATCAGCCATGATTGCAAATTTCACACCGGGAACGATGCAGACGGCCAGGGCCAGTGGCCTCAAGCTGACCCCATTTTCCCTGGGGAAAATGAAGTCCAGTCCCCAGGGTCTGGGTGTCAGATAAGAGCTGGCCTTTGGGGCTCTAAGGACTTCAAACTCCTAGTTGCTGGAAGCTTTAATTGTGGAGGAATCCAGCAAAGTTTTCAAATTTCTCACTGGGAACTGCCCTGTTGCCTAGGGCAAATGGCTGCAAAGAGAGGCCATTTTGCATGGGAATAAGAAGTCCTTTCCCCAGGGTCTAGGTGTCAGATGAAAGGTGGCCTTTGGGGCTCTAAGGACTTCCAGGGTCCTCATTGCCAGCAGCTTTACTTTTGGAGAAAATCAGCCAAGTTTCCAAATATCACACCGGGAACGATGCAGATGGCCTTGCTGAGTGGCCTCAGACTGACCCCAATTTCCATGGGGAAAATGAAGTCATGTCCCCAGGGTCTGGGTGTCAGATGAAAGGTGGCCTTTGGGGCTCTATGGACTTGCAAGATCTTAGTTGCTGGCAGCCTTAGTTGTGGAGGAATCCATCAAAGTTTAAAAATTTCTCACTGGGCACTGCCCTGTTGTCCAGGGCAAATGGCTGCAAAGAGAGGCCATTTTGCATGGGAAAAAGAAGTCCTTTCCCCAGGGTCTGGGTGTCAGATGAAAGGTAGCCTTTGGGGCTCTAAGGACTTGCAAGCTCCCAGTTGCTGTCAGCTTTAGTTGTGGAGGAATCCAGCAAAGTTTGCAAATTTCTCACTGGGGACTGCCCTGTTGGCCAGGGAAAATGGCTGCCAAAGGAGGCCATTTTGCATGGGACAAAGAAGTCCCATCCCCAGGGTCTGTGTATCAATGAATGGTGGCCTTTGGGGCTCGGAGGACTTGCAGGGTACTGCTTACTGGAAGCTTTAGATTTGGAGAAATCCAGCAAAGGTTGCAATCTTCTTGCTGGAGACCGCCCTATTAGTCAAGGCGAGAGGCCACAAATGGGAGGCCATTTTCCATGGGGAAAATGAAGTCATTGCCCCAGGGTCTGGGTGTCAGATGAAAGGTGGCCTTTGGGGCTCTAAGGACTTGCAAGCTCCTAGTTG
This sequence comes from Agelaius phoeniceus, assembly GCF_051311805.1. Taxonomy (NCBI): domain Eukaryota; kingdom Metazoa; phylum Chordata; class Aves; order Passeriformes; family Icteridae; genus Agelaius; species Agelaius phoeniceus. Next base: position 791,273 of record NC_135276.1, on the reverse strand, counting down.
CGGCTCCAAGGACTTGCAGGGTCCTCATTGCCAGCAGCTTTAGTCGTGGAGAAAATCAGCCAAGTTTGCAAATTTCACACCGGGAACGATGCAGATGGCCAGGACGAGTGGCCTCAAACTGACCCCATTTTCCATGGGGAAAATGAGGTCATGTCCCCAGGGTCTGGGTATCAATGAAAGGTGGCTTTTGGGGCCCTAAGGACTTGCAGGGACCTCATTCCCAGCAGCTTTAGTTTTGGAGAAAATCAGCCGAGTTTGCAAATATCACACAGGGAACAATGCAGATGGCCAGGGCGAGTGGCCTCAAAATGACCCCATTTTCCATTGGGAAAGTGATGTCATGTCTCCAGGGTCTGGGTATCAATCAAAGGTGGCCTTTTGGGCTCGAAGGACTTGCAAGCTCCTAGGTGCCGGCAGCTTTAGTTGTGGAGGAATCCAGCAAAGTTTGCAAATTTCTCACTGGGCACTGCCCTGTTGGCCAGGGCAAATGGCTGCAAAGAGAGGCCATTTTGCATGGGAAAAAGAAGTCCTTTCCCCAGGGTCTGGGTGTCAGATTAAAAGTGGCCTTTGGGGCTCTGAGGACTTGTAGGGTACTACTTACTGGCTATAGTAGAGGAAATGTGTTGTATTTGAATATCTGTACAGAGGCTTTGCCTCAGAAGTCCCGGTTGTCCTTGATGGGCTGCAGCTGTGACCGTTGTCGAGAATTGGGATAAAAGGGGGCGGCGTAGCCATTCAGGGAGAGCCTTGAAGGACCCCCAAACTGGGGAAGGATACCATGCAGAAGAAAGCGTCTGTGCTGTGAAGATCTGCAGCCATATGAATACACCGAGGAGGTATGGACTTTAGAAATCTGATAACAGCATTATGGGACTCTAGAGAAATAGAACAACAACAACTGGCAGCTTTAGATTTGGAGAAAGCCAGCAAAGATTGCAAAGTTCTTGCTGGGCACCACCCTATTGGTCAAGGCGTGAGGCCACAAATGGAGGCCATTTTCCGTGGTGAAAATGACGTCATGTCTCCAGGGTCCGGGTATCAATGAAAGGTGGCGTTTGGGGCCCTAAGGACTTGCAGGGTACTACTTACTCGCAGCTTTAGATTTGGAGGAAGCCAGCAAAGATTGCAAATTTCTTGCTAGGAACCACCCTATTGGTCAGGGTGAGAGGCCACAAATGGAGGCCATTTTCCATGGGGAAAATGTCGTCATCTGTCCAGGGTCTGGGTATCAGATGAAAGGTGGCTTTTGGGGCTCAAAGGACTTGCAAGCTCCTAGATGCTGGCAGCTTTAGTTGTCGAGGATTCCAGCAAAGTTTGCAAATTTCATACCGGGAACAATGCAAATGGCCAGGGCGAGTGGCCTCAAATTGACCCCATTTTCCACGGGGAAAATGAAGTCATGTCCCCAGGGCCTGGGTGTCAGATGAAAGCTGGCCTTTAGGGCTCTAAGGACTTGCAAGCTCCTTGTTGCTGAAAGCTTTAGTTGTGGAGGAATCCAGCAAAGTTTGCAAATTTCTCACTGGGGACTGCCCTGTTGGCCAGGGAAAATGGCTGCAAAGAGAGGCCATTTTGCATGGGAAAAAGAAGTCCTTTCCCCAGGGTCTGGCGATCAATGCAATGTGGCCTTTGGGTCTCTTAGGACTTGCAGGGTACTACTTACTGGCTATAGTAGAGGAAATGTATTGTATTTGAATATCTGTACAGAGGCTTTGCCCCAGAGGTCCCGGTTGTCCTTGATGGGCTGCAGCTGTGACCGTTGTCGAGAATTGGGATAAAAGGGGGCGGCGTAGCCATTCAGGGAGAGCCTTGAAGGACCCTCAAACTGGGGAAGGATACCATGCAGAAGAAAGCGTCTGTGCTATGAAGATCTGCAGCCATATGAATACACCGAGGAGGTATGGACTTTAGAAATCTGATAACAGCATTATGGGACTCTAGAGCAATAGAACAACAACAACTGGCAGCTTTAGATTGGGAGAAATCCAGCAAAGATGGCAATTTCCTTGCTGGGCCTTACTCTATTGCTCCGGGTGAGAGGCCACAAATGGAGGCCATTTTCCATGGGGAAAATGAAGTCATTGGCCCAGGGACTGGGTATCAGATGAAAGGTGGCATCTGGGGCCCTAAGGACTTGCAGGGTCCTCATTGCCCGCAGCTTTAGTTTTGGAGAAAATCAGCAAAGTTTGCAAATATCACACAGGGAACAATGCAGATGGCCAGGGCGAGTGGCCTCAAAATGACCCATTTTTCCATGGGGAAAAGAAGTCATGTCTCCAGGGTCTGGGTATCAAAGGTGGCCATTGGGGCTCCAAGGACTTGCAGGGTCCTAGTTGCTGGCAGCTATAGCTGTGGAGGAATCCAGCAAAATTTGCAAATTTCTCACTGGGTACTGCCCTGTGGGCCAGGTCAAATGGCTGCCAAGAGAGGCCATTTTGCAGGGGACAAAGAAGTCCCTTCCCCAGGGTCTGTGTATCAATGAATGGTGGCCTTTGGGGCTCGGAGGACTTGCAAGGTACTTCTTACTGGCAGCTTTAGATATGGAGAAATCCAGCAAAGATTGCAATTTCCTTGCTGGAGACCGCCCTATTAGTCAAGGCGAGAGGCCACAAATGGGAGGCCATTTTCCATGGGGAAAATGAAGTCATGTCTCCAGGGTCTGGGTATCAGATGAAACGTGGCGTTTGGGGCTCAAAGGACTTGCAGGCTCCTAGATGCTGGCCGCTTTAGTTGTCGAGGATTCCAGCAAAGTTTGCCAATTTCACACCGGAAACAATGCAGATGGCCAGGGCGAGTGGCCTCAAACTGACCCCATTTTCCATGGGGAAAATGAAGTCATGTCCCCTGGGTCTGGGTGTCCGATGAAAGCTGGCCTTTGGGGCTCTAAGGACTTGCAGGGTACTTCTTACTGGTAGGTTTAGATTTGGAGAAATCCAGAAGAGATAGCAATTTTCCTGCTGAGCACCACCCTATTGGTCAGGGCGAGAGGAAACAAATGGAGGCCATTTTCCATGGGGAAAATGACATCATGTCTCCAGGGTCTGGGTATCAATGAAAGGTGGAATCTGGGGCCCTAAGGACTTGCAGGGTCCTCATTGCCAGCAGCTTTAGTTGTGGAGAAAATCAGCCTAGTTTGCAAATTTCACAGAGGGAGCAATGCAGATGGCCAGGGCGAGTGGCCTCAAACTGACCCCATTTTCCATGGGGAAAATGATGTCATGTCTCCAGGGTGTTGCTATCAATGAAAGGTGGCTTTTGGGCTTCCAAGGACTTGCAAGCTCCTAGATGCTGGCAGCTTCAGTTGTGGAGGAATCCAGCCAAGTTTGCAAATTCCACACAAGGAACAATGCAGAAGCCAGGGCGAGTGGCCCCAAACTGACCCCATTTTCCATGGGGAAAAGAAGTCATGTCTCCGGGGTCCGGGTATAAATGAAAGGTGGCTTTTGGGGCCCTAAGGACTTGCAGGGTACTACTTACTCGCAGCTTTAGATTTGGAGGAAGCCAGCAAAGATTGCAAATTTCTTGCTGGGCACCACCCTATTGGTCAGGGTGAGAGGCCACAAATGGAGGCCATTTTCCATGGGGAAAATGTCGTCATCTGTCCAGGGTCTGGGTATCAGATGAAAGGTGGCTTTTGGGGCTCAAAGGACTTGCAAGCTCCTAGATGCTGGCAGCTTTAGTTGTCGAGGATTCCAGCAGAGTTTGCAAATTTCATACCGGGAACAATGCAAATGGCCAGGGCGAGTGGCCTCAAACTGACCCCATTTTCCACGGGGAAAATGAAGTCATGTCCCCTGGGTCTGGGTGTCAGATGAAAGGTGGCCTTTGGGGCTCTAAGGACTTGCAAGATCCTAGTTGCTGGCAGCCTTAGTTGTGGAGGAATCCATCAAAGTTTAAAAATTTCTCACTGGGCACTGCCCTGTTGTCCAGGGCAAATGGCTGCAAAGAGAGGCCATTTTGCATGGGAAAAAGAAGTCCTTTCCCCAGGGTCTGGGTGTCAGATGAAAGGTAGCCTTTGGGGCTCTAAGGACTTGCAAGCTCCCAGTTGCTGTCAGCTTTAGTTGTGGAGGAATCCAGCAAAGTTTGCAAATTTCTCACTGGGGACTGCCCTGTTGGCCAGGGAAAATGGCTGCCAAAGGAGGCCATTTTGCATGGGACAAAGAAGTCCCATCCCCAGGGTCTGTGTATCAATGAATGGTGGCCTTTGGGGCTCGGAGGACTTGCAGGGTACTGCTTACTGGAAGCTTTAGATTTGGAGAAATCCAGCAAAGGTTGCAATCTTCTTGCTGGAGACCGCCCTATTAGTCAAGGCGAGAGGCCACAAATGGGAGGCCATTTTCCATGGGGAAAATGAAGTCATTGCCCCAGGGTCTGGGTGTCAGATGAAAGGTGGCCTTTGGGGCTCTAAGGACTTGCAAGCTCCTAGTTGCGGCTCCAAGGACTTGCAGGGTCCTCATTGCCAGCAGCTTTAGTCGTGGAGAAAATCAGCCAAGTTTGCAAATTTCACACCGGGAACGATGCAGATGGCCAGGACGAGTGGCCTCAAACTGACCCCATTTTCCATGGGGAAAATGAGGTCATGTCCCCAGGGTCTGGGTATCAATGAAAGGTGGCTTTTGGGGCCCTAAGGACTTGCAGGGACCTCATTCCCAGCAGCTTTAGTTTTGGAGAAAATCAGCCGAGTTTGCAAATATCACACAGGGAACAATGCAGATGGCCAGGGCGAGTGGCCTCAAAATGACCCCATTTTCCATTGGGAAAGTGATGTCATGTCTCCAGGGTCTGGGTATCAATCAAAGGTGGCCTTTTGGGCTCGAAGGACTTGCAAGCTCCTAGGTGCCGGCAGCTTTAGTTGTGGAGGAATCCAGCAAAGTTTGCAAATTTCTCACTGGGCACTGCCCTGTTGGCCAGGGCAAATGGCTGCAAAGAGAGGCCATTTTGCATGGGAAAAAGAAGTCCTTTCCCCAGGGTCTGGGTGTCAGATTAAAAGTGGCCTTTGGGGCTCTGAGGACTTGTAGGGTACTACTTACTGGCTATAGTAGAGGAAATGTGTTGTATTTGAATATCTGTACAGAGGCTTTGCCTCAGAAGTCCCGGTTGTCCTTGATGGGCTGCAGCTGTGACCGTTGTCGAGAATTGGGATAAAAGGGGGCGGCGTAGCCATTCAGGGAGAGCCTTGAAGGACCCCCAAACTGGGGAAGGATACCATGCAGAAGAAAGCGTCTGTGCTGTGAAGATCTGCAGCCATATGAATACACCGAGGAGGTATGGACTTTAGAAATCTGATAACAGCATTATGGGACTCTAGAGAAATAGAACAACAACAACTGGCAGCTTTAGATTTGGAGAAAGCCAGCAAAGATTGCAAAGTTCTTGCTGGGCACCACCCTATTGGTCAAGGCGTGAGGCCACAAATGGAGGCCATTTTCCGTGGTGAAAATGACGTCATGTCTCCAGGGTCCGGGTATCAATGAAAGGTGGCGTTTGGGGCCCTAAGGACTTGCAGGGTACTACTTACTCGCAGCTTTAGATTTGGAGGAAGCCAGCAAAGATTGCAAATTTCTTGCTAGGCACCACCCTATTGGTCAGGGTGAGAGGCCACAAATGGAGGCCATTTTCCATGGGGAAAATGTCGTCATCTGTCCAGGGTCTGGGTATCAGATGAAAGGTGGCTTTTGGGGCTCAAAGGACTTGCAAGCTCCTAGATGCTGGCAGCTTTAGTTGTCGAGGATTCCAGCAAAGTTTGCAAATTTCATACCGGGAACAATGCAAATGGCCAGGGCGAGTGGCCTCAAATTGACCCCATTTTCCACGGGGAAAATGAAGTCATGTCCCCAGGGCCTGGGTGTCAGATGAAAGCTGGCCTTTAGGGCTCTAAGGACTTGCAAGCTCCTTGTTGCTGAAAGCTTTAGTTGTGGAGGAATCCAGCACAGTTTGCAAATTTCTCACTGGGGACTGCCCTGTTGGCCAGGGAAAATGGCTGCAAAGAGAGGCCATTTTGCATGGGAAAAAGAAGTCCTTTCCCCAGGGTCTGGCGATCAATGCAATGTGGCCTTTGGGTCTCTTAGGACTTGCAGGGTACTACTTACTGGCTATAGTAGAGGAAATGTATTGTATTTGAATATCTGTACAGAGGCTTTGCCCCAGAGGTCCCGGTTGTCCTTGATGGGCTGCAGCTGTGACCGTTGTCGAGAATTGGGATAAAAGGGGGCGGCGTAGCCATTCAGGGAGAGCCTTGAAGGACCCTCAAACTGGGGAAGGATACCATGCAGAAGAAAGCGTCTGTGCTATGAAGATCTGCAGCCATATGAATACACCGAGGAGGTATGGACTTTAGAAATCTGATAACAGCATTATGGGACTCTAGAGCAATAGAACAACAACAACTGGCAGCTTTAGATTGGGAGAAATCCAGCAAAGATGGCAATTTCCTTGCTGGGCCTTACTCTATTGCTCCGGGTGAGAGGCCACAAATGGAGGCCATTTTCCATGGGGAAAATGAAGTCATTGGCCCAGGGACTGGGTATCAGATGAAAGGTGGCATCTGGGGCCCTAAGGACTTGCAGGGTCCTCATTGCCCGCAGCTTTAGTTTTGGAGAAAATCAGCAAAGTTTGCAAATATCACACAGGGAACAATGCAGATGGCCAGGGCGAGTGGCCTCAAAATGACCCATTTTTCCATGGGGAAAAGAAGTCATGTCTCCAGGGTCTGGGTATCAAAGGTGGCCATTGGGGCTCCAAGGACTTGCAGGGTCCTAGTTGCTGGCAGCTATAGTTGTGGAGGAATCCAGCAAAATTTGCAAATTTCTCACTGGGTACTGCCCTGTGGGCCAGGTCAAATGGCTGCCAAGAGAGGCCATTTTGCAGGGGACAAAGAAGTCCCTTCCCCAGGGTCTGTGTATCAATGAATGGTGGCCTTTGGGGCTCGGAGGACTTGCAAGGTACTTCTTACTGGCAGCTTTAGATATGGAGAAATCCAGCAAAGATTGCAATTTCCTTGCTGGAGACCGCCCTATTAGTCAAGGCGAGAGGCCACAAATGGGAGGCCATTTTCCATGGGGAAAATGAAGTCATGTCTCCAGGGTCTGGGTATCAGATGAAACGTGGCGTTTGGGGCTCAAAGGACTTGCAGGCTCCTAGATGCTGGCCGCTTTAGTTGTCGAGGATTCCAGCAAAGTTTGCCAATTTCACACCGGAAACAATGCAGATGGCCAGGGCGAGTGGCCTCAAACTGACCCCATTTTCCATGGGGAAAATGAAGTCATGTCCCCTGGGTCTGGGTGTCCGATGAAAGCTGGCCTTTGGGGCTCTAAGGACTTGCAGGGTACTTCTTACTGGTAGGTTTAGATTTGGAGAAATCCAGAAGAGATAGCAATTTTCCTGCTGAGCACCACCCTATTGGTCAGGGCGAGAGGAAACAAATGGAGGCCATTTTCCATGGGGAAAATGACATCATGTCTCCAGGGTCTGGGTATCAATGAAAGGTGGAATCTGGGGCCCTAAGGACTTGCAGGGTCCTCATTGCCAGCAGCTTTAGTTGTGGAGAAAATCAGCCTAGTTTGCAAATTTCACAGAGGGAGCAATGCAGATGGCCAGGGCGAGTGGCCTCAAACTGACCCCATTTTCCATGGGGAAAATGATGTCATGTCTCCAGGGTGTTGCTATCAATGAAAGGTGGCTTTTGGGCTTCCAAGGACTTGCAAGCTCCTAGATGCTGGCAGCTTCAGTTGTGGAGGAATCCAGCCAAGTTTGCAAATTCCACACAAGGAACAATGCAGAAGCCAGGGCGAGTGGCCCCAAACTGACCCCATTTTCCATGGGGAAAAGAAGTCATGTCTCCGGGGTCCGGGTATAAATGAAAGGTGGCTTTTGGGGCCCTAAGGACTTGCAGGGTACTACTTACTCGCAGCTTTAGATTTGGAGGAAGCCAGCAAAGATTGCAAATTTCTTGCTGGGCACCACCCTATTGGTCAGGGTGAGAGGCCACAAATGGAGGCCATTTTCCATGGGGAAAATGTCGTCATCTGTCCAGGGTCTGGGTATCAGATGAAAGGTGGCTTTTGGGGCTCAAAGGACTTGCAAGCTCCTAGATGCTGGCAGCTTTAGTTGTCGAGGATTCCAGCAGAGTTTGCAAATTTCATACCGGGAACAATGCAAATGGCCAGGGCGAGTGGCCTCAAACTGACCCCATTTTCCACGGGGAAAATGAAGTCATGTCCCCTGGGTCTGGGTGTCAGATGAAAGGTGGCCTTTGGGGCTCTAAGGACTTGCAAGATCCTAGTTGCTGGCAGCCTTAGTTGTGGAGGAATCCATCAAAGTTTAAAAATTTCTCACTGGGCACTGCCCTGTTGTCCAGGGCAAATGGCTGCAAAGAGAGGCCATTTTGCATGGGAAAAAGAAGTCCTTTCCCCAGGGTCTGGGTGTCAGATGAAAGGTAGCCTTTGGGGCTCTAAGGACTTGCAAGCTCCCAGTTGCTGTCAGCTTTAGTTGTGGAGGAATCCAGCAAAGTTTGCAAATTTCTCACTGGGGACTGCCCTGTTGGCCAGGGAAAATGGCTGCCAAAGGAGGCCATTTTGCATGGGACAAAGAAGTCCCATCCCCAGGGTCTGTGTATCAATGAATGGTGGCCTTTGGGGCTCGGAGGACTTGCAGGGTACTGCTTACTGGAAGCTTTAGATTTGGAGAAATCCAGCAAAGGTTGCAATCTTCTTGCTGGAGACCGCCCTATTAGTCAAGGCGAGAGGCCACAAATGGGAGGCCATTTTCCATGGGGAAAATGAAGTCATTGCCCCAGGGTCTGGGTGTCAGATGAAAGGTGGCCTTTGGGGCTCTAAGGACTTGCAAGCTCCTAGTTGCGGCTCCAAGGACTTGCAGGGTCCTCATTGCCAGCAGCTTTAGTCGTGGAGAAAATCAGCCAAGTTTGCAAATTTCACACCGGGAACGATGCAGATGGCCAGGACGAGTGGCCTCAAACTGACCCCATTTTCCATGGGGAAAATGAGGTCATGTCCCCAGGGTCTGGGTATCAATGAAAGGTGGCTTTTGGGGCCCTAAGGACTTGCAGGGACCTCATTCCCAGCAGCTTTAGTTTTGGAGAAAATCAGCCGAGTTTGCAAATATCACACAGGGAACAATGCAGATGGCCAGGGCGAGTGGCCTCAAAATGACCCCATTTTCCATTGGGAAAGTGATGTCATGTCTCCAGGGTCTGGGTATCAATCAAAGGTGGCCTTTTGGGCTCGAAGGACTTGCAAGCTCCTAGGTGCCGGCAGCTTTAGTTGTGGAGGAATCCAGCAAAGTTTGCAAATTTCTCACTGGGCACTGCCCTGTTGGCCAGGGCAAATGGCTGCAAAGAGAGGCCATTTTGCATGGGAAAAAGAAGTCCTTTCCCCAGGGTCTGGGTGTCAGATTAAAAGTGGCCTTTGGGGCTCTGAGGACTTGTAGGGTACTACTTACTGGCTATAGTAGAGGAAATGTGTTGTATTTGAATATCTGTACAGAGGCTTTGCCTCAGAAGTCCCGGTTGTCCTTGATGGGCTGCAGCTGTGACCGTTGTCGAGAATTGGGATAAAAGGGGGCGGCGTAGCCATTCAGGGAGAGCCTTGAAGGACCCCCAAACTGGGGAAGGATACCATGCAGAAGAAAGCGTCTGTGCTGTGAAGATCTGCAGCCATATGAATACACCGAGGAGGTATGGACTTTAGAAATCTGATAACAGCATTATGGGACTCTAGAGAAATAGAACAACAACAACTGGCAGCTTTAGATTTGGAGAAATCCAGCAAAGATTGCAAAGTTCTTGCTGGGCACCACCCTATTGGTCAAGGCGTGAGGCCACAAATGGAGGCCATTTTCCGTGGTGAAAATGACGTCATGTCTCCAGGGTCCGGGTATCAATGAAAGGTGGCGTTTGGGGCCCTAAGGACTTGCAGGGTACTACTTACTCGCAGCTTTAGATTTGGAGGAAGCCAGCAAAGATTGCAAATTTCTTGCTAGGCACCACCCTATTGGTCAGGGTGAGAGGCCACAAATGGAGGCCATTTTCCATGGGGAAAATGTCGTCATCTGTCCAGGGTCTGGGTATCAGATGAAAGGTGGCTTTTGGGGCTCAAAGGACTTGCAAGCTCCTAGATGCTGGCAGCTTTAGTTGTCGAGGATTCCAGCAAAGTTTGCAAATTTCATACCGGGAACAATGCAAATGGCCAGGGCGAGTGGCCTCAAATTGACCCCATTTTCCACGGGGAAAATGAAGTCATGTCCCCAGGGCCTGGGTGTCAGATGAAAGCTGGCCTTTAGGGCTCTAAGGACTTGCAAGCTCCTTGTTGCTGAAAGCTTTAGTTGTGGAGGAATCCAGCACAGTTTGCAAATTTCTCACTGGGCACTGCCCTGTTGTCCAGGGCAAATGGCTGCAAAGAGAGGCCATTTTGCATGGGAAAAAGAAGTCCTTTCCCCAGGGTCTGGCGATCAATGCAATGTGGCCTTTGGGTCTCTTAGGACTTGCAGGGTACTACTTACTGGCTATAGTAGAGGAAATGTATTGTATTTGAATATCTGTACAGAGGCTTTGCCCCAGAGGTCCCGGTTGTCCTTGATGGGCTGCAGCTGTGACCGTTGTCGAGAATTGGGATAAAAGGGGGCGGCGTAGCCATTCAGGGAGAGCCTTGAAGGACCCTCAAACTGGGGAAGGATACCATGCAGAAGAAAGCGTCTGTGCTATGAAGATCTGCAGCCATATGAATACACCGAGGAGGTATGGACTTTAGAAATCTGATAACAGCATTATGGGACTCTAGAGCAATAGAACAACAACAACTGGCAGCTTTAGATTGGGAGAAATCCAGCAAAGATGGCAATTTCCTTGCTGGGCCTTACTCTATTGCTCCGGGTGAGAGGCCACAAATGGAGGCCATTTTCCATGGGGAAAATGAAGTCATTGGCCCAGGGACTGGGTATCAGATGAAAGGTGGCATCTGGGGCCCTAAGGACTTGCAGGGTCCTCATTGCCCGCAGCTTTAGTTTTGGAGAAAATCAGCAAAGTTTGCAAATATCACACAGGGAACAATGCAGATGGCCAGGGCGAGTGGCCTCAAAATGACCCATTTTTCCATGGGGAAAAGAAGTCATGTCTCCAGGGTCTGGGTATCAAAGGTGGCCATTGGGGCTCCAAGGACTTGCAGGGTCCTAGTTGCTGGCAGCTATAGTTGTGGAGGAATCCAGCAAAATTTGCAAATTTCTCACTGGGTACTGCCCTGTGGGCCAGGTCAAATGGCTGCCAAGAGAGGCCATTTTGCAGGGGACAAAGAAGTCCCTTCCCCAGGGTCTGTGTATCAATGAATGGTGGCCTTTGGGGCTCGGAGGACTTGCAAGGTACTTCTTACTGGCAGCTTTAGATATGGAGAAATCCAGCAAAGATTGCAATTTCCTTGCTGGAGACCGCCCTATTAGTCAAGGCGAGAGGCCACAAATGGGAGGCCATTTTCCATGGGGAAAATGAAGTCATGTCTCCAGGGTCTGGGTATCAGATGAAACGTGGCGTTTGGGGCTCAAAGGACTTGCAGGCTCCTAGATGCTGGCCGCTTTAGTTGTCGAGGATTCCAGCAAAGTTTGCCAATTTCACACCGGAAACAATGCAGATGGCCAGGGCGAGTGGCCTCAAACTGACCCCATTTTCCATGGGGAAAATGAAGTCATGTCCCCTGGGTCTGGGTGTCCGATGAAAGCTGGCCTTTGGGGCTCTAAGGACTTGCAGGGTACTTCTTACTGGTAGGTTTAGATTTGGAGAAATCCAGAAGAGATAGCAATTTTCCTGCTGAGCACCACCCTATTGGTCAGGGCGAGAGGAAACAAATGGAGGCCATTTTCCATGGGGAAAATGACATCATGTCTCCAGGGTCTGGGTATCAATGAAAGGTGGAATCTGGGGCCCTAAGGACTTGCAGGGTCCTCATTGCCAGCAGCTTTAGTTGTGGAGAAAATCAGCCTAGTTTGCAAATTTCACAGAGGGAGCAATGCAGATGGCCAGGGCGAGTGGCCTCAAACTGACCCCATTTTCCATGGGGAAAATGATGTCATGTCTCCAGGGTGTTGCTATCAATGAAAGGTGGCTTTTGGGCTTCCAAGGACTTGCAAGCTCCTAGATGCTGGCAGCTTCAGTTGTGGAGGAATCCAGCCAAGTTTGCAAATTCCACACAAGGAACAATGCAGAAGCCAGGGCGAGTGGCCCCAAACTGACCCCATTTTCCATGGGGAAAAGAAGTCATGTCTCCGGGGTCCGGGTATAAATGAAAGGTGGCTTTTGGGGCCCTAAGGACTTGCAGGGTACTACTTACTCGCAGCTTTAGATTTGGAGGAAGCCAGCAAAGATTGCAAATTTCTTGCTGGGCACCACCCTATTGGTCAGGGTGAGAGGCCACAAATGGAGGCCATTTTCCATGGGGAAAATGTCGTCATCTGTCCAGGGTCTGGGTATCAGATGAAAGGTGGCTTTTGGGGCTCAAAGGACTTGCAAGCTCCTAGATGCTGGCAGCTTTAGTTGTCGAGGATTCCAGCAGAGTTTGCAAATTTCATACCGGGAACAATGCAAATGGCCAGGGCGAGTGGCCTCAAACTGACCCCATTTTCCACGGGGAAAATGAAGTCATGTCCCCTGGGTCTGGGTGTCAGATGAAAGGTGGCCTTTGGGGCTCAAAGGACTTGCAAGATCCTAGTTGCTGGCAGCCTTAGTTGTGGAGGAATCCATCAAAGTTTAAAAATTTCTCACTGGGCACTGCCCTGTTGTCCAGGGCAAATGGCTGCAAAGAGAGGCCATTTTGCATGGGAAAAAGAAGTCCTTTCCCCAGGGTCTGGGTGTCAGATGAAAGGTAGCCTTTGGGGCTCTAAGGACTTGCAAGCTCCCAGTTGCTGTCAGCTTTAGTTGTGGAGGAATCCAGCAAAGTTTGCAAATTTCTCACTGGGGACTGCCCTGTTGGCCAGGGAAAATGGCTGCCAAAGGAGGCCATTTTGCATGGGACAAAGAAGTCCCATCCCCAGGGTCTGTGTATCAATGAATGGTGGCCTTTGGGGCTCGGAGGACTTGCAGGGTACTGCTTACTGGAAGCTTTAGATTTGGAGAAATCCAGCAAAGGTTGCAATCTTCTTGCTGGAGACCGCCCTATTAGTCAAGGCGAGAGGCCACAAATGGGAGGCCATTTTCCATGGGGAAAATGAAGTCATTGCCCCAGGGTCTGGGTGTCAGATGAAAGGTGGCCTTTGGGGCTCTAAGGACTTGCAAGCTCCTAGTTGCGGCTCCAAGGACTTGCAGGGTCTTCATTGCCAGCAGCTTTAGTCGTGGAGAAAATCAGCCAAGTTTGCAAATTTCACACCGGGAACGATGCAGATGGCCAGGACGAGTGGCCTCAAACTGACCCCATTTTCCATGGGGAAAATGAGGTCATGTCCCCAGGGTCTGGGTATCAATGAAAGGTGGCTTTTGGGGCCCTAAGGACTTGCAGGGACCTCATTCCCAGCAGCTTTAGTTTTGGAGAAAATCAGCCGAGTTTGCAAATATCACACAGGGAACAATGCAGATGGCCAGGGCGAGTGGCCTCAAAATGACCCCATTTTCCATTGGGAAAGTGATGTCATGTCTCCAGGGTCTGGGTATCAATCAAAGGTGGCCTTTTGGGCTCGAAGGACTTGCAAGCTCCTAGGTGCCGGCAGCTTTAGTTGTGGAGGAATCCAGCAAAGTTTGCAAATTTCTCACTGGGCACTGCCCTGTTGGCCAGGGCAAATGGCTGCAAAGAGAGGCCATTTTGCATGGGAAAAAGAAGTCCTTTCCCCAGGGTCTGGGTGTCAGATTAAAAGTGGCCTTTGGGGCTCTGAGGACTTGTAGGGTACTACTTACTGGCTATAGTAGAGGAAATGTGTTGTATTTGAATATCTGTACAGAGGCTTTGCCTCAGAAGTCCCGGTTGTCCTTGATGGGCTGCAGCTGTGACCGTTGTCGAGAATTGGGATAAAAGGGGGCGGCGTAGCCATTCAGGGAGAGCCTTGAAGGACCCCCAAACTGGGGAAGGATACCATGCAGAAGAAAGCGTCTGTGCTGTGAAGATCTGCAGCCATATGAATACACCGAGGAGGTATGGACTTTAGAAATCTGATAACAGCATTATGGGACTCTAGAGAAATAGAACAACAACAACTGGCAGCTTTAGATTTGGAGAAATCCAGCAAAGATTGCAAAGTTCTTGCTGGGCACCACCCTATTGGTCAAGGCGTGAGGCCACAAATGGAGGCCATTTTCCGTGGTGAAAATGACGTCATGTCTCCAGGGTCCGGGTATCAATGAAAGGTGGCGTTTGGGGCCCTAAGGACTTGCAGGGTACTACTTACTCGCAGCTTTAGATTTGGAGGAAGCCAGCAAAGATTGCAAATTTCTTGCTGGGCACCACCCTATTGGTCAGGGTGAGAGGCCACAAATGGAGGCCATTTTCCATGGGGAAAATGTCGTCATCTGTCCAGGGTCTGGGTATCAGATGAAAGGTGGCTTTTGGGGCTCAAAGGACTTGCAAGCTCCTAGATGCTGGCAGCTTTAGTTGTCGAGGATTCCAGCAAAGTTTGCAAATTTCATACCGGGAACAATGCAAATGGCCAGGGCGAGTGGCCTCAAATTGACCCCATTTTCCACGGGGAAAATGAAGTCATGTCCCCAGGGCCTGGGTGTCAGATGAAAGCTGGCCTTTAGGGCTCTAAGGACTTGCAAGCTCCTTGTTGCTGAAAGCTTTAGTTGTGGAGGAATCCAGCACAGTTTGCAAATTTCTCACTGGGCACTGCCCTGTTGTCCAGGGCAAATGGCTGCAAAGAGAGGCCATTTTGCATGGGAAAAAGAAGTCCTTTCCCCAGGGTCTGGCGATCAATGCAATGTGGCCTTTGGGTCTCTTAGGACTTGCAGGGTACTACTTACTGGCTATAGTAGAGGAAATGTATTGTATTTGAATATCTGTACAGAGGCTTTGCCCCAGAGGTCCCGGTTGTCCTTGATGGGCTGCAGCTGTGACCGTTGTCGAGAATTGGGATAAAAGGGGGCGGCGTAGCCATTCAGGGAGAGCCTTGAAGGACCCTCAAACTGGGGAAGGATACCATGCAGAAGAAAGCGTCTGTGCTATGAAGATCTGCAGCCATATGAATACACCGAGGAGGTATGGACTTTAGAAATCTGATAACAGCATTATGGGACTCTAGAGCAATAGAACAACAACAACTGGCAGCTTTAGATTGGGAGAAATCCAGCAAAGATGGCAATTTCCTTGCTGGGCCTTACTCTATTGCTCCGGGTGAGAGGCCACAAATGGAGGCCATTTTCCATGGGGAAAATGAAGTCATTGGCCCAGGGACTGGGTATCAGATG
Organism: Agelaius phoeniceus; assembly: GCF_051311805.1. NCBI lineage: Eukaryota > Metazoa > Chordata > Aves > Passeriformes > Icteridae > Agelaius > Agelaius phoeniceus. Next base: position 775,891 of record NC_135276.1, on the reverse strand, counting down.
AAAGGTGGCATCTGGGGCCCTAAGGACTTGCAGGGTCCTCATTGCCCGCAGCTTTAGTTTTGGAGAAAATCAGCAAAGTTTGCAAATATCACACAGGGAACAATGCAGATGGCCAGGGCGAGTGGCCTCAAAATGACCCATTTTTCCATGGGGAAAAGAAGTCATGTCTCCAGGGTCTGGGTATCAAAGGTGGCCATTGGGGCTCCAAGGACTTGCAGGGTCCTAGTTGCTGGCAGCTATAGTTGTGGAGGAATCCAGCAAAATTTGCAAATTTCTCACTGGGTACTGCCCTGTGGGCCAGGTCAAATGGCTGCCAAGAGAGGCCATTTTGCAGGGGACAAAGAAGTCCCTTCCCCAGGGTCTGTGTATCAATGAATGGTGGCCTTTGGGGCTCGGAGGACTTGCAAGGTACTTCTTACTGGCAGCTTTAGATATGGAGAAATCCAGCAAAGATTGCAATTTCCTTGCTGGAGACCGCCCTATTAGTCAAGGCGAGAGGCCACAAATGGGAGGCCATTTTCCATGGGGAAAATGAAGTCATGTCTCCAGGGTCTGGGTATCAGATGAAACGTGGCGTTTGGGGCTCAAAGGACTTGCAGGCTCCTAGATGCTGGCCGCTTTAGTTGTCGAGGATTCCAGCAAAGTTTGCCAATTTCACACCGGAAACAATGCAGATGGCCAGGGCGAGTGGCCTCAAACTGACCCCATTTTCCATGGGGAAAATGAAGTCATGTCCCCTGGGTCTGGGTGTCCGATGAAAGCTGGCCTTTGGGGCTCTAAGGACTTGCAGGGTACTTCTTACTGGTAGGTTTAGATTTGGAGAAATCCAGAAGAGATAGCAATTTTCCTGCTGAGCACCACCCTATTGGTCAGGGCGAGAGGAAACAAATGGAGGCCATTTTCCATGGGGAAAATGACATCATGTCTCCAGGGTCTGGGTATCAATGAAAGGTGGAATCTGGGGCCCTAAGGACTTGCAGGGTCCTCATTGCCAGCAGCTTTAGTTGTGGAGAAAATCAGCCTAGTTTGCAAATTTCACAGAGGGAGCAATGCAGATGGCCAGGGCGAGTGGCCTCAAACTGACCCCATTTTCCATGGGGAAAATGATGTCATGTCTCCAGGGTGTTGCTATCAATGAAAGGTGGCTTTTGGGCTTCCAAGGACTTGCAAGCTCCTAGATGCTGGCAGCTTCAGTTGTGGAGGAATCCAGCCAAGTTTGCAAATTCCACACAAGGAACAATGCAGAAGCCAGGGCGAGTGGCCCCAAACTGACCCCATTTTCCATGGGGAAAAGAAGTCATGTCTCCGGGGTCCGGGTATAAATGAAAGGTGGCTTTTGGGGCCCTAAGGACTTGCAGGGTACTACTTACTCGCAGCTTTAGATTTGGAGGAAGCCAGCAAAGATTGCAAATTTCTTGCTGGGCACCACCCTATTGGTCAGGGTGAGAGGCCACAAATGGAGGCCATTTTCCATGGGGAAAATGTCGTCATCTGTCCAGGGTCTGGGTATCAGATGAAAGGTGGCTTTTGGGGCTCAAAGGACTTGCAAGCTCCTAGATGCTGGCAGCTTTAGTTGTCGAGGATTCCAGCAGAGTTTGCAAATTTCATACCGGGAACAATGCAAATGGCCAGGGCGAGTGGCCTCAAACTGACCCCATTTTCCACGGGGAAAATGAAGTCATGTCCCCTGGGTCTGGGTGTCAGATGAAAGGTGGCCTTTGGGGCTCAAAGGACTTGCAAGATCCTAGTTGCTGGCAGCCTTAGTTGTGGAGGAATCCATCAAAGTTTAAAAATTTCTCACTGGGCACTGCCCTGTTGTCCAGGGCAAATGGCTGCAAAGAGAGGCCATTTTGCATGGGAAAAAGAAGTCCTTTCCCCAGGGTCTGGGTGTCAGATGAAAGGTAGCCTTTGGGGCTCTAAGGACTTGCAAGCTCCCAGTTGCTGTCAGCTTTAGTTGTGGAGGAATCCAGCAAAGTTTGCAAATTTCTCACTGGGGACTGCCCTGTTGGCCAGGGAAAATGGCTGCCAAAGGAGGCCATTTTGCATGGGACAAAGAAGTCCCATCCCCAGGGTCTGTGTATCAATGAATGGTGGCCTTTGGGGCTCGGAGGACTTGCAGGGTACTGCTTACTGGAAGCTTTAGATTTGGAGAAATCCAGCAAAGGTTGCAATCTTCTTGCTGGAGACCGCCCTATTAGTCAAGGCGAGAGGCCACAAATGGGAGGCCATTTTCCATGGGGAAAATGAAGTCATTGCCCCAGGGTCTGGGTGTCAGATGAAAGGTGGCCTTTGGGGCTCTAAGGACTTGCAAGCTCCTAGTTGCGGCTCCAAGGACTTGCAGGGTCTTCATTGCCAGCAGCTTTAGTCGTGGAGAAAATCAGCCAAGTTTGCAAATTTCACACCGGGAACGATGCAGATGGCCAGGACGAGTGGCCTCAAACTGACCCCATTTTCCATGGGGAAAATGAGGTCATGTCCCCAGGGTCTGGGTATCAATGAAAGGTGGCTTTTGGGGCCCTAAGGACTTGCAGGGACCTCATTCCCAGCAGCTTTAGTTTTGGAGAAAATCAGCCGAGTTTGCAAATATCACACAGGGAACAATGCAGATGGCCAGGGCGAGTGGCCTCAAAATGACCCCATTTTCCATTGGGAAAGTGATGTCATGTCTCCAGGGTCTGGGTATCAATCAAAGGTGGCCTTTTGGGCTCGAAGGACTTGCAAGCTCCTAGGTGCCGGCAGCTTTAGTTGTGGAGGAATCCAGCAAAGTTTGCAAATTTCTCACTGGGCACTGCCCTGTTGGCCAGGGCAAATGGCTGCAAAGAGAGGCCATTTTGCATGGGAAAAAGAAGTCCTTTCCCCAGGGTCTGGGTGTCAGATTAAAAGTGGCCTTTGGGGCTCTGAGGACTTGTAGGGTACTACTTACTGGCTATAGTAGAGGAAATGTGTTGTATTTGAATATCTGTACAGAGGCTTTGCCTCAGAAGTCCCGGTTGTCCTTGATGGGCTGCAGCTGTGACCGTTGTCGAGAATTGGGATAAAAGGGGGCGGCGTAGCCATTCAGGGAGCGCCTTGAAGGACCCCCAAACTGGGGAAGGATACCATGCAGAAGAAAGCGTCTGTGCTGTGAAGATCTGCAGCCATATGAATACACCGAGGAGGTATGGACTTTAGAAATCTGATAACAGCATTATGGGACTCTAGAGAAATAGAACAACAACAACTGGCAGCTTTAGATTTGGAGAAATCCAGGAAAGATTGCAAAGTTCTTGCTGGGCACCACCCTATTGGTCAAGGCGTGAGGCCACAAATGGAGGCCATTTTCCGTGGTGAAAATGACGTCATGTCTCCAGGGTCCGGGTATCAATGAAAGGTGGCGTTTGGGGCCCTAAGGACTTGCAGGGTACTACTTACTCGCAGCTTTAGATTTGGAGGAAGCCAGCAAAGATTGCAAATTTCTTGCTGGGCACCACCCTATTGGTCAGGGTGAGAGGCCACAAATGGAGGCCATTTTCCATGGGGAAAATGTCGTCATCTGTCCAGGGTCTGGGTATCAGATGAAAGGTGGCTTTTGGGGCTCAAAGGACTTGCAAGCTCCTAGATGCTGGCAGCTTTAGTTGTCGAGGATTCCAGCAAAGTTTGCAAATTTCATACCGGGAACAATGCAAATGGCCAGGGCGAGTGGCCTCAAACTGACCCCATTTTCCACGGGGAAAATGAAGTCATGTCCCCTGGGTCTGGGTGTCAGATGAAAGGTGGCCTTTGGGGCTCTAAGGACTTGCAAGATCCTAGTTGCTGGCAGCCTTATTTGTGGAGGAATCCATCAAAGTTTAAAAATTTCTCACTGGGCACTGCCCTGTTGTCCAGGGCAAATGGCTGCAAAGAGAGGCCATTTTGCATGGGAAAAAGAAGTCCTTTGCCCAGGGTCGGGGTGTCAGATGAAAGGTGGCCTTTGGGGCTCTAAGGACGTGCAGGGTACTACCTTTTGGCAGCTTTAGATATGGAGAAATCCAGCAAAGATTGCAAATTTCTTGCTGGGCACCCCCCTATTGGTCAGGGCGAGAGGCCAGAAATGGAGGCCATTTTCCATGGGGAAAATGAAGTCATTGGCCCAGGGTCTGGGTGTCAGATGAAAGGTGGCCTTTGGGGCTCTAAGGACTTCCAGGGTCCTCACTGCCCTCAGCTTTAGTTTAGGAGAAAATCAGCCAAGTTTGCAAATTTCACACCGGGAACGATGCAGATGGCCAGGACGAGTGGCCTCAAACTGACCCCATTTTCCATGGGGAAAATGAGGTCATGTCCCCAGGGTCTGGGTATCAATGAAAGGTGGCTTTTGGGGCCCTAAGGACTTGCAGGGACCTCATTCCCAGCAGCTTTAGTTTTGGAGAAAATCAGCCGAGTTTGCAAATATCACACAGGGAACAATGCAGATGGCCAGGGCGAGTGGCCTCAAAATGACCCCATTTTCCATTGGGAAAGTGATGTCATGTCTCCAGGGTCTGGGTATCAATCAAAGGTGGCCTTTTGGGCTCGAAGGACTTGCAAGCTCCTAGGTGCCGGCAGCTTTAGTTGTGGAGGAATCCAGCAAAGTTTGCAAATTTCTCACTGGGCACTGCCCTGTTGGCCAGGGCAAATGGCTGCAAAGAGAGGCCATTTTGCATGGGAAAAAGAAGTCCTTTCCCCAGGGTCTGGGTGTCAGATTAAAAGTGGCCTTTGGGGCTCTGAGGACTTGTAGGGTACTACTTACTGGCTATAGTAGAGGAAATGTGTTGTATTTGAATATCTGTACAGAGGCTTTGCCTCAGAAGTCCCGGTTGTCCTTGATGGGCTGCAGCTGTGACCGTTGTCGAGAATTGGGATAAAAGGGGGCGGCGTAGCCATTCAGGGAGAGCCTTGAAGGACCCCCAAACTGGGGAAGGATACCATGCAGAAGAAAGCGTCTGTGCTGTGAAGATCTGCAGCCATATGAATACACCGAGGAGGTATGGACTTTAGAAATCTGATAACAGCATTATGGGACTCTAGAGAAATAGAACAACAACAACTGGCAGCTTTAGATTTGGAGAAATCCAGCAAAGATTGCAAAGTTCTTGCTGGGCACCACCCTATTGGTCAAGGCGTGAGGCCACAAATGGAGGCCATTTTCCGTGGTGAAAATGACGTCATGTCTCCAGGGTCCGGGTATCAATGAAAGGTGGCGTTTGGGGCCCTAAGGACTTGCAGGGTACTACTTACTCGCAGCTTTAGATTTGGAGGAAGCCAGCAAAGATGGCAATTTCCTTGCTGGGCCTTACTCTATTGCTCCGGGCGAGAGGCCACAAATGGAGGCCATTTTCCATGGGGAAAATGAAGTCATTGGCCCAGGGACTGGGTATCAGATGAAAGGTGGCATCTGGGGCCCTAAGGACTTGCAGGGTCCTCATTGCCCGCAGCTTTAGTTTTGGAGAAAATCAGCAAAGTTTGCAAATATCACACAGGGAACAATGCAGATGGCCAGGGCGAGTGGCCTCAAAATGACCCATTTTTCCATGGGGAAAAGAAGTCATGTCTCCAGGGTCTGGGTATCAAAGGTGGCCATTGGGGCTCCAAGGACTTGCAGGGTCCTAGTTGCTGGCAGCTATAGTTGTGGAGGAATCCAGCAAAATTTGCAAATTTCTCACTGGGTACTGCCCTGTGGGCCAGGTCAAATGGCTGCCAAGAGAGGCCATTTTGCAGGGGACAAAGAAGTCCCTTCCCCAGGGTCTGTGTATCAATGAATGGTGGCCTTTGGGGCTCGGAGGACTTGCAAGGTACTTCTTACTGGCAGCTTTAGATATGGAGAAATCCAGCAAAGATTGCAATTTCCTTGCTGGAGACCGCCCTATTAGTCAAGGCGAGAGGCCACAAATGGGAGGCCATTTTCCATGGGGAAAATGAAGTCATGTCTCCAGGGTCTGGGTATCAGATGAAACGTGGCGTTTGGGGCTCAAAGGACTTGCAGGCTCCTAGATGCTGGCCGCTTTAGTTGTCGAGGATTCCAGCAAAGTTTGCCAATTTCACACCGGAAACAATGCAGATGGCCAGGGCGAGTGGCCTCAAACTGACCCCATTTTCCATGGGGAAAATGAAGTCATGTCCCCTGGGTCTGGGTGTCCGATGAAAGCTGGCCTTTGGGGCTCTAAGGACTTGCAGGGTACTTCTTACTGGTAGGTTTAGATTTGGAGAAATCCAGAAGAGATAGCAATTTTCCTGCTGAGCACCACCCTATTGGTCAGGGCGAGAGGAAACAAATGGAGGCCATTTTCCATGGGGAAAATGACATCATGTCTCCAGGGTCTGGGTATCAATGAAAGGTGGAATCTGGGGCCCTAAGGACTTGCAGGGTCCTCATTGCCAGCAGCTTTAGTTGTGGAGAAAATCAGCCTAGTTTGCAAATTTCACAGAGGGAGCAATGCAGATGGCCAGGGCGAGTGGCCTCAAACTGACCCCATTTTCCATGGGGAAAATGATGTCATGTCTCCAGGGTGTTGCTATCAATGAAAGGTGGCTTTTGGGCTTCCAAGGACTTGCAAGCTCCTAGATGCTGGCAGCTTCAGTTGTGGAGGAATCCAGCCAAGTTTGCAAATTCCACACAAGGAACAATGCAGAAGCCAGGGCGAGTGGCCCCAAACTGACCCCATTTTCCATGGGGAAAAGAAGTCATGTCTCCGGGGTCCGGGTATAAATGAAAGGTGGCTTTTGGGGCCCTAAGGACTTGCAGGGTACTACTTACTCGCAGCTTTAGATTTGGAGAAAGCCAGCAAAGATTGCAATTTCCTTGCTGGGCACCACCCTATTGGTCAAGGCGTGAGGCCTCAAATGGAGGCCATTTTCCGTGGTGAAAATGAAGTCATGTGTCCAGGGTCCGGGTATCAATGAAAGGTGGCGTTTGGGGCCCTAAGGACTTGCAGGGTACTACTTACTCGCAGCTTTAGATTTGGAGGAAGCCAGCAAAGATTGCAAATTTCTTGCTGGGCACCACCCTATTGGTCAGGGTGAGAGGCCACAAATGGAGGCCATTTTCCATGGGGAAAATGTCGTCATCTGTCCAGGGTCTGGGTATCAGATGAAAGGTGGCTTTTGGGGCTCAAAGGACTTGCAAGCTCCTAGATGCTGGCAGCTTTAGTTGTCGAGGATTCCAGCAAAGTTTGCAAATTTCATACCGGGAACAATGCAAATGGCCAGGGCGAGTGGCCTCAAACTGACCCCATTTTCCACGGGGAAAATGAAGTCATGTCCCCTGGGTCTGGGTGTCAGATGAAAGGTGGCCTTTGGGGCTCTAAGGACTTGCAAGATCCTAGTTGCTGGCAGCCTTAGTTGTGGAGGAATCCATCAAAGTTTAAAAATTTCTCACTGGGCACTGCCCTGTTGTCCAGGGCAAATGGCTGCAAAGAGAGGCCATTTTGCATGGGAAAAAGAAGTCCTTTGCCCAGGGTCGGGGTGTCAGATGAAAGGTGGCCTTTGGGGCTCTAAGGACTTGCAGGGTACTACCTTTTGGCAGCTTTAGATATGGAGAAATCCAGCAAAGATTGCAAATTTCTTGCTGGGCACCCCCCTATTTGTCAGGGCGAGAGGCCAGAAATGGAGGCCATTTTCCATGGGGAAAATGAAGTCATTGGCCCAGGGTCTGGGTGTCAGATGAAAGATGGCCTTTGGGGCTCTAAGGACTTCCAGGGTCCTCACTGCCCTCAGCTTTAGTTTAGGAGAAAATCAGCCAAGAGTGCAAATTTCACACAGAGAACAATGCAGATGGCCAGGGCGAGTGGCCTCAAACTGACCCCAATTTCCTTGGGGAAAAATGAAGTCATGTCCCCAGGGTCTGGGTGTCAGATGAAAGGTGGCCTTTGGGGCTCTAAGGACTTGCAAGCTCCCAGATGCTGGCAGCTTTAGTTGTGGAGGAATCCAGCAAAGTTTGCAAATTTCTCACTGGGCACTGCCCTGTTGGCCAGGGCAAATGGCTGCAAAGAGAGGCCATTTTGCATGGGGAAAAAGAAGTCATGTCCCCAGGGTCTGGGTGTCAGATGAAAGGTGGCCTTTGGGGCTCTAAGGACTTGCAGGGTACTACCTATTGGCAGCTTTAGATTTGAGAAATCCAGCAAAGATTGCAAATCTCTTGCTGGGCAGCACCCTATTGGTCAGGGCGACAGGCCGAAATGGAGGCCATTTTCCCTGGGCAAAATGAAGTCATTGGCCCAGGGTCTGGGTATCAGATGAAAGGTGGCATCTGGGACCCTAAGGAGTGTCAGGGTCCTCGTTGCCAGCAGCTTTAGTTTTGGAGAAAATCAGCCAGGTTTGCAAATTTCACACCGGGCACGATGCCGATGGCCAGGGAGATTGGCCTCAAACTGATGCGATTTTCCACGGGGAAAATGAAGTCATGTCCCCAGGGTCTGGGTGTCAGATGAAAGGTGGCCTTTGGGGCTCTAAGGACTTGCAAGCTCCTAGTTGCTGGCAGCTTTAGTTTGGGAGGAATCCAGCAAAGTTTGCAAATTTCTCACTGGGCACTGCCCTGTTGGCCAGGGCAAATGGCTGCAAAGAGAGGCCATTTTGCATGGGAAAAAGAAGACCTTTGCCCAGGGTCTGGGTGTCAGATGAAAGGTGGCCTGTGGGGCTCTAAGGACTTGCAGGGTACTTCTTACTGGCAGCTTTAGATTTGGATAAATCCAGCAAAGATTGAAAATTTCTTGCTGGACACCACCCTATTGCCCAGGGCGAGAGACCAGAAATGGAGGCCATTTTCCATGGGGAAAATGTCGTCATGTGTCCAGGGTCTGGGTATCAGATGAAAGGTGGCTTTGGGGCCCCAAGGAGTTTCAGGGTCCTCGTTGCCAGCAGCTTTAGTTTTGGAGAGAATCAGCCATGATTGCAAATTTCACACCGGGAACGATGCAGATGGCCAGGGCCAGTGGCCTCAAGCTGACCCCATTTTCCCTGGGGAAAATGAAGTCCAGTCCCCAGGGTCTGGGTGTCAGATAAGAGCTGGCCTTTGGGGCTCTAAGGACTTCAAACTCCTAGTTGCTGGAAGCTTTAATTGTGGAGGAATCCAGCAAAGTTTTCAAATTTCTCACTGGGAACTGCCCTGTTGCCTAGGGCAAATGGCTGCAAAGAGAGGCCATTTTGCATGGGAATAAGAAGTCCTTTCCCCAGGGTCTAGGTGTCAGATGAAAGGTGGCCTTTGGGGCTCTAAGGACTTCCAGGGTCCTCATTGCCAGCAGCTTTACTTTTGGAGAAAATCAGCCAAGTTTCCAAATATCACACCGGGAACGATGCAGATGGCCTTGCTGAGTGGCCTCAGACTGACCCCAATTTCCATGGGGAAAATGAAGTCATGTCCCCAGGGTCTGGGTGTCAGATGAAAGGTGGCCTTTGGGGCTCTATGGACTTGCAAGATCTTAGTTGCTGGCAGCCTTAGTTGTGGAGGAATCCATCAAAGTTTAAAAATTTCTCACTGGGCACTGCCCTGTTGTCCAGGGCAAATGGCTGCAAAGAGAGGCCATTTTGCATGGGAAAAAGAAGTCCTTTCCCCAGGGTCTGGGTGTCAGATGAAAGGTAGCCTTTGGGGCTCTAAGGACTTGCAAGCTCCCAGTTGCTGTCAGCTTTAGTTGTGGAGGAATCCAGCAAAGTTTGCAAATTTCTCACTGGGGACTGCCCTGTTGGCCAGGGAAAATGGCTGCCAAAGGAGGCCATTTTGCATGGGACAAAGAAGTCCCATCCCCAGGGTCTGTGTATCAATGAATGGTGGCCTTTGGGGCTCGGAGGACTTGCAGGGTACTGCTTACTGGAAGCTTTAGATTTGGAGAAATCCAGCAAAGGTTGCAATCTTCTTGCTGGAGACCGCCCTATTAGTCAAGGCGAGAGGCCACAAATGGGAGGCCATTTTCCATGGGGAAAATGAAGTCATTGCCCCAGGGTCTGGGTGTCAGATGAAAGGTGGCCTTTGGGGCTCTAAGGACTTGCAAGCTCCTAGTTGCGGCTCCAAGGACTTGCAGGGTCCTCATTGCCAGCAGCTTTAGTCGTGGAGAAAATCAGCCAAGTTTGCAAATTTCACACCGGGAACGATGCAGATGGCCAGGACGAGTGGCCTCAAACTGACCCCATTTTCCATGGGGAAAATGAGGTCATGTCCCCAGGGTCTGGGTATCAATGAAAGGTGGCTTTTGGGGCCCTAAGGACTTGCAGGGACCTCATTCCCAGCAGCTTTAGTTTTGGAGAAAATCAGCCGAGTTTGCAAATATCACACAGGGAACAATGCAGATGGCCAGGGCGAGTGGCCTCAAAATGACCCCATTTTCCATTGGGAAAGTGATGTCATGTCTCCAGGGTCTGGGTATCAATCAAAGGTGGCCTTTTGGGCTCGAAGGACTTGCAAGCTCCTAGGTGCCGGCAGCTTTAGTTGTGGAGGAATCCAGCAAAGTTTGCAAATTTCTCACTGGGCACTGCCCTGTTGGCCAGGGCAAATGGCTGCAAAGAGAGGCCATTTTGCATGGGAAAAAGAAGTCCTTTCCCCAGGGTCTGGGTGTCAGATTAAAAGTGGCCTTTGGGGCTCTGAGGACTTGTAGGGTACTACTTACTGGCTATAGTAGAGGAAATGTGTTGTATTTGAATATCTGTACAGAGGCTTTGCCTCAGAAGTCCCGGTTGTCCTTGATGGGCTGCAGCTGTGACCGTTGTCGAGAATTGGGATAAAAGGGGGCGGCGTAGCCATTCAGGGAGAGCCTTGAAGGACCCCCAAACTGGGGAAGGATACCATGCAGAAGAAAGCGTCTGTGCTGTGAAGATCTGCAGCCATATGAATACACCGAGGAGGTATGGACTTTAGAAATCTGATAAGAGCATTATGGGACTCTAGAGAAATAGAACAACAACAACTGGCAGCTTTAGATTTGGAGAAATCCAGCAAAGATTGCAAAGTTCTTGCTGGGCACCACCCTATTGGTCAAGGCGTGAGGCCACAAATGGAGGCCATTTTCCGTGGTGAAAATGACGTCATGTCTCCAGGGTCCGGGTATCAATGAAAGGTGGCGTTTGGGGCCCTAAGGACTTGCAGGGTACTACTTACTCGCAGCTTTAGATTTGGAGGAAGCCAGCAAAGATTGCAAATTTCTTGCTAGGCACCACCCTATTGGTCAGGGTGAGAGGCCACAAATGGAGGCCATTTTCCATGGGGAAAATGTCGTCATCTGTCCAGGGTCTGGGTATCAGATGAAAGGTGGCTTTTGGGGCTCAAAGGACTTGCAAGCTCCTAGATGCTGGCAGCTTTAGTTGTCGAGGATTCCAGCAAAGTTTGCAAATTTCATACCGGGAACAATGCAAATGGCCAGGGCGAGTGGCCTCAAATTGACCCCATTTTCCACGGGGAAAATGAAGTCATGTCCCCAGGGCCTGGGTGTCAGATGAAAGCTGGCCTTTAGGGCTCTAAGGACTTGCAAGCTCCTTGTTGCTGAAAGCTTTAGTTGTGGAGGAATCCAGCAAAGTTTGCAAATTTCTCACTGGGGACTGCCCTGTTGGCCAGGGAAAATGGCTGCAAAGAGAGGCCATTTTGCATGGGAAAAAGAAGTCCTTTCCCCAGGGTCTGGCGATCAATGCAATGTGGCCTTTGGGTCTCTTAGGACTTGCAGGGTACTACTTACTGGCTATAGTAGAGGAAATGTATTGTATTTGAATATCTGTACAGAGGCTTTGCCCCAGAGGTCCCGGTTGTCCTTGATGGGCTGCAGCTGTGACCGTTGTCGAGAATTGGGATAAAAGGGGGCGGCGTAGCCATTCAGGGAGAGCCTTGAAGGACCCTCAAACTGGGGAAGGATACCATGCAGAAGAAAGCGTCTGTGCTATGAAGATCTGCAGCCATATGAATACACCGAGGAGGTATGGACTTTAGAAATCTGATAACAGCATTATGGGACTCTAGAGCAATAGAACAACAACAACTGGCAGCTTTAGATTGGGAGAAATCCAGCAAAGATGGCAATTTCCTTGCTGGGCCTTACTCTATTGCTCCGGGTGAGAGGCCACAAATGGAGGCCATTTTCCATGGGGAAAATGAAGTCATTGGCCCAGGGACTGGGTATCAGATGAAAGGTGGCATCTGGGGCCCTAAGGACTTGCAGGGTCCTCATTGCCCGCAGCTTTAGTTTTGGAGAAAATCAGCAAAGTTTGCAAATATCACACAGGGAACAATGCAGATGGCCAGGGCGAGTGGCCTCAAAATGACCCATTTTTCCATGGGGAAAAGAAGTCATGTCTCCAGGGTCTGGGTATCAAAGGTGGCCATTGGGGCTCCAAGGACTTGCAGGGTCCTAGTTGCTGGCAGCTATAGTTGTGGAGGAATCCAGCAAAATTTGCAAATTTCTCACTGGGTACTGCCCTGTGGGCCAGGTCAAATGGCTGCCAAGAGAGGCCATTTTGCAGGGGACAAAGAAGTCCCTTCCCCAGGGTCTGTGTATCAATGAATGGTGGCCTTTGGGGCTCGGAGGACTTGCAAGGTACTTCTTACTGGCAGCTTTAGATATGGAGAAATCCAGCAAAGATTGCAATTTCCTTGCTGGAGACCGCCCTATTAGTCAAGGCGAGAGGCCACAAATGGGAGGCCATTTTCCATGGGGAAAATGAAGTCATGTCTCCAGGGTCTGGGTATCAGATGAAACGTGGCGTTTGGGGCTCAAAGGACTTGCAGGCTCCTAGATGCTGGCCGCTTTAGTTGTCGAGGATTCCAGCAAAGTTTGCCAATTTCACACCGGAAACAATGCAGATGGCCAGGGCGAGTGGCCTCAAACTGACCCCATTTTCCATGGGGAAAATGAAGTCATGTCCCCTGGGTCTGGGTGTCCGATGAAAGCTGGCCTTTGGGGCTCTAAGGACTTGCAGGGTACTTCTTACTGGTAGGTTTAGATTTGGAGAAATCCAGAAGAGATAGCAATTTTCCTGCTGAGCACCACCCTATTGGTCAGGGCGAGAGGAAACAAATGGAGGCCATTTTCCATGGGGAAAATGACATCATGTCTCCAGGGTCTGGGTATCAATGAAAGGTGGAATCTGGGGCCCTAAGGACTTGCAGGGTCCTCATTGCCAGCAGCTTTAGTTGTGGAGAAAATCAGCCTAGTTTGCAAATTTCACAGAGGGAGCAATGCAGATGGCCAGGGCGAGTGGCCTCAAACTGACCCCATTTTCCATGGGGAAAATGATGTCATGTCTCCAGGGTGTTGCTATCAATGAAAGGTGGCTTTTGGGCTTCCAAGGACTTGCAAGCTCCTAGATGCTGGCAGCTTCAGTTGTGGAGGAATCCAGCCAAGTTTGCAAATTCCACACAAGGAACAATGCAAAAGCCAGGGCGAGTGGCCCCAAACTGACCCCATTTTCCATGGGGAAAAGAAGTCATGTCTCCGGGGTCCGGGTATAAATGAAAGGTGGCTTTTGGGGCCCTAAGGACTTGCAGGGTACTACTTACTCGCAGCTTTAGATTTGGAGGAAGCCAGCAAAGATTGCAAATTTCTTGCTGGGCACCACCCTATTGGTCAGGGTGAGAGGCCACAAATGGAGGCCATTTTCCATGGGGAAAATGTCGTCATCTGTCCAGGGTCTGGGTATCAGATGAAAGGTGGCTTTTGGGGCTCAAAGGACTTGCAAGCTCCTAGATGCTGGCAGCTTTAGTTGTCGAGGATTCCAGCAGAGTTTGCAAATTTCATACCGGGAACAATGCAAATGGCCAGGGCGAGTGGCCTCAAACTGACCCCATTTTCCACGGGGAAAATGAAGTCATGTCCCCTGGGTCTGGGTGTCAGATGAAAGGTGGCCTTTGGGGCTCTAAGGACTTGCAAGATCCTAGTTGCTGGCAGCCTTAGTTGTGGAGGAATCCATCAAAGTTTAAAAATTTCTCACTGGGCACTGCCCTGTTGTCCAGGGCAAATGGCTGCAAAGAGAGGCCATTTTGCATGGGAAAAAGAAGTCCTTTCCCCAGGGTCTGGGTGTCAGATGAAAGGTAGCCTTTGGGGCTCTAAGGACTTGCAAGCTCCCAGTTGCTGTCAGCTTTAGTTGTGGAGGAATCCAGCAAAGTTTGCAAATTTCTCACTGGGGACTGCCCTGTTGGCCAGGGAAAATGGCTGCCAAAGGAGGCCATTTTGCATGGGACAAAGAAGTCCCATCCCCAGGGTCTGTGTATCAATGAATGGTGGCCTTTGGGGCTCGGAGGACTTGCAGGGTACTGCTTACTGGAAGCTTTAGATTTGGAGAAATCCAGCAAAGGTTGCAATCTTCTTGCTGGAGACCGCCCTATTAGTCAAGGCGAGAGGCCACAAATGGGAGGCCATTTTCCATGGGGAAAATGAAGTCATTGCCCCAGGGTCTGGGTGTCAGATGAAAGGTGGCCTTTGGGGCTCTAAGGACTTGCAAGCTCCTAGTTGCGGCTCCAAGGACTTGCAGGGTCCTCATTGCCAGCAGCTTTAGTCGTGGAGAAAATCAGCCAAGTTTGCAAATTTCACACCGGGAACGATGCAGATGGCCAGGACGAGTGGCCTCAAACTGACCCCATTTTCCATGGGGAAAATGAGGTCATGTCCCCAGGGTCTGGGTATCAATGAAAGGTGGCTTTTGGGGCCCTAAGGACTTGCAGGGACCTCATTCCCAGCAGCTTTAGTTTTGGAGAAAATCAGCCGAGTTTGCAAATATCACACAGGGAACAATGCAGATGGCCAGGGCGAGTGGCCTCAAAATGACCCCATTTTCCATTGGGAAAGTGATGTCATGTCTCCAGGGTCTGGGTATCAATCAAAGGTGGCCTTTTGGGCTCGAAGGACTTGCAAGCTCCTAGGTGCCGGCAGCTTTAGTTGTGGAGGAATCCAGCAAAGTTTGCAAATTTCTCACTGGGCACTGCCCTGTTGGCCAGGGCAAATGGCTGCAAAGAGAGGCCATTTTGCATGGGAAAAAGAAGTCCTTTCCCCAGGGTCTGGGTGTCAGATTAAAAGTGGCCTTTGGGGCTCTGAGGACTTGTAGGGTACTACTTACTGGCTATAGTAGAGGAAATGTGTTGTATTTGAATATCTGTACAGAGGCTTTGCCTCAGAAGTCCCGGTTGTCCTTGATGGGCTGCAGCTGTGACCGTTGTCGAGAATTGGGATAAAAGGGGGCGGCGTAGCCATTCAGGGAGCGCCTTGAAGGACCCCCAAACTGGGGAAGGATACCATGCAGAAGAAAGCGTCTGTGCTGTGAAGATCTGCAGCCATATGAATACACCGAGGAGGTATGGACTTTAGAAATCTGATAACAGCATTATGGGACTCTAGAGAAATAGAACAACAACAACTGGCAGCTTTAGATTTGGAGAAATCCAGGAAAGATTGCAAAGTTCTTGCTGGGCACCACCCTATTGGTCAAGGCGTGAGGCCACAAATGGAGGCCATTTTCCGTGGTGAAAATGACGTCATGTCTCCAGGGTCCGGGTATCAATGAAAGGTGGCGTTTGGGGCCCTAAGGACTTGCAGGGTACTACTTACTCGCAGCTTTAGATTTGGAGGAAGCCAGCAAAGATTGCAAATTTCTTGCTAGGCACCACCCTATTGGTCAGGGTGAGAGGCCACAAATGGAGGCCATTTTCCATGGGGAAAATGTCGTCATCTGTCCAGGGTCTGGGTATCAGATGAAAGGTGGCTTTTGGGGCTCAAAGGACTTGCAAGCTCCTAGATGCTGGCAGCTTTAGTTGTCGAGGATTCCAGCAAAGTTTGCAAATTTCATACCGGGAACAATGCAAATGGCCAGGGCGAGTGGCCTCAAACTGACCCCATTTTCCATGGGGAAAATGAAGTCATGTCCCCAGGGCCTGGGTGTCAGATGAAAGCTGGCCTTTAGGGCTCTAAGGACTTGCAAGCTCCTAGGTGCCGGCAGCTTTAGTTGTGGAGGAATCCAGCAAAGTTTGCAAATTTCTCACTGGGGACTGCCCTGTTGGCCAGGGCAAATGGCTGCA
This sequence comes from Agelaius phoeniceus, assembly GCF_051311805.1. Taxonomy (NCBI): domain Eukaryota; kingdom Metazoa; phylum Chordata; class Aves; order Passeriformes; family Icteridae; genus Agelaius; species Agelaius phoeniceus. Next base: position 759,924 of record NC_135276.1, on the reverse strand, counting down.
AAGAGAGGCCATTTTGCATGGGAAAAAGAAGTCCTTTCCCCAGGGTCTGGCGATCAATGCAATGTGGCCTTTGGGTCTCTTAGGACTTGCAGGGTACTACTTACTGGCTACAGTAGAGGAAATGTATTGTATTTGAATATCTGTACAGAGGCTTTGCCCCAGAGGTCCCGGTTGTCCTTGATGGGCTGCAGCTGTGACCGTTGTCGAGAATTGGGATAAAAGGGGGCGGCGTAGCCATTCAGGGAGAGCCTTGAAGGACCCCCAAACTGGGGAAGGATACCATGCAGAAGAAAGCGTCTGTGCTATGAAGATCTGCAGCCATATGAATACACCGAGGAGGTATGGACTTTAGAAATCTGATAACAGCATTATGGGACTCTAGAGCAATAGAACAACAACAACTGGCAGCTTTAGATTGGGAGAAATCCAGCAAAGATGGCAATTTCCTTGCTGGGCCCTACTCTATTGCTCCGGGCGAGAGGCCACAAATGGAGGCCATTTTCCATGGGGAAAATGAAGTCATTGGCCCAGGGACTGGGTATCAGATGAAAGGTGGCATCTGGGGCCCTAAGGACTTGCAGGGTCCTCATTGCCCGCAGCTTTAGTTTTGGAGAAAATCAGCAAAGTTTGCAAATATCACACAGGGAACAATGCAGATGGCCAGGGCGAGTGGCCTCAAAATGACCCATTTTTCCATGGGGAAAAGAAGTCATGTCTCCAGGGTCTGGGTATCAAAGGTGGCCATTGGGGCTCCAAGGACTTGCAGGGTCCTAGTTGCTGGCAGCTATAGTTGTGGAGGAATCCAGCAAAATTTGCAAATTTCTCACTGGGTACTGCCCTGTGGGCCAGGTCAAATGGCTGCCAAGAGAGGCCATTTTGCAGGGGACAAAGAAGTCCCTTCCCCAGGGTCTGTGTATCAATGAATGGTGGCCTTTGGGGCTCGGAGGACTTGCAAGGTACTTCTTACTGGCAGCTTTAGATATGGAGAAATCCAGCAAAGATTGCAATTTCCTTGCTGGAGACCGCCCTATTAGTCAAGGCGAGAGGCCACAAATGGGAGGCCATTTTCCATGGGGAAAATGAAGTCATGTCTCCAGGGTCTGGGTATCAGATGAAACGTGGCGTTTGGGGCTCAAAGGACTTGCAGGCTCCTAGATGCTGGCCGCTTTAGTTGTCGAGGATTCCAGCAAAGTTTGCCAATTTCACACCGGAAACAATGCAGATGGCCAGGGCGAGTGGCCTCAAACTGACCCCATTTTCCATGGGGAAAATGAAGTCATGTCCCCTGGGTCTGGGTGTCCGATGAAAGCTGGCCTTTGGGGCTCTAAGGACTTGCAGGGTACTTCTTACTGGTAGGTTTAGATTTGGAGAAATCCAGAAGAGATAGCAATTTTCCTGCTGAGCACCACCCTATTGGTCAGGGCGAGAGGAAACAAATGGAGGCCATTTTCCATGGGGAAAATGACATCATGTCTCCAGGGTCTGGGTATCAATGAAAGGTGGAATCTGGGGCCCTAAGGACTTGCAGGGTCCTCATTGCCAGCAGCTTTAGTTGTGGAGAAAATCAGCCTAGTTTGCAAATTTCACAGAGGGAGCAATGCAGATGGCCAGGGCGAGTGGCCTCAAACTGACCCCATTTTCCATGGGGAAAATGATGTCATGTCTCCAGGGTGTTGCTATCAATGAAAGGTGGCTTTTGGGCTTCCAAGGACTTGCAAGCTCCTAGATGCTGGCAGCTTCAGTTGTGGAGGAATCCAGCCAAGTTTGCAAATTCCACACAAGGAACAATGCAGAAGCCAGGGCGAGTGGCCCCAAACTGACCCCATTTTCCATGGGGAAAAGAAGTCATGTCTCCGGGGTCCGGGTATAAATGAAAGGTGGCTTTTGGGGCCCTAAGGACTTGCAGGGTACTACTTACTCGCAGCTTTAGATTTGGAGAAAGCCAGCAAAGATTGCAATTTCCTTGCTGGGCACCACCCTATTGGTCAAGGCGTGAGGCCTCAAATGGAGGCCATTTTCCGTGGTGAAAATGAAGTCATGTGTCCAGGGTCCGGGTATCAATGAAAGGTGGCGTTTGGGGCCCTAAGGACTTGCAGGGTACTACTTACTCGCAGCTTTAGATTTGGAGGAAGCCAGCAAAGATTGCAAATTTCTTGCTGGGCACCACCCTATTGGTCAGGGTGAGAGGCCACAAATGGAGGCCATTTTCCATGGGGAAAATGTCGTCATCTGTCCAGGGTCTGGGTATCAGATGAAAGGTGGCTTTTGGGGCTCAAAGGACTTGCAAGCTCCTAGATGCTGGCAGCTTTAGTTGTCGAGGATTCCAGCAGAGTTTGCAAATTTCATACCGGGAACAATGCAAATGGCCAGGGCGAGTGGCCTCAAACTGACCCCATTTTCCACGGGGAAAATGAAGTCATGTCCCCTGGGTCTGGGTGTCAGATGAAAGGTGGCCTTTGGGGCTCTAAGGACTTGCAAGATCCTAGTTGCTGGCAGCCTTAGTTGTGGAGGAATCCATCAAAGTTTAAAAATTTCTCACTGGGCACTGCCCTGTTGTCCAGGGCAAATGGCTGCAAAGAGAGGCCATTTTGCATGGGAAAAAGAAGTCCTTTCCCCAGGGTCTGGGTGTCAGATGAAAGGTAGCCTTTGGGGCTCTAAGGACTTGCAAGCTCCCAGTTGCTGTCAGCTTTAGTTGTGGAGGAATCCAGCAAAGTTTGCAAATTTCTCACTGGGGACTGCCCTGTTGGCCAGGGAAAATGGCTGCCAAAGGAGGCCATTTTGCATGGGACAAAGAAGTCCCATCCCCAGGGTCTGTGTATCAATGAATGGTGGCCTTTGGGGCTCGGAGGACTTGCAGGGTACTGCTTACTGGAAGCTTTAGATTTGGAGAAATCCAGCAAAGGTTGCAATCTTCTTGCTGGAGACCGCCCTATTAGTCAAGGCGAGAGGCCACAAATGGGAGGCCATTTTCCATGGGGAAAATGAAGTCATTGCCCCAGGGTCTGGGTGTCAGATGAAAGGTGGCCTTTGGGGCTCTAAGGACTTGCAAGCTCCTAGTTGCGGCTCCAAGGACTTGCAGGGTCCTCATTGCCAGCAGCTTTAGTCGTGGAGAAAATCAGCCAAGTTTGCAAATTTCACACCGGGAACGATGCAGATGGCCAGGACGAGTGGCCTCAAACTGACCCCATTTTCCATGGGGAAAATGAGGTCATGTCCCCAGGGTCTGGGTATCAATGAAAGGTGGCTTTTGGGGCCCTAAGGACTTGCAGGGACCTCATTCCCAGCAGCTTTAGTTTTGGAGAAAATCAGCCGAGTTTGCAAATATCACACAGGGAACAATGCAGATGGCCAGGGCGAGTGGCCTCAAAATGACCCCATTTTCCATTGGGAAAGTGATGTCATGTCTCCAGGGTCTGGGTATCAATCAAAGGTGGCCTTTTGGGCTCGAAGGACTTGCAAGCTCCTAGGTGCCGGCAGCTTTAGTTGTGGAGGAATCCAGCAAAGTTTGCAAATTTCTCACTGGGCACTGCCCTGTTGTCCAGGGCAAATGGCTGCAAAGAGAGGCCATTTTGCATGGGAAAAAGAAGTCCTTTCCCCAGGGTCTGGGTGTCAGATTAAAAGTGGCCTTTGGGGCTCTGAGGACTTGTAGGGTACTACTTACTGGCTATAGTAGAGGAAATGTGTTGTATTTGAATATCTGTACAGAGGCTTTGCCTCAGAAGTCCCGGTTGTCCTTGATGGGCTGCAGCTGTGACCGTTGTCGAGAATTGGGATAAAAGGGGGCGGCGTAGCCATTCAGGGAGCGCCTTGAAGGACCCCCAAACTGGGGAAGGATACCATGCAGAAGAAAGCGTCTGTGCTGTGAAGATCTGCAGCCATATGAATACACCGAGGAGGTATGGACTTTAGAAATCTGATAACAGCATTATGGGACTCTAGAGAAATAGAACAACAACAACTGGCAGCTTTAGATTTGGAGAAATCCAGGAAAGATTGCAAAGTTCTTGCTGGGCACCACCCTATTGGTCAAGGCGTGAGGCCACAAATGGAGGCCATTTTCCGTGGTGAAAATGACGTCATGTCTCCAGGGTCCGGGTATCAATGAAAGGTGGCGTTTGGGGCCCTAAGGACTTCAGGGTACTACTTACTCGCAGCTTTAGATTTGGAGGAAGCCAGCAAAGATTGCAAATTTCTTGCTAGGCACCACCCTATTGGTCAGGGTGAGAGGCCACAAATGGAGGCCATTTTCCATGGGGAAAATGTCGTCATCTGTCCAGGGTCTGGGTATCAGATGAAAGGTGGCTTTTGGGGCTCAAAGGACTTGCAAGCTCCTAGATGCTGGCAGCTTTAGTTGTCGAGGATTCCAGCAAAGTTTGCAAATTTCATACCGGGAACAATGCAAATGGCCAGGGCGAGTGGCCTCAAACTGACCCCATTTTCCATGGGGAAAATGAAGTCATGTCCCCAGGGCCTGGGTGTCAGATGAAAGCTGGCCTTTAGGGCTCTAAGGACTTGCAAGCTCCTAGGTGCCGGCAGCTTTAGTTGTGGAGGAATCCAGCAAAGTTTGCAAATTTCTCACTGGGGACTGCCCTGTTGGCCAGGGCAAATGGCTGCAAAGAGAGGCCATTTTGCATGGGAAAAAGAAGTCCTTTCCCCAGGGTCTGGCGATCAATGCAATGTGGCCTTTGGGTCTCTTAGGACTTGCAGGGTACTACTTACTGGCTACAGTAGAGGAAATGTATTGTATTTGAATATCTGTACAGAGGCTTTGCCCCAGAGGTCCCGGTTGTCCTTGATGGGCTGCAGCTGTGACCGTTGTCGAGAATTGGGATAAAAGGGGGCGGCGTAGCCATTCAGGGAGAGCCTTGAAGGACCCCCAAACTGGGGAAGGATACCATGCAGAAGAAAGCGTCTGTGCTATGAAGATCTGCAGCCATATGAATACACCGAGGAGGTATGGACTTTAGAAATCTGATAACAGCATTATGGGACTCTAGAGCAATAGAACAACAACAACTGGCAGCTTTAGATTGGGAGAAATCCAGCAAAGATGGCAATTTCCTTGCTGGGCCCTACTCTATTGCTCCGGGCGAGAGGCCACAAATGGAGGCCATTTTCCATGGGGAAAATGAAGTCATTGGCCCAGGGACTGGGTATCAGATGAAAGGTGGCATCTGGGGCCCTAAGGACTTGCAGGGTCCTCATTGCCCGCAGCTTTAGTTTTGGAGAAAATCAGCAAAGTTTGCAAATATCACACAGGGAACAATGCAGATGGCCAGGGCGAGTGGCCTCAAAATGACCCATTTTTCCATGGGGAAAAGAAGTCATGTCTCCAGGGTCTGGGTATCAAAGGTGGCCATTGGGGCTCCAAGGACTTGCAGGGTCCTAGTTGCTGGCAGCTATAGTTGTGGAGGAATCCAGCAAAATTTGCAAATTTCTCACTGGGTACTGCCCTGTGGGCCAGGTCAAATGGCTGCCAAGAGAGGCCATTTTGCAGGGGACAAAGAAGTCCCTTCCCCAGGGTCTGTGTATCAATGAATGGTGGCCTTTGGGGCTCGGAGGACTTGCAAGGTACTTCTTACTGGCAGCTTTAGATATGGAGAAATCCAGCAAAGATTGCAATTTCCTTGCTGGAGACCGCCCTATTAGTCAAGGCGAGAGGCCACAAATGGGAGGCCATTTTCCATGGGGAAAATGAAGTCATGTCTCCAGGGTCTGGGTATCAGATGAAACGTGGCGTTTGGGGCTCAAAGGACTTGCAGGCTCCTAGATGCTGGCCGCTTTAGTTGTCGAGGATTCCAGCAAAGTTTGCCAATTTCACACCGGAAACAATGCAGATGGCCAGGGCGAGTGGCCTCAAACTGACCCCATTTTCCATGGGGAAAATGAAGTCATGTCCCCTGGGTCTGGGTGTCCGATGAAAGCTGGCCTTTGGGGCTCTAAGGACTTGCAGGGTACTTCTTACTGGTAGGTTTAGATTTGGAGAAATCCAGAAGAGATAGCAATTTTCCTGCTGAGCACCACCCTATTGGTCAGGGCGAGAGGAAACAAATGGAGGCCATTTTCCATGGGGAAAATGACATCATGTCTCCAGGGTCTGGGTATCAATGAAAGGTGGAATCTGGGGCCCTAAGGACTTGCAGGGTCCTCATTGCCAGCAGCTTTAGTTGTGGAGAAAATCAGCCTAGTTTGCAAATTTCACAGAGGGAGCAATGCAGATGGCCAGGGCGAGTGGCCTCAAACTGACCCCATTTTCCATGGGGAAAATGATGTCATGTCTCCAGGGTGTTGCTATCAATGAAAGGTGGCTTTTGGGCTTCCAAGGACTTGCAAGCTCCTAGATGCTGGCAGCTTCAGTTGTGGAGGAATCCAGCCAAGTTTGCAAATTCCACACAAGGAACAATGCAGAAGCCAGGGCGAGTGGCCCCAAACTGACCCCATTTTCCATGGGGAAAAGAAGTCATGTCTCCGGGGTCCGGGTATAAATGAAAGGTGGCTTTTGGGGCCCTAAGGACTTGCAGGGTACTACTTACTCGCAGCTTTAGATTTGGAGAAAGCCAGCAAAGATTGCAATTTCCTTGCTGGGCACCACCCTATTGGTCAAGGCGTGAGGCCTCAAATGGAGGCCATTTTCCGTGGTGAAAATGAAGTCATGTGTCCAGGGTCCGGGTATCAATGAAAGGTGGCGTTTGGGGCCCTAAGGACTTGCAGGGTACTACTTACTCGCAGCTTTAGATTTGGAGGAAGCCAGCAAAGATTGCAAATTTCTTGCTGGGCACCACCCTATTGGTCAGGGTGAGAGGCCACAAATGGAGGCCATTTTCCATGGGGAAAATGTCGTCATCTGTCCAGGGTCTGGGTATCAGATGAAAGGTGGCTTTTGGGGCTCAAAGGACTTGCAAGCTCCTAGATGCTGGCAGCTTTAGTTGTTGAGGATTCCAGCAAAGTTTGCAAATTTCATACCGGGAACAATGCAAATGGCCAGGGCGAGTGGCCTCAAACTGACCCCATTTTCCACGGGGAAAATGAAGTCATGTCCCCTGGGTCTGGGTGTCAGATGAAAGGTGGCCTTTGGGGCTCTAAGGACTTGCAAGATCCTAGTTGCTGGCAGCCTTAGTTGTGGAGGAATCCATCAAAGTTTAAAAATTTCTCACTGGGCACTGCCCTGTTGTCCAGGGCAAATGGCTGCAAAGAGAGGCCATTTTGCATGGGAAAAAGAAGTCCTTTCCCCAGGGTCTGGGTGTCAGATGAAAGGTAGCCTTTGGGGCTCTAAGGACTTGCAAGCTCCCAGTTGCTGTCAGCTTTAGTTGTGGAGGAATCCAGCAAAGTTTGCAAATTTCTCACTGGGGACTGCCCTGTTGGCCAGGGAAAATGGCTGCCAAAGGAGGCCATTTTGCATGGGACAAAGAAGTCCCATCCCCAGGGTCTGTGTATCAATGAATGGTGGCCTTTGGGGCTCGGAGGACTTGCAGGGTACTGCTTACTGGAAGCTTTAGATTTGGAGAAATCCAGCAAAGGTTGCAATCTTCTTGCTGGAGACCGCCCTATTAGTCAAGGCGAGAGGCCACAAATGGGAGGCCATTTTCCATGGGGAAAATGAAGTCATTGCCCCAGGGTCTGGGTGTCAGATGAAAGGTGGCCTTTGGGGCTCTAAGGACTTGCAAGCTCCTAGTTGCGGCTCCAAGGACTTGCAGGGTCCTCATTGCCAGCAGCTTTAGTCGTGGAGAAAATCAGCCAAGTTTGCAAATTTCACACCGGGAACGATGCAGATGGCCAGGACGAGTGGCCTCAAACTGACCCCATTTTCCATGGGGAAAATGAGGTCATGTCCCCAGGGTCTGGGTATCAATGAAAGGTGGCTTTTGGGGCCCTAAGGACTTGCAGGGACCTCATTCCCAGCAGCTTTAGTTTTGGAGAAAATCAGCCGAGTTTGCAAATATCACACAGGGAACAATGCAGATGGCCAGGGCGAGTGGCCTCAAAATGACCCCATTTTCCATTGGGAAAGTGATGTCATGTCTCCAGGGTCTGGGTATCAATCAAAGGTGGCCTTTTGGGCTCGAAGGACTTGCAAGCTCCTAGGTGCCGGCAGCTTTAGTTGTGGAGGAATCCAGCAAAGTTTGCAAATTTCTCACTGGGCACTGCCCTGTTGGCCAGGGCAAATGGCTGCAAAGAGAGGCCATTTTGCATGGGAAAAAGAAGTCCTTTCCCCAGGGTCTGGGTGTCAGATTAAAAGTGGCCTTTGGGGCTCTGAGGACTTGTAGGGTACTACTTACTGGCTATAGTAGAGGAAATGTGTTGTATTTGAATATCTGTACAGAGGCTTTGCCTCAGAAGTCCCGGTTGTCCTTGATGGGCTGCAGCTGTGACCGTTGTCGAGAATTGGGATAAAAGGGGGCGGCGTAGCCATTCAGGGAGCGCCTTGAAGGACCCCCAAACTGGGGAAGGATACCATGCAGAAGAAAGCGTCTGTGCTGTGAAGATCTGCAGCCATATGAATACACCGAGGAGGTATGGACTTTAGAAATCTGATAACAGCATTATGGGACTCTAGAGAAATAGAACAACAACAACTGGCAGCTTTAGATTTGGAGAAATCCAGGAAAGATTGCAAAGTTCTTGCTGGGCACCACCCTATTGGTCAAGGCGTGAGGCCACAAATGGAGGCCATTTTCCGTGGTGAAAATGACGTCATGTCTCCAGGGTCCGGGTATCAATGAAAGGTGGCGTTTGGGGCCCTAAGGACTTCAGGGTACTACTTACTCGCAGCTTTAGATTTGGAGGAAGCCAGCAAAGATTGCAAATTTCTTGCTAGGCACCACCCTATTGGTCAGGGTGAGAGGCCACAAATGGAGGCCATTTTCCATGGGGAAAATGTCGTCATCTGTCCAGGGTCTGGGTATCAGATGAAAGGTGGCTTTTGGGGCTCAAAGGACTTGCAAGCTCCTAGATGCTGGCAGCTTTAGTTGTCGAGGATTCCAGCAAAGTTTGCAAATTTCATACCGGGAACAATGCAAATGGCCAGGGCGAGTGGCCTCAAACTGACCCCATTTTCCATGGGGAAAATGAAGTCATGTCCCCAGGGCCTGGGTGTCAGATGAAAGCTGGCCTTTAGGGCTCTAAGGACTTGCAAGCTCCTAGGTGCCGGCAGCTTTAGTTGTGGAGGAATCCAGCAAAGTTTGCAAATTTCTCACTGGGGACTGCCCTGTTGGCCAGGGCAAATGGCTGCAAAGAGAGGCCATTTTGCATGGGAAAAAGAAGTCCTTTCCCCAGGGTCTGGCGATCAATGCAATGTGGCCTTTGGGTCTCTTAGGACTTGCAGGGTACTACTTACTGGCTACAGTAGAGGAAATGTATTGTATTTGAATATCTGTACAGAGGCTTTGCCCCAGAGGTCCCGGTTGTCCTTGATGGGCTGCAGCTGTGACCGTTGTCGAGAATTGGGATAAAAGGGGGCGGCGTAGCCATTCAGGGAGAGCCTTGAAGGACCCCCAAACTGGGGAAGGATACCATGCAGAAGAAAGCGTCTGTGCTATGAAGATCTGCAGCCATATGAATACACCGAGGAGGTATGGACTTTAGAAATCTGATAACAGCATTATGGGACTCTAGAGCAATAGAACAACAACAACTGGCAGCTTTAGATTGGGAGAAATCCAGCAAAGATGGCAATTTCCTTGCTGGGCCCTACTCTATTGCTCCGGGCGAGAGGCCACAAATGGAGGCCATTTTCCATGGGGAAAATGAAGTCATTGGCCCAGGGACTGGGTATCAGATGAAAGGTGGCATCTGGGGCCCTAAGGACTTGCAGGGTCCTCATTGCCCGCAGCTTTAGTTTTGGAGAAAATCAGCAAAGTTTGCAAATATCACACAGGGAACAATGCAGATGGCCAGGGCGAGTGGCCTCAAAATGACCCATTTTTCCATGGGGAAAAGAAGTCATGTCTCCAGGGTCTGGGTATCAAAGGTGGCCATTGGGGCTCCAAGGACTTGCAGGGTCCTAGTTGCTGGCAGCTATAGTTGTGGAGGAATCCAGCAAAATTTGCAAATTTCTCACTGGGTACTGCCCTGTGGGCCAGGTCAAATGGCTGCCAAGAGAGGCCATTTTGCAGGGGACAAAGAAGTCCCTTCCCCAGGGTCTGTGTATCAATGAATGGTGGCCTTTGGGGCTCGGAGGACTTGCAAGGTACTTCTTACTGGCAGCTTTAGATATGGAGAAATCCAGCAAAGATTGCAATTTCCTTGCTGGAGACCGCCCTATTAGTCAAGGCGAGAGGCCACAAATGGGAGGCCATTTTCCATGGGGAAAATGAAGTCATGTCTCCAGGGTCTGGGTATCAGATGAAACGTGGCGTTTGGGGCTCAAAGGACTTGCAGGCTCCTAGATGCTGGCCGCTTTAGTTGTCGAGGATTCCAGCAAAGTTTGCCAATTTCACACCGGAAACAATGCAGATGGCCAGGGCGAGTGGCCTCAAACTGACCCCATTTTCCATGGGGAAAATGAAGTCATGTCCCCTGGGTCTGGGTGTCCGATGAAAGCTGGCCTTTGGGGCTCTAAGGACTTGCAGGGTACTTCTTACTGGTAGGTTTAGATTTGGAGAAATCCAGAAGAGATAGCAATTTTCCTGCTGAGCACCACCCTATTGGTCAGGGCGAGAGGAAACAAATGGAGGCCATTTTCCATGGGGAAAATGACATCATGTCTCCAGGGTCTGGGTATCAATGAAAGGTGGAATCTGGGGCCCTAAGGACTTGCAGGGTCCTCATTGCCAGCAGCTTTAGTTGTGGAGAAAATCAGCCTAGTTTGCAAATTTCACAGAGGGAGCAATGCAGATGGCCAGGGCGAGTGGCCTCAAACTGACCCCATTTTCCATGGGGAAAATGATGTCATGTCTCCAGGGTGTTGCTATCAATGAAAGGTGGCTTTTGGGCTTCCAAGGACTTGCAAGCTCCTAGATGCTGGCAGCTTCAGTTGTGGAGGAATCCAGCCAAGTTTGCAAATTCCACACAAGGAACAATGCAGAAGCCAGGGCGAGTGGCCCCAAACTGACCCCATTTTCCATGGGGAAAAGAAGTCATGTCTCCGGGGTCCGGGTATAAATGAAAGGTGGCTTTTGGGGCCCTAAGGACTTGCAGGGTACTACTTACTCGCAGCTTTAGATTTGGAGAAAGCCAGCAAAGATTGCAATTTCCTTGCTGGGCACCACCCTATTGGTCAAGGCGTGAGGCCTCAAATGGAGGCCATTTTCCGTGGTGAAAATGAAGTCATGTGTCCAGGGTCCGGGTATCAATGAAAGGTGGCGTTTGGGGCCCTAAGGACTTGCAGGGTACTACTTACTCGCAGCTTTAGATTTGGAGGAAGCCAGCAAAGATTGCAAATTTCTTGCTGGGCACCACCCTATTGGTCAGGGTGAGAGGCCACAAATGGAGGCCATTTTCCATGGGGAAAATGTCGTCATCTGTCCAGGGTCTGGGTATCAGATGAAAGGTGGCTTTTGGGGCTCAAAGGACTTGCAAGCTCCTAGATGCTGGCAGCTTTAGTTGTTGAGGATTCCAGCAAAGTTTGCAAATTTCATACCGGGAACAATGCAAATGGCCAGGGCGAGTGGCCTCAAACTGACCCCATTTTCCACGGGGAAAATGAAGTCATGTCCCCTGGGTCTGGGTGTCAGATGAAAGGTGGCCTTTGGGGCTCTAAGGACTTGCAAGATCCTAGTTGCTGGCAGCCTTAGTTGTGGAGGAATCCATCAAAGTTTAAAAATTTCTCACTGGGCACTGCCCTGTTGTCCAGGGCAAATGGCTGCAAAGAGAGGCCATTTTGCATGGGAAAAAGAAGTCCTTTCCCCAGGGTCTGGGTGTCAGATGAAAGGTAGCCTTTGGGGCTCTAAGGACTTGCAAGCTCCCAGTTGCTGTCAGCTTTAGTTGTGGAGGAATCCAGCAAAGTTTGCAAATTTCTCACTGGGGACTGCCCTGTTGGCCAGGGAAAATGGCTGCCAAAGGAGGCCATTTTGCATGGGACAAAGAAGTCCCATCCCCAGGGTCTGTGTATCAATGAATGGTGGCCTTTGGGGCTCGGAGGACTTGCAGGGTACTGCTTACTGGAAGCTTTAGATTTGGAGAAATCCAGCAAAGGTTGCAATCTTCTTGCTGGAGACCGCCCTATTAGTCAAGGCGAGAGGCCACAAATGGGAGGCCATTTTCCATGGGGAAAATGAAGTCATTGCCCCAGGGTCTGGGTGTCAGATGAAAGGTGGCCTTTGGGGCTCTAAGGACTTGCAAGCTCCTAGTTGCGGCTCCAAGGACTTGCAGGGTCCTCATTGCCAGCAGCTTTAGTCGTGGAGAAAATCAGCCAAGTTTGCAAATTTCACACCGGGAACGATGCAGATGGCCAGGACGAGTGGCCTCAAACTGACCCCATTTTCCATGGGGAAAATGAGGTCATGTCCCCAGGGTCTGGGTATCAATGAAAGGTGGCTTTTGGGGCCCTAAGGACTTGCAGGGACCTCATTCCCAGCAGCTTTAGTTTTGGAGAAAATCAGCCGAGTTTGCAAATATCACACAGGGAACAATGCAGATGGCCAGGGCGAGTGGCCTCAAAATGACCCCATTTTCCATTGGGAAAGTGATGTCATGTCTCCAGGGTCTGGGTATCAATCAAAGGTGGCCTTTTGGGCTCGAAGGACTTGCAAGCTCCTAGGTGCCGGCAGCTTTAGTTGTGGAGGAATCCAGCAAAGTTTGCAAATTTCTCACTGGGCACTGCCCTGTTGGCCAGGGCAAATGGCTGCAAAGAGAGGCCATTTTGCATGGGAAAAAGAAGTCCTTTCCCCAGGGTCTGGGTGTCAGATTAAAAGTGGCCTTTGGGGCTCTGAGGACTTGTAGGGTACTACTTACTGGCTATAGTAGAGGAAATGTGTTGTATTTGAATATCTGTACAGAGGCTTTGCCTCAGAAGTCCCGGTTGTCCTTGATGGGCTGCAGCTGTGACCGTTGTCGAGAATTGGGATAAAAGGGGGCGGCGTAGCCATTCAGGGAGCGCCTTGAAGGACCCCCAAACTGGGGAAGGATACCATGCAGAAGAAAGCGTCTGTGCTGTGAAGATCTGCAGCCATATGAATACACCGAGGAGGTATGGACTTTAGAAATCTGATAACAGCATTATGGGACTCTAGAGAAATAGAACAACAACAACTGGCAGCTTTAGATTTGGAGAAATCCAGGAAAGATTGCAAAGTTCTTGCTGGGCACCACCCTATTGGTCAAGGCGTGAGGCCACAAATGGAGGCCATTTTCCGTGGTGAAAATGACGTCATGTCTCCAGGGTCCGGGTATCAATGAAAGGTGGCGTTTGGGGCCCTAAGGACTTCAGGGTACTACTTACTCGCAGCTTTAGATTTGGAGGAAGCCAGCAAAGATTGCAAATTTCTTGCTAGGCACCACCCTATTGGTCAGGGTGAGAGGCCACAAATGGAGGCCATTTTCCATGGGGAAAATGTCGTCATCTGTCCAGGGTCTGGGTATCAGATGAAAGGTGGCTTTTGGGGCTCAAAGGACTTGCAAGCTCCTAGATGCTGGCAGCTTTAGTTGTTGAGGATTCCAGCAAAGTTTGCAAATTTCATACCGGGAACAATGCAAATGGCCAGGGCGAGTGGCCTCAAACTGACCCCATTTTCCATGGGGAAAATGAAGTCATGTCCCCAGGGCCTGGGTGTCAGATGAAAGCTGGCCTTTAGGGCTCTAAGGACTTGCAAGCTCCTAGGTGCCGGCAGCTTTAGTTGTGGAGGAATCCAGCAAAGTTTGCAAATTTCTCACTGGGGACTGCCCTGTTGGCCAGGGCAAATGGCTGCAAAGAGAGGCCATTTTGCATGGGAAAAAGAAGTCCTTTCCCCAGGGTCTGGCGATCAATGCAATGTGGCCTTTGGGTCTCTTAGGACTTGCAGGGTACTACTTACTGGCTACAGTAGAGGAAATGTATTGTATTTGAATATCTGTACAGAGGCTTTGCCCCAGAGGTCCCGGTTGTCCTTGATGGGCTGCAGCTGTGACCGTTGTCGAGAATTGGGATAAAAGGGGGCGGCGTAGCCATTCAGGGAGAGCCTTGAAGGACCCCCAAACTGGGGAAGGATACCATGCAGAAGAAAGCGTCTGTGCTATGAAGATCTGCAGCCATATGAATACACCGAGGAGGTATGGACTTTAGAAATCTGATAACAGCATTATGGGACTCTAGAGCAATAGAACAACAACAACTGGCAGCTTTAGATTGGGAGAAATCCAGCAAAGATGGCAATTTCCTTGCTGGGCCCTACTCTATTGCTCCGGGCGAGAGGCCACAAATGGAGGCCATTTTCCATGGGGAAAATGAAGTCATTGGCCCAGGGACTGGGTATCAGATGAAAGGTGGCATCTGGGGCCCTAAGGACTTGCAGGGTCCTCATTGCCCGCAGCTTTAGTTTTGGAGAAAATCAGCAAAGTTTGCAAATATCACACAGGGAACAATGCAGATGGCCAGGGCGAGTGGCCTCAAAATGACCCATTTTTCCATGGGGAAAAGAAGTCATGTCTCCAGGGTCTGGGTATCAAAGGTGGCCATTGGGGCTCCAAGGACTTGCAGGGTCCTAGTTGCTGGCAGCTATAGTTGTGGAGGAATCCAGCAAAATTTGCAAATTTCTCACTGGGTATTGCCCTGTGGGCCAGGTCAAATGGCTGCCAAGAGAGGCCATTTTGCAGGGGACAAAGAAGTCCCTTCCCCAGGGTCTGTGTATCAATGAATGGTGGCCTTTGGGGCTCGGAGGACTTGCAAGGTACTTCTTACTGGCAGCTTTAGATATGGAGAAATCCAGCAAAGATTGCAATTTCCTTGCTGGAGACCGCCCTATTAGTCAAGGCGAGAGGCCACAAATGGGAGGCCATTTTCCATGGGGAAAATGAAGTCATGTCTCCAGGGTCTGGGTATCAGATGAAACGTGGCGTTTGGGGCTCAAAGGACTTGCAGGCTCCTAGATGCTGGCCGCTTTAGTTGTCGAGGATTCCAGCAAAGTTTGCCAATTTCACACCGGAAACAATGCAGATGGCCAGGGCGAGTGGCCTCAAACTGACCCCATTTTCCATGGGGAAAATGAAGTCATGTCCCCTGGGTCTGGGTGTCCGATGAAAGCTGGCCTTTGGGGCTCTAAGGACTTGCAGGGTACTTCTTACTGGTAGGTTTAGATTTGGAGAAATCCAGAAGAGATAGCAATTTTCCTGCTGAGCACCACCCTATTGGTCAGGGCGAGAGGAAACAAATGGAGGCCATTTTCCATGGGGAAAATGACATCATGTCTCCAGGGTCTGGGTATCAATGAAAGGTGGAATCTGGGGCCCTAAGGACTTGCAGGGTCCTCATTGCCAGCAGCTTTAGTTGTGGAGAAAATCAGCCTAGTTTGCAAATTTCACAGAGGGAGCAATGCAGATGGCCAGGGCGAGTGGCCTCAAACTGACCCCATTTTCCATGGGGAAAATGATGTCATGTCTCCAGGGTGTTGCTATCAATGAAAGGTGGCTTTTGGGCTTCCAAGGACTTGCAAGCTCCTAGATGCTGGCAGCTTCAGTTGTGGAGGAATCCAGCCAAGTTTGCAAATTCCACACAAGGAACAATGCAGAAGCCAGGGCGAGTGGCCCCAAACTGACCCCATTTTCCATGGGGAAAAGAAGTCATGTCTCCGGGGTCCGGGTATAAATGAAAGGTGGCTTTTGGGGCCCTAAGGACTTGCAGGGTACTACTTACTCGCAGCTTTAGATTTGGAGAAAGCCAGCAAAGATTGCAATTTCCTTGCTGGGCACCACCCTATTGGTCAAGGCGTGAGGCCTCAAATGGAGGCCATTTTCCGTGGTGAAAATGAAGTCATGTGTCCAGGGTCCGGGTATCAATGAAAGGTGGCGTTTGGGGCCCTAAGGACTTGCAGGGTACTACTTACTCGCAGCTTTAGATTTGGAGGAAGCCAGCAAAGATTGCAAATTTCTTGCTGGGCACCACCCTATTGGTCAGGGTGAGAGGCCACAAATGGAGGCCATTTTCCATGGGGAAAATGTCGTCATCTGTCCAGGGTCTGGGTATCAGATGAAAGGTGGCTTTTGGGGCTCAAAGGACTTGCAAGCTCCTAGATGCTGGCAGCTTTAGTTGTTGAGGATTCCAGCAAAGTTTGCAAATTTCATACCGGGAACAATGCAAATGGCCAGGGCGAGTGGCCTCAAACTGACCCCATTTTCCACGGGGAAAATGAAGTCATGTCCCCTGGGTCTGGGTGTCAGATGAAAGGTGGCCTTTGGGGCTCTAAGGACTTGCAAGATCCTAGTTGCTGGCAGCCTTAGTTGTGGAGGAATCCATCAAAGTTTAAAAATTTCTCACTGGGCACTGCCCTGTTGTCCAGGGCAAATGGCTGCAAAGAGAGGCCATTTTGCATGGGAAAAAGAAGTCCTTTCCCCAGGGTCTGGGTGTCAGATGAAAGGTAGCCTTTGGGGCTCTAAGGACTTGCAAGCTCCCAGTTGCTGTCAGCTTTAGTTGTGGAGGAATCCAGCAAAGTTTGCAAATTTCTCACTGGGGACTGCCCTGTTGGCCAGGGAAAATGGCTGCCAAAGGAGGCCATTTTGCATGGGACAAAGAAGTCCCATCCCCAGGGTCTGTGTATCAATGAATGGTGGCCTTTGGGGCTCGGAGGACTTGCAGGGTACTGCTTACTGGAAGCTTTAGATTTGGAGAAATCCAGCAAAGGTTGCAATCTTCTTGCTGGAGACCGCCCTATTAGTCAAGGCGAGAGGCCACAAATGGGAGGCCATTTTCCATGGGGAAAATGAAGTCATTGGCCCAGGGTCTGGGTGTCAGATGAAAGGTGGCCTTTGGGGCTCTAAGGACTTGCAAGCTCCTAGTTGCGGCTCCAAGGACTTGCAGGGTCCTCATTGCCAGCAGCTTTAGTCGTGGAGAAAATCAGCCAAGTTTGCAAATTTCACACCGGGAACGATGCAGATGGCCAGGACGAGTGGCCTCAAACTGACCCCATTTTCCATGGGGAAAATGAGGTCATGTCCCCAGGGTCTGGGTATCAATGAAAGGTGGCTTTTGGGGCCCTAAGGACTTGCAGGGACCTCATTCCCAGCAGCTTTAGTTTTGGAGAAAATCAGCCGAGTTTGCAAATATCACACAGGGAACAATGCAGATGGCCAGGGCGAGTGGCCTCAAAATGACCCCATTTTCCATTGGGAAAGTGATGTCATGTCTCCAGGGTCTGGGTATCAATCAAAGGTGGCCTTTTGGGCTCGAAGGACTTGCAAGCTCCTAGGTGCCGGCAGCTTTAGTTGTGGAGGAATCCAGCAAAGTTTGCAAATTTCTCACTGGGCACTGCCCTGTTGGCCAGGGCAAATGGCTGCAAAGAGAGGCCATTTTGCATGGGAAAAAGAAGTCCTTTCCCCAGGGTCTGGGTGTCAGATTAAAAGTGGCCTTTGGGGCTCTGAGGACTTGTAGGGTACTACTTACTGGCTATAGTAGAGGAAATGTGTTGTATTTGAATATCTGTACAGAGGCTTTGCCTCAGAAGTCCCGGTTGTCCTTGATGGGCTGCAGCTGTGACCGTTGTCGAGAATTGGGATAAAAGGGGGCGGCGTAGCCATTCAGGGAGAGCCTTGAAGGACCCCCAAACTGGGGAAGGATACCATGCAGAAGAAAGCGTCTGTGCTGTGAAGATCTGCAGCCATATGAATACACCGAGGAGGTATGGACTTTAGAAATCTGATAAGAGCATTATGGGACTCTAGAGAAATAGAACAACAACAACTGGCAGCTTTAGATTTGGAGAAATCCAGCAAAGATTGCAAAGTTCTTGCTGGGCACCACCCTATTGGTCAAGGCGTGAGGCCACAAATGGAGGCCATTTTCCGTGGTGAAAATGACGTCATGTCTCCAGGGTCCGGGTATCAATGAAAGGTGGCGTTTGGGGCCCTAAGGACTTGCAGGGTACTACTTACTCGCAGCTTTAGATTTGGAGGAAGCCAGCAAAGATTGCAAATTTCTTGCTAGGCACCACCCTATTGGTCAGGGTGAGAGGCCACAAATGGAGGCCATTTTCCATGGGGAAAATGTCGTCATCTGTCCAGGGTCTGGGTATCAGATGAAAGGTGGCTTTTGGGGCTCAAAGGACTTGCAAGCTCCTAGATGCTGGCAGCTTTAGTTGTCGAGGATTCCAGCAAAGTTTGCAAATTTCATACCGGGAACAATGCAAATGGCCAGGGCGAGTGGCCTCAAATTGACCCCATTTTCCACGGGGAAAATGAAGTCATGTCCCCAGGGCCTGGGTGTCAGATGAAAGCTGGCCTTTAGGGCTCTAAGGACTTGCAAGCTCCTTGTTGCTGAAAGCTTTAGTTGTGGAGGAATCCAGCAAAGTTTGCAAATTTCTCACTGGGGACTGCCCTGTTGGCCAGGGAAAATGGCTGCAAAGAGAGGCCATTTTGCATGGGAAAAAGAAGTCCTTTCCCCAGGGTCTGGCGATCAATGCAATGTGGCCTTTGGGTCTCTTAGGACTTGCAGGGTACTACTTACTGGCTATAGTAGAGGAAATGTATTGTATTTGAATATCTGTACAGAGGCTTTGCCCCAGAGGTCCCGGTTGTCCTTGATGGGCTGCAGCTGTGACCGTTGTCGAGAATTGGGATAAAAGGGGGCGGCGTAGCCATTCAGGGAGAGCCTTGAAGGACCCTCAAACTGGGGAAGGATACCATGCAGAAGAAAGCGTCTGTGCTATGAAGATCTGCAGCCATATGAATACACCGAGGAGGTATGGACTTTAGAAATCTGATAACAGCATTATGGGACTCTAGAGCAATAGAACAACAACAACTGGCAGCTTTAGATTGGGAGAAATCCAGCAAAGATGGCAATTTCCTTGCTGGGCCTTACTCTATTGCTCCGGGTGAGAGGCCACAAATGGAGGCCATTTTCCATGGGGAAAATGAAGTCATTGGCCCAGGGACTGGGTATCAGATGAAAGGTGGCATCTGGGGCCCTAAGGACTTGCAGGGTCCTCATTGCCCGCAGCTTTAGTTTTGGAGAAAATCAGCAAAGTTTGCAAATATCACACAGGGAACAATGCAGATGGCCAGGGCGAGTGGCCTCAAAATGACCCATTTTTCCATGGGGAAAAGAAGTCATGTCTCCAGGGTCTGGGTATCAAAGGTGGCCATTGGGGCTCCAAGGACTTGCAGGGTCCTAGTTGCTGGCAGCTATAGTTGTGGAGGAATCCAGCAAAATTTGCAAATTTCTCACTGGGTACTGCCCTGTGGGCCAGGTCAAATGGCTGCCAAGAGAGGCCATTTTGCAGGGGACAAAGAAGTCCCTTCCCCAGGGTCTGTGTATCAATGAATGGTGGCCTTTGGGGCTCGGAGGACTTGCAAGGTACTTCTTACTGGCAGCTTTAGATATGGAGAAATCCAGCAAAGATTGCAATTTCCTTGCTGGAGACCGCCCTATTAGTCAAGGCGAGAGGCCACAAATGGGAGGCCATTTTCCATGGGGAAAATGAAGTCATGTCTCCAGGGTCTGGGTATCAGATGAAACGTGGCGTTTGGGGCTCAAAGGACTTGCAGGCTCCTAGATGCTGGCCGCTTTAGTTGTCGAGGATTCCAGCAAAGTTTGCCAATTTCACACCGGAAACAATGCAGATGGCCAGGGCGAGTGGCCTCAAACTGACCCCATTTTCCATGGGGAAAATGAAGTCATGTCCCCTGGGTCTGGGTGTCCGATGAAAGCTGGCCTTTGGGGCTCTAAGGACTTGCAGGGTACTTCTTACTGGTAGGTTTAGATTTGGAGAAATCCAGAAGAGATAGCAATTTTCCTGCTGAGCACCACCCTATTGGTCAGGGCGAGAGGAAACAAATGGAGGCCATTTTCCATGGGGAAAATGACATCATGTCTCCAGGGTCTGGGTATCAATGAAAGGTGGAATCTGGGGCCCTAAGGACTTGCAGGGTCCTCATTGCCAGCAGCTTTAGTTGTGGAGAAAATCAGCCTAGTTTGCAAATTTCACAGAGGGAGCAATGCAGATGGCCAGGGCGAGTGGCCTCAAACTGACCCCATTTTCCATGGGGAAAATGATGTCATGTCTCCAGGGTGTTGCTATCAATGAAAGGTGGCTTTTGGGCTTCCAAGGACTTGCAAGCTCCTAGATGCTGGCAGCTTCAGTTGTGGAGGAATCCAGCCAAGTTTGCAAATTCCACACAAGGAACAATGCAAAAGCCAGGGCGAGTGGCCCCAAACTGACCCCATTTTCCATGGGGAAAAGAAGTCATGTCTCCGGGGTCCGGGTATAAATGAAAGGTGGCTTTTGGGGCCCTAAGGACTTGCAGGGTACTACTTACTCGCAGCTTTAGATTTGGAGGAAGCCAGCAAAGATTGCAAATTTCTTGCTGGGCACCACCCTATTGGTCAGGGTGAGAGGCCACAAATGGAGGCCATTTTCCATGGGGAAAATGTCGTCATCTGTCCAGGGTCTGGGTATCAGATGAAAGGTGGCTTTTGGGGCTCAAAGGACTTGCAAGCTCCTAGATGCTGGCAGCTTTAGTTGTCGAGGATTCCAGCAGAGTTTGCAAATTTCATACCGGGAACAATGCAAATGGCCAGGGCGAGTGGCCTCAAACTGACCCCATTTTCCACGGGGAAAATGAAGTCATGTCCCCTGGGTCTGGGTGTCAGATGAAAGGTGGCCTTTGGGGCTCTAAGGACTTGCAAGATCCTAGTTGCTGGCAGCCTTAGTTGTGGAGGAATCCATCAAAGTTTAAAAATTTCTCACTGGGCACTGCCCTGTTGTCCAGGGCAAATGGCTGCAAAGAGAGGCCATTTTGCATGGGAAAAAGAAGTCCTTTCCCCAGGGTCTGGGTGTCAGATGAAAGGTAGCCTTTGGGGCTCTAAGGACTTGCAAGCTCCCAGTTGCTGTCAGCTTTAGTTGTGGAGGAATCCAGCAAAGTTTGCAAATTTCTCACTGGGGACTGCCCTGTTGGCCAGGGAAAATGGCTGCCAAAGGAGGCCATTTTGCATGGGACAAAGAAGTCCCATCCCCAGGGTCTGTGTATCAATGAATGGTGGCCTTTGGGGCTCGGAGGACTTGCAGGGTACTGCTTACTGGAAGCTTTAGATTTGGAGAAATCCAGCAAAGGTTGCAATCTTCTTGCTGGAGACCGCCCTATTAGTCAAGGCGAGAGGCCACAAATGGGAGGCCATTTTCCATGGGGAAAATGAAGTCATTGCCCCAGGGTCTGGGTGTCAGATGAAAGGTGGCCTTTGGGGCTCTAAGGACTTGCAAGCTCCTAGTTGCGGCTCCAAGGACTTGCAGGGTCCTCATTGCCAGCAGCTTTAGTCGTGGAGAAAATCAGCCAAGTTTGCAAATTTCACACCGGGAACGATGCAGATGGCCAGGACGAGTGGCCTCAAACTGACCCCATTTTCCATGGGGAAAATGAGGTCATGTCCCCAGGGTCTGGGTATCAATGAAAGGTGGCTTTTGGGGCCCTAAGGACTTGCAGGGACCTCATTCCCAGCAGCTTTAGTTTTGGAGAAAATCAGCCGAGTTTGCAAATATCACACAGGGAACAATGCAGATGGCCAGGGCGAGTGGCCTCAAAATGACCCCATTTTCCATTGGGAAAGTGATGTCATGTCTCCAGGGTCTGGGTATCAATCAAAGGTGGCCTTTTGGGCTCGAAGGACTTGCAAGCTCCTAGGTGCCGGCAGCTTTAGTTGTGGAGGAATCCAGCAAAGTTTGCAAATTTCTCACTGGGCACTGCCCTGTTGGCCAGGGCAAATGGCTGCAAAGAGAGGCCATTTTGCATGGGAAAAAGAAGTCCTTTCCCCAGGGTCTGGGTGTCAGATTAAAAGTGGCCTTTGGGGCTCTGAGGACTTGTAGGGTACTACTTACTGGCTATAGTAGAGGAAATGTGTTGTATTTGAATATCTGTACAGAGGCTTTGCCTCAGAAGTCCCGGTTGTCCTTGATGGGCTGCAGCTGTGACCGTTGTCGAGAATTGGGATAAAAGGGGGCGGCGTAGCCATTCAGGGAGCGCCTTGAAGGACCCCCAAACTGGGGAAGGATACCATGCAGAAGAAAGCGTCTGTGCTGTGAAGATCTGCAGCCATATGAATACACCGAGGAGGTATGGACTTTAGAAATCTGATAACAGCATTATGGGACTCTAGAGAAATAGAACAACAACAACTGGCAGCTTTAGATTTGGAGAAATCCAGGAAAGATTGCAAAGTTCTTGCTGGGCACCACCCTATTGGTCAAGGCGTGAGGCCACAAATGGAGGCCATTTTCCGTGGTGAAAATGACGTCATGTCTCCAGGGTCCGGGTATCAATGAAAGGTGGCGTTTGGGGCCCTAAGGACTTGCAGGGTACTACTTACTCGCAGCTTTAGATTTGGAGGAAGCCAGCAAAGATTGCAAATTTCTTGCTAGGCACCACCCTATTGGTCAGGGTGAGAGGCCACAAATGGAGGCCATTTTCCATGGGGAAAATGTCGTCATCTGTCCAGGGTCTGGGTATCAGATGAAAGGTGGCTTTTGGGGCTCAAAGGACTTGCAAGCTCCTAGATGCTGGCAGCTTTAGTTGTCGAGGATTCCAGCAAAGTTTGCAAATTTCATACCGGGAACAATGCAAATGGCCAGGGCGAGTGGCCTCAAACTGACCCCATTTTCCATGGGGAAAATGAAGTCATGTCCCCAGGGCCTGGGTGTCAGATGAAAGCTGGCCTTTAGGGCTCTAAGGACTTGCAAGCTCCTAGGTGCCGGCAGCTTTAGTTGTGGAGGAATCCAGCAAAGTTTGCAAATTTCTCACTGGGGACTGCCCTGTTGGCCAGGGCAAATGGCTGCAAAGAGAGGCCATTTTGCATGGGAAAAAGAAGTCCTTTCCCCAGGGTCTGGCGATCAATGCAATGTGGCCTTTGGGTCTCTTAGGACTTGCAGGGTACTACTTACTGGCTACAGTAGAGGAAATGTATTGTATTTGAATATCTGTACAGAGGCTTTGCCCCAGAGGTCCCGGTTGTCCTTGATGGGCTGCAGCTGTGACCGTTGTCGAGAATTGGGATAAAAGGGGGCGGCGTAGCCATTCAGGGAGAGCCTTGAAGGACCCCCAAACTGGGGAAGGATACCATGCAGAAGAAAGCGTCTGTGCTATGAAGATCTGCAGCCATATGAATACACCGAGGAGGTATGGACTTTAGAAATCTGATAACAGCATTATGGGACTCTAGAGCAATAGAACAACAACAACTGGCAGCTTTAGATTGGGAGAAATCCAGCAAAGATGGCAATTTCCTTGCTGGGCCCTACTCTATTGCTCCGGGCGAGAGGCCACAAATGGAGGCCATTTTCCATGGGGAAAATGAAGTCATTGGCCCAGGGACTGGGTATCAGATGAAAGGTGGCATCTGGGGCCCTAAGGACTTGCAGGGTCCTCATTGCCCGCAGCTTTAGTTTTGGAGAAAATCAGCAAAGTTTGCAAATATCACACAGGGAACAATGCAGATGGCCAGGGCGAGTGGCCTCAAAATGACCCATTTTTCCATGGGGAAAAGAAGTCATGTCTCCAGGGTCTGGGTATCAAAGGTGGCCATTGGGGCTCCAAGGACTTGCAGGGTCCTAGTTGCTGGCAGCTATAGTTGTGGAGGAATCCAGCAAAATTTGCAAATTTCTCACTGGGTACTGCCCTGTGGGCCAGGTCAAATGGCTGCCAAGAGAGGCCATTTTGCAGGGGACAAAGAAGTCCCTTCCCCAGGGTCTGTGTATCAATGAATGGTGGCCTTTGGGGCTCGGAGGACTTGCAAGGTACTTCTTACTGGCAGCTTTAGATATGGAGAAATCCAGCAAAGATTGCAATTTCCTTGCTGGAGACCGCCCTATTAGTCAAGGCGAGAGGCCACAAATGGGAGGCCATTTTCCATGGGGAAAATGAAGTCATGTCTCCAGGGTCTGGGTATCAGATGAAACGTGGCGTTTGGGGCTCAAAGGACTTGCAGGCTCCTAGATGCTGGCCGCTTTAGTTGTCGAGGATTCCAGCAAAGTTTGCCAATTTCACACCGGAAACAATGCAGATGGCCAGGGCGAGTGGCCTCAAACTGACCCCATTTTCCATGGGGAAAATGAAGTCATGTCCCCTGGGTCTGGGTGTCCGATGAAAGCTGGCCTTTGGGGCTCTAAGGACTTGCAGGGTACTTCTTACTGGTAGGTTTAGATTTGGAGAAATCCAGAAGAGATAGCAATTTTCCTGCTGAGCACCACCCTATTGGTCAGGGCGAGAGGAAACAAATGGAGGCCATTTTCCATGGGGAAAATGACATCATGTCTCCAGGGTCTGGGTATCAATGAAAGGTGGAATCTGGGGCCCTAAGGACTTGCAGGGTCCTCATTGCCAGCAGCTTTAGTTGTGGAGAAAATCAGCCTAGTTTGCAAATTTCACAGAGGGAGCAATGCAGATGGCCAGGGCGAGTGGCCTCAAACTGACCCCATTTTCCATGGGGAAAATGATGTCATGTCTCCAGGGTGTTGCTATCAATGAAAGGTGGCTTTTGGGCTTCCAAGGACTTGCAAGCTCCTAGATGCTGGCAGCTTCAGTTGTGGAGGAATCCAGCCAAGTTTGCAAATTCCACACAAGGAACAATGCAGAAGCCAGGGCGAGTGGCCCCAAACTGACCCCATTTTCCATGGGGAAAAGAAGTCATGTCTCCGGGGTCCGGGTATAAATGAAAGGTGGCTTTTGGGGCCCTAAGGACTTGCAGGGTACTACTTACTCGCAGCTTTAGATTTGGAGAAAGCCAGCAAAGATTGCAATTTCCTTGCTGGGCACCACCCTATTGGTCAAGGCGTGAGGCCTCAAATGGAGGCCATTTTCCGTGGTGAAAATGAAGTCATGTGTCCAGGGTCCGGGTATCAATGAAAGGTGGCGTTTGGGGCCCTAAGGACTTGCAGGGTACTACTTACTCGCAGCTTTAGATTTGGAGGAAGCCAGCAAAGATTGCAAATTTCTTGCTGGGCACCACCCTATTGGTCAGGGTGAGAGGCCACAAATGGAGGCCATTTTCCATGGGGAAAATGTCGTCATCTGTCCAGGGTCTGGGTATCAGATGAAAGGTGGCTTTTGGGGCTCAAAGGACTTGCAAGCTCCTAGATGCTGGCAGCTTTAGTTGTCGAGGATTCCAGCAGAGTTTGCAAATTTCATACCGGGAACAATGCAAATGGCCAGGGCGAGTGGCCTCAAACTGACCCCATTTTCCACGGGGAAAATGAAGTCATGTCCCCTGGGTCTGGGTGTCAGATGAAAGGTGGCCTTTGGGGCTCTAAGGACTTGCAAGATCCTAGTTGCTGGCAGCCTTAGTTGTGGAGGAATCCATCAAAGTTTAAAAATTTCTCACTGGGCACTGCCCTGTTGTCCAGGGCAAATGGCTGCAAAGAGAGGCCATTTTGCATGGGAAAAAGAAGTCCTTTCCCCAGGGTCTGGGTGTCAGATGAAAGGTAGCCTTTGGGGCTCTAAGGACTTGCAAGCTCCCAGTTGCTGTCAGCTTTAGTTGTGGAGGAATCCAGCAAAGTTTGCAAATTTCTCACTGGGGACTGCCCTGTTGGCCAGGGAAAATGGCTGCCAAAGGAGGCCATTTTGCATGGGACAAAGAAGTCCCATCCCCAGGGTCTGTGTATCAATGAATGGTGGCCTTTGGGGCTCGGAGGACTTGCAGGGTACTGCTTACTGGAAGCTTTAGATTTGGAGAAATCCAGCAAAGGTTGCAATCTTCTTGCTGGAGACCGCCCTATTAGTCAAGGCGAGAGGCCACAAATGGGAGGCCATTTTCCATGGGGAAAATGAAGTCATTGCCCCAGGGTCTGGGTGTCAGATGAAAGGTGGCCTTTGGGGCTCTAAGGACTTGCAAGCTCCTAGTTGCGGCTCCAAGGACTTGCAGGGTCCTCATTGCCAGCAGCTTTAGTCGTGGAGAAAATCAGCCAAGTTTGCAAATTTCACACCGGGAACGATGCAGATGGCCAGGACGAGTGGCCTCAAACTGACCCCATTTTCCATGGGGAAAATGAGGTCATGTCCCCAGGGTCTGGGTATCAATGAAAGGTGGCTTTTGGGGCCCTAAGGACTTGCAGGGACCTCATTCCCAGCAGCTTTAGTTTTGGAGAAAATCAGCCGAGTTTGCAAATATCACACAGGGAACAATGCAGATGGCCAGGGCGAGTGGCCTCAAAATGACCCCATTTTCCATTGGGAAAGTGATGTCATGTCTCCAGGGTCTGGGTATCAATCAAAGGTGGCCTTTTGGGCTCGAAGGACTTGCAAGCTCCTAGGTGCCGGCAGCTTTAGTTGTGGAGGAATCCAGCAAAGTTTGCAAATTTCTCACTGGGCACTGCCCTGTTGGCCAGGGCAAATGGCTGCAAAGAGAGGCCATTTTGCATGGGAAAAAGAAGTCCTTTCCCCAGGGTCTGGGTGTCAGATTAAAAGTGGCCTTTGGGGCTCTGAGGACTTGTAGGGTACTACTTACTGGCTATAGTAGAGGAAATGTGTTGTATTTGAATATCTGTACAGAGGCTTTGCCTCAGAAGTCCCGGTTGTCCTTGATGGGCTGCAGCTGTGACCGTTGTCGAGAATTGGGATAAAAGGGGGCGGCGTAGCCATTCAGGGAGCGCCTTGAAGGACCCCCAAACTGGGGAAGGATACCATGCAGAAGAAAGCGTCTGTGCTGTGAAGATCTGCAGCCATATGAATACACCGAGGAGGTATGGACTTTAGAAATCTGATAACAGCATTATGGGACTCTAGAGAAATAGAACAACAACAACTGGCAGCTTTAGATTTGGAGAAATCCAGGAAAGATTGCAAAGTTCTTGCTGGGCACCACCCTATTGGTCAAGGCGTGAGGCCACAAATGGAGGCCATTTTCCGTGGTGAAAATGACGTCATGTCTCCAGGGTCCGGGTATCAATGAAAGGTGGCGTTTGGGGCCCTAAGGACTTCAGGGTACTACTTACTCGCAGCTTTAGATTTGGAGGAAGCCAGCAAAGATTGCAAATTTCTTGCTAGGCACCACCCTATTGGTCAGGGTGAGAGGCCACAAATGGAGGCCATTTTCCATGGGGAAAATGTCGTCATCTGTCCAGGGTCTGGGTATCAGATGAAAGGTGGCTTTTGGGGCTCAAAGGACTTGCAAGCTCCTAGATGCTGGCAGCTTTAGTTGTCGAGGATTCCAGCAAAGTTTGCAAATTTCATACCGGGAACAATGCAAATGGCCAGGGCGAGTGGCCTCAAACTGACCCCATTTTCCATGGGGAAAATGAAGTCATGTCCCCAGGGCCTGGGTGTCAGATGAAAGCTGGCCTTTAGGGCTCTAAGGACTTGCAAGCTCCTAGGTGCCGGCAGCTTTAGTTGTGGAGGAATCCAGCAAAGTTTGCAAATTTCTCACTGGGGACTGCCCTGTTGGCCAGGGCAAATGGCTGCAAAGAGAGGCCATTTTGCATGGGAAAAAGAAGTCCTTTCCCCAGGGTCTGGCGATCAATGCAATGTGGCCTTTGGGTCTCTTAGGACTTGCAGGGTACTACTTACTGGCTACAGTAGAGGAAATGTATTGTATTTGAATATCTGTACAGAGGCTTTGCCCCAGAGGTCCCGGTTGTCCTTGATGGGCTGCAGCTGTGACCGTTGTCGAGAATTGGGATAAAAGGGGGCGGCGTAGCCATTCAGGGAGAGCCTTGAAGGACCCCCAAACTGGGGAAGGATACCATGCAGAAGAAAGCGTCTGTGCTATGAAGATCTGCAGCCATATGAATACACCGAGGAGGTATGGACTTTAGAAATCTGATAACAGCATTATGGGACTCTAGAGCAATAGAACAACAACAACTGGCAGCTTTAGATTGGGAGAAATCCAGCAAAGATGGCAATTTCCTTGCTGGGCCCTACTCTATTGCTCCGGGCGAGAGGCCACAAATGGAGGCCATTTTCCATGGGGAAAATGAAGTCATTGGCCCAGGGACTGGGTATCAGATGAAAGGTGGCATCTGGGGCCCTAAGGACTTGCAGGGTCCTCATTGCCCGCAGCTTTAGTTTTGGAGAAAATCAGCAAAGTTTGCAAATATCACACAGGGAACAATGCAGATGGCCAGGGCGAGTGGCCTCAAAATGACCCATTTTTCCATGGGGAAAAGAAGTCATGTCTCCAGGGTCTGGGTATCAAAGGTGGCCATTGGGGCTCCAAGGACTTGCAGGGTCCTAGTTGCTGGCAGCTATAGTTGTGGAGGAATCCAGCAAAATTTGCAAATTTCTCACTGGGTACTGCCCTGTGGGCCAGGTCAAATGGCTGCCAAGAGAGGCCATTTTGCAGGGGACAAAGAAGTCCCTTCCCCAGGGTCTGTGTATCAATGAATGGTGGCCTTTGGGGCTCAGAGGACTTGCAAGGTACTTCTTACTGGCAGCTTTAGATATGGAGAAATCCAGCAAAGATTGCAATTTCCTTGCTGGAGACCGCCCTATTAGTCAAGGCGAGAGGCCACAAATGGGAGGCCATTTTCCATGGGGAAAATGAAGTCATGTCTCCAGGGTCTGGGTATCAGATGAAACGTGGCGTTTGGGGCTCAAAGGACTTGCAGGCTCCTAGATGCTGGCCGCTTTAGTTGTCGAGGATTCCAGCAAAGTTTGCCAATTTCACACCGGAAACAATGCAGATGGCCAGGGCGAGTGGCCTCAAACTGACCCCATTTTCCATGGGGAAAATGAAGTCATGTCCCCTGGGTCTGGGTGTCCGATGAAAGCTGGCCTTTGGGGCTCTAAGGACTTGCAGGGTACTTCTTACTGGTAGGTTTAGATTTGGAGAAATCCAGAAGAGATAGCAATTTTCCTGCTGAGCACCACCCTATTGGTCAGGGCGAGAGGAAACAAATGGAGGCCATTTTCCATGGGGAAAATGACATCATGTCTCCAGGGTCTGGGTATCAATGAAAGGTGGAATCTGGGGCCCTAAGGACTTGCAGGGTCCTCATTGCCAGCAGCTTTAGTTGTGGAGAAAATCAGCCTAGTTTGCAAATTTCACAGAGGGAGCAATGCAGATGGCCAGGGCGAGTGGCCTCAAACTGACCCCATTTTCCATGGGGAAAATGATGTCATGTCTCCAGGGTGTTGCTATCAATGAAAGGTGGCTTTTGGGCTTCCAAGGACTTGCAAGCTCCTAGATGCTGGCAGCTTCAGTTGTGGAGGAATCCAGCCAAGTTTGCAAATTCCACACAAGGAACAATGCAGAAGCCAGGGCGAGTGGCCCCAAACTGACCCCATTTTCCATGGGGAAAAGAAGTCATGTCTCCGGGGTCCGGGTATAAATGAAAGGTGGCTTTTGGGGCCCTAAGGACTTGCAGGGTACTACTTACTCGCAGCTTTAGATTTGGAGAAAGCCAGCAAAGATTGCAATTTCCTTGCTGGGCACCACCCTATTGGTCAAGGCGTGAGGCCTCAAATGGAGGCCATTTTCCGTGGTGAAAATGAAGTCATGTGTCCAGGGTCCGGGTATCAATGAAAGGTTGCGTTTGGGGCCCTAAGGACTTGCAGGGTACTACTTACTCGCAGCTTTAGATTTGGAGGAAGCCAGCAAAGATTGCAAATTTCTTGCTGGGCACCACCCTATTGGTCAGGGTGAGAGGCCACAAATGGAGGCCATTTTCCATGGGGAAAATGTCGTCATCTGTCCAGGGTCTGGGTATCAGATGAAAGGTGGCTTTTGGGGCTCAAAGGACTTGCAAGCTCCTAGATGCTGGCAGCTTTAGTTGTTGAGGATTCCAGCAAAGTTTGCAAATTTCATACCGGGAACAATGCAAATGGCCAGGGCGAGTGGCCTCAAACTGACCCCATTTTCCACGGGGAAAATGAAGTCATGTCCCCTGGGTCTGGGTGTCAGATGAAAGGTGGCCTTTGGGGCTCTAAGGACTTGCAAGATCCTAGTTGCTGGCAGCCTTAGTTGTGGAGGAATCCATCAAAGTTTAAAAATTTCTCACTGGGCACTGCCCTGTTGTCCAGGGCAAATGGCTGCAAAGAGAGGCCATTTTGCATGGGAAAAAGAAGTCCTTTCCCCAGGGTCTGGGTGTCAGATGAAAGGTAGCCTTTGGGGCTCTAAGGACTTGCAAGCTCCCAGTTGCTGTCAGCTTTAGTTGTGGAGGAATCCAGCAAAGTTTGCAAATTTCTCACTGGGGACTGCCCTGTTGGCCAGGGAAAATGGCTGCCAAAGGAGGCCATTTTGCATGGGACAAAGAAGTCCCATCCCCAGGGTCTGTGTATCAATGAATGGTGGCCTTTGGGGCTCGGAGGACTTGCAGGGTACTGCTTACTGGAAGCTTTAGATTTGGAGAAATCCAGCAAAGGTTGCAATCTTCTTGCTGGAGACCGCCCTATTAGTCAAGGCGAGAGGCCACAAATGGGAGGCCATTTTCCATGGGGAAAATGAAGTCATTGCCCCAGGGTCTGGGTGTCAGATGAAAGGTGGCCTTTGGGGCTCTAAGGACTTGCAAGCTCCTAGTTGCGGCTCCAAGGACTTGCAGGGTCCTCATTGCCAGCAGCTTTAGTCGTGGAGAAAATCAGCCAAGTTTGCAAATTTCACACCGGGAACGATGCAGATGGCCAGGACGAGTGGCCTCAAACTGACCCCATTTTCCATGGGGAAAATGAGGTCATGTCCCCAGGGTCTGGGTATCAATGAAAGGTGGCTTTTGGGGCCCTAAGGACTTGCAGGGACCTCATTCCCAGCAGCTTTAGTTTTGGAGAAAATCAGCCGAGTTTGCAAATATCACACAGGGAACAATGCAGATGGCCAGGGCGAGTGGCCTCAAAATGACCCCATTTTCCATTGGGAAAGTGATGTCATGTCTCCAGGGTCTGGGTATCAATCAAAGGTGGCCTTTTGGGCTCGAAGGACTTGCAAGCTCCTAGGTGCCGGCAGCTTTAGTTGTGGAGGAATCCAGCAAAGTTTGCAAATTTCTCACTGGGCACTGCCCTGTTGGCCAGGGCAAATGGCTGCA
Source organism: Agelaius phoeniceus (assembly GCF_051311805.1). Classification (NCBI taxonomy): domain Eukaryota; kingdom Metazoa; phylum Chordata; class Aves; order Passeriformes; family Icteridae; genus Agelaius; species Agelaius phoeniceus. The sequence goes on along the minus strand of NC_135276.1, from coordinate 728,866 downwards.
AAGAGAGGCCATTTTGCATGGGAAAAAGAAGTCCTTTCCCCAGGGTCTGGGTGTCAGATTAAAAGTGGCCTTTGGGGCTCTGAGGACTTGTAGGGTACTACTTACTGGCTATAGTAGAGGAAATGTGTTGTATTTGAATATCTGTACAGAGGCTTTGCCTCAGAAGTCCCGGTTGTCCTTGATGGGCTGCAGCTGTGACCGTTGTCGAGAATTGGGATAAAAAGGGGGCGGCGTAGCCATTCAGGGAGCGCCTTGAAGGACCCCCAAACTGGGGAAGGATACCATGCAGAAGAAAGCGTCTGTGCTGTGAAGATCTGCAGCCATATGAATACACCGAGGAGGTATGGACTTTAGAAATCTGATAACAGCATTATGGGACTCTAGAGAAATAGAACAACAACAACTGGCAGCTTTAGATTTGGAGAAATCCAGCAAAGATTGCAAAGTTCTTGCTGGGCACCACCCTATTGGTCAAGGCGTGAGGCCACAAATGGAGGCCATTTTCCGTGGTGAAAATGACGTCATGTCTCCAGGGTCCGGGTATCAATGAAAGGTGGCGTTTGGGGCCCTAAGGACTTGCAGGGTACTACTTACTCGCAGCTTTAGATTTGGAGGAAGCCAGCAAAGATTGCAAATTTCTTGCTAGGCACCACCCTATTGGTCAGGGTGAGAGGCCACAAATGGAGGCCATTTTCCATGGGGAAAATGTCGTCATCTGTCCAGGGTCTGGGTATCAGATGAAAGGTGGCTTTTGGGGCTCAAAGGACTTGCAAGCTCCTAGATGCTGGCAGCTTTAGTTGTCGAGGATTCCAGCAAAGTTTGCAAATTTCATACCGGGAACAATGCAAATGGCCAGGGCGAGTGGCCTCAAACTGACCCCATTTTCCACGGGGAAAATGAAGTCATGTCCCCAGGGCCTGGGTGTCAGATGAAAGCTGGCCTTTAGGGCTCTAAGGACTTGCAAGCTCCTTGTTGCTGAAAGCTTTAGTTGTGGAGGAATCCAGCAAAGTTTGCAAATTTCTCACTGGGGACTGCCCTGTTGGCCAGGGCAAATGGCTGCAAAGAGAGGCCATTTTGCATGGGAAAAAGAAGTCCTTTCCCCAGGGTCTGGCGATCAATGCAATGTGGCCTTTGGGTCTCTTAGGACTTGCAGGGTACTACTTACTGGCTACAGTAGAGGAAATGTATTGTATTTGAATATCTGTACAGAGGCTTTGCCCCAGAGGTCCCGGTTGTCCTTGATGGGCTGCAGCTGTGACCGTTGTCGAGAATTGGGATAAAAGGGGGCGGCGTAGCCATTCAGGGAGAGCCTTGAAGGACCCCCAAACTGGGGAAGGATACCATGCAGAAGAAAGCGTCTGTGCTATGAAGATCTGCAGCCATATGAATACACCGAGGAGGTATGGACTTTAGAAATCTGATAACAGCATTATGGGACTCTAGAGCAATAGAACAACAACAACTGGCAGCTTTAGATTGGGAGAAATCCAGCAAAGATGGCAATTTCCTTGCTGGGCCCTACTCTATTGCTCCGGGCGAGAGGCCACAAATGGAGGCCATTTTCCATGGGGAAAATGAAGTCATTGGCCCAGGGACTGGGTATCAGATGAAAGGTGGCATCTGGGGCCCTAAGGACTTGCAGGGTTCTTATTGCCCGCAGCTTTAGTTTTGGAGAAAATCAGCAAAGTTTGCAAATATCACACAGGGAACAATGCAGATGGCCAGGGCGAGTGGCCTCAAAATGACCCATTTTTCCATGGGGAAAAGAAGTCATGTCTCCAGGGTCTGGGTATCAAAGGTGGCCATTGGGGCTCCAAGGACTTGCAGGGTCCTAGTTGCTGGCAGCTATAGTTGTGGAGGAATCCAGCAAAATTTGCAAATTTCTCACTGGGTACTGCCCTGTGGGCCAGGTCAAATGGCTGCCAAGAGAGGCCATTTTGCAGGGGACAAAGAAGTCCCTTCCCCAGGGTCTGTGTATCAATGAATGGTGGCCTTTGGGGCTCGGAGGACTTGCAAGGTACTTCTTACTGGCAGCTTTAGATATGGAGAAATCCAGCAAAGATTGCAATTTCCTTGCTGGAGACCGCCCTATTAGTCAAGGCGAGAGGCCACAAATGGGAGGCCATTTTCCATGGGGAAAATGAAGTCATGTCTCCAGGGTCTGGGTATCAGATGAAACGTGGCGTTTGGGGCTCAAAGGACTTGCAGGCTCCTAGATGCTGGCCGCTTTAGTTGTCGAGGATTCCAGCAAAGTTTGCCAATTTCACACCGGAAACAATGCAGATGGCCAGGGCGAGTGGCCTCAAACTGACCCCATTTTCCATGGGGAAAATGAAGTCATGTCCCCTGGGTCTGGGTGTCCGATGAAAGCTGGCCTTTGGGGCTCTAAGGACTTGCAGGGTACTTCTTACTGGTAGGTTTAGATTTGGAGAAATCCAGAAGAGATAGCAATTTTCCTGCTGAGCACCACCCTATTGGTCAGGGCGAGAGGAAACAAATGGAGGCCATTTTCCATGGGGAAAATGACATCATGTCTCCAGGGTCTGGGTATCAATGAAAGGTGGAATCTGGGGCCCTAAGGACTTGCAGGGTCCTCATTGCCAGCAGCTTTAGTTGTGGAGAAAATCAGCCTAGTTTGCAAATTTCACAGAGGGAGCAATGCAGATGGCCAGGGCGAGTGGCCTCAAGCTGACCCCATTTTCCATGGGGAAAATGATGTCATGTCTCCAGGGTGTTGCTATCAATGAAAGGTGGCTTTTGGGCTTCCAAGGACTTGCAAGCTCCTAGATGCTGGCAGCTTCAGTTGTGGAGGAATCCAGCCAAGTTTGCAAATTCCACACAAGGAACAATGCAGAAGCCAGGGCGAGTGGCCCCAAACTGACCCCATTTTCCATGGGGAAAAGAAGTCATGTCTCCGGGGTCCGGGTATAAATGAAAGGTGGCTTTTGGGGCCCTAAGGACTTGCAGGGTACTACTTACTCGCAGCTTTAGATTTGGAGAAAGCCAGCAAAGATTGCAATTTCCTTGCTGGGCACCACCCTATTGGTCAAGGCGTGAGGCCTCAAATGGAGGCCATTTTCCGTGGTGAAAATGAAGTCATGTGTCCAGGGTCCGGGTATCAATGAAAGGTGGCGTTTGGGGCCCTAAGGACTTGCAGGGTACTACTTACTCGCAGCTTTAGATTTGGAGGAAGCCAGCAAAGATTGCAAATTTCTTGCTAGGCACCACCCTATTGGTCAGGGCGAGTGGCCAGAAATGGAGGCCATTTTCCATGGGGAAAACGAAGTCATTGGCCCAGGCTCTGGGTGTCAGATGAAAGGTGGCATCTGGGGCTCTAAGGACTTGCAGGGTCCTAGTTGCTGGCAGCTTTCGTTCTGGAAGGATCCAGCACAGTTTGTAGATTCCTGGCTTGGCACTGCCCTGCCTGCCAGGCCAAGTGGCCACAAATGAAGGCCATTTTCCATGGGAAAAAGAAGTCCTTTCCCCAGGGTCTCAGGAATATGTTCAAGGTGGCGTTTAAAGCTCTAAGTACTTCCAGGGCCCTAGTTGCTGCCAGCTTTTCTTTTGGAAAAATCCAGCAACGATTGCATCATTCTAGCTAGGCTCCCACTTTCTGCCAGGGTGAGTGGCTGCCAAGGGAGGCCATTTGCCATGGGAAAAAGAAGTCCTTTCCCCAGGGTCTGGGTGTCAGATGAAAGGTGGCCTTTGGGGTTCTGAGGACTTGTAGGGTAGTACTTACTGGCTAGAGTAGAGGAAATGGATTCTATTTGAATATCTGTCTAGAGGCTTTGCCCCACAGGTCCTGGTTGTCCTTGATGGGCTGCAGCTGTGAGCATTGAAGAGAACTGGGATAAAAGGGGGCGGCGTAGCCATTCAGGGAGAGCCTTGAAGGAGCCCTGAACTGGGAAAGAACAGCATGCAGAAGAAAGCGTCTGTGCTGTGAAGATCTGCAGCCATAAGAACACACCGAGGAGGTATGGACTTTAGCAATCTGAGAACAGCATGATGGGACTCTAGAGTAATAGAACAACAACAAGTGGCAGCTTTAGATTTGGAGCAATCCAGCAAAGCTTGCAAATTTCTTGCTGGGCACCACCCTCTTGGTCAGGGCGAGTGGCCAGAAATGGAGGCCATTTTCCATGGGGAAAACGAAGTCATTGGCCCAGGCTCTGGGTGTCAGATGACAGGTGGCATCTGGGGCTCTAAGGACTTGCAGGGTCCTAGTTGCTGGCAGCTTTCGTTCTGGAAGGATCCAGCAGAGTTTGTAGATTCCTGGCTTGGCACTGCCCTGCCTGCCAGGCCAAGTGGCCACAAATGAAGGCCATTTTCCATGGGAAAAAGAAGTCCTTTCCCCAGGGTCTCAGGAATATGTTCAAGGTGGCGTTTGAGGCTCTAAGTACTTCCAGGGCCCTAGTTGCTGCCAGCTTTTCTTTTGGAAAAATCCAGCAACGATTGCATCATTCTAGCTAGGCTCCCACTTTCTGCCAGGGTGAGTGGCTGCCAAGGGAGGCCATTTGCCATGGGAAAAAGAAGTCCTTTCCCCAGGGTCTGGGTGTCAGATGAAAGGTGGCCTTTGGGGTTCTGAGGACTTGTAGGGTAGTACTTACTGGCTAGAGTAGAGGAAATGGATTCTATTTGAATATCTGTCTAGAGGCTTTGCCCCACAGGTCCTGGTTGTCCTTGATGGGCTGCAGCTGTGAGCATTGAAGAGAACTGGGATAAAAGGGGGCGGCTTAGCCATTCAGGGAGAGCCTTGAAGGAGCCCTGAACTGGGAAAGAACAGCATGCAGAAGAAAGCGTCTGTGCTGTGAAGATCTGCAGCCATAAGAACACACCGAGGAGGTATGGACTTTAGCAATCTGAGAACAGCATGATGGGACTCTAGAGAAATAGAACAACAACAAGTGGCAGCTTTAGATTTGGAGCAATCCAGCAAAGCTTGCAAATTTCTTGCTGGGCACCACCCTGTTGGTCAGGGCGAGTGGCCAGAAATGGAGGCCATTTTCCATGGGGAAAACGAAGTCATTGGCCCAGGCTCTGGGTGTCAGATGAAAGGTGGCGTCTGGGGCTCTAAGGACTTGCAGGGTCCTAGTTGCTGGCAGCTTTCGTTCTGGAAGGATCCAGCAGAGTTTGTAGATTCCTGGCTTGGCACTGCCCTGCCTGCCAGGCCAAGTGGCCACAAATGAAGGCCATTTTCCATGGGAAAAAGAAGTCCTTTCCCCAGGGTCTCAGGAATATGTTCAAGGTGGCGTTTAAAGCTCTAAGTACTTCCAGGGCCCTAGTTGCTGCCAGCTTTTCTTTTGGAAAAATCCAGCAACGATTGCATCATTCTAGCTAGGCTCCCACTTTCTGCCAGGGTGAGTGGCTGCCAAGGGAGGCCATTTGCCATGGGAAAAAGAAGTCCTTTCCCCAGGGTCTGGGTGTCAGATGAAAGGTGGCCTTTGGGGTTCTGAGGACTTGTAGGGTAGTACTTACTGGCTAGAGTAGAGGAAATGGATTCTATTTGAATATCTGTCTAGAGGCTTTGCCCCACAGGTCCTGGTTGTCCTTGATGGGCTGCAGCTGGGACCATTGAAGAGAACTGGGATAAAAGGGGGCGGCGTAGCCATTCAGGGAGAGCCTTGAAGGAGCCCTGAACTGGGAAAGAACAGCATGCAGAAGAAAGCGTCTGTGCTGTGAAGATCTGCAGCCATAAGAACACACCGAGGAGGTATGGACTTTAGCAATCTGAGAACAGCATGATGGGACTCTAGAGAAATAGAACAACAACAAGTGGCAGCTTTAGATTTGGAGCAATCCAGCAAAGCTTGCAAATTTCTTGCTGGGCACCACCCTGTTGGTCAGGGCGAGTGGCCAGAAATGGAGGCCATTTTCCATGGGGAAAACGAAGTCATTGGCCCAGGCTCTGGGTGTCAGATGAAAGGTGGCGTCTGGGGCTCTAAGGACTTGCAGGGTCCTAGTTGCTGGCAGCTTTCGTTCTGGAAGGATCCAGCAGAGTTTGTAGATTCCTGGCTTGGCACTGCCCTGCCTGCCAGGCCAAGTGGCCACAAATGAAGGCCATTTTCCATGGGAAAAAGAAGTCCTTTCCCCAGGGTCTCAGGAATATGTTCAAGGTGGCGTTTGAGGCTCTAAGTACTTCCAGGGCCCTAGTTGCTGCCAGCTTTTCTTTTGGAAAAATCCAGCAACGATTGCATCATTCTAGCTAGGCTCCCACTTTCTGCCAGGGTGAGTGGCTGCCAAGGGAGGCCATTTGCCATGGGAAAAAGAAGTCCTTTCCCCAGGGTCTGGGTGTCAGATGAAAGGTGGCCTTTGGGGTTCTGAGGACTTGTAGGGTAGTACTTACTGGCTAGAGTAGAGGAAATGGATTCTATTTGAATATCTGTCTAGAGGCTTTGCCCCACAGGTCCTGGTTGTCCTTGATGGGCTGCAGCTGTGAGCATTGAAGAGAACTGGGATAAAAGGGGGCGGCGTAGCCATTCAGGGAGAGCCTTGAAGGAGCCCTGAACTGGGAAAGAACAGCATGCAGAAGAAAGCGTCTGTGCTGTGAAGATCTGCAGCCATAAGAACACACCGAGGAGGTATGGACTTTAGCAATCTGAGAACAGCATGATGGGACTCTAGAGAAATAGAACAACAACAAGTGGCAGCTTTAGATTTGGAGCAATCCAGCAAAGCTTGCAAATTTCTTGCTGGGCACCACCCTCTTGGTCAGGGCGAGTGGCCAGAAATGGAGGCCATTTTCCATGGGGAAAACGAAGTCATTGGCCCAGGCTCTGGGTGTCAGATGACAGGTGGCATCTGGGGCTCTAAGGACTTGCAGGGTCCTAGTTGCTGGCAGCTTTCGTTCTGGAAGGATCCAGCAGAGTTTGTAGATTCCTGGCTTGGCACTGCCCTGCCTGCCAGGCCAAGTGGCCACAAATGAAGGCCATTTTCCATGGGAAAAAGAAGTCCTTTCCCCAGGGTCTCAGTAATATGTTCAAGGTGGCTTTTGAGGCTCTAAGTACTTCCAGGGCCCTAGTTGCTGCCAGCTTTTCTTTTGGAAAAATCCAGCAACGATTGCATCATTCTAGCTAGGCTCCCACTTTCTGCCAGGGTGAGTGGCTGCCAAGGGAGGCCATTTGCCATGGGAAAAAGAAGTCCTTTCCCCAGGGTCTGGGTGTCAGATGAAAGGTGGCCTTTGGGGTTCTGAGGACTTGTAGGGTACTACTTACTGGCTAGAGTAGAGGAAATGGATTCTATTTGAATATCTGTCTAGAGGCTTTGCCCCACAGGTCCTGGTTGTCCTTGATGGGCTGCAGCTGTGAGCATTGAAGAGAACTGGGATAAAAGGGGGCGGCTTAGCCATTCAGGGAGAGCCTTGAAGGAGCCCTGAACTGGGAAAGAACAGCATGCAGAAGAAAGCGTCTGTGCTGTGATGATCTGCAGCCATAAGAACACACCGAGGAGGTATGGACTTTAGCAATCTGAGAACAGCATTATGGGACTCTAGAGAAATAGAACAACAACAAGTGGCAGCTTTAGATTTGGAGCAATCCAGCAAAGCTTGCAAATTTCTTGCTGGGCACCACCCTCTTGGTCAGGGTGAGAGGCCAGAAATGGAGGCCATTTTCCATGGGGAAAACGAAGTCATTGGCCCAGGCTCTGGGTGTCAGATGAAAGGTGGCATCTGGGGCTCTAAGGACTTGCAGGGTCCTAGTTGCTGGCAGCTTTCGTTCTGGAAGGATCCAGCAGAGTTTGTAGATTCCTGGCTTGGCACTGCCCTGCCTGCCAGGCCAAGTGGCCACAAATGAAGGCCATTTTCCATGGGAAAAAGAAGTCCTTTCCCCAGGGTCTCAGTAATATGTTCAAGGTGGCGTTTAAAGCTCTAAGTACTTCCAGGGCCCTAGTTGCTGCCAGCTTTTCTTTTGGAAAAATCCAGCAACGATTGCATCATTCTAGCTAGGCTCCCACTTTCTGCCAGGGTGAGTGGCTGCCAAGGGAGGCCATTTGCCATGGGAAAAAGAAGTCCTTTCCCCAGGGTCTGGGTGTCAGATGAAAGGTGGCCTTTGGGGTTCTGAGGACTTGTAGGGTACTACTTACTGGCTAGAGTAGAGGAAATGGATTCTATTTGAATATCTGTCTAGAGGCTTTGCCCCACAGGTCCTGGTTGTCCTTGATGGGCTGCAGCTGTGAGCATTGAAGAGAACTGGGATAAAAGGGGGCGGCTTAGCCATTCAGGGAGAGCCTTGAAGGAGCCCTGAACTGGGAAAGAACAGCATGCAGAAGAAAGCGTCTGTGCTGTGATGATCTGCAGCCATAAGAACACACTGAGGAGGTATGGACTTTAGCAATCTGAGAACAGCATGATGGGACTCTAGAGAAATAGAACAACAACAAGTGGCAGCTTTAGATTTGGAGCAATCCAGCAAAGCTTGCAAATTTCTTGCTGGGCACCACCCTCTTGGTCAGGGCGAGTGGCCAGAAATGGAGGCCATTTTCCATGGGGAAAACGAAGTCATTGGCCCAGGCTCTGGGTGTCAGATGACAGGTGGCATCTGGGGCTCTAAGGACTTGCAGGGTCCTAGTTGCTGGCAGCTTTAGTTTTGGAAGGATCCAGCAGAGTTTGTAGATTCCTGGCTTGGCACTGCCCTGCCTGCCAGGCCAAGTGGCCACAAATGAAGGCCATTTTCCATGGGAAAAAGAAGTCCTTTCCCCAGGGTCTCAGTAATATGTTCAAGGTGGCGTTTGAGGCTCTAAGTACTTCCAGGGCCCTAGTTGCTGCCAGCTTTTCTTTTGGAAAAATCCAGCAACGATTGCATCATTCTAGCTAGGCTCCCACTTTCTGCCAGGGTGAGTGGCTGCCAAGGGAGGCCATTTGCCATGGGAAAAAGAAGTCCTTTCCCCAGGGTCTGGGTGTCAGATGAAAGGTGGCCTTTGGGGTTCTGAGGACTTGTAGGGTAGTACTTACTGGCTAGAGTAGAGGAAATGGATTCTATTTGAATATCTGTCTAGAGGCTTTGCCCCACAGGTCCTGGTTGTCCTTGATGGGCTGCAGCTGTGAGCATTGAAGAGAACTGGGATAAAAGGGGGCGGCGTAGCCATTCAGGGAGAGCCTTGAAGGAGCCCTGAACTGGGAAAGAACAGCATGCAGAAGAAAGCGTCTGTGCTGTGAAGATCTGCAGCCATAAGAACACACCGAGGAGGTATGGACTTTAGCAATCTGAGAACAGCATGATGGGACTCTAGAGAAATAGAACAACAACAAGTGGCAGCTTTAGATTTGGAGCAATCCAGCAAAGCTTGCAAATTTCTTGCTGGGCACCACCCTCTTGGTCAGGGCGAGTGGCCAGAAATGGAGGCCATTTTCCATGGGGAAAACGAAGTCATTGGCCCAGGCTCTGGGTGTCAGATGACAGGTGGCATCTGGGGCTCTAAGGACTTGCAGGGTCCTAGTTGCTGGCAGCTTTAGTTTTGGAAGGATCCAGCAGAGTTTGTAGATTCCTGGCTTGGCACTGCCCTGCCTGCCAGGCCAAGTGGCCACAAATGAAGGCCATTTTCCATGGGAAAAAGAAGTCCTTTCCCCAGGGTCTCAGTAATATGTTCAAGGTGGCGTTTGAGGCTCTAAGTACTTCCAGGGCCCTAGTTGCTGCCAGCTTTTCTTTTGGAAAAATCCAGCAACGATTGCATCATTCTAGCTAGGCTCCCACTTTCTGCCAGGGTGAGTGGCTGCCAAGGGAGGCCATTTGCCATGGGAAAAAGAAGTCCTTTCCCCAGGGTCTGGGTGTCAGATGAAAGGTGGCCTTTGGGGTTCTGAGGACTTGTAGGGTAGTACTTACTGGCTAGAGTAGAGGAAATGGATTCTATTTAAATATCTGTCTAGAGGCTTTGCCCCACAGGTCCTGGTTGTCCTTGATGGGCTGCAGCTGTGAGCATTGAAGAGAACTGGGATAAAAGGGGGCGGCGTAGCCATTCAGGGAGAGCCTTGAAGGAGCCCTGAACTGGGAAAGAACAGCATGCAGAAGAAAGCGTCTGTGCTGTGAAGATCTGCAGCCATAAGAACACACCGAGGAGGTATGGACTTTAGCAATCTGAGAACAGCATGATGGGACTCTAGAGAAATAGAACAACAACAAGTGGCAGCTTTAGATTTGGAGCAATCCAGCAAAGCTTGCAAATTTCTTGCTGGGCACCACCCTCTTGGTCAGGGCGAGTGGCCAGAAATGGAGGCCATTTTCCATGGGGAAAACGAAGTCATTGGCCCAGGCTCTGGGTGTCAGATGACAGGTGGCATCTGGGGCTCTAAGGACTTGCAGGGTCCTAGTTGCTGGCAGCTTTAGTTTTGGAAGGATTCAGCAGAGTTTGTAGATTCCTGGCTTGGCACTGCCCTGCCTGCCAGGCCAAGTGGCCACAAATGAAGGCCATTTTCCATGGGAAAAAGAAGTCCTTTCCCCAGGGTCTCAGTAATATGTTCAAGGTGGCGTTTGAGGCTCTAAGTACTTCCAGGGCCCTAGTTGCTGCCAGCTTTTCTTTTGGAAAAATCCAGCAACGATTGCATCATTCTAGCTAGGCTCCCACTTTCTGCCAGGGTGAGTGGCTGCCAAGGGAGGCCATTTGCCATGGGAAAAAGAAGTCCTTTCCCCAGGGTCTGGGTGTCAGATGAAAGGTGGCCTTTGGGGTTCTGAGGACTTGTAGGGTAGTACTTACTGGCTAGAGTAGAGGAAATGGATTCTATTTGAATATCTGTCTAGAGGCTTTGCCCCACAGGTCCTGGTTGTCCTTGATGGGCTGCAGCTGTGAGCATTGAAGAGAACTGGGATAAAAGGGGGCGGCGTAGCCATTCAGGGAGAGCCTTGAAGGAGCCCTGAACTGGGAAAGAACAGCATGCAGAAGAAAGCGTCTGTGCTGTGAAGATCTGCAGCCATAAGAACACACCGAGGAGGTATGGACTTTAGCAATCTGAGAACAGCATGATGGGACTCTAGAGAAATAGAACAACAACAAGTGGCAGCTTTAGATTTGGAGCAATCCAGCAAAGCTTGCAAATTTCTTGCTGGGCACCACCCTCTTGGTCAGGGCGAGTGGCCAGAAATGGAGGCCATTTTCCATGGGGAAAACGAAGTCATTGGCCCAGGCTCTGGGTGTCAGATGACAGGTGGCATCTGGGGCTCTAAGGACTTGCAGGGTCCTAGTTGCTGGCAGCTTTCGTTCTGGAAGGATCCAGCAGAGTTTGTAGATTCCTGGCTTGGCACTGCCCTGCCTGCCAGGCCAAGTGGCCACAAATGAAGGCCATTTTCCATGGGAAAAAGAAGTCCTTTCCCCAGGGTCTCAGGAATATGTTCAAGGTGGCGTTTGAGGCTCTAAATACTTCCAAGGCCCTAGTTGCTGCCAGCTTTTCTTTTGGAAAAATCCAGCAACGATTGCATCATTCTAGCTAGGCTCCCACTTTCTGCCAGGGTGAGTGGCTGCCAAGGGAGGCCATTTGCCATGGGAAAAAGAAGTCCTTTCCCCAGGGTCTGGGTGTCAGATGAAAGGTGGCCTTTGGGGTTCTGAGGACTTGTAGGGTAGTACTTACTGGCTAGAGTAGAGGAAATGGATTCTATTTGAATATCTGTCTAGAGGCTTTGCCCCACAGGTCCTGGTTGTCCTTGATGGGCTGCAGCTGTGAGCATTGAAGAGAACTGGGATAAAAGGGGGCGGCGTAGCCATTCAGGGAGAGCCTTGAAGGAGCCCTGAACTGGGAAAGAACAGCATGCAGAAGAAAGCGTCTGTGCTGTGATGATCTGCAGCCATAAGAACACACTGAGGAGGTATGGACTTTAGCAATCTGAGAACAGCATGATGGGACTCTAGAGAAATAGAACAACAACAAGTGGCAGCTTTAGATTTGGAGCAATCCAGCAAAGCTTGCAAATTTCTTGCTGGGCACCACCCTCTTGGTCAGGGCGAGTGGCCAGAAATGGAGGCCATTTTCCATGGGGAAAATGAAGTCATTGGCCCAGGCTCTGGGTGTCAGATGACAGGTGGCATCTGGGGCTCTAAGGACTTGCAGGGTCCTAGTTGCTGGCAGCTTTCGTTCTGGAAGGATCCAGCAGAGTTTGTAGATTCCTGGCTTGGCACTGCCCTGCCTGCCAGGCCAAGTGGCCACAAATGAAGGCCATTTTCCATGGGAAAAAGAAGTCCTTTCCCCAGGGTCTCAGGAATATGTTCAAGGTGGCGTTTGAGGCTCTAAGTACTTCCAGGGCCCTAGTTGCTGCCAGCTTTTCTTTTGGAAAAATCCAGCAACGATTGCATCATTCTAGCTAGGCTCCCACTTTCTGCCAGGGTGAGTGGCTGCCAAGGGAGGCCATTTGCCATGGGAAAAAGAAGTCCTTTCCCCAGGGTCTGGGTGTCAGATGAAAGGTGGCCTTTGGGGTTCTGAGGACTTGTAGGGTAGTACTTACTGGCTAGAGTAGAGGAAATGGATTCTATTTGAATATCTGTCTAGAGGCTTTGCCCCACAGGTCCTGGTTGTCCTTGATGGGCTGCAGCTGTGAGCATTGAAGAGAACTGGGATAAAAGGGGGCGGCGTAGCCATTCAGGGAGAGCCTTGAAGGAGCCCTGAACTGGGAAAGAACAGCATGCAGAAGAAAGCGTCTGTGCTGTGAAGATCTGCAGCCATAAGAACACACCGAGGAGGTATGGACTTTAGCAATCTGAGAACAGCATGATGGGACTCTAGAGAAATAGAACAACAACAAGTGGCAGCTTTAGATTTGGAGCAATCCAGCAAAGCTTGCAAATTTCTTGCTGGGCACCACCCTCTTGGTCAGGGCGAGTGGCCAGAAATGGAGGCCATTTTCCATGGGGAAAACGAAGTCATTGGCCCAGGCTCTGGGTGTCAGATGACAGGTGGCATCTGGGGCTCTAAGGACTTGCAGGGTCCTAGTTGCTGGCAGCTTTCGTTCTGGAAGGATCCAGCAGAGTTTGTAGATTCCTGGCTTGGCACTGCCCTGCCTGCCAGGCCAAGTGGCCACAAATGAAGGCCATTTTCCATGGGAAAAAGAAGTCCTTTCCCCAGGGTCTCAGGAATATGTTCAAGGTGGCGTTTGAGGCTCTAAATACTTCCAAGGCCCTAGTTGCTGCCAGCTTTTCTTTTGGAAAAATCCAGCAACGATTGCATCATTCTAGCTAGGCTCCCACTTTCTGCCAGGGTGAGTGGCTGCCAAGGGAGGCCATTTGCCATGGGAAAAAGAAGTCCTTTCCCCAGGGTCTGGGTGTCAGATGAAAGGTGGCCTTTGGGGTTCTGAGGACTTGTAGGGTAGTACTTACTGGCTAGAGTAGAGGAAATGGATTCTATTTGAATATCTGTCTAGAGGCTTTGCCCCACAGGTCCTGGTTGTCCTTGATGGGCTGCAGCTGTGAGCATTGAAGAGAACTGGGATAAAAGGGGGCGGCGTAGCCATTCAGGGAGAGCCTTGAAGGAGCCCTGAACTGGGAAAGAACAGCATGCAGAAGAAAGCGTCTGTGCTGTGATGATCTGCAGCCATAAGAACACACTGAGGAGGTATGGACTTTAGCAATCTGAGAACAGCATGATGGGACTCTAGAGAAATAGAACAACAACAAGTGGCAGCTTTAGATTTGGAGCAATCCAGCAAAGCTTGCAAATTTCTTGCTGGGCACCACCCTCTTGGTCAGGGCGAGTGGCCAGAAATGGAGGCCATTTTCCATGGGGAAAACGAAGTCATTGGCCCAGGCTCTGGGTGTCAGATGACAGGTGGCATCTGGGGCTCTAAGGACTTGCAGGGTCCTAGTTGCTGGCAGCTTTCGTTCTGGAAGGATCCAGCAGAGTTTGTAGATTCCTGGCTTGGCACTGCCCTGCCTGCCAGGCCAAGTGGCCACAAATGAAGGCCATTTTCCATGGGAAAAAGAAGTCCTTTCCCCAGGGTCTCAGGAATATGTTCAAGGTGGCGTTTGAGGCTCTAAGTACTTCCAGGGCCCTAGTTGCTGCCAGCTTTTCTTTTGGAAAAATCCAGCAACGATTGCATCATTCTAGCTAGGCTCCCACTTTCTGCCAGGGTGAGTGGCTGCCAAGGGAGGCCATTTGCCATGGGAAAAAGAAGTCCTTTCCCCAGGGTCTGGGTGTCAGATGAAAGGTGGCCTTTGGGGTTCTGAGGACTTGTAGGGTAGTACTTACTGGCTAGAGTAGAGGAAATGGATTCTATTTGAATATCTGTCCCACAGGTCCTGGTTGTCCTTGATGGGCTGCAGCTGTGAGCATTGAAGAGAACTGGGATAAAAGGGGGCGGCGTAGCCATTCAGGGAGAGCCTTGAAGGAGCCCTGAACTGGGAAAGAACAGCATGCAGAAGAAAGCGTCTGTGCTGTGAAGATCTGCAGCCATAAGAACACACCGAGGAGGTATGGACTTTAGCAATCTGAGAACAGCATGATGGGACTCTAGAGAAATAGAACAACAACAAGTGGCAGCTTTAGATTTGGAGCAATCCAGCAAAGCTTGCAAATTTCTTGCTGGGCACCACCCTCTTGGTCAGGGCGAGTGGCCAGAAATGGAGGCCATTTTCCATGGGGAAAACGAAGTCATTGGCCCAGGCTCTGGGTGTCAGATGACAGGTGGCATCTGGGGCTCTAAGGACTTGCAGGGTCCTAGTTGCTGGCAGCTTTCATTCTTGAAGGATCCAGCAGAGTTTGTAGATTCCTGGCTTGGCACTGCCCTGCCTGCCAGGCCAAGTGGCCACAAATGAAGGCCATTTTCCATGGGAAAAAGAAGTCCTTTCCCCAGGGTCTCAGGAATATGTTCAAGGTGGCGTTTGAGGCTCTAAGTACTTCCAGGGCCCTAGTTGCTGCCAGCTTTTCTTTTGGAAAAATCCAGCAACGATTGCATCATTCTAGCTAGGCTCCCACTTTCTGCCAGGGTGAGTGGCTGCCAAGGGAGGCCATTTGCCATGGGAAAAAGAAGTCCTTTCCCCAGGGTCTGGGTGTCAGATGAAAGGTGGCCTTTGGGGTTCTGAGGACTTGTAGGGTACTACTTACTGGCTAGAGTAGAGGAAATGGATTCTATTTGAATATCTGTCTAGAGGCTTTGCCCCACAGGTCCTGGTTGTCCTTGATGGGCTGCAGCTGTGAGCATTGAAGAGAACTGGGATAAAAGGGGGCGGCTTAGCCATTCAGGGAGAGCCTTGAAGGAGCCCTGAACTGGGAAAGAACAGCATGCAGAAGAAAGCGTCTGTGCTGTGATGATCTGCAGCCATAAGAACACACCGAGGAGGTATGGACTTTAGCAATCTGAGAACAGCATTATGGGACTCTAGAGAAATAGAACAACAACAAGTGGCAGCTTTAGATTTGGAGCAATCCAGCAAAGCTTGCAAATTTCTTGCTGGGCACCACCCTCTTGGTCAGGGTGAGAGGCCAGAAATGGAGGCCATTTTCCATGGGGAAAACGAAGTCATTGGCCCAGGCTCTGGGTGTCAGATGAAAGGTGGCATCTGGGGCTCTAAGGACTTGCAGGGTCCTAGTTGCTGGCAGCTTTCGTTCTGGAAGGATCCAGCAGAGTTTGTAGATTCCTGGCTTGGCACTGCCCTGCCTGCCAGGCCAAGTGGCCACAAATGAAGGCCATTTTCCATGGGAAAAAGAAGTCCTTTCCCCAGGGTCTCAGGAATATGTTCAAGGTGGCGTTTGAGGCTCTAAGTACTTCCAGGGCCCTAGTTGCTGCCAGCTTTTCTTTTGGAAAAATCCAGCAACGATTGCATCATTCTAGCTAGGCTCCCACTTTCTGCCAGGGTGAGTGGCTGCCAAGGGAGGCCATTTGCCATGGGAAAAAGAAGTCCTTTCCCCAGGGTCTGGGTGTCAGATGAAAGGTGGCCTTTGGGGTTCTGAGGACTTGTAGGGTACTACTTACTGGCTAGAGTAGAGGAAATGGATTCTATTTGAATATCTGTCTAGAGGCTTTGCCCCACAGGTCCTGGTTTTCCTTGATGGGCTGCAGCTGTGAGCATTGAAGAGAACTGGGATAAAAGGGGGCGGCGTAGCCATTCAGGGAGAGCCTTGAAGGAGCCCTGAACTGGGAAAGAACAGCATGCAGAAGAAAGCGTCTGTGCTGTGAAGATCTGCAGCCATAAGAACACACCGAGGAGGTATGGACTTTAGCAATCTGAGAACAGCATGATGGGACTCTAGAGAAATAGAACAACAACAAGTGGCAGCTTTAGATTTGGAGCAATCCAGCAAAGCTTGCAAATTTCTTGCTGGGCACCACCCTCTTGGTCAGGGCGAGTGGCCAGAAATGGAGGCCATTTTCCATGGGGAAAACGAAGTCATTGGCCCAGGCTCTGGGTGTCAGATGACAGGTGGCATCTGGGGCTCTAAGTACTTGCAGGGTCCTAGTTGCTGGCAGCTTTAGTTTTGGAAGGATCCAGCAGAGTTTGTAGATTCCTGGCTTGGCACTGCCCTGCCTGCCAGGCCAAGTGGCCACAAATGAAGGCCATTTTCCATGGGAAAAAGAAGTCCTTTCCCCAGGGTCTCAGTAATATGTTCAAGGTGGCGTTTGAGGCTCTAAGTACTTCCAGGGCCCTAGTTGCTGCCAGCTTTTCTTTTGGAAAAATCCAGCAACGATTGCATCATTCTAGCTAGGCTCCCACTTTCTGCCAGGGTGAGTGGCTGCCAAGGGAGGCCATTTGCCATGGGAAAAAGAAGTCCTTTCCCCAGGGTCTGGGTGTCAGATGAAAGGTGGCCTTTGGGGTTCTGAGGACTTGTAGGGTAGTACTTACTGGCAAGAGTAGAGGAAATGGATTCTATTTGAATATCTGTCTAGAGGCTTTGCCCCACAGGTCCTGGTTGTCCTTGATGGGCTGCAGCTGTGAGCATTGAAGAGAACTGGGATAAAAGGGGGTGGCGTAGCCATTCAGGGAGAGCCTTGAAGGAGCCCTGAACTGGGAAAGAACAGCATGCAGAAGAAAGCGTCTGTGCTGTGAAGATCTGCAGCCATAAGAACACACCGAGGAGGTATGGACTTTAGCAATCTGAGAACAGCATGATGGGACTCTAGAGAAATAGAACAACAACAAGTGGCAGCTTTAGATTTGGAGCAATCCAGCAAAGCTTGCAAATTTCTTGCTGGGCACCACCCTCTTGGTCAGGGCGAGTGGCCAGAAATGGAGGCCATTTTCCATGGGGAAAACGAAGTCATTGGCCCAGGCTCTGGGTGTCAGATGACAGGTGGCATCTGGGGCTCTAAGGACTTGCAGGGTCCTAGTTGCTGGCAGCTTTCATTCTTGAAGGATCCAGCAGAGTTTGTAGATTCCTGGCTTGGCACTGCCCTGCCTGCCAGGCCAAGTGGCCACAAATGAAGGCCATTTTCCATGGGAAAAAGAAGTCCTTTCCCCAGGGTCTCAGGAATATGTTCAAGGTGGCGTTTGAGGCTCTAAGTACTTCCAGGGCCCTAGTTGCTGCCAGCTTTTCTTTTGGAAAAATCCAGCAACGATTGCATCATTCTAGCTAGGCTCCCACTTTCTGCCAGGGTGAGTGGCTGCCAAGGGAGGCCATTTGCCATGGGAAAAAGAAGTCCTTTCCCCAGGGTCTGGGTGTCAGATGAAAGGTGGCCTTTGGGGTTCTGAGGACTTGTAGGGTACTACTTACTGGCTAGAGTAGAGGAAATGGATTCTATTTGAATATCTGTCTAGAGGCTTTGCCCCACAGGTCCTGGTTGTCCTTGATGGGCTGCAGCTGTGAGCATTGAAGAGAACTGGGATAAAAGGGGGCGGCTTAGCCATTCAGGGAGAGCCTTGAAGGAGCCCTGAACTGGGAAAGAACAGCATGCAGAAGAAAGCGTCTGTGCTGTGATGATCTGCAGCCATAAGAACACACCGAGGAGGTATGGACTTTAGCAATCTGAGAACAGCATTATGGGACTCTAGAGAAATAGAACAACAACAAGTGGCAGCTTTAGATTTGGAGCAATCCAGCAAAGCTTGCAAATTTCTTGCTGGGCACCACCCTCTTGGTCAGGGTGAGAGGCCAGAAATGGAGGCCATTTTCCATGGGGAAAACGAAGTCATTGGCCCAGGCTCTGGGTGTCAGATGAAAGGTGGCATCTGGGGCTCTAAGGACTTGCAGGGTCCTAGTTGCTGGCAGCTTTCGTTCTGGAAGGATCCAGCAGAGTTTGTAGATTCCTGGCTTGGCACTGCCCTGCCTGCCAGGCCAAGTGGCCACAAATGAAGGCCATTTTCCATGGGAAAAAGAAGTCCTTTCCCCAGGGTCTCAGGAATATGTTCAAGGTGGCGTTTGAGGCTCTAAGTACTTCCAGGGCCCTAGTTGCTGCCAGCTTTTCTTTTGGAAAAATCCAGCAACGATTGCATCATTCTAGCTAGGCTCCCACTTTCTGCCAGGGTGAGTGGCTGCCAAGGGAGGCCATTTGCCATGGGAAAAAGAAGTCCTTTCCCCAGGGTCTGGGTGTCAGATGAAAGGTGGCCTTTGGGGTTCTGAGGACTTGTAGGGTACTACTTACTGGCTAGAGTAGAGGAAATGGATTCTATTTGAATATCTGTCTAGAGGCTTTGCCCCACAGGTCCTGGTTGTCCTTGATGGGCTGCAGCTGTGAGCATTGAAGAGAACTGGGATAAAAGGGGGCGGCGTAGCCATTCAGGGAGAGCCTTGAAGGAGCCCTGAACTGGGAAAGAACAGCATGCAGAAGAAAGCGTCTGTGCTGTGAAGATCTGCAGCCATAAGAACACACCGAGGAGGTATGGACTTTAGCAATCTGAGAACAGCATGATGGGACTCTAGAGAAATAGAACAACAACAAGTGGCAGCTTTAGATTTGGAGCAATCCAGCAAAGCTTGCAAATTTCTTGCTGGGCACCACCCTCTTGGTCAGGGCGAGTGGCCAGAAATGGAGGCCATTTTCCATGGGGAAAACGAAGTCATTGGCCCAGGCTCTGGGTGTCAGATGACAGGTGGCATCTGGGGCTCTAAGGACTTGCAGGGTCCTAGTTGCTGGCAGCTTTAGTTTTGGAAGGATCCAGCAGAGTTTGTAGATTCCTGGCTTGGCACTGCCCTGCCTGCCAGGCCAAGTGGCCACAAATGAAGGCCATTTTCCATGGGAAAAAGAAGTCCTTTCCCCAGGGTCTCAGTAATATGTTCAAGGTGGCGTTTGAGGCTCTAAGTACTTCCAGGGCCCTAGTTGCTGCCAGCTTTTCTTTTGGAAAAATCCAGCAACGATTGCATCATTCTAGCTAGGCTCCCACTTTCTGCCAGGGTGAGTGGCTGCCAAGGGAGGCCATTTGCCATGGGAAAAAGAAGTCCTTTCCCCAGGGTCTGGGTGTCAGATGAAAGGTGGCCTTTGGGGTTCTGAGGACTTGTAGGGTAGTACTTACTGGCTAGAGTAGAGGAAATGGATTCTATTTGAATATCTGTCTAGAGGCTTTGCCCCACAGGTCCTGGTTGTCCTTGATGGGCTGCAGCTGTGAGCATTGAAGAGAACTGGGATAAAAGGGGGTGGCGTAGCCATTCAGGGAGAGCCTTGAAGGAGCCCTGAACTGGGAAAGAACAGCATGCAGAAGAAAGCGTCTGTGCTGTGAAGATCTGCAGCCATAAGAACACACCGAGGAGGTATGGACTTTAGCAATCTGAGAACAGCATGATGGGACTCTAGAGAAATAGAACAACAACAAGTGGCAGCTTTAGATTTGGAGCAATCCAGCAAAGCTTGCAAATTTCTTGCTGGGCACCACCCTCTTGGTCAGGGCGAGTGGCCAGAAATGGAGGCCATTTTCCATGGGGAAAACGAAGTCATTGGCCCAGGCTCTGGGTGTCAGATGACAGGTGGCATCTGGGGCTCTAAGGACTTGCAGGGTCCTAGTTGCTGGCAGCTTTAGTTTTGGAAGGATCCAGCAGAGTTTGTAGATTCCTGGCTTGGCACTGCCCTGCCTGCCAGGCCAAGTGGCCACAAATGAAGGCCATTTTCCATGGGAAAAAGAAGTCCTTTCCCCAGGGTCTCAGTAATATGTTCAAGGTGGCGTTTGAGGCTCTAAGTACTTCCAGGGCCCTAGTTGCTGCCAGCTTTTCTTTTGGAAAAATCCAGCAACGATTGCATCATTCTAGCTAGGCTCCCACTTTCTGCCAGGGTGAGTGGCTGCCAAGGGAGGCCATTTGCCATGGGAAAAAGAAGTCCTTTCCCCAGGGTCTGGGTGTCAGATGAAAGGTGGCCTTTGGGGTTCTGAGGACTTGTAGGGTAGTACTTACTGGCTAGAGTAGAGGAAATGGATTCTATTTAAATATCTGTCTAGAGGCTTTGCCCCACAGGTCCTGGTTGTCCTTGATGGGCTGCAGCTGTGAGCATTGAAGAGAACTGGGATAAAAGGGGGCGGCGTAGCCATTCAGGGAGAGCCTTGAAGGAGCCCTGAACTGGGAAAGAACAGCATGCAGAAGAAAGCGTCTGTGCTGTGAAGATCTGCAGCCATAAGAACACACCGAGGAGGTATGGACTTTAGCAATCTGAGAACAGCATGATGGGACTCTAGAGAAATAGAACAACAACAAGTGGCAGCTTTAGATTTGGAGCAATCCAGCAAAGCTTGCAAATTTCTTGCTGGGCACCACCCTCTTGGTCAGGGCGAGTGGCCAGAAATGGAGGCCATTTTCCATGGGGAAAACGAAGTCATTGGCCCAGGCTCTGGGTGTCAGATGACAGGTGGCATCTGGGGCTCTAAGGACTTGCAGGGTCCTAGTTGCTGGCAGCTTTAGTTTTGGAAGGATCCAGCAGAGTTTGTAGATTCCTGGCTTGGCACTGCCCTGCCTGCCAGGCCAAGTGGCCACAAATGAAGGCCATTTTCCATGGGAAAAAGAAGTCCTTTCCCCAGGGTCTCAGGAATATGTTCAAGGTGGCGTTTGAGGCTCTAAGTACTTCCAGGGCCCTAGTTGCTGCCAGCTTTTCTTTTGGAAAAATCCAGCAACGATTGCATCATTCTAGCTAGGCTCCCACTTTCTGCCAGGGTGAGTGGCTGCCAAGGGAGGCCATTTGCCATGGGAAAAAGAAGTCCTTTCCCCAGGGTCTGGGTGTCAGATGAAAGGTGGCCTTTGGGGTTCTGAGGACTTGTAGGGTACTACTTACTGGCTAGAGTAGAGGAAATGGATTCTATTTGAATATCTGTCTAGAGGCTTTGCCCCACAGGTCCTGGTTGTCCTTGATGGGCTGCAGCTGTGAGCATTGAAGAGAACTGGGATAAAAGGGGGCGGCTTAGCCATTCAGGGAGAGCCTTGAAGGAGCCCTGAACTGGGAAAGAACAGCATGCAGAAGAAAGCGTCTGTGCTGTGAAGATCTGCAGCCATAAGAACACACCGAGGAGGTATGGACTTTAGCAATCTGAGAACAGCATGATGGGACTCTAGAGAAATAGAACAACAACAAGTGGCAGCTTTAGATTTGGAGCAATCCAGCAAAGCTTGCAAATTTCTTGCTGGGCACCACCCTCTTGGTCAGGGCGAGTGGCCAGAAATGGAGGCCATTTTCCATGGGGAAAACGAAGTCATTGGCCCAGGCTCTGGGTGTCAGATGACAGGTGGCATCTGGGGCTCTAAGGACTTGCAGGGTCCTAGTTGCTGGCAGCTTTCGTTCTGGAAGGATCCAGCAGAGTTTGTAGATTCCTGGCTTGGCACTGCCCTGCCTGCCAGGCCAAGTGGCCACAAATGAAGGCCATTTTCCATGGGAAAAAGAAGTCCTTTCCCCAGGGTCTCAGGAATATGTTCAAGGTGGCGTTTGAGGCTCTAAATACTTCCAAGGCCCTAGTTGCTGCCAGCTTTTCTTTTGGAAAAATCCAGCAACGATTGCATCATTCTAGCTAGGCTCCCACTTTCTGCCAGGGTGAGTGGCTGCCAAGGGAGGCCATTTGCCATGGGAAAAAGAAGTCCTTTCCCCAGGGTCTGGGTGTCAGATGAAAGGTGGCCTTTGGGGTTCTGAGGACTTGTAGGGTAGTACTTACTGGCTAGAGTAGAGGAAATGGATTCTATTTGAATATCTGTCTAGAGGCTTTGCCCCACAGGTCCTGGTTGTCCTTGATGGGCTGCAGCTGTGAGCATTGAAGAGAACTGGGATAAAAGGGGGCGGCGTAGCCATTCAGGGAGAGCCTTGAAGGAGCCCTGAACTGGGAAAGAACAGCATGCAGAAGAAAGCGTCTGTGCTGTGATGATCTGCAGCCATAAGAACACACCGAGGAGGTATTGACTTTAGCAATCTGAGAACAGCATGATGGGACTCTAGAGAAATAGAACAACAACAAGTGGCAGCTTTAGATTTGGAGCAATCCAGCAAAGCTTGCAAATTTCTTGCTGGGCACCACCCTCTTGGTCAGGGCGAGTGGCCAGAAATGGAGGCCATTTTCCATGGGGAAAACGAAGTCATTGGCCCAGGCTCTGGGTGTCAGATGACAGGTGGCATCTGGGGCTCTAAGGACTTGCAGGGTCCTAGTTGCTGGCAGCTTTCGTTCTGGAAGGATCCAGCAGAGTTTGTAGATTCCTGGCTTGGCACTGCCCTGCCTGCCAGGCCAAGTGGCCACAAATGAAGGCCATTTTCCATGGGAAAAAGAAGTCCTTTCCCCAGGGTCTCAGGAATATGTTCAAGGTGGCGTTTGAGGCTCTAAGTACTTCCAGGGCCCTAGTTGCTGCCAGCTTTTCTTTTGGAAAAATCCAGCAACGATTGCATCATTCTAGCTAGGCTCCCACTTTCTGCCAGGGTGAGTGGCTGCCAAGGGAGGCCATTTGCCATGGGAAAAAGAAGTCCTTTCCCCAGGGTCTGGGTGTCAGATGAAAGGTGGCCTTTGGGGTTCTGAGGACTTGTAGGGTACTACTTACTGGCTAGAGTAGAGGAAATGGATTCTATTTGAATATCTGTCTAGAGGCTTTGCCCCACAGGTCCTGGTTTTCCTTGATGGGCTGCAGCTGTGAGCATTGAAGAGAACTGGGATAAAAGGGGGCGGCGTAGCCATTCAGGGAGAGCCTTGAAGGAGCCCTGAACTGGGAAAGAACAGCATGCAGAAGAAAGCGTCTGTGCTGTGAAGATCTGCAGCCATAAGAACACACCGAGGAGGTATGGACTTTAGCAATCTGAGAACAGCATGATGGGACTCTAGAGAAATAGAACAACAACAAGTGGCAGCTTTAGATTTGGAGCAATCCAGCAAAGCTTGCAAATTTCTTGCTGGGCACCACCCTCTTGGTCAGGGCGAGTGGCCAGAAATGGAGGCCATTTTCCATGGGGAAAACGAAGTCATTGGCCCAGGCTCTGGGTGTCAGATGACAGGTGGCATCTGGGGCTCTAAGGACTTGCAGGGTCCTAGTTGCTGGCAGCTTTCATTCTTGAAGGATCCAGCAGAGTTTGTAGATTCCTGGCTTGGCACTGCCCTGCCTGCCAGGCCAAGTGGCCACAAATGAAGGCCATTTTCCATGGGAAAAAGAAGTCCTTTCCCCAGGGTCTCAGGAATATGTTCAAGGTGGCGTTTGAGGCTCTAAGTACTTCCAGGGCCCTAGTTGCTGCCAGCTTTTCTTTTGGAAAAATCCAGCAACGATTGCATCATTCTAGCTAGGCTCCCACTTTCTGCCAGGGTGAGTGGCTGCCAAGGGAGGCCATTTGCCATGGGAAAAAGAAGTCCTTTCCCCAGGGTCTGGGTGTCAGATGAAAGGTGGCCTTTGGGGTTCTGAGGACTTGTAGGGTACTACTTACTGGCTAGAGTAGAGGAAATGGATTCTATTTGAATATCTGTCTAGAGGCTTTGCCCCACAGGTCCTGGTTGTCCTTGATGGGCTGCAGCTGTGAGCATTGAAGAGAACTGGGATAAAAGGGGGCGGCTTAGCCATTCAGGGAGAGCCTTGAAGGAGCCCTGAACTGGGAAAGAACAGCATGCAGAAGAAAGCGTCTGTGCTGTGATGATCTGCAGCCATAAGAACACACCGAGGAGGTATGGACTTTAGCAATCTGAGAACAGCATTATGGGACTCTAGAGAAATAGAACAACAACAAGTGGCAGCTTTAGATTTGGAGCAATCCAGCAAAGCTTGCAAATTTCTTGCTGGGCACCACCCTCTTGGTCAGGGTGAGAGGCCAGAAATGGAGGCCATTTTCCATGGGGAAAACGAAGTCATTGGCCCAGGCTCTGGGTGTCAGATGAAAGGTGGCATCTGGGGCTCTAAGGACTTGCAGGGTCCTAGTTGCTGGCAGCTTTCGTTCTGGAAGGATCCAGCAGAGTTTGTAGATTCCTGGCTTGGCACTGCCCTGCCTGCCAGGCCAAGTGGCCACAAATGAAGGCCATTTTCCATGGGAAAAAGAAGTCCTTTCCCCAGGGTCTCAGGAATATGTTCAAGGTGGCGTTTGAGGCTCTAAGTACTTCCAGGGCCCTAGTTGCTGCCAGCTTTTCTTTTGGAAAAATCCAGCAACGATTGCATCATTCTAGCTAGGCTCCCACTTTCTGCCAGGGTGAGTGGCTGCCAAGGGAGGCCATTTGCCATGGGAAAAAGAAGTCCTTTCCCCAGGGTCTGGGTGTCAGATGAAAGGTGGCCTTTGGGGTTCTGAGGACTTGTAGGGTACTACTTACTGGCTAGAGTAGAGGAAATGGATTCTATTTGAATATCTGTCTAGAGGCTTTGCCCCACAGGTCCTGGTTGTCCTTGATGGGCTGCAGCTGTGAGCATTGAAGAGAACTGGGATAAAAGGGGGCGGCGTAGCCATTCAGGGAGAGCCTTGAAGGAGCCCTGAACTGGGAAAGAACAGCATGCAGAAGAAAGCGTCTGTGCTGTGAAGATCTGCAGCCATAAGAACACACCGAGGAGGTATGGACTTTAGCAATCTGAGAACAGCATGATGGGACTCTAGAGAAATAGAACAACAACAAGTGGCAGCTTTAGATTTGGAGCAATCCAGCAAAGCTTGCAAATTTCTTGCTGGGCACCACCCTCTTGGTCAGGGCGAGTGGCCAGAAATGGAGGCCATTTTCCATGGGGAAAACGAAGTCATTGGCCCAGGCTCTGGGTGTCAGATGACAGGTGGCATCTGGGGCTCTAAGGACTTGCAGGGTCCTAGTTGCTGGCAGCTTTAGTTTTGGAAGGATCCAGCAGAGTTTGTAGATTCCTGGCTTGGCACTGCCCTGCCTGCCAGGCCAAGTGGCCACAAATGAAGGCCATTTTCCATGGGAAAAAGAAGTCCTTTCCCCAGGGTCTCAGTAATATGTTCAAGGTGGCGTTTGAGGCTCTAAGTACTTCCAGGGCCCTAGTTGCTGCCAGCTTTTCTTTTGGAAAAATCCAGCAACGATTGCATCATTCTAGCTAGGCTCCCACTTTCTGCCAGGGTGAGTGGCTGCCAAGGGAGGCCATTTGCCATGGGAAAAAGAAGTCCTTTCCCCAGGGTCTGGGTGTCAGATGAAAGGTGGCCTTTGGGGTTCTGAGGACTTGTAGGGTAGTACTTACTGGCTAGAGTAGAGGAAATGGATTCTATTTGAATATCTGTCTAGAGGCTTTGCCCCACAGGTCCTGGTTGTCCTTGATGGGCTGCAGCTGTGAGCATTGAAGAGAACTGGGATAAAAGGGGGTGGCGTAGCCATTCAGGGAGAGCCTTGAAGGAGCCCTGAACTGGGAAAGAACAGCATGCAGAAGAAAGCGTCTGTGCTGTGAAGATCTGCAGCCATAAGAACACACCGAGGAGGTATGGACTTTAGCAATCTGAGAACAGCATGATGGGACTCTAGAGAAATAGAACAACAACAAGTGGCAGCTTTAGATTTGGAGCAATCCAGCAAAGCTTGCAAATTTCTTGCTGGGCACCACCCTCTTGGTCAGGGCGAGTGGCCAGAAATGGAGGCCATTTTCCATGGGGAAAACGAAGTCATTGGCCCAGGCTCTGGGTGTCAGATGACAGGTGGCATCTGGGGCTCTAAGGACTTGCAGGGTCCTAGTTGCTGGCAGCTTTAGTTTTGGAAGGATCCAGCAGAGTTTGTAGATTCCTGGCTTGGCACTGCCCTGCCTGCCAGGCCAAGTGGCCACAAATGAAGGCCATTTTCCATGGGAAAAACGAAGTCCTTTCCCCAGGGTCTCAGTAATATGTTCAAGGTGGCGTTTGAGGCTCTAAGTACTTCCAGGGCCCTAGTTGCTGCCAGCTTTTCTTTTGGAAAAATCCAGCAACGATTGCATCATTCTAGCTAGGCTCCCACTTTCTGCCAGGGTGAGTGGCTGCCAAGGGAGGCCATTTGCCATGGGAAAAAGAAGTCCTTTCCCCAGGGTCTGGGTGTCAGATGAAAGGTGGCCTTTGGGGTTCTGAGGACTTGTAGGGTAGTACTTACTGGCTAGAGTAGAGGAAATGGATTCTATTTAAATATCTGTCTAGAGGCTTTGCCCCACAGGTCCTGGTTGTCCTTGATGGGCTGCAGCTGTGAGCATTGAAGAGAACTGGGATAAAAGGGGGCGGCGTAGCCATTCAGGGAGAGCCTTGAAGGAGCCCTGAACTGGGAAAGAACAGCATGCAGAAGAAAGCGTCTGTGCTGTGAAGATCTGCAGCCATAAGAACACACCGAGGAGGTATGGACTTTAGCAATCTGAGAACAGCATGATGGGACTCTAGAGAAATAGAACAACAACAAGTGGCAGCTTTAGATTTGGAGCAATCCAGCAAAGCTTGCAAATTTCTTGCTGGGCACCACCCTCTTGGTCAGGGCGAGTGGCCAGAAATGGAGGCCATTTTCCATGGGGAAAACGAAGTCATTGGCCCAGGCTCTGGGTGTCAGATGACAGGTGGCATCTGGGGCTCTAAGGACTTGCAGGGTCCTAGTTGCTGGCAGCTTTAGTTTTGGAAGGATCCAGCAGAGTTTGTAGATTCCTGGCTTGGCACTGCCCTGCCTGCCAGGCCAAGTGGCCACAAATGAAGGCCATTTTCCATGGGAAAAAGAAGTCCTTTCCCCAGGGTCTCAGGAATATGTTCAAGGTGGCGTTTGAGGCTCTAAGTACTTCCAGGGCCCTAGTTGCTGCCAGCTTTTCTTTTGGAAAAATCCAGCAACGATTGCATCATTCTAGCTAGGCTCCCACTTTCTGCCAGGGTGAGTGGCTGCCAAGGGAGGCCATTTGC
This sequence comes from Agelaius phoeniceus, assembly GCF_051311805.1. NCBI lineage: Eukaryota > Metazoa > Chordata > Aves > Passeriformes > Icteridae > Agelaius > Agelaius phoeniceus. The sequence continues at coordinate 701,792 of NC_135276.1, read as the reverse complement.
CATGGGAAAAAGAAGTCCTTTCCCCAGGGTCTGGGTGTCAGATGAAAGGTGGCCTTTGGGGTTCTGAGGACTTGTAGGGTACTACTTACTGGCTAGAGTAGAGGAAATGGATTCTATTTGAATATCTGTCTAGAGGCTTTGCCCCACAGGTCCTGGTTGTCCTTGATGGGCTGCAGCTGTGAGCATTGAAGAGAACTGGGATAAAAGGGGGCGGCTTAGCCATTCAGGGAGAGCCTTGAAGGAGCCCTGAACTGGGAAAGAACAGCATGCAGAAGAAAGCGTCTGTGCTGTGAAGATCTGCAGCCATAAGAACACACCGAGGAGGTATGGACTTTAGCAATCTGAGAACAGCATGATGGGACTCTAGAGAAATAGAACAACAACAAGTGGCAGCTTTAGATTTGGAGCAATCCAGCAAAGCTTGCAAATTTCTTGCTGGGCACCACCCTCTTGGTCAGGGCGAGTGGCCAGAAATGGAGGCCATTTTCCATGGGGAAAACGAAGTCATTGGCCCAGGCTCTGGGTGTCAGATGACAGGTGGCATCTGGGGCTCTAAGGACTTGCAGGGTCCTAGTTGCTGGCAGCTTTCGTTCTGGAAGGATCCAGCAGAGTTTGTAGATTCCTGGCTTGGCACTGCCCTGCCTGCCAGGCCAAGTGGCCACAAATGAAGGCCATTTTCCATGGGAAAAAGAAGTCCTTTCCCCAGGGTCTCAGGAATATGTTCAAGGTGGCATTTGAGGCTCTAAATACTTCCAAGGCCCTAGTTGCTGCCAGCTTTTCTTTTGGAAAAATCCAGCAACGATTGCATCATTCTAGCTAGGCTCCCACTTTCTGCCAGGGTGAGTGGCTGCCAAGGGAGGCCATTTGCCATGGGAAAAAGAAGTCCTTTCCCCAGGGTCTGGGTGTCAGATGAAAGGTGGCCTTTGGGGTTCTGAGGACTTGTAGGGTAGTACTTACTGGCTAGAGTAGAGGAAATGGATTCTATTTGAATATCTGTCTAGAGGCTTTGCCCCACAGGTCCTGGTTGTCCTTGATGGGCTGCAGCTGTGAGCATTGAAGAGAACTGGGATAAAAGGGGGCGGCGTAGCCATTCAGGGAGAGCCTTGAAGGAGCCCTGAACTGGGAAAGAACAGCATGCAGAAGAAAGCGTCTGTGCTGTGAAGATCTGCAGCCATAAGAACACACCGAGGAGGTATGGACTTTAGCAATCTGAGAACAGCATGATGGGACTCTAGAGAAATAGAACAACAACAAGTGGCAGCTTTAGATTTGGAGCAATCCAGCAAAGCTTGCAAATTTCTTGCTGGGCACCACCCTCTTGGTCAGGGCGAGTGGCCAGAAATGGAGGCCATTTTCCATGGGGAAAACGAAGTCATTGGCCCAGGCTCTGGGTGTCAGATGACAGGTGGCATCTGGGGCTCTAAGGACTTGCAGGGTCCTAGTTGCTGGCAGCTTTCGTTCTGGAAGGATCCAGCAGAGTTTGTAGATTCCTGGCTTGGCACTGCCCTGCCTGCCAGGCCAAGTGGCCACAAATGAAGGCCATTTTCCATGGGAAAAAGAAGTCCTTTCCCCAGGGTCTCAGGAATATGTTCAAGGTGGCGTTTGAGGCTCTAAGTACTTCCAGGGCCCTAGTTGCTGCCAGCTTTTCTTTTGGAAAAATCCAGCAACGATTGCATCATTCTAGCTAGGCTCCCACTTTCTGCCAGGGTGAGTGGCTGCCAAGGGAGGCCATTTGCCATGGGAAAAAGAAGTCCTTTCCCCAGGGTCTGGGTGTCAGATGAAAGGTGGCCTTTGGGGTTCTGAGGACTTGTAGGGTACTACTTACTGGCTAGAGTAGAGGAAATGGATTCTATTTGAATATCTGTCTAGAGGCTTTGCCCCACAGGTCCTGGTTTTCCTTGATGGGCTGCAGCTGTGAGCATTGAAGAGAACTGGGATAAAAGGGGGCGGCGTAGCCATTCAGGGAGAGCCTTGAAGGAGCCCTGAACTGGGAAAGAACAGCATGCAGAAGAAAGCGTCTGTGCTGTGAAGATCTGCAGCCATAAGAACACACCGAGGAGGTATGGACTTTAGCAATCTGAGAACAGCATGATGGGACTCTAGAGAAATAGAACAACAACAAGTGGCAGCTTTAGATTTGGAGCAATCCAGCAAAGCTTGCAAATTTCTTGCTGGGCACCACCCTCTTGGTCAGGGCGAGTGGCCAGAAATGGAGGCCATTTTCCATGGGGAAAACGAAGTCATTGGCCCAGGCTCTGGGTGTCAGATGACAGGTGGCATCTGGGGCTCTAAGGACTTGCAGGGTCCTAGTTGCTGGCAGCTTTCGTTCTGGAAGGATCCAGCAGAGTTTGTAGATTCCTGGCTTGGCACTGCCCTGCCTGCCAGGCCAAGTGGCCACAAATGAAGGCCATTTTCCATGGGAAAAAGAAGTCCTTTCCCCAGGGTCTCAGGAATATGTTCAAGGTGGCGTTTGAGGCTCTAAGTACTTCCAGGGCCCTAGTTGCTGCCAGCTTTTCTTTTGGAAAAATCCAGCAACGATTGCATCATTCTAGCTAGGCTCCCACTTTCTGCCAGGGTGAGTGGCTGCCAAGGGAGGCCATTTGCCATGGGAAAAAGAAGTCCTTTCCCCAGGGTCTGGGTGTCAGATGAAAGGTGGCCTTTGGGGTTCTGAGGACTTGTAGGGTAGTACTTACTGGCTAGAGTAGAGGAAATGGATTCTATTTGAATATCTGTCTAGAGGCTTTGCCCCACAGGTCCTGGTTGTCCTTGATGGGCTGCAGCTGTGAGCATTGAAGAGAACTGGGATAAAAGGGGGCGGCGTAGCCATTCAGGGAGAGCCTTGAAGGAGCCCTGAACTGGGAAAGAACAGCATGCAGAAGAAAGCGTCTGTGCTGTGAAGATCTGCAGCCATAAGAACACACTGAGGAGGTATGGACTTTAGCAATCTGAGAACAGCATGATGGGACTCTAGAGAAATAGAACAACAACAAGTGGCAGCTTTAGATTTGGAGCAATCCAGCAAAGCTTGCAAATTTCTTGCTGGGCACCACCCTCTTGGTCAGGGCGAGTGGCCAGAAATGGAGGCCATTTTCCATGGGGAAAACGAAGTCATTGGCCCAGGCTCTGGGTGTCAGATGACAGGTGGCATCTGGGGCTCTAAGGACTTGCAGGGTCCTAGTTGCTGGCAGCTTTCGTTCTGGAAGGATCCAGCAGAGTTTGTAGATTCCTGGCTTGGCACTGCCCTGCCTGCCAGGCCAAGTGGCCACAAATGAAGGCCATTTTCCATGGGAAAAAGAAGTCCTTTCCCCAGGGTCTCAGGAATATGTTCAAGGTGGCGTTTGAGGCTCTAAGTACTTCCAGGGCCCTAGTTGCTGCCAGCTTTTCTTTTGGAAAAATCCAGCAACGATTGCATCATTCTAGCTAGGCTCCCACTTTCTGCCAGGGTGAGTGGCTGCCAAGGGAGGCCATTTGCCATGGGAAAAAGAAGTCCTTTCCCCAGGGTCTGGGTGTCAGATGAAAGGTGGCCTTTGGGGTTCTGAGGACTTGTAGGGTACTACTTACTGGCTAGAGTAGAGGAAATGGATTCTATTTGAATATCTGTCTAGAGGCTTTGCCCCACAGGTCCTGGTTTTCCTTGATGGGCTGCAGCTGTGAGCATTGAAGAGAACTGGGATAAAAGGGGGCGGCGTAGCCATTCAGGGAGAGCCTTGAAGGAGCCCTGAACTGGGAAAGAACAGCATGCAGAAGAAAGCGTCTGTGCTGTGAAGATCTGCAGCCATAAGAACACACCGAGGAGGTATGGACTTTAGCAATCTGAGAACAGCATGATGGGACTCTAGAGAAATAGAACAACAACAAGTGGCAGCTTTAGATTTGGAGCAATCCAGCAAAGCTTGCAAATTTCTTGCTGGGCACCACCCTCTTGGTCAGGGCGAGTGGCCAGAAATGGAGGCCATTTTCCATGGGGAAAACGAAGTCATTGGCCCAGGCTCTGGGTGTCAGATGACAGGTGGCATCTGGGGCTCTAAGGACTTGCAGGGTCCTAGTTGCTGGCAGCTTTCGTTCTGGAAGGATCCAGCAGAGTTTGTAGATTCCTGGCTTGGCACTGCCCTGCCTGCCAGGCCAAGTGGCCACAAATGAAGGCCATTTTCCATGGGAAAAAGAAGTCCTTTCCCCAGGGTCTCAGTAATATGTTCAAGGTGGCGTTTGAGGCTCTAAGTACTTCCAGGGCCCTAGTTGCTGCCAGCTTTTCTTTTGGAAAAATCCAGCAACGATTGCATCATTCTAGCTAGGCTCCCACTTTCTGCCAGGGTGAGTGGCTGCCAAGGGAGGCCATTTGCCATGGGAAAAAGAAGTCCTTTCCCCAGGGTCTGGGTGTCAGATGAAAGGTGGCCTTTGGGGTTCTGAGGACTTGTAGGGTAGTACTTACTGGCTAGAGTAGAGGAAATGGATTCTATTTGAATATCTGTCTAGAGGCTTTGCCCCACAGGTCCTGGTTGTCCTTGATGGGCTGCAGCTGTGAGCATTGAAGAGAACTGGGATAAAAGGGGGCGGCGTAGCCATTCAGGGAGAGCCTTGAAGGAGCCCTGAACTGGGAAAGAACAGCATGCAGAAGAAAGCGTCTGTGCTGTGAAGATCTGCAGCCATAAGAACACACCGAGGAGGTATGGACTTTAGCAATCTGAGAACAGCATGATGGGACTCTAGAGAAATAGAACAACAACAAGTGGCAGCTTTAGATTTGGAGCAATCCAGCAAAGCTTGCAAATTTCTTGCTGGGCACCACCCTCTTGGTCAGGGCGAGTGGCCAGAAATGGAGGCCATTTTCCATGGGGAAAACGAAGTCATTGGCCCAGGCTCTGGGTGTCAGATGACAGGTGGCATCTGGGGCTCTAAGGACTTGCAGGGTCCTAGTTGCTGGCAGCTTTCATTCTTGAAGGATCCAGCAGAGTTTGTAGATTCCTGGCTTGGCACTGCCCTGCCTGCCAGGCCAAGTGGCCACAAATGAAGGCCATTTTCCATGGGAAAAAGAAGTCCTTTCCCCAGGGTCTCAGGAATATGTTCAAGGTGGCGTTTGAGGCTCTAAGTACTTCCAGGGCCCTAGTTGCTGCCAGCTTTTCTTTTGGAAAAATCCAGCAACGATTGCATCATTCTAGCTAGGCTCCCACTTTCTGCCAGGGTGAGTGGCTGCCAAGGGAGGCCATTTGCCATGGGAAAAAGAAGTCCTTTCCCCAGGGTCTGGGTGTCAGATGAAAGGTGGCCTTTGGGGTTCTGAGGACTTGTAGGGTAGTACTTACTGGCTAGAGTAGAGGAAATGGATTCTATTTGAATATCTGTCTAGAGGCTTTGCCCCACAGGTCCTGGTTGTCCTTGATGGGCTGCAGCTGTGAGCATTGAAGAGAACTGGGATAAAAGGGGGCGGCGTAGCCATTCAGGGAGAGCCTTGAAGGAGCCCTGAACTGGGAAAGAACAGCATGCAGAAGAAAGCGTCTGTGCTGTGAAGATCTGCAGCCATAAGAACACACCGAGGAGGTATGGACTTTAGCAATCTGAGAACAGCATGATGGGACTCTAGAGAAATAGAACAACAACAAGTGGCAGCTTTAGATTTGGAGCAATCCAGCAAAGCTTGCAAATTTCTTGCTGGGCACCACCCTCTTGGTCAGGGCGAGTGGCCAGAAATGGAGGCCATTTTCCATGGGGAAAACGAAGTCATTGGCCCAGGCTCTGGGTGTCAGATGACAGGTGGCATCTGGGGCTCTAAGGACTTGCAGGGTCCTAGTTGCTGGCAGCTTTCGTTCTGGAAGGATCCAGCAGAGTTTGTAGATTCCTGGCTTGGCACTGCCCTGCCTGCCAGGCCAAGTGGCCACAAATGAAGGCCATTTTCCATGGGAAAAAGAAGTCCTTTCCCCAGGGTCTCAGGAATATGTTCAAGGTGGCGTTTGAGGCTCTAAGTACTTCCAGGGCCCTAGTTGCTGCCAGCTTTTCTTTTGGAAAAATCCAGCAACGATTGCATCATTCTAGCTAGGCTCCCACTTTCTGCCAGGGTGAGTGGCTGCCAAGGGAGGCCATTTGCCATGGGAAAAAGAAGTCCTTTCCCCAGGGTCTGGGTGTCAGATGAAAGGTGGCCTTTGGGGTTCTGAGGACTTGTAGGGTACTACTTACTGGCTAGAGTAGAGGAAATGGATTCTATTTGAATATCTGTCTAGAGGCTTTGCCCCACAGGTCCTGGTTGTCCTTGATGGGCTGCAGCTGTGAGCATTGAAGAGAACTGGGATAAAAGGGGGTGGCGTAGCCATTCAGGGAGAGCCTTGAAGGAGCCCTGAACTGGGAAAGAACAGCATGCAGAAGAAAGCGTCTGTGCTGTGAAGATCTGCAGCCATAAGAACACACCGAGGAGGTATGGACTTTAGCAATCTGAGAACAGCATGATGGGACTCTAGAGAAATAGAACAACAACAAGTGGCAGCTTTAGATTTGGAGCAATCCAGCAAAGCTTGCAAATTTCTTGCTGGGCACCACCCTCTTGGTCAGGGTGAGAGGCCAGAAATGGAGGCCATTTTCCATGGGGAAAACGAAGTCATTGGCCCAGGCTCTGGGTGTCAGATGACAGGTGGCATCTGGGGCTCTAAGGACTTGCAGGGTCCTAGTTGCTGGCAGCTTTCGTTCTGGAAGGATCCAGCAGAGTTTGTAGATTCCTGGCTTGGCACTGCCCTGCCTGCCAGGCCAAGTGGCCACAAATGAAGGCCATTTTCCATGGGAAAAAGAAGTCCTTTCCCCAGGGTCTCAGGAATATGTTCAAGGTGGCGTTTGAGGCTCTAAATACTTCCAAGGCCCTAGTTGCTGCCAGCTTTTCTTTTGGAAAAATCCAGCAACGATTGCATCATTCTAGCTAGGCTCCCACTTTCTGCCAGGGTGAGTGGCTGCCAAGGGAGGCCATTTGCCATGGGAAAAAGAAGTCCTTTCCCCAGGGTCTGGGTGTCAGATGAAAGGTGGCCTTTGGGGTTCTGAGGACTTGTAGGGTAGTACTTACTGGCTAGAGTAGAGGAAATGGATTCTATTTGAATATCTGTCTAGAGGCTTTGCCCCACAGGTCCTGGTTTTCCTTGATGGGCTGCAGCTGTGAGCATTGAAGAGAACTGGGATAAAAGGGGGCGGCGTAGCCATTCAGGGAGAGCCTTGAAGGAGCCCTGAACTGGGAAAGAACAGCATGCAGAAGAAAGCGTCTGTGCTGTGAAGATCTGCAGCCATAAGAACACACCGAGGAGGTATGGACTTTAGCAATCTGAGAACAGCATGATGGGACTCTAGAGAAATAGAACAACAACAAGTGGCAGCTTTAGATTTGGAGCAATCCAGCAAAGCTTGCAAATTTCTTGCTGGGCACCACCCTCTTGGTCAGGGCGAGTGGCCAGAAATGGAGGCCATTTTCCATGGGGAAAACGAAGTCATTGGCCCAGGCTCTGGGTGTCAGATGACAGGTGGCATCTGGGGCTCTAAGGACTTGCAGGGTCCTAGTTGCTGGCAGCTTTCGTTCTGGAAGGATCCAGCAGAGTTTGTAGATTCCTGGCTTGGCACTGCCCTGCCTGCCAGGCCAAGTGGCCACAAATGAAGGCCATTTTCCATGGGAAAAAGAAGTCCTTTCCCCAGGGTCTCAGTAATATGTTCAAGGTGGCGTTTGAGGCTCTAAGTACTTCCAGGGCCCTAGTTGCTGCCAGCTTTTCTTTTGGAAAAATCCAGCAACGATTGCATCATTCTAGCTAGGCTCCCACTTTCTGCCAGGGTGAGTGGCTGCCAAGGGAGGCCATTTGCCATGGGAAAAAGAAGTCCTTTCCCCAGGGTCTGGGTGTCAGATGAAAGGTGGCCTTTGGGGTTCTGAGGACTTGTAGGGTAGTACTTACTGGCTAGAGTAGAGGAAATGGATTCTATTTGAATATCTGTCTAGAGGCTTTGCCCCACAGGTCCTGGTTGTCCTTGATGGGCTGCAGCTGTGAGCATTGAAGAGAACTGGGATAAAAGGGGGCGGCGTAGCCATTCAGGGAGAGCCTTGAAGGAGCCCTGAACTGGGAAAGAACAGCATGCAGAAGAAAGCGTCTGTGCTGTGAAGATCTGCAGCCATAAGAACACACCGAGGAGGTATGGACTTTAGCAATCTGAGAACAGCATGATGGGACTCTAGAGAAATAGAACAACAACAAGTGGCAGCTTTAGATTTGGAGCAATCCAGCAAAGCTTGCAAATTTCTTGCTGGGCACCACCCTCTTGGTCAGGGCGAGTGGCCAGAAATGGAGGCCATTTTCCATGGGGAAAACGAAGTCATTGGCCCAGGCTCTGGGTGTCAGATGACAGGTGGCATCTGGGGCTCTAAGGACTTGCAGGGTCCTAGTTGCTGGCAGCTTTCATTCTTGAAGGATCCAGCAGAGTTTGTAGATTCCTGGCTTGGCACTGCCCTGCCTGCCAGGCCAAGTGGCCACAAATGAAGGCCATTTTCCATGGGAAAAAGAAGTCCTTTCCCCAGGGTCTCAGGAATATGTTCAAGGTGGCGTTTGAGGCTCTAAGTACTTCCAGGGCCCTAGTTGCTGCCAGCTTTTCTTTTGGAAAAATCCAGCAACGATTGCATCATTCTAGCTAGGCTCCCACTTTCTGCCAGGGTGAGTGGCTGCCAAGGGAGGCCATTTGCCATGGGAAAAAGAAGTCCTTTCCCCAGGGTCTGGGTGTCAGATGAAAGGTGGCCTTTGGGGTTCTGAGGACTTGTAGGGTAGTACTTACTGGCTAGAGTAGAGGAAATGGATTCTATTTGAATATCTGTCTAGAGGCTTTGCCCCACAGGTCCTGGTTGTCCTTGATGGGCTGCAGCTGTGAGCATTGAAGAGAACTGGGATAAAAGGGGGCGGCGTAGCCATTCAGGGAGAGCCTTGAAGGAGCCCTGAACTGGGAAAGAACAGCATGCAGAAGAAAGCGTCTGTGCTGTGAAGATCTGCAGCCATAAGAACACACCGAGGAGGTATGGACTTTAGCAATCTGAGAACAGCATGATGGGACTCTAGAGAAATAGAACAACAACAAGTGGCAGCTTTAGATTTGGAGCAATCCAGCAAAGCTTGCAAATTTCTTGCTGGGCACCACCCTCTTGGTCAGGGCGAGTGGCCAGAAATGGAGGCCATTTTCCATGGGGAAAACGAAGTCATTGGCCCAGGCTCTGGGTGTCAGATGACAGGTGGCATCTGGGGCTCTAAGGACTTGCAGGGTCCTAGTTGCTGGCAGCTTTCGTTCTGGAAGGATCCAGCAGAGTTTGTAGATTCCTGGCTTGGCACTGCCCTGCCTGCCAGGCCAAGTGGCCACAAATGAAGGCCATTTTCCATGGGAAAAAGAAGTCCTTTCCCCAGGGTCTCAGGAATATGTTCAAGGTGGCGTTTGAGGCTCTAAGTACTTCCAGGGCCCTAGTTGCTGCCAGCTTTTCTTTTGGAAAAATCCAGCAACGATTGCATCATTCTAGCTAGGCTCCCACTTTCTGCCAGGGTGAGTGGCTGCCAAGGGAGGCCATTTGCCATGGGAAAAAGAAGTCCTTTCCCCAGGGTCTGGGTGTCAGATGAAAGGTGGCCTTTGGGGTTCTGAGGACTTGTAGGGTACTACTTACTGGCTAGAGTAGAGGAAATGGATTCTATTTGAATATCTGTCTAGAGGCTTTGCCCCACAGGTCCTGGTTGTCCTTGATGGGCTGCAGCTGTGAGCATTGAAGAGAACTGGGATAAAAGGGGGTGGCGTAGCCATTCAGGGAGAGCCTTGAAGGAGCCCTGAACTGGGAAAGAACAGCATGCAGAAGAAAGCGTCTGTGCTGTGAAGATCTGCAGCCATAAGAACACACCGAGGAGGTATGGACTTTAGCAATCTGAGAACAGCATGATGGGACTCTAGAGAAATAGAACAACAACAAGTGGCAGCTTTAGATTTGGAGCAATCCAGCAAAGCTTGCAAATTTCTTGCTGGGCACCACCCTCTTGGTCAGGGTGAGAGGCCAGAAATGGAGGCCATTTTCCATGGGGAAAACGAAGTCATTGGCCCAGGCTCTGGGTGTCAGATGACAGGTGGCATCTGGGGCTCTAAGGACTTGCAGGGTCCTAGTTGCTGGCAGCTTTCGTTCTGGAAGGATCCAGCAGAGTTTGTAGATTCCTGGCTTGGCACTGCCCTGCCTGCCAGGCCAAGTGGCCACAAATGAAGGCCATTTTCCATGGGAAAAAGAAGTCCTTTCCCCAGGGTCTCAGGAATATGTTCAAGGTGGCGTTTGAGGCTCTAAATACTTCCAAGGCCCTAGTTGCTGCCAGCTTTTCTTTTGGAAAAATCCAGCAACGATTGCATCATTCTAGCTAGGCTCCCACTTTCTGCCAGGGTGAGTGGCTGCCAAGGGAGGCCATTTGCCATGGGAAAAAGAAGTCCTTTCCCCAGGGTCTGGGTGTCAGATGAAAGGTGGCCTTTGGGGTTCTGAGGACTTGTAGGGTAGTACTTACTGGCTAGAGTAGAGGAAATGGATTCTATTTGAATATCTGTCTAGAGGCTTTGCCCCACAGGTCCTGGTTGTCCTTGATGGGCTGCAGCTGTGAGCATTGAAGAGAACTGGGATAAAAGGGGGCGGCGTAGCCATTCAGGGAGAGCCTTGAAGGAGCCCTGAACTGGGAAAGAACAGCATGCAGAAGAAAGCGTCTGTGCTGTGATGATCTGCAGCCATAAGAACACACCGAGGAGGTATGGACTTTAGCAATCTGAGAACAGCATGATGGGACTCTAGAGAAATAGAACAACAACAAGTGGCAGCTTTAGATTTGGAGCAATCCAGCAAAGCTTGCAAATTTCTTGCTGGGCACCACCCTCTTGGTCAGGGCGAGTGGCCAGAAATGGAGGCCATTTTCCATGGGGAAAACGAAGTCATTGGCCCAGGCTCTGGGTGTCAGATGACAGGTGGCATCTGGGGCTCTAAGGACTTGCAGGGTCCTAGTTGCTGGCAGCTTTCGTTCTGGAAGGATCCAGCAGAGTTTGTAGATTCCTGGCTTGGCACTGCCCTGCCTGCCAGGCCAAGTGGCCACAAATGAAGGCCATTTTCCATGGGAAAAAGAAGTCCTTTCCCCAGGGTCTCAGGAATATGTTCAAGGTGGCGTTTGAGGCTCTAAGTACTTCCAGGGCCCTAGTTGCTGCCAGCTTTTCTTTTGGAAAAATCCAGCAACGATTGCATCATTCTAGCTAGGCTCCCACTTTCTGCCAGGGTGAGTGGCTGCCAAGGGAGGCCATTTGCCATGGGAAAAAGAAGTCCTTTCCCCAGGGTCTGGGTGTCAGATGAAAGGTGGCCTTTGGGGTTCTGAGGACTTGTAGGGTAGTACTTACTGGCTAGAGTAGAGGAAATGGATTCTATTTGAATATCTGTCTAGAGGCTTTGCCCCACAGGTCCTGGTTTTCCTTGATGGGCTGCAGCTGTGAGCATTGAAGAGAACTGGGATAAAAGGGGGCGGCGTAGCCATTCAGGGAGAGCCTTGAAGGAGCCCTGAACTGGGAAAGAACAGCATGCAGAAGAAAGCGTCTGTGCTGTGAAGATCTGCAGCCATAAGAACACACCGAGGAGGTATGGACTTTAGCAATCTGAGAACAGCATGATGGGACTCTAGAGAAATAGAACAACAACAAGTGGCAGCTTTAGATTTGGAGCAATCCAGCAAAGCTTGCAAATTTCTTGCTGGGCACCACCCTCTTGGTCAGGGCGAGTGGCCAGAAATGGAGGCCATTTTCCATGGGGAAAACGAAGTCATTGGCCCAGGCTCTGGGTGTCAGATGACAGGTGGCATCTGGGGCTCTAAGGACTTGCAGGGTCCTAGTTGCTGGCAGCTTTAGTTTTGGAAGGATCCAGCAGAGTTTGTAGATTCCTGGCTTGGCACTGCCCTGCCTGCCAGGCCAAGTGGCCACAAATGAAGGCCATTTTCCATGGGAAAAAGAAGTCCTTTCCCCAGGGTCTCAGTAATATGTTCAAGGTGGCGTTTGAGGCTCTAAGTACTTCCAGGGCCCTAGTTGCTGCCAGCTTTTCTTTTGGAAAAATCCAGCAACGATTGCATCATTCTAGCTAGGCTCCCACTTTCTGCCAGGGTGAGTGGCTGCCAAGGGAGGCCATTTGCCATGGGAAAAAGAAGTCCTTTCCCCAGGGTCTGGGTGTCAGATGAAAGGTGGCCTTTGGGGTTCTGAGGACTTGTAGGGTAGTACTTACTGGCTAGAGTAGAGGAAATGGATTCTATTTGAATATCTGTCTAGAGGCTTTGCCCCACAGGTCCTGGTTGTCCTTGATGGGCTGCAGCTGTGAGCATTGAAGAGAACTGGGATAAAAGGGGGTGGCGTAGCCATTCAGGGAGAGCCTTGAAGGAGCCCTGAACTGGGAAAGAACAGCATGCAGAAGAAAGCGTCTGTGCTGTGAAGATCTGCAGCCATAAGAACACACCGAGGAGGTATGGACTTTAGCAATCTGAGAACAGCATGATGGGACTCTAGAGAAATAGAACAACAACAAGTGGCAGCTTTAGATTTGGAGCAATCCAGCAAAGCTTGCAAATTTCTTGCTGGGCACCACCCTCTTGGTCAGGGCGAGTGGCCAGAAATGGAGGCCATTTTCCATGGGGAAAACGAAGTCATTGGCCCAGGCTCTGGGTGTCAGATGACAGGTGGCATCTGGGGCTCTAAGGACTTGCAGGGTCCTAGTTGCTGGCAGCTTTCGTTCTGGAAGGATCCAGCAGAGTTTGTAGATTCCTGGCTTGGCACTGCCCTGCCTGCCAGGCCAAGTGGCCACAAATGAAGGCCATTTTCCATGGGAAAAAGAAGTCCTTTCCCCAGGGTCTCAGGAATATGTTCAAGGTGGCGTTTGAGGCTCTAAGTACTTCCAGGGCCCTAGTTGCTGCCAGCTTTTCTTTTGGAAAAATCCAGCAACGATTGCATCATTCTAGCTAGGCTCCCACTTTCTGCCAGGGTGAGTGGCTGCCAAGGGAGGCCATTTGCCATGGGAAAAAGAAGTCCTTTCCCCAGGGTCTGGGTGTCAGATGAAAGGTGGCCTTTGGGGTTCTGAGGACTTGTAGGGTAGTACTTACTGGCTAGAGTAGAGGAAATGGATTCTATTTGAATATCTGTCTAGAGGCTTTGCCCCACAGGTCCTGGTTGTCCTTGATGGGCTGCAGCTGTGAGCATTGAAGAGAACTGGGATAAAAGGGGGCGGCGTAGCCATTCAGGGAGAGCCTTGAAGGAGCCCTGAACTGGGAAAGAACAGCATGCAGAAGAAAGCGTCTGTGCTGTGAAGATCTGCAGCCATAAGAACACACCGAGGAGGTATGGACTTTAGCAATCTGAGAACAGCATGATGGGACTCTAGAGAAATAGAACAACAACAAGTGGCAGCTTTAGATTTGGAGCAATCCAGCAAAGCTTGCAAATTTCTTGCTGGGCACCACCCTCTTGGTCAGGGCGAGTGGCCAGAAATGGAGGCCATTTTCCATGGGGAAAACGAAGTCATTGGCCCAGGCTCTGGGTGTCAGATGACAGGTGGCATCTGGGGCTGTAAGGACTTGCAGGGTCCTAGTTGCTGGCAGCTTTCGTTCTGGAAGGATCCAGCAGAGTTTGTAGATTCCTGGCTTGGCACTGCCCTGCCTGCCAGGCCAAGTGGCCACAAATGAAGGCCATTTTCCATGGGAAAAACGAAGTCCTTTCCCCAGGGTCTCAGGAATATGTTCAAGGTGGCTTTTGAGGCTCTAAGTACTTCCAGGGCCCTAGTTGCTGCCAGCTTTTCTTTTGGAAAAATCCAGCAACGATTGCATCATTCTAGCTAGGCTCCCACTTTCTGCCAGGGTGAGTGGCTGCCAAGGGAGGCCATTTGCCATGGGAAAAAGAAGTCCTTTCCCCAGGGTCTGGGTGTCAGATGAAAGGTGGCCTTTGGGGTTCTGAGGACTTGTAGGGTAGTACTTACTGGCTAGAGTAGAGGAAATGGATTCTATTTGAATATCTGTCTAGAGGCTTTGCCCCACAGGTCCTGGTTGTCCTTGATGGGCTGCAGCTGTGAGCATTGAAGAGAACTGGGATAAAAGGGGGCGGCTTAGCCATTCAGGGAGAGCCTTGAAGGAGCCCTGAACTGGGAAAGAACAGCATGCAGAAGAAAGCGTCTGTGCTGTGAAGATCTGCAGCCATAAGAACACACCGAGGAGGTATGGACTTTAGCAATCTGAGAACAGCATGATGGGACTCTAGAGAAATAGAACAACAACAAGTGGCAGCTTTAGATTTGGAGCAATCCAGCAAAGCTTGCAAATTTCTTGCTGGGCACCACCCTCTTGGTCAGGGCGAGTGGCCAGAAATGGAGGCCATTTTCCATGGGGAAAACGAAGTCATTGGCCCAGGCTCTGGGTGTCAGATGAAAGGTGGCGTCTGGGGCTCTAAGGACTTGCAGGGTCCTAGTTGCTGGCAGCTTTCGTTCTGGAAGGATCCAGCATAGTTTGTATATTCCTGGATTGGCACTGCCCTGCCTGCCAGGCCAAGTGGCCACAAATGAAGGCCATTTTCCATGGGAAAAAGAAGTCCTTTCCCCAGGGTCTCAGTAATATGTTCAAGGTGGCGTTTGAGGCTCTAAGTACTTCCAGGGCCCTAGTTGCTGCCAGCTTTTCTTTTGGAAAAATCCAGCAACGATTGCATCATTCTAGCTAGGCTCCCACTTTCTGCCAGGGTGAGTGGCTGCCAAGGGAGGCCATTTGCCATGGGAAAAAGAAGTCCTTTCCCCAGGGTCTGGGTGTCAGATGAAAGGTGGCCTTTGGGGTTCTGAGGACTTGTAGGGTAGTACTTACTGGCTAGAGTAGAGGAAATGGATTCTATTTGAATATCTGTCTAGAGGCTTTGCCCCACAGGTCCTGGTTGTCCTTGATGGGCTGCAGCTGTGAGCATTGAAGAGAACTGGGATAAAAGGGGGTGGCGTAGCCATTCAGGGAGAGCCTTGAAGGAGCCCTGAACTGGGAAAGAACAGCATGCAGAAGAAAGCGTCTGTGCTGTGAAGATCTGCAGCCATAAGAACACACCGAGGAGGTATGGACTTTAGCAATCTGAGAACAGCATGATGGGACTCTAGAGAAATAGAACAACAACAAGTGGCAGCTTTAGATTTGGAGCAATCCAGCAAAGCTTGCAAATTTCTTGCTGGGCACCACCCTCTTGGTCAGGGCGAGTGGCCAGAAATGGAGGCCATTTTCCATGGGGAAAACGAAGTCATTGGCCCAGGCTCTGGGTGTCAGATGACAGGTGGCATCTGGGGCTCTAAGGACTTGCAGGGTCCTAGTTGCTGGCAGCTTTCATTCTTGAAGGATCCAGCAGAGTTTGTAGATTCCTGGCTTGGCACTGCCCTGCCTGCCAGGCCAAGTGGCCACAAATGAAGGCCATTTTCCATGGGAAAAAGAAGTCCTTTCCCCAGGGTCTCAGGAATATGTTCAAGGTGGCGTTTGAGGCTCTAAGTACTTCCAGGGCCCTAGTTGCTGCCAGCTTTTCTTTTGGAAAAATCCAGCAACGATTGCATCATTCTAGCTAGGCTCCCACTTTCTGCCAGGGTGAGTGGCTGCCAAGGGAGGCCATTTGCCATGGGAAAAAGAAGTCCTTTCCCCAGGGTCTGGGTGTCAGATGAAAGGTGGCCTTTGGGGTTCTGAGGACTTGTAGGGTAGTACTTACTGGCTAGAGTAGAGGAAATGGATTCTATTTGAATATCTGTCTAGAGGCTTTGCCCCACAGGTCCTGGTTGTCCTTGATGGGCTGCAGCTGTGAGCATTGAAGAGAACTGGGATAAAAGGGGGCGGCGTAGCCATTCAGGGAGAGCCTTGAAGGAGCCCTGAACTGGGAAAGAACAGCATGCAGAAGAAAGCGTCTGTGCTGTGAAGATCTGCAGCCATAAGAACACACCGAGGAGGTATGGACTTTAGCAATCTGAGAACAGCATGATGGGACTCTAGAGAAATAGAACAACAACAAGTGGCAGCTTTCGATTTGGAGCAATCCAGCAAAGCTTGCAAATTTCTTGCTGGGCACCACCCTCTTGGTCAGGGCGAGTGGCCAGAAATGGAGGCCATTTTCCATGGGGAAAACGAAGTCATTGGCCCAGGCTCTGGGTGTCAGATGAAAGGTGGCGTCTGGGGCTCTAAGGACTTGCAGGGTCCTAGTTGCTGGCAGCTTTCGTTCTGGAAGGATCCAGCATAGTTTGTATATTCCTGGATTGGCACTGCCCTGCCTGCCAGGCCAAGTGGCCACAAATGAAGGCCATTTTCCATGGGAAAAAGAAGTCCTTTCCCCAGGGTCTCAGTAATATGTTCAAGGTGGCGTTTGAGGCTCTAAGTACTTCCAGGGCCCTAGTTGCTGCCAGCTTTTCTTTTGGAAAAATCCAGCAACGATTGCATCATTCTAGCTAGGCTCCCACTTTCTGCCAGGGTGAGTGGCTGCCAAGGGAGGCCATTTGCCATGGGAAAAAGAAGTCCTTTCCCCAGGGTCTGGGTGTCAGATGAAAGGTGGCCTTTGGGGTTCTGAGGACTTGTAGGGTAGTACTTACTGGCTAGAGTAGAGGAAATGGATTCTATTTGAATATCTGTCTAGAGGCTTTGCCCCACAGGTCCTGGTTGTCCTTGATGGGCTGCAGCTGTGAGCATTGAAGAGAACTGGGATAAAAGGGGGCGGCGTAGCCATTCAGGGAGAGCCTTGAAGGAGCCCTGAACTGGGAAAGAACAGCATGCAGAAGAAAGCGTCTGTGCTGTGAAGATCTGCAGCCATAAGAACACACCGAGGAGGTATGGACTTTAGCAATCTGAGAACAGCATGATGGGACTCTAGAGAAATAGAACAACAACAAGTGGCAGCTTTAGATTTGGAGCAATCCAGCAAAGCTTGCAAATTTCTTGCTGGGCACCACCCTCTTGGTCAGGGCGAGTGGCCAGAAATGGAGGCCATTTTCCATGGGGAAAACGAAGTCATTGGCCCAGGCTCTGGGTGTCAGATGACAGGTGGCATCTGGGGCTCTAAGGACTTGCAGGGTCCTAGTTGCTGGCAGCTTTTGTTCTGGAAGGATCCAGCAGAGTTTGTAGATTCCTGGCTTGGCACTGCCCTGCCTGCCAGGCCAAGTGGCCACAAATGAAGGCCATTTTCCATGGGAAAAAGAAGTCCTTTCCCCAGGGTCTCAGTAATATGTTCAAGGTGGCTTTTGAGGCTCTAAGTACTTCCAGGGCCCTAGTTGCTGCCAGCTTTTCTTTTGGAAAAATCCAGCAACGATTGCATCATTCTAGCTAGGCTCCCACTTTCTGCCAGGGTGAGTGGCTGCCAAGGGAGGCCATTTGCCATGGGAAAAAGAAGTCCTTTCCCCAGGGTCTGGGTGTCAGATGAAAGGTGGCCTTTGGGGTTCTGAGGACTTGTAGGGTAGTACTTACTGGCTAGAGTAGAGGAAATGGATTCTATTTGAATATCTGTCTAGAGGCTTTGCCCCACAGGTCCTGGTTGTCCTTGATGGGCTGCAGCTGTGAGCATTGAAGAGAACTGGGATAAAAGGGGGCGGCTTAGCCATTCAGGGAGAGCCTTGAAGGAGCCCTGAACTGGGAAAGAACAGCATGCAGAAGAAAGCGTCTGTGCTGTGAAGATCTGCAGCCATAAGAACACACCGAGGAGGTATGGACTTTAGCAATCTGAGAACAGCATGATGGGACTCTAGAGAAATAGAACAACAACAAGTGGCAGCTTTAGATTTGGAGCAATCCAGCAAAGCTTGCAAATTTCTTGCTGGGCACCACCCTCTTGGTCAGGGCGAGTGGCCAGAAATGGAGGCCATTTTCCATGGGGAAAACGAAGTCATTGGCCCAGGCTCTGGGTGTCAGATGAAAGGTGGCGTCTGGGGCTCTAAGGACTTGCAGGGTCCTAGTTGCTGGCAGCTTTCGTTCTGGAAGGATCCAGCATAGTTTGTATATTCCTGGATTGGCCCTGCCCTGCCTGCCAGGCCAAGTGGCCACAAATGAAGGCCATTTTCCATGGGAAAAAGAAGTCCTTTCCCCAGGGTCTCAGGAATATGTTCAAGGTGGCATTTGAGGCTCTAAGTACTTCCAGGGCCCTAGTTGCTGCCAGCTTTTCTTTTGGAAAAATCCAGCAACGATTGCATCATTCTAGCTAGGCTCCCACTTTCTGCCAGGGTGAGTGGCTGCCAAGGGAGGCCATTTGCCATGGGAAAAAGAAGTCCTTTCCCCAGGGTCTGGGTGTCAGATGAAAGGTGGCCTTTGGGGTTCTGAGGACTTGTAGGGTAGTACTTACTGGCTAGAGTAGAGGAAATGGATTCTATTTGAATATCTGTCTAGAGGCTTTGCCCCACAGGTCCTGGTTGTCCTTGATGGGCTGCAGCTGTGAGCATTGAAGAGAACTGGGATAAAAGGGGGCGGCGTAGCCATTCAGGGAGAGCCTTGAAGGAGCCCTGAACTGGGAAAGAACAGCATGCAGAAGAAAGCGTCTGTGCTGTGAAGATCTGCAGCCATAAGAACACACCGAGGAGGTATGGACTTTAGCAATCTGAGAACAGCATGATGGGACTCTAGAGAAATAGAACAACAACAAGTGGCAGCTTTAGATTTGGAGCAATCCAGCAAAGCTTGCAAATTTCTTGCTGGGCACCACCCTCTTGGTCAGGGTGAGAGGCCAGAAATGGAGGCCATTTTCCATGGGGAAAACGAAGTCATTGGCCCAGGCTCTGGGTGTCAGATGAAAGGTGGCGTCTGGGGCTCTAAGGACTTGCAGGGTCCTAGTTGCTGGCAGCTTTCGTTCTGGAAGGATCCAGCACAGTTTGTAGATTCCTGGCTTGGCACTGCCCTGCCTGCCAGGCCAAGTGGCCACAAATGAAGGCCATTTTCCATGGGAAAAAGATGTCCTTTCCCCAGGGTCTCAGTAATATGTTCAAGGTGGCGTTTGAGGCTCTAAGTACTTCCAGGGCCCTAGTTGCTGCCAGCTTTTCTTTTGGAAAAATCCAGCAACGATTGCATCATTCTAGCTAGGCTCCCACTTTCTGCCAGGGTGAGTGGCTGCCAAGGGAGGCCATTTGCCATGGGAAAAAGAAGTCCTTTCCCCAGGGTCTGGGTGTCAGATGAAAGGTGGCCTTTGGGGTTCTGAGGACTTGTAGGGTAGTACTTACTGGCTAGAGTAGAGGAAATGGATTCTATTTGAATATCTGTCTAGAGGCTTTGCCCCACAGGTCCTGGTTGTCCTTGATGGGCTGCAGCTGTGAGCATTGAAGAGAACTGGGATAAAAGGGGGCGGCTTAGCCATTCAGGGAGAGCCTTGAAGGAGCCCTGAACTGGGAAAGAACAGCATGCAGAAGAAAGCGTCTGTGCTGTGAAGATCTGCAGCCATAAGAACACACCGAGGAGGTATGGACTTTAGCAATCTGAGAACAGCATGATGGGACTCTAGAGAAATAGAACAACAACAAGTGGCAGCTTTAGATTTGGAGCAATCCAGCAAAGCTTGCAAATTTCTTGCTGGGCACCACCCTCTTGGTCAGGGCGAGTGGCCAGAAATGGAGGCCATTTTCCATGGGGAAAACGAAGTCATTGGCCCAGGCTCTGGGTGTCAGATGACAGGTGGCATCTGGGGCTCTAAGGACTTGCAGGGTCCTAGTTGCTGGCAGCTTTCGTTCTGGAAGGATCCAGCAGAGTTTGTAGATTCCTGGCTTGGCACTGCCCTGCCTGCCAGGCCAAGTGGCCACAAATGAAGGCCATTTTCCATGGGAAAAAGATGTCCTTTCCCCAGGGTCTCAGTAATATGTTCAAGGTGGCGTTTGAGGCTCTAAGTACTTCCAAGGCCCTAGTTGCTGCCAGCTTTTCTTTTGGAAAAATCCAGCAACGATTGCATCATTCTAGCTAGGCTCCCACTTTCTGCCAGGGTGAGTGGCTGCCAAGGGAGGCCATTTGCCATGGGAAAAAGAAGTCCTTTCCCCAGGGTCTGGGTGTCAGATGAAAGGTGGCCTTTGGGGTTCTGAGGACTTGTAGGGTAGTACTTACTGGCTAGAGTAGAGGAAATGGATTCTATTTGAATATCTGTCTAGAGGCTTTGCCCCACAGGTCCTGGTTGTCCTTGATGGGCTGCAGCTGTGAGCATTGAAGAGAACTGGGATAAAAGGGGGCGGCGTAGCCATTCAGGGAGAGCCTTGAAGGAGCCCTGAACTGGGAAAGAACAGCATGCAGAAGAAAGCGTCTGTGCTGTGAAGATCTGCAGCCATAAGAACACACCGAGGAGGTATGGACTTTAGCAATCTGAGAACAGCATGATGGGACTCTAGAGAAATAGAACAACAACAAGTGGCAGCTTTCGATTTGGAGCAATCCAGCAAAGCTTGCAAATTTCTTGCTGGGCACCACCCTCTTGGTCAGGGCGAGTGGCCAGAAATGGAGGCCATTTTCCATGGGGAAAACGAAGTCATTGGCCCAGGCTCTGGGTGTCAGATGAAAGGTGGCGTCTGGGGCTCTAAGGACTTGCAGGGTCCTAGTTGCTGGCAGCTTTCGTTCTGGAAGGATCCAGCATAGTTTGTATATTCCTGGATTGGCACTGCCCTGCCTGCCAGGCCAAGTGGCCACAAATGAAGGCCATTTTCCATGGGAAAAAGAAGTCCTTTCCCCAGGGTCTCAGGAATATGTTCAAGGTGGCGTTTGAGGCTCTAAGTACTTCCAGGGCCCTAGTTGCTGCCAGCTTTTCTTTTGGAAAAATCCAGCAACGATTGCATCATTCTAGCTAGGCTCCCACTTTCTGCCAGGGTGAGTGGCTGCCAAGGGAGGCCATTTGCCATGGGAAAAAGAAGTCCTTTCCCCAGGGTCTGGGTGTCAGATGAAAGGTGGCCTTTGGGGTTCTGAGGACTTGTAGGGTACTACTTACTGGCTAGAGTAGAGGAAATGGATTCTATTTGAATATCTGTCTAGAGGCTTTGCCCCACAGGTCCTGGTTGTCCTTGATGGGCTGCAGCTGTGAGCATTGAAGAGAACTGGGATAAAAGGGGGCGGCGTAGCCATTCAGGGAGAGCCTTGAAGGAGCCCTGAACTGGGAAAGAACAGCATGCAGAAGAAAGCGTCTGTGCTGTGAAGATCTGCAGCCATAAGAACACACCGAGGAGGTATGGACTTTAGCAATCTGAGAACAGCATGATGGGACTCTAGAGAAATAGAACAACAACAAGTGGCAGCTTTCGATTTGGAGCAATCCAGCAAAGCTTGCAAATTTCTTGCTGGGCACCACCCTCTTGGTCAGGGCGAGTGGCCAGAAATGGAGGCCATTTTCCATGGGGAAAACGAAGTCATTGGCCCAGGCTCTGGGTGTCAGATGAAAGGTGGCGTCTGGGGCTCTAAGGACTTGCAGGGTCCTAGTTGCTGGCAGCTTTTGTTCTGGAAGGATCCAGCATAGTTTGTATATTCCTGGATTGGCACTGCCCTGCCTGCCAGGCCAAGTGGCCACAAATGAAGGCCATTTTCCATGGGAAAAAGAAGTCCTTTCCCCAGGGTCTCAGGAATATGTTCAAGGTGGCGTTTGAGGCTCTAAGTACTTCCAGGGCCCTAGTTGCTGCCAGCTTTTCTTTTGGAAAAATCCAGCAACGATTGCATCATTCTAGCTAGGCTCCCACTTTCTGCCAGGGTGAGTGGCTGCCAAGGGAGGCCATTTGCCATGGGAAAAAGAAGTCCTTTCCCCAGGGTCTGGGTGTCAGATGAAAGGTGGCCTTTGGGGTTCTGAGGACTTGTAGGGTACTACTTACTGGCTAGAGTAGAGGAAATGGATTCTATTTGAATATCTGTCTAGAGGCTTTGCCCCACAGGTCCTGGTTGTCCTTGATGGGCTGCAGCTGTGAGCATTGAAGAGAACTGGGATAAAAGGGGGCGGCGTAGCCATTCAGGGAGAGCCTTGAAGGAGCCCTGAACTGGGAAAGAACAGCATGCAGAAGAAAGCGTCTGTGCTGTGAAGATCTGCAGCCATAAGAACACACCGAGGAGGTATGGACTTTAGCAATCTGAGAACAGCATGATGGGACTCTAGAGAAATAGAACAACAACAAGTGGCAGCTTTAGATTTGGAGCAATCAAGCAAAGCTTGCAAATTTCTTGCTGGGCACCACCCTCTTGGTCAGGGTGAGAGGCCAGAAATGGAGGCCATTTTCCATGGGGAAAACGAAGTCATTGGCCCAGGCTCTGGGTGTCAGATGAAAGGTGGCGTCTGGGGCTCTAAGGACTTGCAGGGTCCTAGTTGCTGGCAGCTTTCGTTCTGGAAGGATCCAGCAGAGTTTGTATATTCCTGGCTTGGCACTGCCCTGCCTGCCAGGCCAAGTGGCCACAAATGAAGGCCATTTTCCATGGGAAAAAGATGTCCTTTCCCCAGGGTCTCAGGAATATGTTCAAGGTGGCGTTTGAGGCTCTAAGTACTTCCAGG
Organism: Agelaius phoeniceus; assembly: GCF_051311805.1. Taxonomy (NCBI): domain Eukaryota; kingdom Metazoa; phylum Chordata; class Aves; order Passeriformes; family Icteridae; genus Agelaius; species Agelaius phoeniceus. The sequence goes on along the minus strand of NC_135276.1, from coordinate 679,334 downwards.
GCCCTAGTTGCTGCCAGCTTTTCTTTTGGAAAAATCCAGCAACGATTGCATCATTCTAGCTAGGCTCCCACTTTCTGCCAGGGTGAGTGGCTGCCAAGGGAGGCCATTTGCCATGGGAAAAAGAAGTCCTTTCCCCAGGGTCTGGGTGTCAGATGAAAGGTGGCCTTTGGGGTTCTGAGGACTTGTAGGGTACTACTTACTGGCTAGAGTAGAGGAAATGGATTCTATTTGAATATCTGTCTAGAGGCTTTGCCCCACAGGTCCTGGTTGTCCTTGATGGGCTGCAGCTGTGAGCATTGAAGAGAACTGGGATAAAAGGGGGCGGCTTAGCCATTCAGGGAGAGCCTTGAAGGAGCCCTGAACTGGGAAAGAACAGCATGCAGAAGAAAGCGTCTGTGCTGTGAAGATCTGCAGCCATAAGAACACACCGAGGAGGTATGGACTTTAGCAATCTGAGAACAGCATGATGGGACTCTAGAGAAATAGAACAACAACAAGTGGCAGCTTTAGATTTGGAGCAATCCAGCAAAGCTTGCAAATTTCTTGCTGGGCACCACCCTCTTGGTCAGGGCGAGTGGCCAGAAATGGAGGCCATTTTCCATGGGGAAAACGAAGTCATTGGCCCAGGCTCTGGGTGTCAGATGACAGGTGGCATCTGGGGCTCTAAGAACTTGCAGGGTCCTAGTTGCTGGCAGCTTTCGTTCTGGAAGGATCCAGCAGAGTTTGTAGATTCCTGGCTTGGCACTGCCCTGCCTGCCAGGCCAAGTGGCCACAAATGAAGGCCATTTTCCATGGGAAAAAGATGTCCTTTCCCCAGGGTCTCAGTAATATGTTCAAGGTGGCGTTTGAGGCTCTAAGTACTTCCAGGGCCCTAGTTGCTGCCAGCTTTTCTTTTGGAAAAATCCAGCAACGATTGCATCATTCTAGCTAGGCTCCCACTTTCTGCCAGGGTGAGTGGCTGCCAAGGGAGGCCATTTGCCATGGGAAAAAGAAGTCCTTTCCCCAGGGTCTGGGTGTCAGATGAAAGGTGGCCTTTGGGGTTCTGAGGACTTGTAGGGTAGTACTTACTGGCTAGAGTAGAGGAAATGGATTCTATTTGAATATCTGTCTAGAGGCTTTGCCCCACAGGTCCTGTTGTCCTTGATGGGCTGCAGCTGTGAGCATTGAAGAGAACTGGGATAAAAGGGGGCGGCGTAGCCATTCAGGGAGAGCCTTGAAGGAGCCCTGAACTGGGAAAGAACAGCATGCAGAAGAAAGCGTCTGTGCTGTGAAGATCTGCAGCCATAAGAACACACCGAGGAGGTATGGACTTTAGCAATCTGAGAACAGCATGATGGGACTCTAGAGAAATAGAACAACAACAAGTGGCAGCTTTAGATTTGGAGCAATCCAGCAAAGCTTGCAAATTTCTTGCTGGGCACCACCCTCTTGGTCAGGGCGAGTGGCCAGAAATGGAGGCCATTTTCCATGGGGAAAACGAAGTCATTGGCCCAGGCTCTGGGTGTCAGATGACAGGTGGCATCTGGGGCTGTAAGGACTTGCAGGGTCCTAGTTGCTGGCAGCTTTCGTTCTGGAAGGATCCAGCAGAGTTTGTATATTCCTGGATTGGCACTGCCCTGCCTGCCAGGCCAAGTGGCCACAAATGAAGGCCATTTTCCATGGGAAAAAGAAGTCCTTTCCCCAGGGTCTCAGGAATATGTTCAAGGTGGCGTTTGAGGCTCTAAGTACTTCCAGGGCCCTAGTTGCTGCCAGCTTTTCTTTTGGAAAAATCCAGCAACGATTGCATCATTCTAGCTAGGCTCCCACTTTCTGCCAGGGTGAGTGGCTGCCAAGGGAGGCCATTTGCCATGGGAAAAAGAAGTCCTTTCCCCAGGGTCTGGGTGTCAGATGAAAGGTGGCCTTTGGGGTTCTGAGGACTTGTAGGGTAGTACTTACTGGCTAGAGTAGAGGAAATGGATTCTATTTGAATATCTGTCTAGAGGCTTTGCCCCACAGGTCCTGGTTGTCCTTGATGGGCTGCAGCTGTGAGCATTGAAGAGAACTGGGATAAAAGGGGGCGGCTTAGCCATTCAGGGAGAGCCTTGAAGGAGCCCTGAACTGGGAAAGAACAGCATGCAGAAGAAAGCGTCTGTGCTGTGAAGATCTGCAGCCATAAGAACACACCGAGGAGGTATGGACTTTAGCAATCTGAGAACAGCATGATGGGACTCTAGAGAAATAGAACAACAACAAGTGGCAGCTTTAGATTTGGAGCAATCCAGCAAAGCTTGCAAATTTCTTGCTGGGCACCACCCTCTTGGTCAGGGCGAGTGGCCAGAAATGGAGGCCATTTTCCATGGGGAAAACGAAGTCATTGGCCCAGGCTCTGGGTGTCAGATGAAAGGTGGCGTCTGGGGCTCTAAGGACTTGCAGGGTCCTAGTTGCTGGCAGCTTTCGTTCTGGAAGGATCCAGCAGAGTTTGTATATTCCTGGATTGGCACTGCCCTGCCTGCCAGGCCAAGTGGCCACAAATGAAGGCCATTTTCCATGGGAAAAAGAAGTCCTTTCCCCAGGGTCTCAGGAATATGTTCAAGGTGGCGTTTGAGGCTCTAAGTACTTCCAGGGCCCTAGTTGCTGCCAGCTTTTCTTTTGGAAAAATCCAGCAACGATTGCATCATTCTAGCTAGGCTCCCACTTTCTGCCAGGGTGAGTGGCTGCCAAGGGAGGCCATTTGCCATGGGAAAAAGAAGTCCTTTCCCCAGGGTCTGGGTGTCAGATGAAAGGTGGCCTTTGGGGTTCTGAGGACTTGTAGGGTACTACTTACTGGCTAGAGTAGAGGAAATGGATTCTATTTGAATATCTGTCTAGAGGCTTTGCCCCACAGGTCCTGGTTGTCCTTGATGGGCTGCAGCTGTGAGCATTGAAGAGAACTGGGATAAAAGGGGGCGGCTTAGCCATTCAGGGAGAGCCTTGAAGGAGCCCTGAACTGGGAAAGAACAGCATGCAGAAGAAAGCGTCTGTGCTGTGAAGATCTGCAGCCATAAGAACACACCGAGGAGGTATGGACTTTAGCAATCTGAGAACAGCATGATGGGACTCTAGAGAAATAGAACAACAACAAGTGGCAGCTTTAGATTTGGAGCAATCCAGCAAAGCTTGCAAATTTCTTGCTGGGCACCACCCTCTTGGTCAGGGCGAGTGGCCAGAAATGGAGGCCATTTTCCATGGGGAAAACGAAGTCATTGGCCCAGGCTCTGGGTGTCAGATGACAGGTGGCATCTGGGGCTGTAAGGACTTGCAGGGTCCTAGTTGCTGGCAGCTTTCGTTCTGGAAGGATCCAGCAGAGTTTGTATATTCCTGGATTGGCACTGCCCTGCCTGCCAGGCAGAGTGGCCACAAATGAAGGCCATTTTCCATGGGAAAAAGAAGTCCTTTCCCCAGGGTCTCAGGAATATGTTCAAGGTGGCGTTTGAGGCTCTAAGTACTTCCAGGGCCCTAGTTGCTGCCAGCTTTTCTTTTGGAAAAATCCAGCAACGATTGCATCATTCTAGCTAGGCTCCCACTTTCTGCCAGGGTGAGTGGCTGCCAAGGGAGGCCATTTGCCATGGGAAAAAGAAGTCCTTTCCCCAGGGTCTGGGTGTCAGATGAAAGGTGGCCTTTGGGGTTCTGAGGACTTGTAGGGTAGTACTTACTGGCTAGAGTAGAGGAAATGGATTCTATTTGAATATCTGTCTAGAGGCTTTGCCCCACAGGTCCTGGTTGTCCTTGATGGGCTGCAGCTGTGAGCATTGAAGAGAACTGGGATAAAAGGGGGCGGCTTAGCCATTCAGGGAGAGCCTTGAAGGAGCCCTGAACTGGGAAAGAACAGCATGCAGAAGAAAGCGTCTGTGCTGTGAAGATCTGCAGCCATAAGAACACACCGAGGAGGTATGGACTTTAGCAATCTGAGAACAGCTTGATGGGACTCTAGAGAAATAGAACAACAACAAGTGGCAGCTTTAGATTTGGAGCAATCCAGCAAAGCTTGCAAATTTCTTGCTGGGCACCACCCTCTTGGTCAGGGCGAGTGGCCAGAAATGGAGGCCATTTTCCATGGGGAAAACGAAGTCATTGGCCCAGGCTCTGGGTGTCAGATGACAGGTGGCATCTGGGGCTGTAAGGACTTGCAGGGTCCTAGTTGCTGGCAGCTTTCGTTCTGGAAGGATCCAGCAGAGTTTGTAGATTCCTGGCTTGGCACTGCCCTGCCTGCCAGGCCAAGTGGCCACAAATGAAGGCCATTTTCCATGGGAAAAAGATGTCCTTTCCCCAGGGTCTCAGTAATATGTTCAAGGTGGCGTTTAAAGCTCTAAGTACTTCCAAGGCCCTAGTTGCTGCCAGCTTTTCTTTTGGAAAAATCCAGCAACGATTGCATCATTCTAGCTAGGCTCCCACTTTCTGCCAGGGTGAGTGGCTGCCAAGGGAGGCCATTTGCCATGGGAAAAAGAAGTCCTTTCCCCAGGGTCTGGGTGTCAGATGAAAGGTGGCCTTTGGGGTTCTGAGGACTTGTAGGGTAGTACTTACTGGCTAGAGTAGAGGAAATGGATTCTATTTGAATATCTGTCTAGAGGCTTTGCCCCACAGGTCCTGGTTGTCCTTGATGGGCTGCAGCTGTGAGCATTGAAGAGAACTGGGATAAAAGGGGGCGGCGTAGCCATTCAGGGAGAGCCTTGAAGGAGCCCTGAACTGGGAAAGAACAGCATGCAGAAGAAAGCGTCTGTGCTGTGAAGATCTGCAGCCATAAGAACACACCGAGGAGGTATGGACTTTAGCAATCTGAGAACAGCATGATGGGACTCTAGAGAAATAGAACAACAACAAGTGGCAGCTTTAGATTTGGAGCAATCCAGCAAAGCTTGCAAATTTCTTGCTGGGCACCACCCTCTTGGTCAGGGCGAGTGGCCAGAAATGGAGGCCATTTTCCATGGGGAAAACGAAGTCATTGGCCCAGGCTCTGGGTGTCAGATGACAGGTGGCGTCTGGGGCTCTAAGGACTTGCAGGGTCCTAGTTGCTGGCAGCTTTCGTTCTTGAAGGATCCAGCAGAGTTTGTAGATCCCTGGCTTGGCACTGCCCTGCCTGCCAGGCCAAGTGGCCACAAATGAAGGCCATTTTCCATGGGAAAAAGAAGTCCTTTCCCCAGGGTCTCAGGAATATGTTCAAGGTGGCGTTTGAGGCTCTAAGTACTTCCAGGGCCCTAGTTGCTGCCAGCTTTTCTTTTGGAAAAATCCAGCAACGATTGCATCATTCTAGCTAGGCTCCCACTTTCTGCCAGGGTGAGTGGCTGCCAAGGGAGGCCATTTGCCATGGGAAAAAGAAGTCCTTTCCCCAGGGTCTGGGTGTCAGATGAAAGGTGGCCTTTGGGGTTCTGAGGACTTGTAGGGTAGTACTTACTGGCTAGAGTAGAGGAAATGGATTCTATTTGAATATCTGTCTAGAGGCTTTGCCCCACAGGTCCTGGTTGTCCTTGATGGGCTGCAGCTGTGAGCATTGAAGAGAACTGGGATAAAAGGGGGCGGCTTAGCCATTCAGGGAGAGCCTTGAAGGAGCCCTGAACTGGGAAAGAACAGCATGCAGAAGAAAGCGTCTGTGCTGTGAAGATCTGCAGCCATAAGAACACACCGAGGAGGTATGGACTTTAGCAATCTGAGAACAGCATGATGGGACTCTAGAGAAATAGAACAACAACAAGTGGCAGCTTTAGATTTGGAGCAATCCAGCAAAGCTTGCAAATTTCTTGCTGGGCACCACCCTCTTGGTCAGGGCGAGTGGCCAGAAATGGAGGCCATTTTCCATGGGGAAAACGAAGTCATTGGCCCAGGCTCTGGGTGTCAGATGACAGGTGGCATCTGGGGCTCTAAGGACTTGCAGGGTCCTAGTTGCTGGCAGCTTTCGTTCTGGAAGGATCCAGCAGAGTTTGTAGATTCCTGGCTTGGCACTGCCCTGCCTGCCAGGCCAAGTGGCCAGAAATGAAGGCCATTTTCCATGGGAAAAAGATGTCCTTTCCCCAGGGTCTCAGTAATATGTTCAAGGTGGCGTTTGAGGCTCTAAGTACTTCCAAGGCCCTAGTTGCTGCCAGCTTTTCTTTTGGAAAAATCCAGCAACGATTGCATCATTCTAGCTAGGCTCCCACTTTCTGCCAGGGTGAGTGGCTGCCAAGGGAGGCCATTTGCCATGGGAAAAAGAAGTCCTTTCCCCAGGGTCTGGGTGTCAGATGAAAGGTGGCCTTTGGGGTTCTGAGGACTTGTAGGGTAGTACTTACTGGCTAGAGTAGAGGAAATGGATTCTATTTGAATATCTGTCTAGAGGCTTTGCCCCACAGGTCCTGGTTGTCCTTGATGGGCTGCAGCTGTGAGCATTGAAGAGAACTGGGATAAAAGGGGGCGGCGTAGCCATTCAGGGAGAGCCTTGAAGGAGCCCTGAACTGGGAAAGAACAGCATGCAGAAGAAAGCGTCTGTGCTGTGAAGATCTGCAGCCATAAGAACACACCGAGGAGGTATGGACTTTAGCAATCTGAGAACAGCATGATGGGACTCTAGAGAAATAGAACAACAACAAGTGGCAGCTTTAGATTTGGAGCAATCCAGCAAAGCTTGCAAATTTCTTGCTGGGCACCACCCTCTTGGTCAGGGCGAGTGGCCAGAAATGGAGGCCATTTTCCATGGGGAAAACGAAGTCATTGGCCCAGGCTCTGGGTGTCAGATGAAAGGTGGCGTCTGGGGCTCTAAGGACTTGCAGGGTCCTAGTTGCTGGCAGCTTTCGTTCTGGAAGGATCCAGCAGAGTTTGTATATTCCTGGATTGGCACTGCCCTGCCTGCCAGGCCAAGTGGCCACAAATGAAGGCCATTTTCCATGGGAAAAAGAAGTCCTTTCCCCAGGGTCTCAGTAATATGTTCAAGGTGGCGTTTGAGGCTCTAAGTACTTCCAGGGCCCTAGTTGCTGCCAGCTTTTCTTTTGGAAAAATCCAGCAACGATTGCATCATTCTAGCTAGGCTCCCACTTTCTGCCAGGGTGAGTGGCTGCCAAGGGAGGCCATTTGCCATGGGAAAAAGAAGTCCTTTCCCCAGGGTCTGGGTGTCAGATGAAAGGTGGCCTTTGGGGTTCTGAGGACTTGTAGGGTAGTACTTACTGGCTAGAGTAGAGGAAATGGATTCTATTTGAATATCTGTCTAGAGGCTTTGCCCCACAGGTCCTGGTTGTCCTTGATGGGCTGCAGCTGTGAGCATTGAAGAGAACTGGGATAAAAGGGGGCGGCGTAGCCATTCAGGGAGAGCCTTGAAGGAGCCCTGAACTGGGAAAGAACAGCATGCAGAAGAAAGCGTCTGTGCTGTGAAGATCTGCAGCCATAAGAACACACCGAGGAGGTATGGACTTTAGCAATCTGAGAACAGCATGATGGGACTCTAGAGAAATAGAACAACAACAAGTGGCAGCTTTCGATTTGGAGCAATCCAGCAAAGCTTGCAAATTTCTTGCTGGGCACCACCCTCTTGGTCAGGGCGAGTGGCCAGAAATGGAGGCCATTTTCCATGGGGAAAACGAAGTCATTGGCCCAGGCTCTGGGTGTCAGATGACAGGTGGCGTCTGGGGCTCTAAGGACTTGCAGGGTCCTAGTTGCTGGCAGCTTTCGTTCTGGAAGGATCCAGCAGAGTTTGTATATTCCTGGATTGGCACTGCCCTGCCTGCCAGGCCAAGTGGCCACAAATGAAGGCCATTTTCCATGGGAAAAAGAAGTCCTTTCCCCAGGGTCTCAGGAATATGTTCAAGGTGGCGTTTGAGGCTCTAAGTACTTCCAGGGCCCTAGTTGCTGCCAGCTTTTCTTTTGGAAAAATCCAGCAACGATTGCATCATTCTAGCTAGGCTCCCACTTTCTGCCAGGGTGAGTGGCTGCCAAGGGAGGCCATTTGCCATGGGAAAAAGAAGTCCTTTCCCCAGGGTCTGGGTGTCAGATGAAAGGTGGCCTTTGGGGTTCTGAGGACTTGTAGGGTAGTACTTACTGGCTAGAGTAGAGGAAATGGATTCTATTTGAATATCTGTCTAGAGGCTTTGCCCCACAGGTCCTGGTTGTCCTTGATGGGCTGCAGCTGTGAGCATTGAAGAGAACTGGGATAAAAGGGGGCGGCTTAGCCATTCAGGGAGAGCCTTGAAGGAGCCCTGAACTGGGAAAGAACAGCATGCAGAAGAAAGCGTCTGTGCTGTGAAGATCTGCAGCCATAAGAACACACCGAGGAGGTATGGACTTTAGCAATCTGAGAACAGCTTGATGGGACTCTAGAGAAATAGAACAACAACAAGTGGCAGCTTTAGATTTGGAGCAATCCAGCAAAGCTTGCAAATTTCTTGCTGGGCACCACCCTCTTGGTCAGGGCGAGTGGCCAGAAATGGAGGCCATTTTCCATGGGGAAAACGAAGTCATTGGCCCAGGCTCTGGGTGTCAGATGACAGGTGGCATCTGGGGCTCTAAGGACTTGCAGGGTCCTAGTTGCTGGCAGCTTTCGTTCTGGAAGGATCCAGCAGAGTTTGTAGATTCCTGGCTTGGCACTGCCCTGCCTGCCAGGCCAAGTGGCCACAAATGAAGGCCATTTTCCATGGGAAAAAGATGTCCTTTCCCCAGGGTCTCAGTAATATGTTCAAGGTGGCGTTTGAGGCTCTAAGTACTTCCAAGGCCCTAGTTGCTGCCAGCTTTTCTTTTGGAAAAATCCAGCAACGATTGCATCATTCTAGCTAGGCTCCCACTTTCTGCCAGGGTGAGTGGCTGCCAAGGGAGGCCATTTGCCATGGGAAAAAGAAGTCCTTTCCCCAGGGTCTGGGTGTCAGATGAAAGGTGGCCTTTGGGGTTCTGAGGACTTGTAGGGTAGTACTTACTGGCTAGAGTAGAGGAAATGGATTCTATTTGAATATCTGTCTAGAGGCTTTGCCCCACAGGTCCTGGTTGTCCTTGATGGGCTGCAGCTGTGAGCATTGAAGAGAACTGGGATAAAAGGGGGCGGCGTAGCCATTCAGGGAGAGCCTTGAAGGAGCCCTGAACTGGGAAAGAACAGCATGCAGAAGAAAGCGTCTGTGCTGTGAAGATCTGCAGCCATAAGAACACACCGAGGAGGTATGGACTTTAGCAATCTGAGAACAGCATGATGGGACTCTAGAGAAATAGAACAACAACAAGTGGCAGCTTTCGATTTGGAGCAATCCAGCAAAGCTTGCAAATTTCTTGCTGGGCACCACCCTCTTGGTCAGGGCGAGTGGCCAGAAATGGAGGCCATTTTCCATGGGGAAAACGAAGTCATTGGCCCAGGCTCTGGGTGTCAGATGACAGGTGGCGTCTGGGGCTCTAAGGACTTGCAGGGTCCTAGTTGCTGGCAGCTTTCGTTCTGGAAGGATCCAGCAGAGTTTGTAGATTCCTGGCTTGGCACTGCCCTGCCTGCCAGGCCAAGTGGCCACAAATGAAGGCCATTTTCCATGGGAAAAAGAAGTCCTTTCCCCAGGGTCTCAGTAATATGTTCAAGGTGGCGTTTGAGGCTCTAAGTACTTCCAGGGCCCTAGTTGCTGCCAGCTTTTCTTTTGGAAAAATCCAGCAACGATTGCATCATTCTAGCTAGGCTCCCACTTTCTGCCAGGGTGAGTGGCTGCCAAGGGAGGCCATTTGCCATGGGAAAAAGAAGTCCTTTCCCCAGGGTCTGGGTGTCAGATGAAAGGTGGCCTTTGGGGTTCTGAGGACTTGTAGGGTACTACTTACTGGCTAGAGTAGAGGAAATGGATTCTATTTGAATATCTGTCTAGAGGCTTTGCCCCACAGGTCCTGGTTGTCCTTGATGGGCTGCAGCTGTGAGCATTGAAGAGAACTGGGATAAAAGGGGGCGGCGTAGCCATTCAGGGAGAGCCTTGAAGGAGCCCTGAACTGGGAAAGAACAGCATGCAGAAGAAAGCGTCTGTGCTGTGAAGATCTGCAGCCATAAGAACACACCGAGGAGGTATGGACTTTAGCAATCTGAGAACAGCATGATGGGACTCTAGAGAAATAGAACAACAACAAGTGGCAGCTTTAGATTTGGAGCAATCCAGCAAAGCTTGCAAATTTCTTGCTGGGCACCACCCTCTTGGTCAGGGCGAGTGGCCAGAAATGGAGGCCATTTTCCATGGGGAAAACGAAGTCATTGGCCCAGGCTCTGGGTGTCAGATGACAGGTGGCATCTGGGGCTCTAAGGACTTGCAGGGTCCTAGTTGCTGGCAGCTTTCGTTCTGGAAGGATCCAGCAGAGTTTGTAGATTCCTGGCTTGGCACTGCCCTGCCTTCCAGGCCAAGTGGCCACAAATGAAGGCCATTTTCCATGGGAAAAAGAAGTCCTTTCCCCAGGGTCTCAGGAATATGTTCAAGGTGGCGTTTGAGGCTCTAAGTACTTCCAAGGCCCTAGTTGCTGCCAGCTTTTCTTTTGGATAAATCCAGCAACGATTGCATCATTCTAGCTAGGCTCCCACTTTCTGCCAGGGTGAGTGGCTGCCAAGGGAGGCCATTTGCCATGGGAAAAAGAAGTCCTTTCCCCAGGGTCTGGGTGTCAGATGAAAGGTGGCCTTTGGGGTTCTGAGGACTTGTAGGGTAGTACTTACTGGCTAGAGTAGAGGAAATGGATTCTATTTGAATATCTGTCTAGAGGCTTTGCCCCACAGGTCCTGGTTGTCCTTGATGGGCTGCAGCTGTGAGCATTGAAGAGAACTGGGATAAAAGGGGGCGGCGTAGCCATTCAGGGAGAGCCTTGAAGGAGCCCTGAACTGGGAAAGAACAGCATGCAGAAGAAAGCGTCTGTGCTGTGAAGATCTGCAGCCATAAGAACACACCGAGGAGGTATGGACTTTAGCAATCTGAGAACAGCATGATGGGACTCTAGAGAAATAGAACAACAACAAGTGGCAGCTTTCGATTTGGAGCAATCCAGCAAAGCTTGCAAATTTCTTGCTGGGCACCACCCTCTTGGTCAGGGCGAGTGGCCAGAAATGGAGGCCATTTTCCATGGGGAAAACGAAGTCATTGGCCCAGGCTCTGGGTGTCAGATGACAGGTGGCATCTGGGGCTCTAAGGACTTGCAGGGTCCTAGTTGCTGGCAGCTTTCGTTCTGGAAGGATCCAGCAGAGTTTGTAGATTCCTGGCTTGGCACTGCCCTGCCTGCCAGGCCAAGTGGCCACAAATGAAGGCCATTTTCCATGGGAAAAAGATGTCCTTTCCCCAGGGTCTCAGTAATATGTTCAAGGTGGCGTTTGAGGCTCTAAGTACTTCCAAGGCCCTAGTTGCTGCCAGCTTTTCTTTTGGAAAAATCCAGCAACGATTGCATCATTCTAGCTAGGCTCCCACTTTCTGCCAGGGTGAGTGGCTGCCAAGGGAGGCCATTTGCCATGGGAAAAAGAAGTCCTTTCCCCAGGGTCTGGGTGTCAGATGAAAGGTGGCCTTTGGGGTTCTGAGGACTTGTAGGGTAGTACTTACTGGCTAGAGTAGAGGAAATGGATTCTATTTGAATATCTGTCTAGAGGCTTTGCCCCACAGGTCCTGGTTGTCCTTGATGGGCTGCAGCTGTGAGCATTGAAGAGAACTGGGATAAAAGGGGGCGGCGTAGCCATTCAGGGAGAGCCTTGAAGGAGCCCTGAACTGGGAAAGAACAGCATGCAGAAGAAAGCGTCTGTGCTGTGAAGATCTGCAGCCATAAGAACACACCGAGGAGGTATGGACTTTAGCAATCTGAGAACAGCATGATGGGACTCTAGAGAAATAGAACAACAACAAGTGGCAGCTTTAGATTTGGAGCAATCCAGCAAAGCTTGCAAATTTCTTGCTGGGCACCACCCTCTTGGTCAGGGCGAGTGGCCAGAAATGGAGGCCATTTTCCATGGGGAAAACGAAGTCATTGGCCCAGGCTCTGGGTGTCAGATGACAGGTGGCATCTGGGGCTCTAAGGACTTGCAGGGTCCTAGTTGCTGGCAGCTTTAGTTTTGGAAGGATCCAGCAGAGTTTGTAGATTCCTGGCTTGGCACTGCCCTGCCTGCCAGGCCAAGTGGCCACAAATGAAGGCCATTTTCCATGGGAAAAAGAAGTCCTTTCCCCAGGGTCTCAGGAATATGTTCAAGGTGGCGTTTGAGGCTCTAAGTACTTCCAGGGCCCTAGTTGCTGCCAGCTTTTCTTTTGGAAAAATCCAGCAACGATTGCATCATTCTAGCTAGGCTCCCACTTTCTGCCAGGGTGAGTGGCTGCCAAGGGAGGCCATTTGCCATGGGAAAAAGAAGTCCTTTCCCCAGGGTCTGGGTGTCAGATGAAAGGTGGCCTTTGGGGTTCTGAGGACTTGTAGGGTAGTACTTACTGGCTAGAGTAGAGGAAATGGATTCTATTTGAATATCTGTCTAGAGGCTTTGCCCCACAGGTCCTGGTTGTCCTTGATGGGCTGCAGCTGTGAGCATTGAAGAGAACTGGGATAAAAGGGGGCGGCGTAGCCATTCAGGGAGAGCCTTGAAGGAGCCCTGAACTGGGAAAGAACAGCATGCAGAAGAAAGCGTCTGTGCTGTGAAGATCTGCAGCCATAAGAACACACCGAGGAGGTATGGACTTTAGCAATCTGAGAACAGCATGATGGGACTCTAGAGAAATAGAACAACAACAAGTGGCAGCTTTAGATTTGGAGCAATCCAGCAAAGCTTGCAAATTTCTTGCTGGGCACCACCCTCTTGGTCAGGGCGAGTGGCCAGAAATGGAGGCCATTTTCCATGGGGAAAACGAAGTCATTGGCCCAGGCTCTGGGTGTCAGATGACAGGTGGCATCTGGGGCTCTAAGGACTTGCAGGGTCCTAGTTGCTGGCAGCTTTCGTTCTGGAAGGATCCAGCAGAGTTTGTAGATTCCTGGCTTGGCACTGCCCTGCCTGCCAGGCCAAGTGGCCACAAATGAAGGCCATTTTCCATGGGAAAAAGATGTCCTTTCCCCAGGGTCTCAGGAATATGTTCAAGGTGGCGTTTGAGGCTCTAAGTACTTCCAGGGCCCTAGTTGCTGCCAGCTTTTCTTTTGGAAAAATCCAGCAACGATTGCATCATTCTAGCTAGGCTCCCACTTTCTGCCAGGGTGAGTGGCTGCCAAGGGAGGCCATTTGCCATGGGAAAAAGAAGTCCTTTCCCCAGGGTCTGGGTGTCAGATGAAAGGTGGCCTTTGGGGTTCTGAGGACTTGTAGGGTAGTACTTACTGGCTAGAGTAGAGGAAATGGATTCTATTTGAATATCTGTCTAGAGGCTTTGCCCCACAGGTCCTGGTTGTCCTTGATGGGCTGCAGCTGTGAGCATTGAAGAGAACTGGGATAAAAGGGGGCGGCGTAGCCATTCAGGGAGAGCCTTGAAGGAGCCCTGAACTGGGAAAGAACAGCATGCAGAAGAAAGCGTCTGTGCTGTGAAGATCTGCAGCCATAAGAACACACCGAGGAGGTATGGACTTTAGCAATCTGAGAACAGCATGATGGGACTCTAGAGAAATAGAACAACAACAAGTGGCAGCTTTAGATTTGGAGCAATCCAGCAAAGCTTGCAAATTTCTTGCTGGGCACCACCCTCTTGGTCAGGGCGAGTGGCCAGAAATGGAGGCCATTTTCCATGGGGAAAACGAAGTCATTGGCCCAGGCTCTGGGTGTCAGATGACAGGTGGCATCTGGGGCTCTAAGGACTTGCAGGGTCCTAGTTGCTGGCAGCTTTCGTTCTGGAAGGATCCAGCAGAGTTTGTAGATTCCTGGCTTGGCACTGCCCTGCCTGCCAGGCCAAGTGGCCACAAATGAAGGCCATTTTCCATGGGAAAAAGATGTCCTTTCCCCAGGGTCTCAGTAATATGTTCAAGGTGGCGTTTGAGGCTCTAAGTACTTCCAAGGCCCTAGTTGCTGCCAGCTTTTCTTTTGGAAAAATCCAGCAACGATTGCATCATTCTAGCTAGGCTCCCACTTTCTGCCAGGGTGAGTGGCTGCCAAGGGAGGCCATTTGCCATGGGAAAAAGAAGTCCTTTCCCCAGGGTCTGGGTGTCAGATGAAAGGTGGCCTTTGGGGTTCTGAGGACTTGTAGGGTAGTACTTACTGGCTAGAGTAGAGGAAATGGATTCTATTTGAATATCTGTCTAGAGGCTTTGCCCCACAGGTCCTGGTTGTCCTTGATGGGCTGCAGCTGTGAGCATTGAAGAGAACTGGGATAAAAGGGGGCGGCGTAGCCATTCAGGGAGAGCCTTGAAGGAGCCCTGAACTGGGAAAGAACAGCATGCAGAAGAAAGCGTCTGTGCTGTGAAGATCTGCAGCCATAAGAACACACCGAGGAGGTATGGACTTTAGCAATCTGAGAACAGCATGATGGGACTCTAGAGAAATAGAACAACAACAAGTGGCAGCTTTAGATTTGGAGCAATCCAGCAAAGCTTGCAAATTTCTTGCTGGGCACCACCCTCTTGGTCAGGGCGAGTGGCCAGAAATGGAGGCCATTTTCCATGGGGAAAACGAAGTCATTGGCCCAGGCTCTGGGTGTCAGATGACAGGTGGCATCTGGGGCTCTAAGGACTTGCAGGGTCCTAGTTGCTGGCAGCTTTCGTTCTTGAAGGATCCAGCAGAGTTTGTAGATTCCTGGCTTGGCACTGCCCTGCCTGCCAGGCCAAGTGGCCACAAATGAAGGCCATTTTCCATGGGAAAAAGATGTCCTTTCCCCAGGGTCTCAGTAATATGTTCAAGGTGGCGTTTGAGGCTCTAAGTACTTCCAAGGCCCTAGTTGCTGCCAGCTTTTCTTTTGGAAAAATCCAGCAACGATTGCATCATTCTAGCTAGGCTCCCACTTTCTGCCAGGGTGAGTGGCTGCCAAGGGAGGCCATTTGCCATGGGAAAAAGAAGTCCTTTCCCCAGGGTCTTGGTGTCAGATGAAAGGTGGCCTTTGGGGTTCTGAGGACTTGTAGGGTAGTACTTACTGGCTAGAGTAGAGGAAATGGATTCTATTTGAATATCTGTCTAGAGGCTTTGCCCCACAGGTCCTGGTTGTCCTTGATGGGCTGCAGCTGTGAGCATTGAAGAGAACTGGGATAAAAGGGGGCGGCGTAGCCATTCAGGGAGAGCCTTGAAGGAGCCCTGAACTGGGAAAGAACAGCATGCAGAAGAAAGCGTCTGTGCTGTGAAGATCTGCAGCCATAAGAACACACCGAGGAGGTATGGACTTTAGCAATCTGAGAACAGCATGATGGGACTCTAGAGAAATAGAACAACAACAAGTGGCAGCTTTAGATTTGGAGCAATCCAGCAAAGCTTGCAAATTTCTTGCTGGGCACCACCCTCTTGGTCAGGGCGAGTGGCCAGAAATGGAGGCCATTTTCCATGGGGAAAACGAAGTCATTGGCCCAGGCTCTGGGTGTCAGATGACAGGTGGCATCTGGGGCTGTAAGGACTTGCAGGGTCCTAGTTGCTGGCAGCTTTCGTTCTGGAAGGATCCAGCAGAGTTTGTAGATTCCTGGCTTGGCACTGCCCTGCCTGCCAGGCCAAGTGGCCACAAATGAAGGCCATTTTCCATGGGAAAAAGATGTCCTTTCCCCAGGGTCTCAGTAATATGTTCAAGGTGGCGTTTGAGGCTCTAAGTACTTCCAAGGCCCTAGTTGCTGCCAGCTTTTCTTTTGGAAAAATCCAGCAACGATTGCATCATTCTAGCTAGGCTCCCACTTTCTGCCAGGGTGAGTGGCTGCCAAGGGAGGCCATTTGCCATGGGAAAAAGAAGTCCTTTCCCCAGGGTCTGGGTGTCAGATGAAAGGTGGCCTTTGGGGTTCTGAGGACTTGTAGGGTAGTACTTACTGGCTAGAGTAGAGGAAATGGATTCTATTTGAATATCTGTCTAGAGGCTTTGCCCCACAGGTCCTGGTTGTCCTTGATGGGCTGCAGCTGTGAGCATTGAAGAGAACTGGGATAAAAGGGGGCGGCGTAGCCATTCAGGGAGAGCCTTGAAGGAGCCCTGAACTGGGAAAGAACAGCATGCAGAAGAAAGCGTCTGTGCTGTGAAGATCTGCAGCCATAAGAACACACCGAGGAGGTATGGACTTTAGCAATCTGAGAACAGCATGATGGGACTCTAGAGAAATAGAACAACAACAAGTGGCAGCTTTAGATTTGGAGCAATCCAGCAAAGCTTGCAAATTTCTTGCTGGGCACCACCCTCTTGGTCAGGGCGAGTGGCCAGAAATGGAGGCCATTTTCCATGGGGAAAACGAAGTCATTGGCCCAGGCTCTGGGTGTCAGATGACAGGTGGCATCTGGGGCTGTAAGGACTTGCAGGGTCCTAGTTGCTGGCAGCTTTCGTTCTGGAAGGATCCAGCAGAGTTTGTAGATTCCTGGCTTGGCACTGCCCTGCCTGCCAGGCCAAGTGGCCACAAATGAAGGCCATTTTCCATGGGAAAAAGATGTCCTTTCCCCAGGGTCTCAGTAATATGTTCAAGGTGGCGTTTGAGGCTCTAAGTACTTCCAAGGCCCTAGTTGCTGCCAGCTTTTCTTTTGGAAAAATCCAGCAACGATTGCATCATTCTAGCTAGGCTCCCACTTTCTGCCAGGGTGAGTGGCTGCCAAGGGAGGCCATTTGCCATGGGAAAAAGAAGTCCTTTCCCCAGGGTCTGGGTGTCAGATGAAAGGTGGCCTTTGGGGTTCTGAGGACTTGTAGGGTAGTACTTACTGGCTAGAGTAGAGGAAATGGATTCTATTTGAATATCTGTCTAGAGGCTTTGCCCCACAGGTCCTGGTTGTCCTTGATGGGCTGCAGCTGTGAGCATTGAAGAGAACTGGGATAAAAGGGGGCGGCGTAGCCATTCAGGAAGAGCCTTGAAGGAGCCCTGAACTGGGAAAGAACAGCATGCAGAAGAAAGCGTCTGTGCTGTGAAGATCTGCAGCCATAAGAACACACCGAGGAGGTATGGACTTTAGCAATCTGAGAACAGCATGATGGGACTCTAGAGAAATAGAACAACAACAAGTGGCAGCTTTAGATTTGGAGCAATCCAGCAAAGCTTGCAAATTTCTTGCTGGGCACCACCCTCTTGGTCAGGGCGAGTGGCCAGAAATGGAGGCCATTTTCCATGGGGAAAACGAAGTCATTGGCCCAGGCTCTGGGTGTCAGATGACAGGTGGCATCTGGGGCTCTAAGGACTTGCAGGGTCCTAGTTGCTGGCAGCTTTCGTTCTGGAAGGATCCAGCAGAGTTTGTAGATTCCTGGCTTGGCACTGCCCTGCCTGCCAGGCCAAGTGGCCACAAATGAAGGCCATTTTCCATGGGAAAAAGATGTCCTTTCCCCAGGGTCTCAGGAATATGTTCAAGGTGGCGTTTGAGGCTCTAAGTACTTCCAGGGCCCTAGTTGCTGCCAGCTTTTCTTTTGGAAAAATCCAGCAACGATTGCATCATTCTAGCTAGGCTCCCACTTTCTGCCAGGGTGAGTGGCTGCCAAGGGAGGCCATTTGCCATGGGAAAAAGAAGTCCTTTCCCCAGGGTCTGGGTGTCAGATGAAAGGTGGCCTTTGGGGTTCTGAGGACTTGTAGGGTAGTACTTACTGGCTAGAGTAGAGGAAATGGATTCTATTTGAATATCTGTCTAGAGGCTTTGCCCCACAGGTCCTGGTTGTCCTTGATGGGCTGCAGCTGTGAGCATTGAAGAGAACTGGGATAAAAGGGGGCGGCGTAGCCATTCAGGGAGAGCCTTGAAGGAGCCCTGAACTGGGAAAGAACAGCATGCAGAAGAAAGCGTCTGTGCTGTGAAGATCTGCAGCCATAAGAACACACCGAGGAGGTATGGACTTTAGCAATCTGAGAACAGCATGATGGGACTCTAGAGAAATAGAACAACAACAAGTGGCAGCTTTAGATTTGGAGCAATCCAGCAAAGCTTGCAAATTTCTTGCTGGGCACCACCCTCTTGGTCAGGGCGAGTGGCCAGAAATGGAGGCCATTTTCCATGGGGAAAACGAAGTCATTGGCCCAGGCTCTGGGTGTCAGATGACAGGTGGCATCTGGGGCTGTAAGGACTTGCAGGGTCCTAGTTGCTGGCAGCTTTCGTTCTGGAAGGATCCAGCAGAGTTTGTAGATTCCTGGCTTGGCACTGCCCTGCCTGCCAGGCCAAGTGGCCACAAATGAAGGCCATTTTCCATGGGAAAAAGATGTCCTTTCCCCAGGGTCTCAGTAATATGTTCAAGGTGGCGTTTGAGGCTCTAAGTACTTCCAAGGCCCTAGTTGCTGCCAGCTTTTCTTTTGGAAAAATCCAGCAACGATTGCATCATTCTAGCTAGGCTCCCACTTTCTGCCAGGGTGAGTGGCTGCCAAGGGAGGCCATTTGCCATGGGAAAAAGAAGTCCTTTCCCCAGGGTCTGGGTGTCAGATGAAAGGTGGCCTTTGGGGTTCTGAGGACTTGTAGGGTAGTACTTACTGGCTAGAGTAGAGGAAATGGATTCTATTTGAATATCTGTCTAGAGGCTTTGCCCCACAGGTCCTGGTTGTCCTTGATGGGCTGCAGCTGTGAGCATTGAAGAGAACTGGGATAAAAGGGGGCGGCGTAGCCATTCAGGGAGAGCCTTGAAGGAGCCCTGAACTGGGAAAGAACAGCATGCAGAAGAAAGCGTCTGTGCTGTGAAGATCTGCAGCCATAAGAACACACCGAGGAGGTATGGACTTTAGCAATCTGAGAACAGCATGATGGGACTCTAGAGAAATAGAACAACAACAAGTGGCAGCTTTAGATTTGGAGCAATCCAGCAAAGCTTGCAAATTTCTTGCTGGGCACCACCCTCTTGGTCAGGGCGAGTGGCCAGAAATGGAGGCCATTTTCCATGGGGAAAACGAAGTCATTGGCCCAGGCTCTGGGTGTCAGATGACAGGTGGCGTCTGGGGCTCTAAGGACTTGCAGGGTCCTAGTTGCTGGCAGCTTTCGTTCTGGAAGGATCCAGCAGAGTTTGTAGATTCCTGGATTGGCACTGCCCTGCCTGCCAGGCCAAGTGGCCACAAATGAAGGCCATTTTCCATGGGAAAAAGAAGTCCTTTCCCCAGGGTCTCAGGAATATGTTCAAGGTGGCGTTTGAGGCTCTAAGTACTTCCAGGGCCCTAGTTGCTGCCAGCTTTTCTTTTGGAAAAATCCAGCAACGATTGCATCATTCTAGCTAGGCTCCCACTTTCTGCCAGGGTGAGTGGCTGCCAAGGGAGGCCATTTGCCATGGGAAAAAGAAGTCCTTTCCCCAGGGTCTGGGTGTCAGATGAAAGGTGGCCTTTGGGGTTCTGAGGACTTGTAGGGTAGTACTTACTGGCTAGAGTAGAGGAAATGGATTCTATTTGAATATCTGTCTAGAGGCTTTGCCCCACAGGTCCTGGTTGTCCTTGATGGGCTGCAGCTGTGAGCATTGAAGAGAACTGGGATAAAAGGGGGCGGCGTAGCCATTCAGGGAGAGCCTTGAAGGAGCCCTGAACTGGGAAAGAACAGCATGCAGAAGAAAGCGTCTGTGCTGTGAAGATCTGCAGCCATAAGAACACACCGAGGAGGTATGGACTTTAGCAATCTGAGAACAGCATGATGGGACTCTAGAGAAATAGAACAACAACAAGTGGCAGCTTTAGATTTGGAGCAATCCAGCAAAGCTTGCAAATTTCTTGCTGGGCACCACCCTCTTGGTCAGGGCGAGTGGCCAGAAATGGAGGCCATTTTCCATGGGGAAAACGAAGTCATTGGCCCAGGCTCTGGGTGTCAGATGACAGGTGGCATCTGGGGCTCTAAGGACTTGCAGGGTCCTAGTTGCTGGCAGCTTTCGTTCTTGAAGGATCCAGCAGAGTTTGTAGATTCCTGGCTTGGCACTGCCCTGCCTGCCAGGCCAAGTGGCCACAAATGAAGGCCATTTTCCATGGGAAAAAGATGTCCTTTCCCCAGGGTCTCAGTAATATGTTCAAGGTGGCGTTTGAGGCTCTAAGTACTTCCAAGGCCCTAGTTGCTGCCAGCTTTTCTTTTGGAAAAATCCAGCAACGATTGCATCATTCTAGCTAGGCTCCCACTTTCTGCCAGGGTGAGTGGCTGCCAAGGGAGGCCATTTGCCATGGGAAAAAGAAGTCCTTTCCCCAGGGTCTTGGTGTCAGATGAAAGGTGGCCTTTGGGGTTCTGAGGACTTGTAGGGTAGTACTTACTGGCTAGAGTAGAGGAAATGGATTCTATTTGAATATCTGTCTAGAGGCTTTGCCCCACAGGTCCTGGTTGTCCTTGATGGGCTGCAGCTGTGAGCATTGAAGAGAACTGGGATAAAAGGGGGCGGCGTAGCCATTCAGGGAGAGCCTTGAAGGAGCCCTGAACTGGGAAAGAACAGCATGCAGAAGAAAGCGTCTGTGCTGTGAAGATCTGCAGCCATAAGAACACACCGAGGAGGTATGGACTTTAGCAATCTGAGAACAGCATGATGGGACTCTAGAGAAATAGAACAACAACAAGTGGCAGCTTTAGATTTGGAGCAATCCAGCAAAGCTTGCAAATTTCTTGCTGGGCACCACCCTCTTGGTCAGGGCGAGTGGCCAGAAATGGAGGCCATTTTCCATGGGGAAAACGAAGTCATTGGCCCAGGCTCTGGGTGTCAGATGACAGGTGGCATCTGGGGCTCTAAGGACTTGCAGGGTCCTAGTTGCTGGCAGCTTTCGTTCTGGAAGGATCCAGCAGAGTTTGTAGATTCCTGGCTTGGCACTGCCCTGCCTGCCAGGCCAAGTGGCCACAAATGAAGGCCATTTTCCATGGGAAAAAGATGTCCTTTCCCCAGGGTCTCAGTAATATGTTCAAGGTGGCGTTTGAGGCTCTAAGTACTTCCAAGGCCCTAGTTGCTGCCAGCTTTTCTTTTGGAAAAATCCAGCAACGATTGCATCATTCTAGCTAGGCTCCCACTTTCTGCCAGGGTGAGTGGCTGCCAAGGGAGGCCATTTGCCATGGGAAAAAGAAGTCCTTTCCCCAGGGTCTGGGTGTCAGATGAAAGGTGGCCTTTGGGGTTCTGAGGACTTGTAGGGTAGTACTTACTGGCTAGAGTAGAGGAAATGGATTCTATTTGAATATCTGTCTAGAGGCTTTGCCCCACAGGTCCTGGTTGTCCTTGATGGGCTGCAGCTGTGAGCATTGAAGAGAACTGGGATAAAAGGGGGCGGCGTAGCCATTCAGGGAGAGCCTTGAAGGAGCCCTGAACTGGGAAAGAACAGCATGCAGAAGAAAGCGTCTGTGCTGTGAAGATCTGCAGCCATAAGAACACACCGAGGAGGTATGGACTTTAGCAATCTGAGAACAGCATGATGGGACTCTAGAGAAATAGAACAACAACAAGTGGCAGCTTTCGATTTGGAGCAATCCAGCAAAGCTTGCAAATTTCTTGCTGGGCACCACCCTCTTGGTCAGGGCGAGTGGCCAGAAATGGAGGCCATTTTCCATGGGGAAAACGAAGTCATTGGCCCAGGCTCTGGGTGTCAGATGACAGGTGGCATCTGGGGCTCTAAGGACTTGCAGGGTCCTAGTTGCTGGCAGCTTTCGTTCTGGAAGGATCCAGCAGAGTTTGTAGATTCCTGGCTTGGCACTGCCCTGCCTGCCAGGCCAAGTGGCCACAAATGAAGGCCATTTTCCATGGGAAAAAGATGTCCTTTCCCCAGGGTCTCAGTAATATGTTCAAGGTGGCGTTTGAGGCTCTAAGTACTTCCAAGGCCCTAGTTGCTGCCAGCTTTTCTTTTGGAAAAATCCAGCAACGATTGCATCATTCTAGCTAGGCTCCCACTTTCTGCCAGGGTGAGTGGCTGCCAAGGGAGGCCATTTGCCATGGGAAAAAGAAGTCCTTTCCCCAGGGTCTGGGTGTCAGATGAAAGGTGGCCTTTGGGGTTCTGAGGACTTGTAGGGTAGTACTTACTGGCTAGAGTAGAGGAAATGGATTCTATTTGAATATCTGTCTAGAGGCTTTGCCCCACAGGTCCTGGTTGTCCTTGATGGGCTGCAGCTGTGAGCATTGAAGAGAACTGGGATAAAAGGGGGCGGCGTAGCCATTCAGGGAGAGCCTTGAAGGAGCCCTGAACTGGGAAAGAACAGCATGCAGAAGAAAGCGTCTGTGCTGTGAAGATCTGCAGCCATAAGAACACACCGAGGAGGTATGGACTTTAGCAATCTGAGAACAGCATGATGGGACTCTAGAGAAATAGAACAACAACAAGTGGCAGCTTTAGATTTGGAGCAATCCAGCAAAGCTTGCAAATTTCTTGCTGGGCACCACCCTCTTGGTCAGGGCGAGTGGCCAGAAATGGAGGCCATTTTCCATGGGGAAAACGAAGTCATTGGCCCAGGCTCTGGGTGTCAGATGACAGGTGGCGTCTGGGGCTCTAAGGACTTGCAGGGTCCTAGTTGCTGGCAGCTTTCGTTCTGGAAGGATCCAGCAGAGTTTGTAGATTCCTGGATTGGCACTGCCCTGCCTGCCAGGCCAAGTGGCCACAAATGAAGGCCATTTTCCATGGGAAAAAGAAGTCCTTTCCCCAGGGTCTCAGGAATATGTTCAAGGTGGCGTTTGAGGCTCTAAGTACTTCCAGGGCCCTAGTTGCTGCCAGCTTTTCTTTTGGAAAAATCCAGCAACGATTGCATCATTCTAGCTAGGCTCCCACTTTCTGCCAGGGTGAGTGGCTGCCAAGGGAGGCCATTTGCCATGGGAAAAAGAAGTCCTTTCCCCAGGGTCTGGCTGTCAGATGAAAGGTGGCCTTTGGGGTTCTGAGGACTTGTAGGGTAGTACTTACTGGCTAGAGTAGAGGAAATGGATTCTATTTGAATATCTGTCTAGAGGCTTTGCCCCACAGGTCCTGGTTGTCCTTGATGGGCTGCAGCTGTGAGCATTGAAGAGAACTGGGATAAAAGGGGGCGGCGTAGCCATTCAGGGAGAGCCTTGAAGGAGCCCTGAACTGGGAAAGAACAGCATGCAGAAGAAAGCGTCTGTGCTGTGAAGATCTGCAGCCATAAGAACACACCGAGGAGGTATGGACTTTAGCAATCTGAGAACAGCATGATGGGACTCTAGAGAAATAGAACAACAACAAGTGGCAGCTTTAGATTTGGAGCAATCCAGCAAAGCTTGCAAATTTCTTGCTGGGCACCACCCTCTTGGTCAGGGCGAGTGGCCAGAAATGGAGGCCATTTTCCATGGGGAAAACGAAGTCATTGGCCCAGGCTCTGGGTGTCAGATGACAGGTGGCATCTGGGGCTCTAAGGACTTGCAGGGTCCTAGTTGCTGGCAGCTTTCGTTCTTGAAGGATCCAGCAGAGTTTGTAGATTCCTGGCTTGGCACTGCCCTGCCTGCCAGGCCAAGTGGCCACAAATGAAGGCCATTTTCCATGGGAAAAAGATGTCCTTTCCCCAGGGTCTCAGTAATATGTTCAAGGTGGCGTTTGAGGCTCTAAGTACTTCCAAGGCCCTAGTTGCTGCCAGCTTTTCTTTTGGAAAAATCCAGCAACGATTGCATCATTCTAGCTAGGCTCCCACTTTCTGCCAGGGTGAGTGGCTGCCAAGGGAGGCCATTTGCCATGGGAAAAAGAAGTCCTTTCCCCAGGGTCTTGGTGTCAGATGAAAGGTGGCCTTTGGGGTTCTGAGGACTTGTAGGGTAGTACTTACTGGCTAGAGTAGAGGAAATGGATTCTATTTGAATATCTGTCTAGAGGCTTTGCCCCACAGGTCCTGGTTGTCCTTGATGGGCTGCAGCTGTGAGCATTGAAGAGAACTGGGATAAAAGGGGGCGGCGTAGCCATTCAGGGAGAGCCTTGAAGGAGCCCTGAACTGGGAAAGAACAGCATGCAGAAGAAAGCGTCTGTGCTGTGAAGATCTGCAGCCATAAGAACACACCGAGGAGGTATGGACTTTAGCAATCTGAGAACAGCATGATGGGACTCTAGAGAAATAGAACAACAACAAGTGGCAGCTTTAGATTTGGAGCAATCCAGCAAAGCTTGCAAATTTCTTGCTGGGCACCACCCTCTTGGTCAGGGCGAGTGGCCAGAAATGGAGGCCATTTTCCATGGGGAAAACGAAGTCATTGGCCCAGGCTCTGGGTGTCAGATGACAGGTGGCATCTGGGGCTGTAAGGACTTGCAGGGTCCTAGTTGCTGGCAGCTTTCGTTCTGGAAGGATCCAGCAGAGTTTGTAGATTCCTGGCTTGGCACTGCCCTGCCTGCCAGGCCAAGTGGCCACAAATGAAGGCCATTTTCCATGGGAAAAAGATGTCCTTTCCCCAGGGTCTCAGGAATATGTTCAAGGTGGCGTTTGAGGCTCTAAGTACTTCCAAGGCCCTAGTTGCTGCCAGCTTTTCTTTTGGAAAAATCCAGCAACGATTGCATCATTCTAGCTAGGCTCCCACTTTCTGCCAGGGTGAGTGGCTGCCAAGGGAGGCCATTTGCCATGGGAAAAAGAAGTCCTTTCCCCAGGGTCTGGGTGTCAGATGAAAGGTGGCCTTTGGGGTTCTGAGGACTTGTAGGGTAGTACTTACTGGCTAGAGTAGAGGAAATGGATTCTATTTGAATATCTGTCTAGAGGCTTTGCCCCACAGGTCCTGGTTGTCCTTGATGGGCTGCAGCTGTGAGCATTGAAGAGAACTGGGATAAAAGGGGGCGGCGTAGCCATTCAGGGAGAGCCTTGAAGGAGCCCTGAACTGGGAAAGAACAGCATGCAGAAGAAAGCGTCTGTGCTGTGAAGATCTGCAGCCATAAGAACACACCGAGGAGGTATGGACTTTAGCAATCTGAGAACAGCATGATGGGACTCTAGAGAAATAGAACAACAACAAGTGGCAGCTTTAGATTTGGAGCAATCCAGCAAAGCTTGCAAATTTCTTGCTGGGCACCACCCTCTTGGTCAGGGCGAGTGGCCAGAAATGGAGGCCATTTTCCATGGGGAAAACGAAGTCATTGGCCCAGGCTCTGGGTGTCAGATGACAGGTGGCATCTGGGGCTCTAAGGACTTGCAGGGTCCTAGTTGCTGGCAGCTTTCGTTCTGGAAGGATCCAGCAGAGTTTGTAGATTCCTGGCTTGGCACTGCCCTGCCTGCCAGGCCAAGTGGCCACAAATGAAGGCCATTTTCCATGGGAAAAAGATGTCCTTTCCCCAGGGTCTCAGTAATATGTTCAAGGTGGCGTTTGAGGCTCTAAGTACTTCCAAGGCCCTAGTTGCTGCCAGCTTTTCTTTTGGAAAAATCCAGCAACGATTGCATCATTCTAGCTAGGCTCCCACTTTCTGCCAGGGTGAGTGGCTGCCAAGGGAGGCCATTTGCCATGGGAAAAAGAAGTCCTTTCCCCAGGGTCTGGGTGTCAGATGAAAGGTGGCCTTTGGGGTTCTGAGGACTTGTAGGGTAGTACTTACTGGCTAGAGTAGAGGAAATGGATTCTATTTGAATATCTGTCTAGAGGCTTTGCCCCACAGGTCCTGGTTGTCCTTGATGGGCTGCAGCTGTGAGCATTGAAGAGAACTGGGATAAAAGGGGGCGGCGTAGCCATTCAGGGAGAGCCTTGAAGGAGCCCTGAACTGGGAAAGAACAGCATGCAGAAGAAAGCGTCTGTGCTGTGAAGATCTGCAGCCATAAGAACACACCGAGGAGGTATGGACTTTAGCAATCTGAGAACAGCATGATGGGACTCTAGAGAAATAGAACAACAACAAGTGGCAGCTTTAGATTTGGAGCAATCCAGCAAAGCTTGCAAATTTCTTGCTGGGCACCACCCTCTTGGTCAGGGCGAGTGGCCAGAAATGGAGGCCATTTTCCATGGGGAAAACGAAGTCATTGGCCCAGGCTCTGGGTGTCAGATGACAGGTGGCGTCTGGGGCTCTAAGGACTTGCAGGGTCCTAGTTGCTGGCAGCTTTCGTTCTGGAAGGATCCAGCAGAGTTTGTAGATTCCTGGATTGGCACTGCCCTGCCTGCCAGGCCAAGTGGCCACAAATGAAGGCCATTTTCCATGGGAAAAAGAAGTCCTTTCCCCAGGGTCTCAGGAATATGTTCAAGGTGGCGTTTGAGGCTCTAAGTACTTCCAGGGCCCTAGTTGCTGCCAGCTTTTCTTTTGGAAAAATCCAGCAACGATTGCATCATTCTAGCTAGGCTCCCACTTTCTGCCAGGGTGAGTGGCTGCCAAGGGAGGCCATTTGCCATGGGAAAAAGAAGTCCTTTCCCCAGGGTCTGGGTGTCAGATGAAAGGTGGCCTTTGGGGTTCTGAGGACTTGTAGGGTAGTACTTACTGGCTAGAGTAGAGGAAATGGATTCTATTTGAATATCTGTCTAGAGGCTTTGCCCCACAGGTCCTGGTTGTCCTTGATGGGCTGCAGCTGTGAGCATTGAAGAGAACTGGGATAAAAGGGGGCGGCGTAGCCATTCAGGGAGAGCCTTGAAGGAGCCCTGAACTGGGAAAGAACAGCATGCAGAAGAAAGCGTCTGTGCTGTGAAGATCTGCAGCCATAAGAACACACCGAGGAGGTATGGACTTTAGCAATCTGAGAACAGCATGATGGGACTCTAGAGAAATAGAACAACAACAAGTGGCAGCTTTAGATTTGGAGCAATCCAGCAAAGCTTGCAAATTTCTTGCTGGGCACCACCCTCTTGGTCAGGGCGAGTGGCCAGAAATGGAGGCCATTTTCCATGGGGAAAACGAAGTCATTGGCCCAGGCTCTGGGTGTCAGATGACAGGTGGCATCTGGGGCTCTAAGGACTTGCAGGGTCCTAGTTGCTGGCAGCTTTCGTTCTGGAAGGATCCAGCAGAGTTTGTAGATTCCTGGCTTGGCACTGCCCTGCCTGCCAGGCCAAGTGGCCACAAATGAAGGCCATTTTCCATGGGAAAAAGATGTCCTTTCCCCAGGGTCTCAGTAATATGTTCAAGGTGGCGTTTGAGGCTCTAAGTACTTCCAAGGCCCTAGTTGCTGCCAGCTTTTCTTTTGGAAAAATCCAGCAACGATTGCATCATTCTAGCTAGGCTCCCACTTTCTGCCAGGGTGAGTGGCTGCCAAGGGAGGCCATTTGCCATGGGAAAAAGAAGTCCTTTCCCCAGGGTCTTGGTGTCAGATGAAAGGTGGCCTTTGGGGTTCTGAGGACTTGTAGGGTAGTACTTACTGGCTAGAGTAGAGGAAATGGATTCTATTTGAATATCTGTCTAGAGGCTTTGCCCCACAGGTCCTGGTTGTCCTTGATGGGCTGCAGCTGTGAGCATTGAAGAGAACTGGGATAAAAGGGGGCGGCGTAGCCATTCAGGGAGAGCCTTGAAGGAGCCCTGAACTGGGAAAGAACAGCATGCAGAAGAAAGCGTCTGTGCTGTGAAGATCTGCAGCCATAAGAACACACCGAGGAGGTATGGACTTTAGCAATCTGAGAACAGCATGATGGGACTCTAGAGAAATAGAACAACAACAAGTGGCAGCTTTAGATTTGGAGCAATCCAGCAAAGCTTGCAAATTTCTTGCTGGGCACCACCCTCTTGGTCAGGGCGAGTGGCCAGAAATGGAGGCCATTTTCCATGGGGAAAACGAAGTCATTGGCCCAGGCTCTGGGTGTCAGATGAAAGGTGGCGTCTGGGGCTCTAAGGACTTGCAGGGTCCTAGTTGCTGGCAGCTTTCGTTCTGGAAGGATCCAGCATAGTTTGTATATTCCTGGCTTGGCACTGCCCTGCCTGCCAGGCCAAGTGGCCACAAATGAAGGCCATTTTCCATGGGAAAAAGAAGTCCTTTCCCCAGGGTCTCAGGAATATGTTCAAGGTGGCGTTTGAGGCTCTAAGTACTTCCAGGGCCCTAGTTGCTGCCAGCTTTTCTTTTGGAAAAATCCAGCAACGATTGCATCATTCTAGCTAGGCTCCCACTTTCTGCCAGGGTGAGTGGCTGCCAAGGGAGGCCATTTGCCATGGGAAAAAGAAGTCCTTTCCCCAGGGTCTGGGTGTCAGATGAAAGGTGGCCTTTGGGGTTCTGAGGACTTGTAGGGTAGTACTTACTGGCTAGAGTAGAGGAAATGGATTCTATTTGAATATCTGTCTAGAGGCTTTGCCCCACAGGTCCTGGTTGTCCTTGATGGGCTGCAGCTGTGAGCATTGAAGAGAACTGGGATAAAAGGGGGCGGCGTAGCCATTCAGGGAGAGCCTTGAAGGAGCCCTGAACTGGGAAAGAACAGCATGCAGAAGAAAGCGTCTGTGCTGTGAAGATCTGCAGCCATAAGAACACACCGAGGAGGTATGGACTTTAGCAATCTGAGAACAGCATGATGGGACTCTAGAGAAATAGAACAACAACAAGTGGCAGCTTTCGATTTGGAGCAATCCAGCAAAGCTTGCAAATTTCTTGCTGGGCACCACCCTCTTGGTCAGGGCGAGTGGCCAGAAATGGAGGCCATTTTCCATGGGGAAAACGAAGTCATTGGCCCAGGCTCTGGGTGTCAGATGACAGGTGGCGTCTGGGGCTCTAAGGACTTGCAGGGTCCTTGTTGCTGGCAGCTTTCGTTCTTGAAGGATCCAGCAGAGTTTGTAGATTCCTGGCTTGGCACTGCCCTGCCTGCCAGGCCAAGTGGCCACAAATGAAGGCCATTTTCCATGGGAAAAAGAAGTCCTTTCCCCAGGGTCTCAGGAATATGTTCAAGGTGGCGTTTGAGGCTCTAAGTACTTCCAGGGCCCTAGTTGCTGCCAGCTTTTCTTTTGGAAAAATCCAGCAACGATTGCATCATTCTAGCTAGGCTCCCACTTTCTGCCAGGGTGAGTGGCTGCCAAGGGAGGCCATTTGCCATGGGAAAAAGAAGTCCTTTCCCCAGGGTCTGGGTGTCAGATGAAAGGTGGCCTTTGGGGTTCTGAGGACTTGTAGGGTAGTACTTACTGGCTAGAGTAGAGGAAATGGATTCTATTTGAATATCTGTCTAGAGGCTTTGCCCCACAGGTCCTGGTTGTCCTTGATGGGCTGCAGCTGTGAGCATTGAAGAGAACTGGGATAAAAGGGGGCGGCGTAGCCATTCAGGGAGAGCCTTGAAGGAGCCCTGAACTGGGAAAGAACAGCATGCAGAAGAAAGCGTCTGTGCTGTGAAGATCTGCAGCCATAAGAACACACCGAGGAGGTATGGACTTTAGCAATCTGAGAACAGCATGATGGGACTCTAGAGAAATAGAACAACAACAAGTGGCAGCTTTAGATTTGGAGCAATCCAGCAAAGCTTGCAAATTTCTTGCTGGGCACCACCCTCTTGGTCAGGGCGAGTGGCCAGAAATGGAGGCCATTTTCCATGGGGAAAACGAAGTCATTGGCCCAGGCTCTGGGTGTCAGATGAAAGGTGGCGTCTGGGGCTCTAAGGACTTGCAGGGTCCTAGTTGCTG